>NC_080682.1:126898436-127507987 GCF_030445035.2 Dasypus novemcinctus
TTTACCTGATCTTGCTCTGATTTCCCACGCGACTTGGGAAATGGTTTGACCCCTGGTCACTCTCTCCCATGGCTCCATCTTGCCTTTTCAGTGAGCGTGGGTCTGCACTTCAGTGTTGGCACAGACTGTCTCAAATTCAAAGTAAACTGTTCATGACCCCTTAGCACAAGAGCTCCTTCGTACTTACTGTGGATTTTGTTTTTTGTGTACGGCAAGGTTCCCCAGTGCAGCCCTCCTGAATCTAGGAGTATTACTGAAGGTTGTCCCGCTCTGTTTTCTCCCAGGGGTCATCACGACGGCAGACATTCTGGACCGAGAGTCGACGGGGTCGTACTGGCTGACAGTGTACGCCACGGACCGGGGCGTGGTCCCGCTCTACTCCACCGTGGAGGTCTACGTGGAAGTGGAAGATGTGAACGACAATGCCCCGCTCACCTCGGAGCCCGTCTACCACCCTGCGGTCCTGGAGAACTCTCCCAAGGACGTGTCCGTCATCCAGATCCAGGCCGAGGACCCCGACTCCAGTTCCAATGAGAGACTGACGTACAGGATCACGAGCGGGAATCCTCAGAATTTTTTCTCCATCAATGTCAAAACAGGTAAGAGAACGCTCTGATGACGTTTTTTTGCTTGGTAGTCCACCTTTGAAATCCATCAGCCTGGCACTTGCTGGATCAGCTTATTTGATTGTCTGGAGAACAGCCTCCTTTCTTGGGATAGTTTCTGGAAAGGGACTTTTCTTCTGTGTGTTCAGTGTATTTTAATCTCAGCTGGTGCTGAGGTAAAGTGAGCTAAAAGAAATAGGAGGCCTTCACAGAAAGCTCAGGGCTGGCGTTAAGCGGGCTTTACTCATCGTGACAAAAAAAGAGTTCCCTAGCCACTGAGGAGAGCCAGCTGCCCCTCGTCCTTCTTGGGAGAGAGAGACCCGGCCTGAGCTGCGGTTAGTGAGTGCCTTTGTAGCTCCTTTGCTTCTAGGAATTTTAAACCTTTACATTAAACCTCAGATTTTTATGGTGACTCCTTTATTACCCATCAGTAAGTGTTAATATTCAGAACGTCCAGTGTCTTGTTATTTACATGAAATATGCAAGATGTTTATTTTTTGCTCTTGCTAAAAAAAACTTTCTAGAGATTGTAATAAAAATATTTTTGTCAAGTAAGGATCCGAAAGGCCTAAGGATGAGTTGAAGATGTGAGGTTTGGTTGAAGGCAGTTGGAGGTAAAAGTACTGTACACTGGAAAATGCTTTTAGGATATATTTTGGAGGTTTATTGCTGTCCTGTGATTTACCTCTTTCTTTTAAACCTGAAAATGGGGGTAAAACACTTCAGCAAGAGCTGTGAGGTTTTAATTACTTGAAGTTTAGAATAAAAAATTTGAAAAGACACTGTGGGTGTTTCACTCTGGGCAAGTGAATTGATATTGGTCAAAAGTTAGATTAGGTTGATATTTGTTGGTGTGGACACAGATTCAGGTTTCCTAACGAACTATTGATATAGTTGGTAGTTACTTCTCGTATTTTTAAAGCTGAATTCGAAGTATTTTATAAATGTCAAGGTCCCATTCACAATCTGAAGAGGATGCCAAGTGACCTTTTTTTGGTGGTGGGTGGGAAGCTGTTTGTTCTCTCTAATTCTAAGTGGGCCCGTCATCTTGTTCAGCAGGCGTTTGCATTCTGACAGGGTCGAAGCAGGCCTTGACGTGGGCTTCAGCTTCCAGCGTCGGCTTGAGGCCTGCTGGCACTGAAGGAGGGGACTCGGGGATGTGGAGCCCGGCCAGCCTTGGGAGCCCTTCCAGTGGGGCTCCCCTGTGCCTGTGGATCCCCGGCGCATCACTGGGAGGCCCTCCTGACCCACTTCCTCTTGTAGCAAGGAGCTCCAGGGAATGTAGAGACAGAGGAAAGAACTGAGGCACTTTAGAAAGTGAAAAGGGAGGGGGGAAGGAGAGAGAAAGAGGGGGAAAAAAGTCCCCATGAAAAGGTCAGGACATCTTGACTCTTCACAGTGGAATCTGGAAAAAGCAACAACAAACCAGATTCTGCGTCTTCCATCTCCATCCCACGGCCACTTGAGTGACTCCTTTGTAGCCCAGAAGACACTGCAGACGGGCATTTTACACTGTGCTCCTCCATGGAAGACTGAGAAGAGAGTGTAAACGTCACAGGCAAGACATGAGCTGGTTGTGAGGAACTTGTACTACACATACGTGCAGAGAACACGCAGACTCCCGTGACTGGAATGCTCCTTCAGACAGCTCTGGAAAGTTTCCATCTGAATTTTCAGAGAGATCAATGTCACCATAGTCTGGCCTGTACTGCATAATAAGAGCCTTACTCGATTCATAATTTCTTTGTCCTTGCCATAGATTTAAAAAAATCCTTTGTGCCACAAACGATATTTTAGTCTAACTTTTCTAATTATCTAAAAGAATTAGAGTACTATACTTTGTAATTCTCAGACATATTACTATAAAACACTTGATTTTATTTGTTTATTCACTCATCGAGCATTTATTGTGACTATTAGTTTCCAAGCATTGAGCTAATAAAGAGGGATATAAACTTTAGTATGTTCCCAGCCACTCAGGTATGCAATGTTGTACAGAATTAATAAGATAATAATGTTGTACAGAATTAATCAAATACAGGGAATTGATTGTGGTAAGGCAGTGTCCCTTGACTTGTGTTGGGAAGATTGATGAAGGAGGACTTCCTGGAGGAGGTGACATTGAGGTTAGAAGTCCTAGATATCAAATCCTTGCTCTGCTCCTTCCTAATAGGAAAGCCTGTAGACCATAGCAGGAAAAACATATGCTAAATCAGGAGTTCTGGGCAAGGGGTCCATGAACTTGCATTGAAAATCAAAAAAACATTATTCTTGTGGGGACGTGTTGGTGCAGGGGTGATGTATTTATTAAATGATGCACAATCTAGTGTGGACTTAGCAAGGGGTCTGCAGTTTTCACCTGACTGGCAGAGGGGTCCGTGGAACAGGAAACGTTAAGGACCCCTAGTCTAAATCATAAAGTTTCGACCTCATCTGCCTTGTGGCCTTGGACAAGTAATTGAACCTCTCTGAACTTCTGTTTTCAGCAGTAAGGAGTGTTGTGAGGAATCCAGCAGTCCCCGGGTGCCACGCCGAGCACAGTGCCTGGCCCACAGAAACCCTGCCACCAAGGGCGACAGCCCTTAGAGCTCAGCTCCGTCCCGGGCACGGCCTTGTTTATTCACGGGCCGGTGGCAGGACTGTCTACACGCGCTGGAAAGCCGTGGGCACCTGCAGACCTGCGCGGATCCTGCACCGCCGTGCTCTTTCCAGCCGTGTGCGCAGAGCCGCAAGCCCGGAACCCTCGCGCTGGGCTCCTTGCTGCAAGGATCCGGCTGCCTGCGGGGCGGCTTTCAGCCAGCTGAACAGCTAGGATGGGAGCCTCGGGTTCCGGCGTTTCGTCCTAGTCTCTCCAAAGTCATTTGTCCTAGATATTTACATTAGTCTAACATGTTTCAGCAATAAAGCGAGAGGTGGGCCTAGCCAGGGTGTTTTAGGAAAGATTTATGCTCCAGACTTTTCAACTGGGTGTTGACTTTAATAAACTGACCTTTTTGTTCCTTCCTCTGTGGTAGAGCTGGAATTCATAGCATTTTGTTTTCATTTTTGGAGAATGTGCTACATAATAAATAAAGATTGAAGTGATTGATGCAAAGTCAAATAATGTCAGCCCTTATGGCCCACAGCTTGCGGCCGAGCACGGGTGCCCCTGGCCCAGAAAGCGGAATGCAGCCTGCACTGAACACGCCGTTCTCTACCCAGAGGGCCCGTTTGGTTTCTTCTACCTCTCAGTAGTCTGTGGGCCTTCTTCAGTGATTGCTGTGGCTTAGGAAGGAAAACAAAAGCTGTGCTGCTGTGAGGGCCTTTCTGGCCTCTCCGGGAAGGGACCGAATCCTCGATTAATCCCGGGCTGGGCGCTGAGGTGTCGCAGGCAGCCTTGGGTCAGGAAGGCAGGCCTGCTGGGTTCCGAGGAGCATGCACCAGCCGGCTGGCGCTCGGCGCTTGGCGGCCTCTGGGATGGGCAGGGACCGCCCCTCCTTCAGGCGCTGGTCACAAAACCCAAGGCGGCCCCTCCTCGGTCAGCTGGGCTGAGCAGGGGAGCACAGGGGGCGGCCGGCCCGTGCGGAGCGGGGAGGTTGGTTTAGGGCTTCAGGATGTCTAGTCCAGCCACGCCTGCAGTCCGAAAACCACGGAGCTCAGGGCCAGCATTTAGTAACTGTTTGTTAATATTACTCCCCCTACTCCCCACTAGAAGGAATCGGGGCAAGTGGTGAGCTCGCTGCCTGGCCATTCTTCCAAGCAAGGCACACTTCTGCGGCCTCGTGGCCTCACCTTGCCAGGGGGCGTGTGGCACTGAAACCAGGTCAGTTGGTGCACGAGACGCAAGTGTACGGTGCGGTGCTGTGTGCCGTGGCTGTTCTGGACCGCAGGTGTGGGCTGGGGTCGATGGGGCAGG
Source organism: Dasypus novemcinctus (assembly GCF_030445035.2). Lineage (NCBI taxonomy): Eukaryota > Metazoa > Chordata > Mammalia > Cingulata > Dasypodidae > Dasypus > Dasypus novemcinctus. The sequence continues at coordinate 126,902,937 of NC_080682.1, forward strand.
AGTAGACGGCAGTTGCTGCCCGCGGGGAGGATGGGCCAGCACAGGTATGATGCACGTGAGCGATGGGATAAGGCAGTTTATGAAACAGGCTGGGTTGTGGAGCAGGAGGGGCGCGGGTGCCACCTGGAGAGAGCAGGCGGGTGTGCAGACGGGAAGGGGTGGAGCTGCTGAGGGAGGTGGAGAAACCAGCCCACCCAAGGCAGCGTGCAGAGGAGCTGGGCTGGCCTTGAAAGCCCACCCGCTGCCACTTGAGCTGGCTTACGAGGCGTTCTGTCATTAGAACTGGAATTTTTGAAGAATCTTAGATGTCTGGAATGTTGTCAAGAATCAGAAGTAAGCTGCTGGGCATACCTCTGTTCTTTTGTTTTGGTTTACTTTGGTTGGACAATGTTTAGATTTTAAAAAGCCTTGGGTTCCTTATCTTCATTCTGAGAGGCTTAGTTCTTAAAATAATTATATTAGAAGGAAGAAACAGATACAGCAGAGGGCCTTGCATTCTTTCCTCGTCCTCTGTTAAACAGAGATGGAGAAGCAGGATGTGATGCGGAGCGTCTGGCCTGGGAAACCGCCCTTGCTCTCTGCAGATTTCCCCATCACTGATGACCCATGGCTTGGCCTCGCCTTGGTTTCCCTCTGCAGCAAAGTCTCCTTTTGGCCTTCTCCACTGGCCTCTTCCCCTGAATTTGAGTGGAGGTGAGGCACAGCTCTCTTCCTTCGGGTAAACCTGGCTGAAATGTGCCTTATGTCCTGGGAGAAGAACTCCCATCTCACCCCCCCACCCACCGGGAATTTGAGTGGATGAGATCCATTTCAAGTGTGTCTCCTGCAGGAATACCTAAAATGCTATCCTTCGTGGTTGGCTCCTTTGGGTTTAGATGCGTTTAGCTCGTATTAAAATGTGAGGGAGGCAGCGTATTAAAATATTGGGCGCCCTTGGGTTTTTGATCAGTAAGCGCTTGCTGCTGGGATCTGGTATAAGACAGATAGCTGGTAGATGTAAGTGGGAGGAGCACAGGACTGCCACATTTTAGCATGATGATAAACTTCCAAGCAAAGTCTGGAAGAATACAGATTCCTGATGTGGTGCCTGTTCATTTGCATTTCCAGCAAGTTCCTTCAGCCTGCAGAAGATGCTAATGTTGCTCCCAGGAGCTCAGTTAGCAAGGCTCTAGACTTTAGCTACCAAAAGAGACAAAGAGGGCACTGAGGTCTACCTGGGGAAGAGAGCCAACTTCAGAATTTATCAATGCACTCCTGCCTTTTAGTGCTGGCATCTTGAGAGTTGACTGTGAATTCAAAGTGCTCCCCTACTCACCCCTAAAATCAACTCCCCTTTCCTTCCTTCTACTTCCTATTTCGTTAAGTGGTTAAAATGAAAATCTTGTCTGTTTAGTTGCCCATCACCGATTCCTAAGAATTGTGATTAATAAATAACTAAGAGATATAATATTTGGATATGCCAGTATTATTTACAGATATGTAGAATTAAGCCGAATTTGTTACCAAGTGGAGTTCATGGAGACCTACTTTAATGATTGAACAAGCATTATTGGCTTTTGGTCTATCATTATAAAAAACCATTAGCTGATAAGATAATGGTACTCAAAAATAATCTGGTATCTTAAGTAGACTAAACCTTACATTTAGCATGGCCCTGTTTGATGAGAGTCTGCTTAGAATACCACCTTTTCCTAGAAAACGAGAAAAACCACACTCAATGAATAAAAATCAGAGATAAAAAAAGAAAAGGAAAGGAAAAAACGCCGGCGTGAGGGACCAGGGCGCTCTTCCTCCAGAAGGCACGCAGAAGTCTCGCGTTACCGACTCCGACTGCTCGTGTGTGGTGGTTTTCCTGGCTGGCATGGCCCTTCCTAACAGAAAGCTAAATCCTCCTGAACGGGCGGAAATGCCTGCTGGACGCTGAGCGCAGGCAGACGACGTGGCGAGTGAGCGTGGGAAACTGTAAACCCCGCGCTGCCTCTTCCACGGGAAAGGAGGCCTCGTCCTAGCGAACACGAAATTGCGTTCATTGAATCCAGCAAGTCCGTAGAACAAGCGGGGCTCGTGCAGATGGTCGGGGGGGGGGGTTGTGTAAACGCAGTGGGGACCTTTGCATGGTCTGACTGTGCTCCGGGTGCCCGGGGACACGGGGCCCTTCCCTGGGGAGGCCGCGGTCCTCACTGGGCACGTCAGCCGGGCTGCGCGGAGGCCGCGGGCTGCAGGCGGCTCGTCCCCGCTGCTGCCTCCTCCACTCCGGGGCGGCCAGCGCTGCCCTCGCGACCTCGACGCTCGGGTGGCCGCCTCTCACGCCTGCGATCGGGACCCGTTTCAGGCTTTCCCGGCTCAGCCCTGGACGCCTGGGGCCGGGTGAGCCTTTGCTGTGGGCCGCTGTCCCTGCATCTTGTAGCCGCATCCCGGCCCCTCCGAGAAGCCAGTAGCGCCCTCTGCAGTGGTGACAACCAGGTTTCCTCGCACTGCCAGGTGTGCCTGGGAGAAAACACCGCCCCAGGTGAGGCCCGCTGCCCTCCCGTGGACTCCCTCGCGGCCGCCGTCTCACGTGGCCCTCAGCCAAGTCCATGCACAGTGAGGGCCCGTGATGGGGGTGCGGACGGCTGGTCCTGCCTGCAGCTCCACGTTATGTGTATTCACCTGTATGTTTATGGACATGTGTAAGGGTGGACAGGTGTATACGCATGTATGTGTGCCCACAGAAATTAATAGTGAAATTTAAAAGGACTGGGCTGTACCCAGGGACTTGGCTGGTAGCAGAACTCGTTGGAGTCAGTTTCGAGCAGCTCCCTCGGAAAACGGCACAGAGACATGATTTTGAGGGCTTCAGAGTTTTTCCCCTTCAAATAATTAAGCATCTCCAAATCCTGTTCCTGCTAAGTGCCGGCTTTCTGCCCGAGAAACGTGGGGTGCTCTCCAGAATAACAGTGTATGAGAAGGGGCAGCCTTGGGCTCTGCTGGGGCGTCTCCAGCCCCCCGTGTCCTGGCGAGCCCCCGTGTCCTGGCGAGCCCCCTGTGTCCTGGCGAGCCCCCCGTGTCCTGGCGAGCCCCCGTGTCCTGGCGAGCCCCCCGTTTCCTGGCGAGCCCCCCGTGTCCTGGCGAGCCCCCCGTGTCCTGGTGCCTGCAGCCCCACGGATGAGCCCCAGGGAGCGGCTTGGGCCAAGGGCACATCCGCCAGTGCCCTGTCTGCCGTCCACCGGCCTCGAAGGACTGCAGAGACCTCAGCTCGCGTGGGAACGGGGCACCGCTGGGAACAGGAAGAAAAGCTGGTTGACCTCGGTGTCAAGGTCGTGTTTTGAAAGCGGGCTCCTAGCTAGACAACAGCCACCTTTCACCCCATTCCTAAGACACAGGTTCGGATCGCTCACTTAGTGTGAATATTCCTTGGAAATGGCATTTTAGGTGCTCTTTCAGTGAAAATCCTGAACTGCGGGTGGGGATGGGGAGCTGCTGGATGGGAGAGGAGGGAACAGGCCCCTGGGCGCTCACCGGAGGTGGGGGACCGCCAGCAGAGGGCAGGCCTGTGTGTCCTGCTGGCCCAGGGCGGAGGGCAGGGGTGCCTCGGGCTCAGCTGTCGCTGTGGGGCTGCCAGGAATGAGGGGGAGTTATTTGGGAGGGCAATCGAGTCCCGTAAATAAAGCAGACGATGGTGTTGTATAAATATAAAAAAAGATTGATTAAGGTCATAAATTTCTCTTTTATTTCTTCTATCTGAGCCTTAATTCCACAGCAGTAATTTACTGCATTGGTTTATTACTTTCTTCCATTCTGAGGGAAACAGTGAATTTTAATTGAAACGGCTACAGCCCTTCCCCGTCCTGCCCAGGGCAGTTGGGAGAACCCAGGCCCCCCCAGAGGTAGCGGGCCTGAGGGTGGGAGGGGGGACCCACACTTGGTCTGCTCCCTGCCCTGCGGTGCACTCCTGCGCTACCTCCTTTAGCTCTCACCACCATCCTGGGGAAAAAACCGGTGCTCCAGGCACGTGGTGACCTGCCCAGGGTCCCACAGCCAGGGTCGGTTTGCTTCATGGTCTCTGACGCCTTCGACTTTGGAAAATGTGCGCAAACCCAACACATCAACGATCCTGGGACTTTAGCTCAGGGAAGTCTTCTCAGATGTGTGTGTGCAAATGCTCCGTTTTTGGGGTGCGATCTCAGGGCACAGAAGGGCAGCCTGGGCCCACAGGCCCCTGACTCCCAGCACAGTGCTCATCGGGGACGAACGTTAGGAGGCTTTGCCCTGCTCGGGTTTGGCTACTTTGTTTCGCAGCGCTTTTGGTCTGGTCGGTTGTACTTATTGGGGTTGTTCTGAAAGGGGCAGGGTTTACCGTGAGGGCCTTGCGGGGCGTTTGAAGCAGTGCAGTCATCTCAGGACATCGGGGATCCCCGCGGGCCGCCGCGGTGAGGCTGACTGCGGAGCGCTGCCCGCCAGGCCGCGGAGCCCCGACGGGGCGTGTCCGCTGTGTGCTCCCTGCGTCTGGTTTACTCTGTCCTTTCTCAGTCTTTTGGAAGCAGAGTCTTTCGGAAGCACTTTTCCTTAAAAGCACTGAAAGATTTTACCTGAAGTTACCACAGGGTGAGTGGAGTTTTGCCGTGGACCTTGAGAACTGGATTGTTCCTACTTTTTATTCTCGTCTTGCTTATTTTCTCTAATTTCTTAGTGAGTGTTCCTAACTTCTTGACGTTCTTTAAACAATGTATAAGCGCCTTAAAAATCTGTAAGTTGTACTCACATTGAGGTGGATTATTCTGGGAAAGTGTATGGACCTTGAACACACAGCTACCACTTCGAGCTGTGTGATGTTGGGCATGCTACTTGACCTCTCTCAACTTCATTTTCCTCCATTATGAAATGGGCATAAATATACTGGTTAACAAATTGGCCTCTATGAAGATACATGAAGATATGTAAGGTACTTGAAAGATTACTTGGCATGTAATAAACACTTAATAAATGTTATTGCTGTATGATTAAGACCTTAGGTAATTGGTGTTTTCAAACTACATATAAGCAAACATTTTACCTCTAGTTTGTTAGGTAACATCTTGTAAGATTGTGTCCATCTGCAGTTTCGATTTCCATGTAAGTGACCACCTAAATTAAGTTGTGGCTGAAAAGTGGATTGTGGATTAAAGAGTTTGGACAAGAATCAAAAGTGTCAGGAGACGAATGGGTAGACGGATGGATGGATGGATGGGGTGTTGCGGCACATGTGGCAAGGTGGGGTTTGTATTGTTTTTGTGACTGTCCTATAAGTTTGAGGGTATTTTGCGATTAAAAAGGTTAAAGTTCAAGGAAAAAGCATTCATACCTGACATGTTTCCTGCTCCCATGGCAGACATCATTAATCGATTGTAGCACCTCATCATACTGTGCCTACACTTGGCATCCGTTTCAACCTAACAGTGATGGGGCACCAGCATCAGAGAGGCTGTGTCTTTGCCATTGAGGGACCTGAAGCCATCTCTACCTCGGATCGTCTTTGCGTTTGTGAATGACAGTGTTGTTGAAGGGAATGGAAACACAGCCGAACAGAATTTGGTGACTCCGAGAAGAGGTAAATATGGGAGGCATACTGAAAAAGACACTGTGCTTTGGTGATATCTTCTCAGCCTGCAGCCGTCCCCCTTTTCTCTGAGTACTGACCCCCAAGCCTTCCCTTCTTGCCCCAGCCAATTAGATTGAGGTGGACACCAGGACCTAGAATCTCCCTTCTAGGAATTTGCTGTTGGGATCCAGAGATAATCTCTGGCTGCTGGGGAACTGAGGAGGTGAAAACTTGGGAACTGTGGGTGGCTGTGTACATGAAGTAGGTGAGGGAGGGAGGCGGGGAGAAAGGCGGGGAGCTGGTAGGGAGGAGGGAGAGCGAGGAGCAGATAGGTGTGACTCTGCAAGTTGAAGGCTTCCCAAAGTCTGGTCCAGGCATTAGTGAAACTCAGCTATTTTCCTTGCTCTCTTGGATTCCCTAAGATAGCCTGTACTAATAATGCGTATTTTTGCCATCAGAGTTTGAAATGAGTCTCTCCTTTATAAATGAAAACATCACAACAGACTGTTGCTGTGGAAACCAAGTAGGAGAGAGGCTCAAGGAAGAAGAGATGGTCCCTAATGTCTATTTCTGCACAGAGGTTAAAGACTTGAGGAAGCCTTGAGATTTCATAATTAGGAAGAGATCAGTGAAAGATACTGTCTTTATTTACTACGTCATATTGGGATTTTTCATCTGCATTAGCTTGGCCGTTCACCCGGCACTTTTTAATCTTTCATTTGTGAAGTGCCGTGGGTCATGATCTAGAATATTTGTGGGCTCCAGCATGTGCTTGGATGAAGCCCCATCTCTCTTTATTAATGGTTTTTCATAGAAGACTATTTCCTGGTTTAAATTTTATCTGTGGTGTTCCATGGGCCAACAGTTCTGGAACAAGTGCATTATTCTATTTTAGACAAGTTAGTTGATCCTTACCCTGTTGAACAAGATTTGCATGATAACCACCTGTCTCCTCCCCATTTTACCCTGTGTCCTAGTGCATGACTGAGAAGTTTAGGCTCCTTTGTTAGAGTCCCGTCTTGTTCACATAGTAACAATGGGCAAGTTACTTAAACTTCTCTTAGGTTCAGTTTTCCCATCAGTAATATGGGGAAATTGAGTTGTTATTGGCTAATGTCTTTATAATGTACTTAGCCTAGCTTTGTACATATGAAGTGCTCAATAAATGTTAATTATACTTGTTATTAATTGTATTCATTCTTGCCATACAACAGAATTTACTTAAAAAGGATCCTCTTAAAAATGGATGCATAATCAATATCATTAAAATGCCTGAGAGTCTCAGATATATATTATATATTTATGTTTTGTAAATGCCTACTGTATACCAGGGACTGTGCCAGGCACAGGGAGTAAAATGATGAATTAAACAAGGTTCCTATGCTTATCTCCCCAACTATCATAGACTGTCACGTCACTGTAAAATGAAAAGATTAATTAGGTGATGTTAAGGTGTTTAAGGGACTTTTTCCTGAGATAATGAATGGTTATGGTATTTATTGCCTGTTTTTGGAAGGAGAACATGAGTGAGGAGATATAAAATAAATCCATCACAATAGAAGCAGACTATTACAAACAGAAAATGCTGGACCTTTGCCAGCATACCATTTTTATATATGTTGCTATTGCAGATAGTTCAGTTAAGCAAGACAAATTCAATTTTACCTCATACCACTCAAATAAATTTCTCTCCTCTGTAAAATTCCCTATTTTATAAAGACATCCTTCATCTTGGCTGTGTACATACTAAATTGCTCATTTTTTACTTAGTTAAATTTTCTGTCATAGTGAGAAATGCTTTCTTCTGAAGAAATGATGTTCATGCACAAGAAATAGGGATATTTATTAAAATGGCTTATTGTGAAACTAGATTTAGATGTATTTCTATAATTTTAGTATTTAAGTACTTTAGTGCCCAGGGAAATGACGTTCAGTATAAAATGGGGTCTGATAATAAGAGTCTCTGAATTCTCACTTTTGCACTTAATCCAGTAGAGTTTGTGGATTTATATTTGCCTGCATATGTTCAGAAATGTTAGAGAGGTTTTCAGTAGCTCTATTGATGCTTTGCTGGTTGTAATAGGTAATAACTGACTTAAATTATTTTGTGCATTCATTGTGCTCTGATTTAATAAGCCCTTGTGCATTTTGGAATCTGTGCCTAGGTGTGGGAGAAGTACAGAGAAATAAGAAACTTCCCAAATGGAAAAGAACAAGACAAAAGGCCCTTTACAATGTCGGAAAACTCTGTTTCAGAGTGACTCCTGGGCTTGTCACTGAAGTCGCATCTTGGAGTTTTGTTTGTGTCCAGTCTCCCTGGAGACTGAGGTATTATGTATTTCCACATAAGTAGGGTTTAACCCTTAAGTGCCAAAACTGAAAAAAAGAGCCTGTGTTTATGAACCACCTTCTGAAGTGTACCGAGTGTCTCAATTTTCAAGTACAATATACCAAGCGTAGTGAAAGAAGCAAGGCTGGCTCCGTGGGCATGGGATCTGTGTCCTTAGAAGGGCCACATGCTTGGTTTAACACTCTGTTGTCGTTGTCTTGAAACACTGAATAGTTTTTGAAGAAGGGACTTCGCTTTTTCAAGTCGCCCAGAATCCTGTAGAAATTGAAGCTGGTCCTGGACGTGGGGCTTTCCTTTGCGCTAGGTACTGTGCGGAGCTCTCGAGTGCAGTGGTGCTTGGGTCTCGCTCTTGAGCTTAGCTCGCCCATGCTCACTCCAGCTTCCACGGTGCTCTCCCGTCAAGGGCTCTGCCTTTTAATTTGCTGCTTCTCATCTGCTGAAGCATCATAGAAATACGGTATTAGAATATTAAGTAGGTTGAGCATCACTAGGCTTCCAAGGGTGACCCCGAAGACTCTTCCCACGGAAGAAAATGCAGCAGTGCCAGAAGTCTGGCTTTATGTATTTATTTAAAAAAATAAATGAATATCTATTCATGTCAGTAATATAGTTGATATATTTCAGCAGTTAGAGACTGTTTTGCTCCTCTCCTGCATTGATAGCATTTGTGAGGAGCCTCCCTCTGTGTACACAAGAGGTTGGCCCATTTCCAATGCCGAAAAATTGTTGTAAACAAACTACTTAAAAGCCTGCCTTTTCAAAATTAATCATAAAAAACAAGAAGGTGAGGTTTCTCTTAAGGAGGCTTGGATTGGTCAGCCACAGGGGTGCTGATGCTAAATACCAGAACTCTGCTGGTTTTACAAAGGGTGTTTATTTGGGATAGAGGCTTACGGTTGCCAGGCCCTAAGGAGTCCAGCTCAAGGTTGCTTCCTCACCGAAGTCCATTGCCACGTATGGAAGCAAGATGGCGGGCGACGTCTGTGAGGGGTCCTCTTCCTCTTCCCTTCAGGCTCCGTGGCCCCAACGTCTTCCGACCTCGACTGTGGGCTGGGCTAAGTCTCGTCTCTCTGCCCAGGGCTTGTATCTTTCCAGGCTCAGCTGCTCTGGTCTCTTCATGAGGTCAGCTGTAGCCTGTCAGGCGAAGGGCTCCTCTCTCCCCAGGGCCGCTGCCCTGTCTGTGGACACGTGGGGCTGTTTTCCCCTGTGTTCTTCTCTGCGTATCTACTTCCGTGTTCTTGATGGAGAGTCCGTTTATAGAGCCCACCACGGGGATGGGGACTCAACCCGGCGTGCCCTCATGACGTGGTCGAATCAAAGCCCTAATCTTGAGTTAATAAGCAAAAGTGAAACCTCTGAATCTAATGCAGTCAAAGGATCTCATGCTCAGAGGAACAGACCAGCTCCACTATCTCTATTTGGAATTCATAAACAGTATCAAACTGCCCCAGGGCTCCTCTTGCATGAATATCGTAAGCCTGGGAGATGCAGCAGTGACGGTGACAGAACACTAGAGTTGCAGCGATTCTGCCCCTCGTGCCGCTCACGTGGACGACCTGGTTGTGCGTCCGCGGTGTGGAGTGTGGCATCTCCGCGACGGGCCTGCAGGACCAGAGCGGGCAGCGGGCTTCCCCGACGGTGACGAGCCCTCCGGCCGCCGTGGACGCGTTCCCCGAGGTGCGGCTGAGGAGAGCACCCGCAATTTCTAGAGGCGGCAGAGCGCGCCACCTGGGGGCGCTGCCCGGGGTGCCTCGGGCCAGCCTCCTTCCTCCTCCTCAGCCCGCACGGGCTTCAGCTCTGAGGGCAGGGTGCTGGAGAGCTGGACGTCTCTTCTCCTGAGAAGTCGTCAGGTAAGAAAACGTGTGGCCTGGAGTGCGGGGCAGGGGCAGGCCCAGCCACCCACCTGGCTGCTCCTGGGGAGAATTCCACGAGGGTCCCAGAACTTGTCCTGGAGGGAGACTCTTCTCAGGAGAGCCCCTGGGACCAGGACCCTTCCCCTAGGCTCTGGGTTCCAGTGCTGGGAAGAGGTGAGAGCTGCTCCTGGCCCCTTGGGCATGGAGACAGCCCAGAGGCATGGCTATGGCAGGGGAGCCTGGGCTGGGGCCCAAGAAGGTAACAGCCCCGAGGGGCCAGTGTCCACCCTGCAGGCCAGCGTCCTCTCTCCTGCCCGAGCATCGTGGAGGAGGCAGCAGTAGGACCCCAAGGCCAGCCCCCAGCTCCTGGCCGTGGCCAGGGAGGTGTCAGGCCCAGAGTGCCCCCACCAGTGCCCAGGGCCACGTCTCCAAACCCCCAAGGCAGGAAAGAAGCAGCCAACGGCTTGCAACACAGAGCGGTGCTCAGCGTCCTGGGCTGCAGGAAGGGACGGCGGTCTTCAGGTGGCGCCGGCCACCACGCAGGCCTCGTGACCCATCCAGGTACTTGGGTCACACACGGCACTCCTGTGAGCACCAGCCGTACCAGCTGAGCCCAGGAGCTCAGCCCTGCTGGTCCTGCTTCCACTGCGTGCCTGCAGCCCTCCCTCCCCCCGGCGAGCGCGGCTTTCGTCTCCGGTCCACTGCAGGCTCAAGGGTACGTGCTTCTTGGAAGAAGCAAAGGTAATGGCCACGTAGTTTCAGAGTAGAGCCCTTGCTGGCCTGCTCCTTGTCCTGAGGTGAGCCCTGGGATGCCTCCAACGCAGGCGCCCACAGCTTTCCCTCCAATAACACCTTCGTCTCACTGCCGCCTTCCCTCCCATCCGCTAAATGGAAGTGGAAGGCATCTCTGTGCACTGATGGCTGGTTTTCTTCTGGTACAACTTCCAAGTTACCTACAGAAAAATGAAGGAAAACCAAATAAATGTGCTGCTTTTATTTTTTCAGGCCATTCAGAGTATAGGAACTGTGCTGGCATTGGAATTGCAAAAAAAAAAAAAATAGATTCTTTTATTAAAATATATTTTTATTTATTTTTAAAAGATACATCAATTACATAAAATGTTACTTAAAAATATATAGGGGATTCCCATATGCCCCACTCCCCACACCTACCACTTTTCCAACATTACCAACTTCTTTCGTCAGTGTAGTACATTCACTGCAATCAATGAGCACATATGGAGCATTGCCACACAGCATGGGTTATGCTTTACATTGTAGTTTACGCTCTCTCCCACTCAATTCTGTAGGTTAAGGCAGGATATATAATGTCCTGTATGTATGCTGCAGTGTCATTCAAGACTATTCCAAGTCCTGAAAAAGCCCCCATGTTACCCCTCTTTTTCCCCTCCCTGCCTTCAGCAACTCCAGGGGCCACTGTCTTAAGAGAGGAGAGCGGGTGGATTCCTCCTCATTGTTCATTTGTTCACTCATTCAGCACTCCGTGATGTTTACTGAGCACCTACTATGTTCCCCGTATGTGGTGGGCCCAGGATCTAGAGAGGAATAAGAAGGTTGTTGCCCACTCCAAGGACAGTTCTTTACACTCGGCAGATGCTCTCACGAGTGCTGAAGGAAGGAATTAAAGAAGGAATGCACATTTAGGATAATTTGTACTATTTATGAATATTGCAAAAGGACTTCTGAACTCCTCCTTGTAGTAAAAGTACCTAATGCCTCTCTGAAATCCAGCCATCACTAAAATTCTCTTGACTAATTGCTTTTCTTTAAACTTTTACTTGACATTTGAACTAATTTCAAAATGTCATGTCTGAACTCATTTGCCTCGGTGGAATTCAAAGAAATTTTCTATTGACATAGTCTGCAAGTTCTCAGGAGATACTTAGTAATGGAAATTTCATAGATGTTCATAAAGAAAAATTAAGGGTTCATTAGTCACATTTTAAATCAGTTTATCCTAGGTTATCAGAGAACTTTGGAAATTGCAGCATCAAAGGTGTTCAGAGCTTAACACGAGCTAAGATAGGTGAAGGCTTGGGCATGGTTAAAACAATGTCATGGTGACTTTATAGCTGTGACATGTTGTTCTATTACATTGAATTTTAATGTGATTTTCTGTGTGGGGGAGAAAGCAGGTAATTATTTAGTAAATGCCTTTTACTCTCACAAACATGAAAAATATGGGAGTTGATCTTTGCTAATAGAAATAATTGCAACCATAATTATAATTTATATTATACTTCATAATATTAAAATGCTAACATACATTATTTCTGACAGGTTTGGAATAACCTGTTTTTCAAGATGGAGGTCCACTTAGAGAACCTATAGACTGTCCTTACACGAACAAAAGTCCTCTTAAAACGGAATGCTGTGCTTCAGAATCAAAAGCAACCGAAAATCTAGATTACTAGCCCATCCTATTTAGAGACTTCATTTTTGAGAAAGGCCAACTGCCATTGTATCGTTAGTTAAAATACAGGATGGGGAGAGTAAGAATGGCATGGCTGTCTGTAACCTTATTTTGAAGAGAAGAATAAAAACAGTGGGCCATGAGGCTTATGGCTTAGGTCTGTATCGTAAACACTGTAAATAAATTCCGGGATGCCTGGCCTTTAGAGAGTTGATATTATTGTGCCTTGCTTTATGTATTAATTATGAATTAATTCAGCAAAGATGTGTGAAGAACCTGCGCTTGTCAGGCACTGCGCTAGGCCCTGGGAGTGCAAATGTGTGCCGGGTCATTCCTCCAGGCTGGCAGGGCTTCTCTCTCCCAGCACCCTTCCCACTGACTTTCATTACATTTTTAGCAGCCCTTCATTTCATTTTTATTGATCCATTCCGAATAAATGGCACCTTACCCTTTATAGCTTTAATTTTCCCTGCATCCCAGTCTCTTTGTCAAGGAAAGAATGATTATAAACCCACGCTTCAGTGCCCTCGGGCTGCTCCTCTCTCTGTAAACCTGTGGCCAGCCTTTGTGTGGAGAGAGGGCCCTGGATGGTGCTGTCTGGGGCGTACGGTACCCAGCTGAACATTGAGAGGCTCACAGGTCCACAAGAGTGTCGAGGGGCAGCTGCTCTCCTTTCACAGGTGAATGCGGAGCCCCCGTCTGTTCTCACTGCCAGCCACACGTGCCGGGGACCTGCCGTGTCTGTCCTCGGCTTCCCTTGACCTAAGCCGTCGGTGTCACTGTGTAACGAGGCCAGCCACAGCAGCTGGCCAAACCCTGGGCGCTGCCCCAGGCACCCGGTCTTGAGGCCCGGCCTGAGTGACCATCAGCCCTGGGAGCCGATGGTCAGCCAGGACGACTGAGGCACAGAATGCCCCCGTGGGGTTAGTGCTGTCCCAGAGAGGGGCCAATGCTGCCCGGCAGGTCTGGAGACTGCGTGCCTGGCTCGTCCCGGGCATGGGGGCACACACTTTGCAGGTGCTCCCTCTTCCCCAGCCTGCGAGGGCGGGGCTGGCGCCCCTCTCCCCTGGCTCTCAGCGCCCCCCTGCCCTTCCCTCTCTCCCCTTACACCCTCCTCCCTGCCGTCCTGTGTCCCCAGAGGGCCAGGCATGCACACTCCTCCTCCTCGGCGTGGCTCCTGCCGCCTGGCCTGCTGTCCCCGCTGATGTCATTCCACCGGCTCCCTTGAGTCTCCTCCTTGGCCACCCGTGGAGTGGCGCAGCTTTCTGACTCTCCGGCCGCCCCCTGCGCTCTCCCTCCAGCAGCGCCCTAGCTAGCCGGGCGCGGTCAGCGTGCTGTCCTTTCTTCGGCCCTGTGAAGTCCCCACAGACACCGAGTGAGCACGTGCGGACGCTGCTCCCGTGGGAAGGACAGGCTGCGCTCCTGCGGGCCAGTGCCCGCACATGCTCACCAGCTCTTTCCGTATGTGTGCCTCTCTGTGTGCTTGCCTGTGCTTCCTGCTGTTGTTGATTCCTCGACAGTGAACTCAGGGCCAGCAGCACTCTACCTCACACCTGACCCAGCTCAGCTCACACATGTATATTCTCCATGAGGCACTTTTAAATACTAGACAGCGCTTTAACTCTACACTTAGGGGCCATTTCAAACAGCATAATCACCCAGCGAAAAGCACCAAAATGTGAAAAAACGTGTCACTAAATATACCACGAGATGAATGCTTGCTGGCAGTGTGAGAGCTGAACTCCGGCAGCAAACATCGTCTCCTTGGACTTAAGCTGAACGTACGTGCTCGGCACCAAAGTTCTCACCCCTCTGTGCGTGTCTGCAGATCACCACGGTAGCCCTGTAAGCACACTCGTGCCTCTTCTTGTGTGCTTTGCTTTGTTGTGCTTCACAAATGTTGGGTTTTTTAAATATTGAAGGCTTGCGGCAATCCTGCATCCGGCAAGTCTGTTGGTGCCATTTTTCCAATAGCATGTGCTCCCTTTGTGTCTCTGTGTCACATTTTGGTAATTCTTGCAATATTTCAAACTTTTTCATCATTATTACTGCTGCTATGGCAATCTGTGATCTTTGACATTGGTGTTGTGATTGTTTTGGGGCATAACAAATCACATCCATATCAGATGGCAAACTCGATCGATAAATGTTGTGTGGGTTCTGACTGCTCCACCAACCAGCTGTCCCGTCTCTCTTCTCCTCAGACCTCCCTATTCCCTGAGACACAACAATATTGAAATTATATCCATTCATAGCCCTACGTTGTCCTCTGATTGTTCAAGTGAAAGAAGAGTTAAATCAAAAGATAGGAATGATTACACTTTGTGAGGAAGGCCTGTCAAAAGCAGAGGCAGACCAAAAACTAGGCCTCCTGCACCAAACAGTCAAGTGGTGAAAGCAAAGGAAAAGTTCTGAAAGGAAATTAAAGTACTGCTCCAGTGAACAATGAATGATAAGAAAGCAAAACAGGCTTATCACTGATGTGGAGAAAGTTTTAGTGTTCTGAACAGGTCAAACCAGCCCCAACACTCTTTAAAGCCAAAGCCTAATCCAGAGCAAGGCCCTAACTCTCAATTCTAGGAAGGCTGAAAGAGGTGGGGAAGCTGTAGAAGTAAAATTTGAAGCTAGTAGGGGTTAGTTCATGAGGCTTAAGGAAAGAAGCCATCTCTATGACATCAAAGTGCAAGGTGAAGCAGCAAGTGCTGATATAGAAGCTGCAGCAAATTATACAGAAGATGCAGCTAAGATCATTTAAGAAGTTGGCTACAAGAATCAACACATTTTCAATGTAGATGAAATAGCCTTCTACTGGAAGACGATGACTTCCAGGACTTTCCTAGCTAGAGAGAAGACAGTGGCGTCAGAGCCTCAAAGGACTGGCTGACGCTCTTGCAGGGGCTAGTGCAGCTGGTGACTTGAAGCTGAAGCCAGTGCTCACCTGCCGTTCTGAAAACCCTGCGGCTCTTACCAGTTCAGCTAAATCTCCTCTGCCTGAGCTCGATAAATGGAACAGCAAAGCCAGGATGGCAACACATCTGTTAGCAATATGGTTTAAATATTTTAAGCTCACTGTTGAGACCTGCTGCTCAAAAAAAATATATTCCTTTCAAAATATTGCTGCTCATTAACAACGCACATAATCACCCAAGACCTCTGGTGGAGATGTACACTGTGATGAATGGTGTTTTCATGCCTACTAACACAACACCCATTCATTTAGACTTCCAAGTCTTCTTATTTAAGACATGCATTCATAAGACTATAGCTGTCATAATGATTCTTCTGATGGATCTGGGCAAAATAAATTGAAAACCTTCTGGAAAGGATTTGCCATTCTAGATGCCATAAGATCATTTGTGACTCATTGGAGGAGGTCAACATATCAACATGAACAGGAGTTTGGAAGAAGTTGATTCCAGTCCTCATGGATGACTTTGAAGGTTCCAGACTGCAGTGGAGGAAGTAATTGCAGATGTGGTGGAAATAGTGTAACTAGAATCAGATGTGACTGAATTGCTGCAACATCATTATAAAACTTGAACAGATGTGGAGTTGCTTCTTACGGGTGAGTGAGGAGAATGGTTTCTTTTTTTTAAAGATTTATTTTTATTTATTTAATTCCCCTCCCCTCCCCCGGTTATCTGTTTTCTGTGTCTTTTTGCTGCGTCTTGTTTCTTTGTCCGCTTCTGTTGTCGTCAGCAGCACGGGGAGTGTGGGCGGCGCCATTCCTGGGCAGGCTGCTCCCTCCTTCGCCCTGGGCGGCTCTCCTTATGGGTGCACTCCTTGCGCGTGGGGCTCCCCTACGCGGGGGACACCCCTGCGTGGCAGGGCACTCCTTGCGCGCATCAGCACTGTGCATGGCCAGCTCCACACGGGTCAAGGAGGCCCGGGGCTTGAACCGCGGGCCTCCCATGTGGTAGACGGACGCCCTAACCACTGGGCCAAAGTCCGTTTCCCTGAGAATGGTTTCTTGAGATGGAATCCGCTCCTAGTGAAGATGCCGTGAACATCGTTGAAATGACAACAAAGGATCTGGAATATTGCATCAACTCAGTTGATAAAGCAGTAGCAGGATTGGAGAGGATTGACTCCAGTTTTGAAAGACGTTCTACTGTGGGTAAAATGCTATCAAACAGCATCACATGCTGCAGAGAAATCATGGCAGACTTCCTTGTCTCCTTTTACACAATGGCCCCAGCCATCCCGCCTTCAGCAGCCACCACCCTCACCACTATCCAGGCAGGGCCCGCCACACACACAAAGACGCAGGAGGGTCTCCTGAAGAGGCAGGTGATGGTTAGAGTTCCTTTAGCAATAGTGTTTTTTAAATTTAGGTGTGTACATTGATTTTTAGACAAGCACACTTGACAGACTACAGTATAGCAGAAACGTGTTTTGGATGTAATAGGAAACGAGAAAGTTTGTGTGACTTGCTTTCTTGCATTATTCACTTTATTGCAATGATGTGGCACAGAACCCTATATCCAAGGTAGGCTTGTATTGATTTTGAGGTTACAAATAAATTTCAATGAGTAGGTAAATTCACAGATATGAAATGCATGAATAATGAGGATTACCTATTTATAAGCCACCTATTTATTTGACTTATTGTTTATTTACCCTGCTAGAACATGAGCTCCATGAGGGCAGGGCTTCTGTCTGTCTCCCATTCGGTCTTCCACCTTGAACAGCGCCTGACAAGGAGAAGGTCTTCATAATTTTTGTCCGATGAATACATTAATGAATAGATGAATTAGTGAAAGAGTAAATTCACCAGGGTTCTCCTTCTCGTAGGTAATAAGTAATGGAGCCCACATTTGTACACTAAGGAGAGATTAGGGAATAGGTAAACTTTGAACTCCATCTTTAAAATTGCGTAAGTGTTGGCAAGTTGGGCAAGGGGAGAAAAGGCAAGCTGTGCTTAAAGGTGGGGACGCCGAGACCCCCAGGCACATTCCTTTCTTCATTGTCCTGGGTTTGTTTGGGAATTTGCTGGGCCATGAATCTAAAGAGCTTTTTTTTTGCCCTGTGTTCTGTTCATGCTATCCCAAAGCTGTTCCAGGGCCACCTCTGGATGCCTTGCTGTCCAGCAGATAAGCTTTCCATCCTGAGCAATCACAACTGATGACTGCATGTGCCCAGGCAACTCTAAAATGAAACTCTTGATCCTGGAAACAGTCACACTCTGCTTAGAGAAATTGTCTTTTTTTTTCCCTACTTCTCTCCCTGTGCTTGCTAGATTTTTCCATACGTTGTTTATAATGACTTTTTCTTGTGGTTGAAGATAACAGATTTCTGCTTTTAATTCAAGAAATGTCGTCTGCTGTAATGTTTTGCAACAGGATACTTTCCAAGTTTCAAAGCGACAGGGTGTTGTCTGATTGTGTTTTTGTGTGTGAAGCTGTAGAATGGGCGATAATCCCCAGAATTGCAGCAGCAGGAGGCATCGCCCTTCCATCCTCCACAGTGTTTAAGGGAATGTAAAGGATGAGGTGAGGGTTTTTTTTTTTTTTTTTTTTTAGTAATTCAAATTCAGAAGAAGTCTATTTGTATGGTAATCATAAGCTAAGGAAAACAGTGTTTCATTTCTCTCTGGGATTTGTTTTCTGACATCTTCACATTCTCTGGTACTTTAACCTGGCAACAGCACATTAACAGCAATTCATACTCTGTATTTTAACATGTAGGAACAGTACCCTGGAGATTAATGCACGATGAGGGGAAAGAACTAAGGGGGGCTGTTGAGGCCATCATTAATCTCACTTTCATTCACCCTATGCTGGTGTTTTCTGATCTTAACTGAAATTAGAGTCATCGTGGAGTTTTCAATATTTAAAAAAAAAATTGATTTCACACAGTGAAGCACAAATAACATTGCCCTTCTTTTTAAAGATTAAAGTTCCAACGTGGGTATACAAATGATATTCTCATTGTTTGTAGTCATTCTCTTTGAAGGAGGTGTTTTCTTTTTGTGAGCACGTCTCAGGAGGGACCCCTTAACTAACTGCTGGCTTGCCCAGAACAGAAGAAAGACAGGTAGTTGCAGAGACTTCTCTCCCCATTTCAAGGGATTCCTGTGTGTTTTTGTCTTAAGAGTCAGTCATGAGGCTAGGGGTTCTATCTTCACTCACAACAAATGGCACTTAGTTGTGCACAAAACAGACTTGATTAGGCTAATCTCGGCATGGTCTCCTCAGGTGAGGGACTTAGCTGACACCTTAAGTTCCTGTTGGTCCAGAGATCTTTGACACAGCTGCCTACCTGAGCAGATCCAGAACAAAGGGCAGTGGAAAGGCCCCGGTCCAAGAGCTTCTGCTCCCTCGAAGGCCGGGCACTGGCTGTACTGTCCACGAGGGAAGCTGGACATTCCTGCCCTACCTCAGAGGGGGCGTTGATGTGGGCAGATCTTCTCTTTCTTCAAGACAGTTCCCTGATTGTTCCACAGGCGAGTTCAGATTTAAAAGAAACAAGGGTTTATGTCAGCTGTAGCAGTTTGCTATAGTTATGAATTCTAAAAATAGATACTGGATTATGATTGTAAACTGGCCTGTACCTGGGCATGACTGAGTTATGATTAGGGCTTTGATTGGGCCACGTCAGCAGGGCTTTGAGTCCCCAGCCCTTGGTGGGTGGCAACTCACAGATAAAAGGCATGGCCGAGGACAGAGTTGGGGGTTTTTAATATTGGAGTTTGATGCTGAAGCCTTAAGCTGGAGCCTTGGGAAGTAAACCCACAGAGGAAAGAGAAGCAAGCCCCAGGAAGAGAGGAACCCTGAGCTTGGAAAGAAGCAAGCTGTGGGAAGAGAGGAACCGAGGAAGCCTGAACCCTCTCAGACGTCGGCAGCCATCTTGCTCCAACACGTGGAAATAGACTTTGGTGAGGGAAGTAACTATGCCTTATGGCCTGGTACCTGTAAGCTCCTACCCCAAGTAAATACCCTTTATAAAAGCCTACAAGCTTTTGGTATTTTGCATCAGCACCCCTTTGGCTGACTAATACACTAGCCAAATAGCACATGCCTATGCTCTGACCGTTTAGAGGTACGGGATCAGAGAACAGATGGAGGCCTGCATACTGCAAGTCTTAAATATTTAAAAGCTACAAAACTGTAACATGTTCTCTCTTCAGATCTCGAGGAACCTGCTTTTCTAATGGCCCGGAAGGTCAAGCATGGAGTTAGATTTCCCTACGCTCCCTGAGCACCCGCGTGAGGTGGAGAGGGAGAGCTGGCCCTGCCTGCCCTCCACTTGCGCCCGAGTCCTCACCCCGTCCTGTCCCTGCGCGGTGCAGCGGGGCGCTTGAAGCAAGAGGGAAGGCCAGCGGGCCTCGAGCCTGGCCTCGGGGACGTTCGGGACGAGTGTTGCAGGGTCCCTGGAGCAGACAGTGGAAGAACCTAGATTCCAGGTGGGTCGGGGTGCGGACACGGACGACGTGGCAGTCCGCTTGGCTCCTCCTACCCCGGTCCTGTGGGAAAGGCAGGGCTGCAGGACGGCCTCCCAAATTGTTGACCAAGGCAGCTGGGCATTGGGAATGTCACTTTGGATATCAGGAGGCTTTCGGCCACCGCCTATTTGTTCCAGCTGAGAGCCTCGAGAGCACCTCCTCAGCGCCCAGGAGCTCGCTTTGCAGACTCCTGGTGGAGCTGATTGCGGAATCAGAAGCTTTCTACCGGAAACATCTGCAGTGACGGTCAGTGCAGTCGCTGTGGCTTGCTCCTAGGGAAATGGGGATGAAACGACCGTCACTCAGAGCTCCCCTGCCTGGTCACGGTGGAGACCTTGGAGAACTGGGTCATCCTATCACCGCGCCCTCCCCAGGGACGCCATTCCAGGGCGCTGGTCTCCAGCCAGCCTTGTTCTCTGTTAAACTGTAGGACTTAGGCTGTCTTTCCAAGTCCTTAAATTGTCTTTCTTTTTCCACAAGAAAAAGGGCAAGATCGCAAGTTGATGTTACTTAAACATGAAAAAGTTCCTATCTATTTTCCCGGAATTGGATGGTGATAACTTTCAATTGTTAGGGCACTTAGAGTCATTTTCAAGAGCTTTGTGTAATTTTCAAAAGTTAATTTGCACACAGGACTTAGCTCATAGATTCTTGGCTAAGTTTCCCTAGACACTTTTGCCAATGCAAATTTTATGAATCGCCTCATGAAGAGATCTTTCCAAAGACAGGGTTTTTTATTTCTGTTCTGTTTTAGGAAAGAAGGAAAAATGAGAGGGAGGGAGGGAATGAGGAAAAGTTTCCTTCCTAAGAGGAAAATATTTTAAATACAGTTTAAACCAAACCTTTTTTTAAAAAAATTCAAGACTATTTGGTGTGAATCCAGAATTTAATATTGAAGTGAGAGATGTGCGGCATTTGCAGTATTTATTTTATATATATATGTATATATATATATACACACATATATATAACAGTGATGACAATTGGGTGTTAGCATCAAGTTTATGTTCTTTTATTTAGTATATTAAGTCAGTTGTTTTACAAAAGAAAGTCTGGCTAATTAGCTTGCCAAGATCATCATGTTAGCGGCCTGCTTTTCGGCCTATATGAGCCTAAAACCCATTATAGAACACTACTTTAATGTGCAACATTGTCCCAAATGGGTAACAAGGTCAGACTTGCGCTTCTTCTGGAGGAGGTAATAGATAATATTGGGTACCCACTTCCACAAACGCATTCCCCGGCTTCTCGATGGGGGCACTGTCGCCAGGACCAGGGCATTTTCATTTAGGACAGGCAGTAGCCCGTATTTTGGTATAAAGGCGAGATCTGGTTATATATCAGAATATTTCAAACCAGCAAGCCCATTCCAAAATGTTTTCTGTGGAGTTAATCATAAAGGGACCATTTACTTTTTATTATGTTGGAAATTAGCGTTTTAATTTTCACCCACCTTCAGCCCATCAGTGAAGAACCTTTCCCTCCTCACTGGCTACATGGCGCTGATGAGCTGGAAGATGGATGGTGTAGGGGGACTCGGATAATTATAGAAGGGGCTATGTGAGAACGTTATGACTTTGGCATTTAGAGAGGGGATAGGGTGATGCTGCTGCTGATGGCGACGATGACATATATTTGGGAGTATCTTTGCCAAGCCTACCTGCTGTATGTTCTTTCATAGTCATAACAGCACACTGATGGGTGGAGGTATCGGTGTGATTGTCCCCAGTCCATCCTTGAAGAAGTGCGGGAATCTGACTTGTCGGGGTTGCTGAGCTCGTGAGGGGCAGGCTCAGGCTCAGGCCGGTGCGTGACGTGATACCCTGGGCCTCGTCCAGCACACCATGCCGACGAAGGGGAGCCGCACTGCTGAGTGCTGCTCTGTGGTTGGACTGGTACACGATGCTCTCACTCTGGCAGACCAGCGGAGGGGAGCACTAGCTGCATTTTACTGACAGAGACACTGAGGCTTAGAGAGTTCAGACATGTGCCCAGATCACAGAGCCCGTGAGTGGAAGAGGTGGGCTTTAATCCTGGCACTGTTTCACTCCAGAGCTTCTGGAGTGCTATTTTGCCTTTTGACCCAAAAGGGGGAAAACATTCAAGAAGTAAAAGCCAAATTTTGTTTTCAGTCACTCTCTATGACATTTAACAGATAACATTGTGCCATGCAAGAGATGCCTGTGTACCTTTGAGTTCCCCAACCAAAGATTTCCAAATGGGTCCTTCTCTCGGGTTGTGTGAGATACTGTGCTTCATTCAGTATTACCACCCAGCTTAGAAGAATAGACCAACGGGCAAGCCTGGAGAGCTAGAAGCTGCTCTCTGTTGTTCTGTAAATGTTTGATGATTGGACTGGGTCATTATGAATAGCATTTATGGTTTTTTTGCAGAGAATATCCATGTGTAGATTTAAGTGTGTATGTGCTGGCTAAAGATTCAGGATCCTCTCTCGGGAAATTATCTTGGTGAAATGGTGCATTGTGGGAACACAGGCTCAGAGGCAGCAGAAATTTCCAGAAAATGGCTGCTTTATTGTTTACATAGCACAGAGGGGCCAAAAGATCAAGGGAAAAGCTCCCATTGTGGCCCGTCTCCCTTGGTCGCCAAAACCTGCTTGAGTTGGCAGTGGTGGAGGGCAGCTCTGCTGTCCCACTTAGTGTCAGAGAAGAGAGACAAATCTCTGCGTTTCAGCTCTCGATTAGAGGTGGAGCGCACATCACCACCCCAGAGTCCTCAGGACTGGGGAGTGGATGATGGACTAGAGTGGACTAACGGGTATTCTACCCTAGACTTACTGTGATTCCATCAGGGAAGAACTTTATCATCGAGGCGGAGGCCACGACCACTGGAGGTGCTGAAGGCAGGAGAGGAAAAACAAGTGTGATGCGGCGGGTATTTTGGGGACTTGGAATTGATCTGAATGATTTTGCAATGACAGATCTAGGCCATTATGAATCCTGCTGTAACTCACAGAACTGTGTGGGAGAGAGTGTAACGATAATCCACGCTTAGTGGCAGTGCTCCAAATGTGTTCCTCAATTGCAGTGAGTGTACCACGCTAACGAGGAATGTTGTTAATGTGGGAAAATGTGGGAGGTTTGGGGAGCGGGACATGTGGGAATCCCCTACATTTTTTATGTGACATTTATGTAATCTAAGTATCTTTCAAAAAATAAAAATTGAAAAAAAAAGAGTTAGATCTTTATCATTTGTGCTACCTAGCTTAATAAGCACATCACCCACTTTTATTAGGACTATCTTTGTTTTAGCTTTTCACAGTTGATACGTTTTTAATAATAATGGGGTATCTGGGGAATCGGTATTCTGCTGTATTACACTAGGTGCCTAGAAGCTCCCAAAAGGATTCTTACAAAAAGAAGAGCTAAATGTAAAATAAAAGGGAAAATTACAAAAAAAAAGAAAACATCTCTGCTCTCTGAGTGTGGGGTTTAGCCACCTGGGGCGGGGGCCTGCCCCTGAGAATTCCTGCCTCGACTGGCTTCTGGTTTCAGGGTTTAGAGGCTGGCCAGGCCTTTTCAGTGGACTTAACGTCCTCTCCGTGGTTGAGGAATGGAAACGACGAGACACCTACAGGGTAGAAGAGAAGGCAGACCGGGAGGGGGCTGCAGAGTGTGCTCCTGGTGCCTCCAGCCTGTCCTCTTTCCAGAGCTGTGCTCTGGACCTTGTCTGCCCTAGGCGGGGAGGACCTCTAGCGACACTGGCCAAGCCCTCTTTCCTCCTGGTCTGAGTAGCCTCTGCAGGCCCTGCTGACAAGAAGTTCACAAACAGTGGGTGGCCGTTGCCAGGACTTTGGGCACCACACTCCTGATCCTTGGCAGCAATTGGCAAGCCCAATTCTATGCCAAAAGAAAGCTAGGGCTTTTGGCATTACCGTTTTCATTCACCTGGTTGCCACATTTCTCTCTTTAAAGCCACTAGTTTGCTCCTATAAGTTTGTTTCTTTAACGCTTTCATGCTGAGACTGTCCATGGCATGGGTGTAACTTGGGCCTTGCAAAATAAGTGCCCTTCCATACTGAGGGTTTCCTTTGGTATGAATTTGCTTTTTGCAGTACTCTTCTTCTTGATATCTTATTGGTCCCTTAATTGAAAGCTATAAGAGGATAGATCATATATTTGTGTCTGTGCAGTAAAGTGCTGAATAATAATGCATATACGACTCTCAATACAAGTACATAATCTAAGGCATTCACAGCTGGGTAACCTCACTTCCCCATTTTACAGATAGGGAAACTGAGACACGTAAAACTTCACTGATTTGCTGGAGATCATGGACCTGATTTAATTCACTGGGTGCTCATTGGCCCACTACTTTTTGATTATTGGCATAGTGAAAGCTAGGAAGTGGGAGGGGATGGCATCAAGGTAATAAAGAATTACAATAATTTGCAGGGAGCCTACCTAAATTAATACAAGACAACAACAACAACATAAATCCAAGTGTAGTTAAGAAATAAAATCTTATAATGAGTGATGGTTGCTTTAGTAATTGAGAAAAGGAGAGCTCAGTGGGGTCTGAAACCGTCAGAGAGGATCTGAGACCTGATTCATTCACTCAGTCGCTCAGCAAAGATTTACTGGGTGCTGCTTCCTAGGTGCCTGGACCTTCCCAGACTTGGGTGCGCCAGGCAAACAAGGTGCCAGTGGTTGCTGCCCTTGTGGAGCCTGGAGTCCAGTGGAGCCCATGGATAAATGGGAGGAGGACTGGTGATGAGGGGCAGGGGGCTGTGGAGTGGCAGGGTTGGGGGACCTGGAGTCTAGATTCTGGGGCTCTGCGCATGGCTTGGATATAAGCAGATGGGGATGGGGATGTGGTGGGAGGGAGCCAGCAGAGAGGGGAGAGAGCACAGCTGTCTAAGGAGACCACGCGCTGGACACTCCACGTGCAGTCTACCCTGGTTCTCACACCCTTGTTAACCAGGAGGCACATCATTAGCTGAGGTTCCTGACCTGTCCAGCGTCACCCTGCTGCTTGAGAAACAGGAATCGAAGCTAGGTTTGTAAGGCGCAGAGCTGTGCTTCTAGAAACAACCTACGGCAAAGGATTTCCACTGACGTTTAAAACGTGGGAGATGATCCAAGAGATTCTGCCTTACCGGTGCCGGCAGGAGAAAGCCTTTGGTCTCCCAGCAGCTCTTGCGGGGCTCCTGGTGTCCAGCAGGCCACTTGTTTGTTTCTCTGAGCGTTCCTCTGGCTCTGAGGTCCCTGCTCATCCCCGATTACTGCTTGACGCCTGCTCTGTGAGCTGCACTTGTGTTCCGCTCTTGGCCTGCTCGCTGAATTACCACTTTGAGCTGACTTTAGGATCCCTTCCTTGGAGTTGCACCAGCCCCATTCCTTTGAGCACGGCCCAGCCTCCAGATGCTGAATCCGTGTGGCCCAGATGAGGCTGGACCCCAGACCAAGTGCTTGCCCTGACCACCTGTCATCCTCCATACCCCAACACCTGGGGGCCAGGGCCAAGCCCCAGAGGGTGGTAACAGACCAGTCGGAGGCCAGCAGATTCTCTTGATTTCAGCAGATTCCTGGGTCCAGCCCGGGGGTCACCTGGAAGAACCTGTAGTAGAAATATAAGGTTCAACTTTGCCTTTTCTGGAACACTCCAGATCCTTCTACTCCAAGACCACTCTTCTGTCATCACCTGCCCGTCTCAGATAACTTGAGGTTCTACGCTGGCCAGTTCCACAGTGGTATCCGTATTTAAAACAGCAAGTCCCATTTTTTGGGTTTCCTTCCATCTGACCTGTTTTACTGTAAGAACTTGGGCCCACGTGATCCACGTCCTCCTCCAGTGTGCAGGTGTGTGATCTCATCAACAACCTTTTTCTCAACCCCTCTGCTGCTCCTTGACCCTGCAGGCAAGGCTTCCACATTTCCCAATGCCAGCTTGCCGTGGCAGAAGCATAATGCAGGTCGGGAATTTTTCTTCTCTTATAATTCTGTATTACTTTAGAGCACTCAAGGAAACCATTTCTTACTGAAACTGCTACACTTGGTTATGTTATTGTAGGAGATACATTTATGGGCATTTTGACAGTGAAACATCTTCAGACTGAAATTTGAAATTATCATTCAGCCAAGGTGTGTAGCTATTCAATAATAATTCTTGGGTAATGCTCCTTTCAAATTTCAAGGGCATTTTTGTTTTGTTTTGTTTTCTCTTTTAATGCTATTAAGTGAGAATAGAAAGTGACAAGTTCAGTGAGGTGTGGGATAAACCTATCTTTAGGTTTCTCAGGGTAAATCAAGCCATAACTTAGAGGAGCCTTCCTTCCTTTGGTATGCTCAAAGAAATTAATTTGACTGTTTATGATGTTATTTAATTTTCAGTAATTATTCAAGCATATATAACCATAGACATCTATGTGGTAGGCAGATGGATCAGCAATTGTGCATGTAATTAGAAATAACCCTTGAAATACAAAAGTAGCTTTTAATATTCAGCATCTGAAAAATTGCTAACATTATAAATTGTCCATACCCTGGGGTTGCAGCCAGTGGTGTAAAAATTTAAATATAAGAATCCAAATGAAAATTTCAGCCTCCTCAGCATCAGGAGTTATTGCATTACAGTGGAAAACCATGGACACATCACTAACAGGGACATTCTCTTTCTCTAACATAAAAATGCAATGTTTGTAACTAATTACAATTTGAATAATTAAATTTTAAATAATTTAGATTGGAATTATCTTTTTATAAAAAGTCACACACTGAAATGGAAAAAGCTGAATGAGAATCATATTAGTAAGTAACAACTTGAATTAAGATTCTCCCAGGGAGAAAATATAATAAATTATTTCCTTTTCTGTTTTTAAAATGAAGGATAGTGCTCTTACTTATCATTGTCAATAAAGATAAAGAATGTTCTTCATTTCTTGGTACTTGGAAGAGAAAGAGGCAGAATCATTTGTTGCAATGTGGTCTGGTTTAGATTTGTGAGTTCTGGGTTCAAGTGCATGGACTACTGTTTTCAAGATATATAACTGAGCAAATTCCTTAACCTTAGAGTCTCAAGATTTGTTGGTATTTTTGGCGTAATGGTTACTGTTTTCTTTTATCAGCATCTGGCCCAGTTCCTGGTACTCTGATAACGTCTTAATAAAAGTTTACTGACGAAAGGAAAGGAATTGGAAATGTAGGAGGTAATAGAGGAAGACAGAAAGAGAAAGAAACAGATTGAAAGCAGTAAAAGCCCTAAGACTTTTTTGCCTTTCCTCATTTCTAAAGGAAAAGAAGTCCTATCACCACCTTATGACCTTTAATAATATTGCTGCTAAAATTAACGAATTGGTTGTTTTTTGCAACATGCATCACCTCTTATAATTAAGTCAAAGGCTAGATCTTCTTCACCTCCCTGTTAGCTGACCTGGGTAAGTCCAATGATCCTGAGAATAGGAGTCATCACTCTGCTGAGGCTCAGGGCCCAGCTGGCACAGGGGCAGTCTAGAGGTTCAAGTCTCCTGGGTGTGCACCATCCCTAGCGCCAACCACAGGTTCAGTGAAAGTGACAGAAGAGGCATGTGTAGGAAGGTCCCATCTGAGTCCAGATCCATCACACTCAGGAGCACAAATTCCAAAGTAGGGCCCACTGACGTGGCACAGAGCTCCAAATCCATCTGCCATGACCATATACCCTGTGGATCTTCATAGCCTTCAGGAGAACCAGCACCTAGGGTCAACCACCACATCAGGGAACCAAGAGCACCTACAACTGCAAGCAGAGGAAATGCATCCATCATCCATGTGGAATCTAAGCCCCCTCTTGATCTAGAGGTGGAGTGGACATCACCATCCCGGGGTCCACAGAATGGAAGAATAAAATATGCATCAAAGTGAACTTACTGATATTCTACTGTAAAACTATTGTGACTAGTAATAGAAGAAATTGTAGCATTGAGGAGGAGAAAGTAACCACAGTAGTTACTGAGGGCAGGCAGAGGGAAGAAATGTGATGTGGGGGCATTTTTGGGACTTGAAGTTGTCCTAAATGATATTGCAGGGTCAGATTATGGACTTTATATATCCTGCCTTAACCTACTGAATGTACCGGGGGAGAGTGTGAACTACAGGGTAAACTATTATCTGTGTGGTGCAGCAGTGCCCCAAAATGTGTTCACCAAGTGCGATGAGTGTGCCACAATGATGGAGGAGGTTGTTGGTGTGGGAGGAGTGGGGTGGGAGGGTGGGTTGGTGATCTAGCTTCAAAAAACTACAATTTACAAAAATGATGGGATGGGGGCAGTGGGGTATATGGGAACTTCATATGTATTTTTTATGTTTTTTAATGTAATGTTCTTTGTGATCTACTAACTTTAATTTAAAAAATAAAAAAATAGGTATAAATAAATATCTGTTCTTAAAAAAATAAAAGGCTAGATCTTGGCCATATGCCAGATGCTTTCCAGCTTTTTTTCCTATTTTGTGCCAAGGGCTTTGTGACATACAAAGTTGAATTGAGACACGGGTACTGGCTTCAAAAAGCTTGTAGTTTACAGAGGCTGTTTTTCCCAGACAGAAGGAATCCACAGCGGGTGTGCTCTGCCATTGGACTCTGTAAGTTACCAGGTACCCCTTCATCTTTAAAAGTGGCTGGGTTGGTATTACACATGAAAATCAGAGGTTTATTTGCAAAACAGTGAATGAAGCTGGCCTTGGGGCACCCTGGGAGCTGGCCTCATTCCTTAGGGGACGTTGAGGGGAAGTTCTTAAAATCTAGAATCCACTCTTTGTTTCTCATTGTGAGGGACTGGGTGGAATTAGATTTGGTTCAGTACCAGAGAAGAGGAGAAGAAAGAAAATGAACGGAGGAAGTGGCAGCTCTGCCTGTTTCAAACCCATTCCTAGAGGGCGACTGTAGAAGGATGCCACAGCCAAGTGAAGGGAATGGGCAGGACCTTTCCATCAGCTGAGACATGGCCCAGGACGGGTCTTAATCCTACGACTGGAGTCCTTTATAAGCAGAACCAAGTTCAGACAAGAGAGCGCAGGGGAAATGAGAAGCTGCAGTCAACAGAACCTGGAAGAGGAGGGAGAGATGGGGGGTTGGGGGGGCATGTGCATGGCTGTGTCCCCAGGTGCCAGGATCAAAGACCAAAGACCACTGAGTCATGGGGAGGAAGCATCGCCTTGATGCCACCTTGACTTGGACGCTTCCCGGCTTGAAAACTGAGCTAATAAATTCCTGTTGTTCAGGCAGACCCATGTCCTGGTATTTGCGTTAGCAGCCCAGGAAGCTACAGGCCGTGCAGAAAGCTCTGGCTGCCCCTGGGGAAAGCGTGAAGTGCCTTCTCCACACCTGTGAGCTCTGCGCCATCTGCTGCAGGACTGGGGGAAGATGATGCCCCTGGGCAATAGAGAGAGGGTATTACCTTGGGTTTATTTGTCTGACTGTGCTTGAAAAGTCACGAGTATTTTAGAAAGAAAATGTCTGATAGTACAGAGAAATGTTTTTCAATCCTATGAGAAAGCTTTGAGACAAGGAAAAAACACCACAACTTCTTATTTCAGCTTTTTCCCTAGGATGTCTGAAGCTAGTTGGTACTCTAAATTCAAATTCTGCACAGGTATACAAAACTGAGATAAATTTTCCCTTCCTAAGAAAACGGGATGATTTCATTAGATGATCCTGAGATTCTGTGCTCGTCCTGTTATGTTATAAAGGGATGGGAGTGCAGCACAACTGATGTGAGTAGCTGAGTGTGAAATGAGGAGACGTGTTCTCTTGGGTGCATCTTTACATTGGAAATAACCTGAACTGCATGCCATAAACATAGTTTTAAATGGAAATGCGGAGTTGAGGTTGCATGCAAGTATTTTCCTTTTTTCCTTTGGCTTGAAAGTGTTTGCCCTCTGGGATAGCAGTGGTCTACCTTTAACTGCTGGGCCAAACTTGGTTGTTTGTTAAGGCTTGCATTGATTTGTTCATTCAGGCGTGTCTAGGCCACCTTCTCGGGAGTTCCTTTTCAGCTAACCCCAGGGCCGCTGAGCGGAGAGGCCATTCCCTTATCACTGCCCCTTTGTGCCTTGTGTTCTGAGCAGAAAGGGGAAGCAGTGGCCGGAGTTGACTAATCCCAGCAGTCACGCCTCAGCAGGGCTGGTCCACGCACGGCAGGGCTCAGGCAGCGGCGCAATCGGCAGTATGCACGGGCCCGTCTTGAAAAGCCCATGCTGCTTTAGGTTTTAATCGAAAATGCGTAAGCACGCATAAATGACCATACCCTCCCCCACGCCCTGCGGTCTGTCATCCCTGTCTGAGCCTCATGGGTAAGGGTGTGCGTTTTGTGTTTGCGTGCTGGTTCTGCTCCCCCTGGCTCGTGGTCAGCAGGTTCAGCGTAAACCCTGGAAGCCCAGGCTGCTGATCTGCTAAGAGCAGGACCGTCCCAGCCAGGACACTGCGCAGGAGCGCGGCGATTCGTGCCGCACGGCGCCGTGGTCAGTGCTCCTCAAAGGCCAGCGCTTCCTGCTGTTTTTATGATTCTGGGCCTCGCCAGCTTAGCTCCCGGTGGAGGACGCCCCTGTCTGGACACCATCTCAGGTAGAGGTTGCTCTCCCACTCTGGAGCAAGAGCGCCGAGTATAACCTACGTGGTGTCTTGCCCAGTCCTTTCCATTCTTACCGTTGTAGTTACCCACCTCCCAGGATTGCTCCTCAAATGGCACTGAAACTCGTGACTGCCATCTTCTCTCTCCTCGCCTTCATCCCCTCCTCGGGGCCTCTGCCCTTGGTGGCTGACCATCAGAAGCTCAGGAACTAACCGTCCTCTCGACTCTTCGCCCGCTTGCCTGACGAGGCTCCTGTGCCACCAGCAGCCCTCGTCCTGGCGCTGACTTCTCGTAGCCGCGTGGGCTTCTCACTGCTCGTAAGCCACGCTCCTTTATGAGTGAATCCCATGTCCATCTCCTACTCCCACAGGTACTTACTGAGGTATCCTGGTACCCGTCTCGATGCTGGCGTGTGCAAGCCCCCCCACTCGTTCCAGGAACCCTCGGTTTCCACGCCGGTTCGTCCATCCGTGGATCTGGGTTACAGCAGTCCTCGTCTATACTCTGGTATCCGTAGGCTCTCAGGGGCCACTAGCGCAGGGTCTCTTAACCAGGGGCCTGTGCGCTTGAACTGGAGCTCCGAAAAGCACTTTCCTGTGGGGACGTGTTGTGCGGGTGTGATGTATTCCTTAAATAATACACAGTGTAGCGTGGACTTGGCAAGGGACCTGTGGCTTTCACCTGACTGGCAGACGGGTCTGTGGAAAAATAAAGGTCAAGAACCCCTGCATTAGAGGGAGAAAAACATCACAGAATGGCCAATTATCCCCATTACCAGTGATTACTCCCAAATACCCTATGCTTTGCCCAATTACAGACTCATCACCCAGTGAATTATAATTTTCCATGTTCTTATCTCTCTCCCAACTAAGCTGTAAGCTCCTTGCCCTGTCTCGTGTGTCTTCCTGTCCCTCATCCCAGCTCCCCATGGAGGAGGCGTACAGTTAGGATTTGTTGAATTCCTGTGCAGTAGCACATCTCTGATTTTCAGCTTTGTAAGGAGCTCCTCACTGCTGCTGGGCAGACCCTTGCCTCGCAGCTCTTCCCCGTTTCTGTTTCACGCTTTCCCTCACCTCGTCTCACCGTCTGCTCATGAGCTTTCTGGCTGCGCTGTCAGCGGCCTCCTCTTCACTGCACCGCACTCCTGCCAGCTCTGGGAGGCAGGGGTGGACGCAAGGCCCTTCCCTCCAGAACCGCCTCCAAGCCCCAGAGTCCAGGCAGGGGTGGACGCAGGGCCCCTCCCCTCCAGGACCAGCCTCTGGGCCCCAGAGTCCAGGCAGGGGTGGACGCAGGGCCCTGCCCTCCAGGACCAGCCTCCTGGGCCCCAGAGTCC
Organism: Dasypus novemcinctus; assembly: GCF_030445035.2. Taxonomy (NCBI): domain Eukaryota; kingdom Metazoa; phylum Chordata; class Mammalia; order Cingulata; family Dasypodidae; genus Dasypus; species Dasypus novemcinctus. The sequence goes on from NC_080682.1 coordinate 126,934,475, forward strand.
AGGCAGGGGTGGACGCAAGGCCCTGCCCTCCAGGACCGGCCTCCGGGCCGCAGAGCCCTTGCCGACTCATTTCCGAGGCCCACTGTGCACAGGCCAGTGGCCGGGACTAGAGCCCAGGCTCAGGGTGAATTGGGTGATTTAATGAGGTTCCTTCCCTGGGAGCTGTCCAGAGCACTTAGACGGCCGTAGCGCCCCACTCTCTATCCCTGCACCTTGGTGCCTGCTGTGGGTCGGGGCACTTGTGGCCGGCTCTCGGGTCAGAGGTCAGCCTGCCTGCTCTCCTGGGTGGCCCATGCCAGCTGACCCTCAGCGCTGCCTTCCCAAGAGGACCCGGTCCGTTCTGGGCGCTCTCCGGTGTCCGCTCAGAACGGAGCTAGCGGCGGTCACAGTCTGCAGCTCTCTGTCCCCGTCGGATCCTAGGGCCCTTTGTAAGTCCTGACAAGGAGCACTTGATAAGGAGGGCTGCCTGCCTGGGAAGGGAGGGCAGTGGAAACCACAGTGCTTTAACGTTTCTGGAGGTACTAGACCAGAGTGGTGCTCCAGATTCCATAAAAAGAGTATCAGAGATCTCGTCCTCTCTTCTTGGGAGGCGACTTCTTTGGGTTGAAGTTCTGCCAAATTGCCTTTCACGGAGTGAGAAGGTTCTGTAGGCCCGAAGGCTCTTGCCACATATTCTGTAGGCCTTATTTTGGATCACCTTGCTTTATTTGGCCATGTAGTACCCCGCACCGCATCTTGGGGCCTTTGCGGCGGGCCACTGGTTTGAGACACGCTTTGCAATGGGAAGCGTTAGCTCCATAAAGAGCGTCCGTCTCTGGGAGGGACTGGAGCTTGCCAAGCGTGCACAGAGCTGCATGCGATCCCCAGGCTCTCAGGAAATGTTTCTGTCCTTTCAGAGGCACACGGTTGTCACATCGCTCCTTCCTAGGAGCATAATTACACACCACTGATAGGAATTTATGCTAATCACTCCAGAAAACGTTTGCTTAGATAAGAGGGCATTTTCCTTTCCTGGAGATAAGCTCTTGCCCAAGCAGCATTAAATTGCACTCCAAATGGTGGGTCCTCAGCCAGCGTGTGAGCGCGGTGTGCACTGTTCACGTGTGTGTCGTTGGTTTGTACGCGTGTATGTTTAGCCGCTGAGCAGGTAAAACCTGCTTTTGTGTTCTGAGGACTATTTCTGCAGGAGATGATGCTGTCCAATTTATCTCTGGCGCTGAGCAAGCCTATTTGTCTCTGGCACGAAACAGGCTTTGCTCATCTGGTGCCGTCCCCTGCTTAGCGTGCTTCTCAGCAGGAGTAATTTGTTTGGTTTTATTTCTGTCCCAGAAGGTAATTAATAATACAGGAGCAAAAATTTTGCGTGGTGTTTTTATATTTTTGATTACCCAAAGAAATATTTTTCAGGAGCCTTTCCAAGTAGCTGCTTTGCACCTGGCTGAAAACTTGTGCTCCTCTGGGACAAGGAGCTAAATTTTGGAAACCCTCCAGGGGTCCATTCCATCCCATTCACAACCTGTAAGACCCATAAGGGGGTCAAGGAGGATTTTAGAGGGCAGTGAAACACATGCTGGTACACAGTAACGCTGAGCCAGAACCTTCATATTTCAGTACAATGCCCTGGCCTCCGGCAACGATTTAAAGAAATTCCCCTACACAGTTACTGCGTGCCTGACCGTTGTGCTCTGTCGCTACATCTCATTTAATCTTCGCAGTGATCAGTGAGGTAGCTACCCTTAGTCTTCTTTTCAGAAGTGAGGAAATTGAGGAATATGGTAACAGTGTTTAAAACCTGCTTTTGCCTTTCAAGAGTAATTTCTCTCAGCTCGTAATCTCTTTTCTGGATGGGCAAAGTCAGATAGCTGCAGGGGCCGGGACAGGGTAACGTAGACTGGGTTGCAGCTACCTGGCCAGTGCAGGCTCCTCCCACGGCAGCCCTTACTCGTCTGCCTTTGCTGGCTGTTGCCGGGCGACTAGGTGGGCACCTGAAGCCGCACTAGTCTAAGTTTTCAGCATTAGCTGGAAATGTGGCACTTTTTGTTATAATTCTATAAGTTTGCTACAGTTTTTAGTCCCTTTTTTTTAGAAGAAACAAATTGAGGCTTAGAGAGAATAAGTAACTGTCCCAAAATTGTTGAGTTAATAATTATTTTAATTGTACTCAAGCCTAATGCTAGTCAAACTCAGATGCCCTCTGTGTACTTTGGCCCACACGTTGGTGCTTCCAGGTGTATTTTCATTCAAACTGGGCAAACTCCTAATTAATTTTTCTTTTTCGGTAGCAGCTATATTGAGATATAAATTCCGTAATGTACAATTACCCACTTAAAGTATACAGTGGTTTTTAGTATAGTTGCAGTTGTGCAACCATCACCACAATCAATTTCAGACCATTTTTATCATTTCAGAAAGAAACCCTGTACCCTTTATCTGTCACCCCCAATCACCCCATCCCCAGCTCTAAGCAGCCACTGATCTTTCTACCTTTATATTCTCGACATCTCCTGCAAATGCCATCTTATACCTTATCTCCTGTGACTGGCTTCTTTCATTTCTTTTGACTTCTTTGTTTTTAAGGTTCACTAGTGTTATAATAAATATCAGTACTTCATTCCTTTATATGGCCAAATATTCCATTGTATGGCTATACCACATTTTGTTTGTCCATTCATCAGCTGATGGATGTTTGGATGTTTTCGACTTTTGGCTGTGAACACTCATGTACAAGTTTCCACGTGGACATGTCTTCATTTCCCTTGGACACTTGGGCTCCTTCCACGTTTTGGCTTTCGTGAATAACGCTGCTCTGCACATGGTGTAAACGTATTTACTCAAGGCCCTGACTGCAGTTGTTGGGTATACTCCTAGGAGTAGCTGCTGGGTCAGACGTCAACGCTATGTCTAAGTTTTTGAAGAGCTGCTGGACTATTTTCCAAAGCAGCTGCACCATTTTACATTCCTACCTGCAATGTATGAGGGTTCTGATTTCTCCACATGCTTGCCAATTCTAGTTACCTGACTTGGATTATGTCCTCCTCGGGGGCGTGAATTGGTATCTCGCTGTGGTCTTGATTTGCATTCCCTAATGACTAGTGAGGCTGGCATCTTGTCATGTGCTTGTTGGCCGTTTACACATCTTCTTTGGAGAAATGTCGATTCATATCCTTTGCTCATGTTTTAAATTGGATTTTGTCTTATAGAATTGTAAGAGTTCTTTATATATTCTAGATACAAGTCCCTTATCAGATTTATAATTTTCCACATTCTGTGGACTGTGTTTTCACTTTCCTGACAGTGTCATTTGAAACACATAAGTTTTAAATTTCGATGAAATCCACTTTACCTATTTTTTTCCTTTCATCACTTGTGCTTCTGGTGTCACATCTAAAAAGCCTTTGCTGAATACAAGGTCACAAAAAGTTACCCTTATGCTTTCCTTCTTGCTTTTGTTCTTCTAAAACATATTTTCCATGTTATAGAAATATTCTCTGGTTCTAGAATATTGGAATTTGGTGAAAAAACTGCATTTATGTTGTGTGTGATCATACAAACGTCTGTTACCCAATTTTAACCGTGTTACCCAATTTTAGTCCAACTCCCCCCCAACAAGCATCGTTTTTGTCCATGGTGGGTGCTGGGTGACCACTGGGGGAGGACTTGCTGTCGTTCAGAGGTCAGTTAGTAAGTCCTGGACATTTCAACTCGCCTTTGCTTCCTGGGAAACATACGCTTTTTGCTTTTATTCTGTCTGTTGCGCTCACAGGTTGGCCTTATAAAAGTATTTCTGGAGAAATACTGGAGTATTTTTACAAAAACCTGTCTAACGTTGGAAATTCTGAGAGAAGCTTTTAGGAAAGGAAGAATACCTGTCAATGCACTACCCTCTTACATTGTCAGCTTTTTGACAGAATATTTAAAAGGTGGTTTAAGGCTGGTTATAAAGCACTAAGCTGTGGGAAAGAAAATTTCTTTCAGTTACTCAATTGCCTGTCTGCGGCACTTGCAAGGAAGGGTCCCCACATCTCCCCGTCGCCTTTGTCGCCGTAGAACCCTAAGTGCACAGGATGGCCGGCTCTTTCCCAGCTCTTTGCTTCACCGGGACAGTCTTTCAGACTTCTTGTGGCATGTATGTGCTTACCCCAGATGGCGCCTCTATGACCCTTTCATCATGTCCTATTTGTTTATAGTGTTCTGAGAACTCCCTGAAGAAAAGTGCTACAAAGAAAAGTCAATTATTTGTTTAATGAGCATATAATTTTCATCACAATCCATGCTGTTAAAAGAACCTTAGTGCTAACATACATTTCTTTAAATGTAAGACTTTATAAATCCCATAAAATGCCCTATCTTTCATCATTCTTAGGAGTTTTTTTCTTAGTACAACCGTAGATTTGTGTCAAGTTGGCATTAATCATTTCACAGTTTTAAACAATAAACAGAATGCCTCTTGCCCGTAAAGAAGGAACCTTTGGGGGTCTTGATTTTAACAGTACCGACATTCACAAAACTGGAAAACGAAATCCCTACCGGGTGGTTGTGACACCCCCTCTGCCCTTTTCTCTGGTGCTGTCACCTCCCCACCTGCAGTACCAGCTGATCCCTTAAGTATCTCTCACTCTTCGGCCCTTCACCAGCTGACCCTCAGTTCTTCCATTTATGAGTCGGTACTTGGACGTTTATGCTCATGCGTGATGTCTAGCTGTGGGCTCCTGTAAGGGCGGGCGCGGAGATTGCCCGGGGCAGGAAACGCCTCGTGGGAACTGTTCCTAGCGGCGTGCACACTTGCTCATTCTCTCTCTCACACACGCTCAGTGTGTCTTCAAGAATAGACCCTTGCACATAGAAAGTATAAATTTTTTAAAAAAAATTTATGCTTTCCCAGTTATTCTGATACAAATCATGTATCCTTGCTGAGCCTCAGCCTTCTTACCTGTAAAATGGATATATCTTGGAGTGTCATCGTGAATACTAATTGAGATAATTCATAGGAACAACACTATAAGCTGTAAAGTACTAAGCATGTGTTAACTCTCCTATTTTTATATCTTGATTTTCAGAATACATTTGGAAAGAGGAAGAGAATGGAGCTTCTGTCTCTTCTTTCTCTCTTCTCATCCATCTATAGATTCTTTGCCCGTTAGTCAGCTGAAGGGGAGCTGATGCAAAATACCAGCAATCTGTTGTTTTTTATAAAGGGTATTTATTTGGGGTAGAAGCCACAGTTACCAGGCCATAAAGCGTAAGTTACTTCCCTCACCAAAGTCTGTGGCCACGTGTTGGAGCAAGATGGCTGCCGACATCCACCAGGGTCCAGGCTTCCTGGGTTCCTCTCTTCCCGGAGCTTGTTTCTCTCCAGGCTCAGCTGCTCTGCTCACTCCACAAGGCCAGCTGTAGACTCTCAGGAGAACGGCTTGTCTCTCTTTCCGGGGCCTCTGCTGTGTTTAATCGAGGCTTCTCTATTCCTCTGTGTACTTCTCCTGTGTGTTCACTTCCTGGCTCCAAGGTCAAAACTCCCACCTGCCTTCTCTGTGGAGCAGTTTCTCTGTGAGTCCCACGCCACCAAGGGGGTGGGAACTCAGCATCCGACTGATGTGGCCAAGTCAAAGCCTTAATCATTATTTACTCAAGTAAAAGTGAAACCTCGGAATCCAATACACTCTAATATGCCCAGAGGAAAAGACCAGTTGACAAACAAAATCCAATATTTCTTTTTGGAATTCATCAATAATATCAAACTGCTGCACCCCTAAACCCAATGTCCTCTCTGGAGTAATTACTTAAAAAATATTTTCTAACTGAGTGCTGGGTAGCTATGTAAACCTCTGAATATAAAAATAATTATCCATGCATCCATCCTATGGGCTATAGAAGCATCTGCAAATATATGAGAGAGTGGGAGGGACTGTACGTAGTTATGGCCATTTGCCAACACTGTGGTCTCCCACTTTTTTATTGTGTGCTCCTATCAGTAAAACAGTTTTGAACAGCCACCTCCAATACTGGGTATTGGTTGGAAATAGATGAACTTAAAAAGCTAAAAGGTTATCCAAATACTCTTGTAATTATTAAAAAGTAATTTTAAAAAGTCTCAATACACTTTGCTTTAGTCAAGAGATATGAACAAAGAAAAGCACCATGATAAATTACTCAGTTTTACTGATAAATACAAGCATTTCTTGAAACTGATTTTCCCTCACCGTAGCCTACTTTGAAACCCAGCTCAGAATCCGCCTTCACCATGTTTAGTCAACCCTCGAGTACTTACTGAGTGTCTACTAGGCCACCAGCCATTTTCCAGGCACTGGAACACAGCAGGGGCAACTGTTTAAAACAGGTCTCTGCCCTTCTGCAGATTAACCTGTTAGCAGTGGATTTCAGAGTAGGGGCAATCAGATGCACTTGGTAGTCTCCAAATGCATTTATTTCAGCCCCTCCACCATAAGAATTTAAATTTTAATTATGTTTACCATGCAGATTAGCACTGGCACCCTCACCTTATCCGTGAGTTAGAGTGACCTGGCAGGTCCAGTGTTCACAGTGTCCTGAAGGCATCATTAGATACTTTGGAAGTAGACCATTCAGCGCATTTCAATACCGTGAGCAAAAAAATAGCTCCCGTATTGACAAAGCCTTGTTGGACTCACCGCTAGCGTGGAAAGAACATGCACTGTTAGGCCCAGCTGTACAAAACTGTAACGAAAACTCCAGCAGCAATTAGAACATTGGGCCTGGACTGATGGAAAGGGGGCCTTCCCACCCGACTCCCCGTACCCCTCGGCCTGGTGGCCAGGAGCCTGGCGAGCCGGCTGCCACCTGCTCTTCCAGGCTGGCTGTCTCTCCATGGGCATGCCTGGGGGTCAGCCTCACCCTGCCTGCCTGACGGTTCTAACTCACCCTCCAGAGCTGCTGAAAGGTCACCTCCCGCGTGGAGTCGTCCGGACACTCCATGGTTGCGCGTGCTGAGCTCTGACCTCCTGTGGCATCTTCACGGGGACGCCTGTCTACCCACGGGTCACCGTGCTTTAATTGTCTTTTTCAGTGGGCACATTCCTGCTCATCCCTGCTTAATCATTCTGTATATTTAATAGAGTGCTCAGTGCCTTCGTTAGGAGCCGGCTGTATGCAGTGGAGGTTGTGAGCTACCCTCGGAGCCTTCACTGCCTCTGGCTCATTGCAGTAATTGGTTGGAAAAGTGATTTCCCACAGCTCATGCTATCTGGAGCTACAACTTTGAGCTCTTCATCTCACCACAGGCCTCCTTGTCAGCCTATGATATGTTATTTCTCTCTTTTGTCTAACTATATATGTTCTTTTAATGTTACTGACAGTGAGGTAGCTGGAATCCACAATTTTGGTTGGCAATAAGCACTACAGTCAGTGTTTTCTTAACAGATGCTTTAGCACCATGTAGAAAAATTGACATGTGGCTGTTGAATATTGGACAAGATGCATATGGTACATTTGGCCAGAATGAGAAACAATAAACTTTTTAAGTTGGATTCGCTATTTAGTCTTACACTAACAGCACTTCCCAGCTTCAGCCCTATAATTCTTATAAGAGATGCGCATATTTTATCTCTCCTCTACATCGTAACTCCCCCAAAGACAGGTACCACTCTTGGTCAGCCTTGTATTCACACATAAAGTCCTCAGTAAGCATTTGATGAAAAATTGAGTGAAATCTAAACATGACCTTGGGAAGTTTTATAAAACTTTGATTGTAGAAATTTGGAAATATACATGAAGGAAAAGAGAATATTACAATGAACCCCTTTATAGCCATCACCCAGCCTCAACAATCATCAACATTTGGCCAGTTTTCTTTCATCTATACCCCTCAAAGATTATTGGAAGGAAATATGCATGGAAGGTTTTGAAACTTAAGTACAGAAAATTTGGTAAATTAAGTACAACTTCTGCATTACCAGACTTCAAGGAGTATTTGCTAAGAGCAATCTCTACAGGGCATTTTATTTATTTTTTCTTTATTTTTAAAGAAGCTTTAGGTTACATAAATGTTACAGCAGAAATATAGTGAGATGGATGTGTCTCAAGGGGTTGGGTGCCCGCCTACCACACGGGAGGTCCTGAGTTCGGTTCACAGTGCCTACTAAAGAAGATGAGGGGGCAGCGGACTTGGCCCAGTGATTAGGACATCCGTCTACCACATGAGAGATCCGCGGTTCAAACCCCAGGCCTCCTTGACCCGTGTGGAGCTGGCCCATGCACAGTGCTGATGCACGCAAGGAGTGCCATGCCACGCAGGGGTGTCTCCCCTGTAGGGGAGCCCCACATGCAAGGAGTGCGCCCCGGAAGGAGAGCCGCCCAGCGCGATAGAAAGTGCAGCCTGCCCAGGAATGGCGCCACACACACGGAGAGATGACACAACAAGATGATGCAACAAAAAGAAACACAGATTCCTGTGCTGCTGACAACAACAGAAGCAGACAAAGACACAGCAAATAGACACAGAGAACAGACAACAGGGGTGGAGGGGGGAAGGGGAGAGAAATAAATAAATAAATCTTTAAAAAAAAAATAAAAAAGAAATGAGGAAGACAGTTAGCTAATGTGATGGGCTGGTGCAGCAAAGCTGATGCAGCAAGAAGATGCCATGAGGTGATGCAAAGAAGAGACACAATGAGGAAACACAATGAGAGATCCAACAAGTGGGGAGCAGAGTTGACTCAAGCAATTGGACACCTCCCTCCCACATGGGAGGTCCTGGGTTTGGTTCCCAGTGCCTCCTAAAAAGAAGACGTGCACACAGCAAGTGGACACTGAGAGCAGACAGCAAGCATAAACAACAAGGAGTGGGGGAAAATAAATAAAATAAATATTAACAAAAAATAGGGGATTCCTATAAACCCCTCCTCCCATACTTTTTGCCATTAACATCTCTCCTTAGTCTGGTACAATTGTTACAATTGACAAACATATATCGAAGCATTGATACTAACCATGGTCCGTAATTTACATTAAATTTTTTGCACCTCACAATTTTATGGGTTTTGGCAAAATGTATAATGGCCTGTATCCATCATTGCAATGTCATGCGAACAATTCCAATGCCCCATGTTACACCCATTCTTCTGTCTCCCTCCCCTCAGAACCTCTGGTGATTACTGTCTTTATATCGATGTTACAGGTTCTTCCATTACTAGAACAATAAAAAGTCTAATTTAGTCCTTAATTGCATTCCCCTTTATGTTTGTTCCTTCCTCAGTCTTGAGATTTTGGGAATGGTGATGCCCACTGTGTTTCTGATTGAGATGGGGCTTAGATCCCATGGGGCAACTTCCTTCCAGTTGTAGATACTCTCTGCTTTTTGGGATAGACATTGTCCATCATCACCCTTTTGTTAACTGTCTTGGGTGTGTCTCATGAACTGGAGAGAAGGTGTTGGCCACAACTCTGGTGAGATTCAGGCCTCCACCGGCATATGAAATGATGGAAGATTTAAGTATCTGGGAAACATATTTAACAAGTGTAATGCTAACTATAAGTTCAAATCAAAGGGGCAGAAGAACCATGTGTGGAAAATTATAATGAGTTTAACTCTGATACATTGAGGAGATAGTTTTTCATATATTCCAAGGTAAGTCCTACTGATGGGGTGCTGTTTTCCTGGGGTTGTCTGCTGTGCCTATAGTGTATAGCTGTCTCTGGAGCTCTCAGAAGACCCCTGTTGAGGCACTGTTTACTGTAGCAGTGAGTGAGATTCTCCTATGACGTGTATAAGCATTACCTCTGGAATGACCTCCTGACTCACTTTGAAGTCTCTTAGTCATAAAAGCTCATTTGTATTTAATATTTCTCCCTTTTGTTCAGGGTCTTTTTTCCTGATGCACTGCCAGTTGGCTCTTGGTAATAATCCCTTGTTTCCAGGGAGGCTCATCCCCTGGTGTCATGTCCCATGTTGGGGGAAGGTAGTGTGTTTATATGCTGAGTTTGGCTTAGAGAGTGCCCACATTTGAGTAACAGGAAGTTAACTCTTAGGCAATATATAATACTAAGCTAAGTTTCTTTTTTTCTTTTTAAAAGATTTATTTATTTATTTATTCCCCCGCCCCCTACCCCGGTTGTCTGTTCTCTGTGTCTATTTGCTGCATCATCTTTGTCCGCTTCTGTTGTTGTCAGGGGCACAGGAATCTGTGTTTCTTTTTGTTGCGTCATCTTGCTGTGTCAGCATTGGTTATTGTGTGGATCTTCCCCCATTGAGACGACACCTCATATAGCATGAGCACATTCATATTGCATAGAGCATGCCCCAGGTGCACCCCTGTCCACACAGCCCCACCACTGACACCTTGCAGCAGTGAGCCTCCTCTGCCACCACTGCAACTCTTCTGTAATCCAAAACCTCCCCAACAACAAAGCCAAAACAATACAAATAGAAATTAAAAATAATATTTTTGCGTTGTGCCTTTAATCACCGTAAGATCTATCTTTTATGTATATTGCTAATTTCTTCTGTACGGTCCCCCAGTTTCTTATTTCTTTTTCACTTTAGTTTCCAAGAAACCTCTACACATTTTAATGCCTCCAAGTGAAAGAGGCATAGCCCCTATCTGTTTGTATCTCATTTTGGCTATACAGAAACAGTAGTTTTCAGGGTTTCTTAGGATTTCTGCTCTTTCCCAGCCAGGGGAACTAAACTGCGAGCAAGGCATAATTTCAGTGTCAGAGCCTGGAAGCTTGCTTATTAATTAATTCTTTCCTCCAATAAACATTTTAAAAGAGTGTCTCTCCCCCATGGAGTTCACCTCCATTACAGATGAAATGAGATAATGTATATAAAGCCCTCGGTATAGTACCTCTCATCTAGTAATTGTCCATTGAAGGTTATTGATTACCATGTATAATTATTGCAAATTGGACTGAGCAGGGTGCTAAGATGAAAACCTGCACACACATCCGCACACACACAACTTTTTCTCAGCTCTTAGGAGCTCTCTAGCTAGGAACATTGGGCTCGTTTTAGATTATATCTAGAGACTTGCTTAGAAGTGAGGAATTAATGAAGAGGGGGATAGGCCAGACCTAGAGCATGAAAAGGCGCCTGGCCAAACAGGCTAGGTGCAGTTGGAGGAAGGTTCTGGAAGCATGAGGAGGCCCATGCAACCAGGGGCAAGAGGGGAGGTAGCTCTTTGCTCTGATGGTCAACGAGGAGAACTGTCCTGAGCACCTGTTGGTCAGCTGGCACCGTCCTACTGTAAAGGAGCTCAATTCAGCCTGGGAGCCTTAACCTAAAACCCCCTTTTCTTAGAGTGACTATTGCCACCATCCAGTAGCAGCAGCTTGGAAGGAATTTTGTATAAGTGACTTTAGCCTGAAAATTGAATATCTGATCCAGCTGTAAATTCACTTATAAGACTTTTGCATAGGCCTGTGTCCTTGTTTTTTTTTCTCTACATCTACATCTGCCTTTCACTTTCACCTTTGTGACTTAGCTTCTCCTTTCTGGTTCTTAGTTTTCTTGATCTAAATCTCATTTTCACTTTGTCACTCCTTCTCTATTTCCTTATTGGTTCATTTGATTTCTTTCTTTTCTCCCGTCATTCTTCCTGTTTTCTTTCGCCTTTGCTGTTGGGTGACGGTGCAGGAATACTTCAGGAATGTAGCACTTCTGCATTTCTGAAAACTTTTGAGAATGTCACCATTTGCCTGTCACAGATTTGGGGAAGGAAAGAGAGCTTGGATTCTCATCCTTAAATTGATGTTTCCCTCTTACAGCCCAAATAGATACCAGACCAAATAGTTCTTTATTCATGCAGGCAGTGTCCTCTGAGTCCCCTTTATGTGCTCAACACTGGGTTGACGTTTGAGCATGATGCCTTCTCAGGGACTACCTCCCAGGTACCTTCTCATGAAACAGCATGCATAGAAAAGATGCCAAACGTTGTACAATTTAAGGCAAAGGATCTTACGGAGGACTACAATTTTAAAGATATTACTTATTTAAGTTACAGTATTCTTCTATCAACAAATTTCATGGGTGATTTTTAGGCTCAAAAGTTGATAGATTGTGAAATGAGATTCAGCCTGAAGTCAGTCAGGATGAAATGATAAGCTGAAGCATCTAAGGATGAAAACAAATGTAATAAGCTGCACAGATGGTGCAGCACTTTCCTACCCTCACACAGAATATCATGGGATATTTAAAAGATGGCACTCTCTGTGCTATTAGAGCAGGTTATTAATATATGACCATGGCTTTAAAAATTCTGTCATTCTTGCAACCTTAACATAGGTAAATGGTAGAAAGCATGTGGCAGTGCATCATTAGGCCATTGACATGGCAGGAGAGGCGTAAAAATTAATCTCACAGGGATGAAGGGAATTCAGGCCTCCGTGTACATTGAGGTGCTTTTAACACGCTAACTAGTAATCAACAGAGCTATTTCTGAATGGGTGAGTTATCCTTGTTATCCTGTTTGGTTACTATGACAACAGAACCTTTCATCTTCCTTAATATACATTGAATTTTGAATACTTTTAAGTATTTTTGACTTCCTCATAAGTTAACTGAAAATCATACAGTATTTTGCAAGCCCAGGTAAATTATCACCATATGAAAATGGTGCCTAGAATCCAAGTGAAAAGGAGACGTTTCTTTGTTAGAAATATACCTGTATCAAATCAAGAAATGCCGTGGCTTAGTTTAGGCAAGACGGGTACACTGGACAAAACTGGAGTTATTTTACCTCCTGTGTATATGCCAGTTCCTTTCATTTTTCCTCTGCTTTCTCTGTAGCTTCCACTGTGCTAACTTTGGAAATAAGTCTATGGTGGGACCTATGCAGGTGCCATAGGTACAAAGATGAGACAGGAAGTCCCTTTTTCCCATAAGCTAAAGGCCTAGTGGGGAGTCGCCAGCTAAAGTACCATCCTGGGTCCCAGCAGCTTGGGCGGCAGGAGGAGCGGTAGCGGCTAGCAGCCCGGCTTCGTGAAGGCTCTCGGCGCGCCGCGTCCCGCAGCACCGCCAAGATGCCCAAGAGGAAGGTCCGCTCGGCTGAAGCGGCGGGGAAGGAGGAGCCCAAGAGGAGGTCGGTGAGGCTATCCGCCAAACCCACTCCTGTGAAAGTGGAAGCGAAGCCAAAAAAGGCAGCGGGAAAGGATAAACCTTCAGACAAAAAAGTGCAACCAAAAGGAAAAAGGGGAGCAAAGGGAAAACAAGCTGAAGTGGCTAACCAAGAAACTAAAGAAGATTTACCTGCAGAAAATGGAGAAACTAAAAATGAGGAGAGTCCAGCCTCTGATGATGCAGGAGAGAAAGAAGCCAAGTCTGGTTAATACCATATACCATGTCTTATCGGTGGTCCCTGTTTCTCCCTTCTTGTACAATCCAGAGGAATATTTTTATCAGCTATTTTGTAAATGCAAGTTTTTTAGTAGATCTAGAAGAAACATTTTTAAGAAGGCGATTGGAATCCCACCTCATCCCATTTTTTTAAGTGTAAATGCTTTTTTTTAAGAGGGGAAATCATTTGCTGGTTGTTTATTTTTTGGTACAACCAGAAAATAGTGGGATATTGAATTATGGGAGGCTCTGACTGTGTTGGGTGTCAACATTCCACTGGGGGTGGCAGTTTTTATACCCTTTAATCCAACATGTACTAAATGGTGATTTAGAATCAAAGTTACGCATTTAATATGTGTTGAACATTTTAAATTACTTCTATTCCCATGTTTTTTAGTAGACATGTTTCTTAAAACCACTCCCTGATCTTTGCTCTCCCTTTCAGAACTCTGTAACATCCTTGGTCTTGGTCGTCCAGTTTTTCTAATAACTTTGTTAATGTGCTGTAAAAGATTGGAAATGTGAGTATGTAGTGTGTATGGTATTGTGAATTTGTGGGACTTAAAGATGTAACAGTTTATCAACGTTTGAAAATATTGGTACTTGATATTCTTTTAAGGAAAACTTGCCTCCAAATTTTAAGCTGGAAAGTCACTGGAATAACTTTAGAAAAACAACTACATGGCTTTTTAGGGTTTTGGTACGTACATTAAGAATTGTGTACAAATTGTTCATAATGTCTGTGCTGATCTTCAAAACAACCAATAAAAATCTCAATTATGAAAGAAAAAAAAAAATAAAGTACCATCCTGGGTCACAGATGCTTAAAGAACGGTGCTGTGTGAGAACCCGTGGTTGACTCTGCCTCCCCCTGGGGGGCTATTCCAGTGGGGCGGGGGCAACAGCAGGTTCCCAAAGGAGGTCATACCATATCCCACCAGCAGGAAGACTTTCCAAAACTTCTAGAATCATCCATGTTGCTTTCTGCTTTGTTGGAAGTGATCACAGGAAGTAAAAACAGACCAATTGAAAAACTAATAAAATTTATTTCAAATCATCTACAATGAAAGTTCCTCATTTAGCTCCAATATGCACCTGGCAGTTTCTCTCAAGGCTAGTTTAATAACTGACCAAACTTTGACTTTCACTGTGCTGACATACACTGAAACATCCTGAAGGTCTTAAGAAGGGAGAGAAATTGGATTCATGTCTCCATGCTGGTTGCAAATAGTGTGCAGGCGGTGAGACTGGCTGCCGAGGTGCAGGGCCACGCGCCTGTTCACAAGTGCTAGACTCTTGTGTGGGTGGCCAGAGTGAAGTGCAAATGTTTGGCATGATACTCCACCAACAGAGCAACAGGGAATAAAAGTCCTACCTCCCTGTCTCCCCCATCCCAGTCAAGCATCCCAGAGACGTGTGACCTGTGTTCCAGTGTGTGCCACAGAAGGCCAGCTATCTGCTTCCATGGGGCCGTCCTCTGCAAACTCTCCGTGGGCTCCAGGCTCCTATGGCAGCCAACGAGCCGAGCTGTGCCGTGCTCTAGCCATGTGCCTCGAACCAGGGCTTCCGTGTTTCCATCAGTGAACGGGGGATTACAATACCCACCACAGATCCACAGAAGACATTGCTTACCTGTCTCCATAGCAGGAAAAACAGCTCTGTCAAGTCCTGAGCAGGTGATTTGTTTTCTCCTAATACAACCTGTAATTCTTCAAGTAGCTCTTTTTACCTCTTACTGTAATGGGTTTGAGGTTAAGCCAAATCGTGGCAGGCTTTTAGTAAATGTCCTGCGTCATTGGTGCACTTCTTGGTGTACTGTGTAATGTGTACTATTTTTAGTATTGATGGCTAATATTTGTTGAGCATTTGCTGAATTTCAGGCACAATGCCAAGTGTTTGACATATGTTCTTTTTTTTCCCCCTAGTCAATATTTTTAATTGGGTAATAGTTAGACTCTGATCCTTTGGTTACCATTCGATATAATAATTTATGTAAATAATTATCCAGTAACAAATAAATGGATTTTGATAAAACCAAAACATCTGCAAAAGATATGGCTTAGGCAACAGCTACATTTTAATTAACATTTTTTCTTGATTTGCCATTTATTTTTAACTTTATTTCCAATTAAAAAAACAAAAATACAGCTCCTCAAATTATGGAAACACTACTCCTTGACATGTATTCTTGGTCATATTTCTGATAGGACCCCTGTGATGGGCTGTGTGCTGCTCTGATACATGAAGTACCCACACATTTGCATAGGTCCATGTATTTCTGTGGTATCCGTATCCACTTTGCAGATACAGGAACTGAAACTTGGAGCCTGTGCTGCAGTCCAGGTCTGGAGGCTCAGAGCCCGAGCTCCCAGCCACACAAACATTTTATCACCACATCTTATCTTTGGCTTTTTAAAAATTGTCCCACTGTTGTCTCCCCTTTTCCCTGATTTTCTTCTTTATTTTTCATTTCTCCTGTTGTATTCATGTATATCTTTCAGCTACTTCATATATATGTATACTTTAAGATTTGTTTATTTGATTTATTCCTGCCCCCCTCGTTGTCTGCTCTCTGTGTCCACTCACTGGGCATTCTTTCATGTCTGCTTGTCTTCTCTTCAGGAGGCACCAGGAGGCGATTCTGGGACCTTCCAGAGTGGGAGAGAGGTTCTCACTCTCTTGTGCCACCTCAGCTCCCTGTTCTGCTGCATCTCTTACTGTCTGTCCTCTGTGTCTCTTTTTGTTGCATCGTCTTGCTGCACCAGCTCTCCTCCACAGGCCAGCTCTCCGCGTGGGCCAGCTCTCCGCGTGGGCCAGCTCTCCTTCACCAGGAGGCCCTGGGAATTAAACCCTGGACCTCCCAGATGGTAGACGGGAGTCCAGTTGTTTGAGTCACACCCACTTCCCAACTTCATACAGTTTTGGGGGTGGGAGAAGAAGGCAGACTCAAAATGAGCCAACAGCGTACAAAACAAGGGTTCCTTGAGATAACACAGGTGACCCCACCCAGGACGTGGCCTGTTAAACCGCCCTTGGGCTCCTGTCCAGAGCTCCCCCCCTCCAGTCTGGTTCATTCTGCTTCTCAGGCCACACCATGAATTGTTTGCAAATGATGTGCCAGAAGTCATTGCCTTCACCATCGCTGTGCCTTGTATGTGATTCTGAAATTAGATGTCCTGAAATGAATCAAATTTGCATTTAACTACTTCTTACATATTATGTGTTTTGTACTTTGAATTAATGATGAAATTATAAAGGTATAAAGCCCTCTAAAGCCCTTGTAAAGGAATTGGGGGGGGGCACCTTCTCCCTTTGGTAACATTAACAGTTCTCTTCTTTTCTTAAGCCTCTTTCCTTCTCTCTGAAACGGGACTGCTAACAGTCACCTCAGTGTCATTGTCACAGTTTAGTGATAAGGGCATAGATGCTCCAGACCTGGAACTTCTAAGTGGTGTCATTTAATAATCACGTGAATAAATATTACCCGCCTCTCTCTCTCTTCTTGTAACTATCCTTCCCTCAGGACTTTTCCTTTTTAATTAGAAAAAAAAACAAAAACAAGCAACTTAGTAAGTTAATAGGCAGAAGGAATCAGGCTTTTCTCTTCAGCACTGTTTTCCAATTTTTGAGGCCAGAAATGGAAATCGGACCTTGGAATAAAAGCAGTGTACTTAAAAGACTCCAAGGGCTTGCTTTTCAGGTTGTGCGAAAAGGTGCCAGGCTTAGTTTGAGGTTTATAGACTAATTGCTTTAATCTTATCATTAGTTGTCATATGATGAGTGATAAATTGGAAGTTTGAAAATGTGTGCTGATCCCAGCTCCTCGCAGCAAGGCAGGGCATTTGCTTAGCCCTGGCCCTCAGTTCTGCTACACACGCAAATCACGAGGGCCGTGTCTACAGGAAGCCGTGCAGACCCCTGGAGGTGCGGCTGCGCCAGCCACTGCCTCCTTGGGTGCCAGCTTTGCCACGGACCGCTTCCATTTGCTCTGGCGATTGAGGGGCTCCCTGAGTTAATTCCTAGAGGATATTTAGTTACATGGTTTGGTTTCAGTTACTTATTGGTTTCAACCTTAGCATGACCTTGCGTGTGTCATTAAATAGCATCTTGCGGTGAGGTCTTTGGGACATTTTTACAAACAGGTGGGTTATATCATGAGTACATTTATAAATCTATAGCCTGGAGAGAGCTCGCCTCCGTGTTGTGGATCACGTGTCCGTTCCCAGCAGGCTGTACCTGCTGTTCTCATTTCAGGAAGGACAGTCCGCAAGACGCTTTCAAACCATTGGGGCCATGAGTTCTAATTCTAGCCTCTGGGATTTAATGCTAAAAATGATAGATTTGGTCAGAGCACTAAGCTTGCATACTCTGAGGAATATTCCCTCTAAAGGCCAGTCAGGGGAACCTTTGTTACACACAGGGTGAGGAAGTTGGAAAGAACCATTCTTCTTTCCTTGAACATGGCAAAGAACATCCTTCTGGAAAACAAAACAAACCTTCCTCTTCTAATTTAGATTTTCCTTCTGATAACCACAAAGGAAAAGCAGCAGTACATTTGATGCACTGAAACTTTTCCTCAAGAAAGAAAAGCTGTATTAATATGCCAAAATTAATATGGCAGAGATCCCTACAGGCAGGCTAGCTAGGGCTCAGCAGAGAGTTTCTCAGGGCAGCAGAATGCAGGGAGATACCCAGACAATTCCAGAGAAGATGACTGATTTACTTGTGATTTGCAACTTTTGCCTGCTTTATCTCCTTCACTTCTGTCTTTGGGAGATTGGAGGGAGAAAGATAGAAATAAAGAGGGAGAAGGAGAAAGGGAAACCAAAAACACTAGATCTAGAGAATAAAAGATATATTAAGAAGAAGGCAACAAATATTTATGGTTTCCTTATATTATGTCCAATGGGATGAAACACATAGCTAGTATATAAAATCTTTTTAAGTTTTGTGTTTAAAAATTATATGCAGGCTAGTAAATTATTGTCTCAAAGAAATAATGAAGTAGTTCTCAGAAAATAGAAATTTGAATATTAAATGCTAGGGATAAGGGAAAAGAAGAACCAAAGTATTTTGTCCAGCACTGACTAGTACTGTTCACAGGATTACTTGATTCTCTTCATTGGCAGATTGTGAGTATGCTGCATAATTTTAAGTAAGTGTGAAATGCTTTAAGAATGTGGGGGTGTGAAGGTGGTTTGCTCATCTGTTTACATCCAGTTTTGAAACACTGATGTACACTGCAGGCCACACATTGTTTTCAGACCGTTTTATAAAACAAAACCGCTAGAGTGTTCATGATCTATTCAAAGGTGCATGTCTAAGAAGTGGCGGCATGTCAGACGCAGAGCACGTGGGCATCCCACCACACTGGGCTTCCCGCAGCAAAATTATACTGAAAATATTTCCCATTTTGATAATGGGCCGCAGATTTGAGTGAGATTATTAAGCTGCATTGGGTCACAGAGGGCCTAGAAAAAAGCAGCCTGATTCCAAACCCTCTTTTCCCAGGCTGCACAACCATAGACAGAGAATTTTCCTAGACCTCCCCCCCGTTTATAAAGTAAGGGGCAATAAAACCTTCCATCTCTCAAGGATATGTTTGTTGAGGACACATTAGATCACTTAGGAGAGAAGCTTTATATTCTTTAGAAAAAAGTACATGGCAAAGTAACATTTTTCTCCATAATCATCTAATATGTCATAAAAACCAATGCTGGAAAGGTAATTAAGTTTGGGTTATGAAAGAGGAGTTGAGAGGAATGAAAAACTGAAGAAAATAAAAATAGTTATCTTGGCGACTGGAGCAGCGCTTCCTTATAAGGGAATTTCTGAGTCTACGGTTCACTAAGACAGTTCTTTATTAAAAACAAGATGAGTATCTATGGCTCCATTAATTGTGTTGTAAGCTAAAATCAGGTTAATCTAGGAGTAAAATTTATACCGTCAAGTTCAGTGGTCTGGTCTTATTAAACTGCTGTGTCAGGACCCTGCAACAAATGAAATATTTGGAAAAGGTCAGGAATGGATCAGGGAGGGTGATTCAAGAATTAGGATACAGGACCTGTGAAGGAAAGGTTGGAGAGACAGAATGAGGTGGAAGATAAGGCTGCAGGAAGGGAGAAATATGAGCGGTGGAGGGCGCCTGGAGGCCAGCATGAAAAGAAATTGGTTTAAATTATGGCCAGGGGATTATAGGTAGTGCCCCAGGGAGGGCCTGCTGCTTCTGAGCTACTGGAATGTTGTATCGATTGGATTTATGGGATCTTTTTTTCTGGAGATTTATTCAATAATAGGCCACCCTTCCATCTCAGCAAATTGCTGGAGGCTGTGGATAAAAGGGTACATTCTAACATATATTGTGGTTATGCCCTAAGATAATTAAATTTGGGGACAGAGTGCTTCAATTACGAAGTCTGTCACTGGAGGAGCGGCAGTATCTCAGGACCCCAATCAAATGCTACCAGGCATATTAATAAAGACCTGTGTTCCCCTTGAAAGAAAGAGAGAACTACAGTTACTGTTTCTCATAGCTGCAGAAGCCCGGTGAACTCAGCAGCTCCATGGAAAAATCTTCCCCTGATCGGCACCTGTAATGACAAGGTATTGTAGGTCGCCGAGCTGGTCACATGGCACCACCTTGGGAGCACCTTTGTGCACGTGGCAGGGTACTGGATGCCTTCTTTAGTAATTATCAGATCATGTAAAAAGCAGCGATGATATCATCTCTGAATATCTCACAATTATTAATATGCTTTAAACAAGCCAGTAGTTAAGACAAACAAATAATTTGACGTGAACTAGAATATTACATAAATATAGCTAGTCAGGATATATTTTCTGCAGAGATAGTAGCTGTTTGGATTGCTTAAGACAAGGAAAGCACCCTGGGTTGTAATCTTGATTTTTTTAATTTATTTTGTTAAGTTAATGCACATACAGATAAAAATATAAGCTTTTTGTTTATTTTAAGAAAAGGAAGGTCAGGGTGAATAATGACTCGAGACTTTTCAAGTCCTTACTTTTCACCTAACTCCAGTTTTGTTTTTCTAGCAAATGCCAGAGCCTCCTTCCTTAGATGCCTCAGTTTTTCCTGAATTCAGTGCAATATCCAATGCCTCATTTCACCCAGTGATACTACCATGACTTTTTAATTTTATTTTATTTATTCCACTTCCCTTCGCCCCCGTTGTCTGCTCTCTGTGTCCATTCGCTGTGTGTTCTTTTCTGTCCTCTTGAATTCTTGTCAGCAGCACTGGGAAACTGCATCTCTTTTTTGTTGCATCGTCTTGCTGCGTCACCTCTCCACGTGTGCGGCGCCACTCCTGGGTGGGCTGTGCTTTTCTCACGCAGGGCAGCTCTCCTTGCAGGGCATACTCCTTGTGCATAGGGGATCTCTGTGCGGGGACACCCCTGCGTAGCACGGCACTCCTTGCGCATATAAGCACTGCACATGGGCCAGCTCCACATGGGTCAGGAGGCCCTGGGGACTGAACCCTGGACCTCCCGTACGGTAGGTGGCTGTTCTATCAGTTGAGCCACGGCTGCTTCCCTGCCATGACATTTTAATGCTACCTGCATTTCACATGTCCTTCTCCCCCATTGGCTCTACCTACCAAAATCCCACCCGTTCTTTCAAGTCCAACTCATCTCCCCCCTCACCCCCAATTCGGGAGGACAGTTTCCTGCCACACACAGCCACACAGCCACAGTACGTAGCTCATGCCCTCTTTCGGCACATACCAGAATCTGGCCGATAACAGTAGTTCTCTCTTTATCTTATTCTCATTCTTTTCCTCTTGGTCAGCTGCATTTTGGATGTGTTGATGCTTCCTTACCCGTCTTCTCTGCAGAGCTGGGGACGGTATCGTGCCCGCATGGGGTGCTTGCTAAGTGTCTGTTGGTTTGAACCGACTCCTGCCTCCTGCTTCTCCTTTGCCCACCGTCTCTACCTAGAGTCCTTGTCTTCCTGTTTTGGAAGGTCCACTTTTGCCATCCTGCCCTCGGCTCCTCGTGGTGATGTGTGGTTGAATTCCTGCCCTGGCTACCTCTTCTGCGCCTGCATGGCTTCCTCAGCCCTCCTGCCTTCAATTGCCAAGCTTTGGGAGCCCTTTCAAAATCCCAGAGCTAGGGAAGCGGATGTGGCTCAGGTGACTGGGCTCCCGCCTATCGGGTTCAGATCCTGGTACCTCCTAAAGAAGACAGCGAGCTGACATGACAGGCAGATGTGGCAAGCTGAGGCAACAAGATGGCGCAATGAGAGACACAGGGAGGAACAAGAGAATGAGAGACACAACAAAGCAGGGAGCGGAGATCGCTCAAGCGATTAGGCGCCTCCCTCCCACATCAGAGGTTCAGCTCCTGGTACCTCCTAAGGAAACAAGAAAGATGAACAGACACAGCAAGTACAAAGAGGGGGTGGGGCATAATAAATTTTAAAAAATAAATCTTAAAAAAATAATCCCAAAGCTGTAATATACAGGAGCTCAGGGAACCTTTCCAGCCATTGCCTTCTTCATTGCATCCCATATTCCGTGTTTGTTTGGGATTCCTGGTTTCAGACTTGTTTCTTCACCCTTGGTTTGGCTTCTCTGGCTAATTCCACCATGCCCTTGGCTCAGCTGGACGGTGCTTGGCTTGGCTTTCCATTTCAGCTCTGCCCAGGAGCTGGCTCTTGGTTCTGCTTTCCCTGCATCTCTTACAGACCAAATGCTGGTCTGGCCCGTGCCCTGCACTGTCCGGGTTTCCGGAGATCCCAGCAGAGCCTTTCTCGCCTCCTTGCAGGGAGGAGAGACAGGCTGCTGTGAGCTCGCAAGCCAGCTCCGCACTCCAGCACCCAAACGCTCTGCACCCTGGCCTCACCCTGCCTAGCCAGGCTTCTCTGCCGTGCCTGTCGAGCAGCACGTCATTCACGGCCTGGGTGTCTTGGTGACGCTTGAGGATGGAAGTCGCATTGTCAAGAGCCCCCTCCTCCGTACATTGTTCACAGCACCTCCCGTAGGAGCCAGCTAAGGTCTGCCCTCTCATGCACACGTGATACTGTGTGCAGCAGTCCTGCCCACCTGATTTTTCCTCTCCTCACCTCACATAGCACTTAGACTTTGCTCTTTACTGGATTGTCATCCTCTGATTATTCCAGGAATGGTCATCTCATCTTACCAGTTAGTTTATAAAGCCTATCAACAAATATTGTATCCTGTCATAGTCTAATACATTAGCCTAAAAACTGTCGTTTATTTGAAATTGAAATTCAACTGAGCATCCTGTATTTTAATTTTCTATATTTGGGAACCCTTTACAGGACATACCTAAAGGTAGGGATTATTGCATCCAGTTGTTTATAAACAAGGAGACTGAGGCTCAGAGGCATTCAGTAATTTCCCCAGAAGCAGACGTCAGATGAATTTCTTGGTCCACAGAGACCCATGTTCACTTAGCACTATTCTGAGCTTAGTAGGTGTGAAATGATGCGATGGTGCTTGAAATGATGCCTGCCAGGATAACCTACGTTCCATTGCATCTTAAAGAAGTGAGCTGAATAATCTCTGGATCACCTTCAGATCGTCTGTTGCCAAGATCTATTCAGTAAATTCAGAAAACACAGTCCTTCCAAATATTATGTTAACATAGAAATGCACTTCTACTGAGCATAAAAGCAAAACCCAGACCCCAAAACTAGCCACTGTACAGGAGAGAAAATGCATTTTACATGATAAGACACCTTTTAAATCTCCTTTAACAATTTTATGTTCCAGTTAATATACTTCCCTGTAAATATTGGTTTTCTTTATTAGACGGTTATTACAGCAAAATTACACTAGCACTTTGTGGAATCTTAAAAACAACAACAACACAAGCACCCATTTCTTATAATTACAGTACATTCCATTTAATTTAGGCTCCCTCGCCTCAAAGAAAATATCTTTTCATTTAGTGGATCTAATTAGCATTACACAGACCTTTACCACCAAGGAAGAGGGCTTGGAATATTCCTCTTGAATAGTGAAATTCTATTCCCTGTGAGTAAAGAGGAGGGAAGGAATCAGGGGAATTTGTAAGGTAGCCCCTCTTTCTTTGCCTTTACTTAACTTCCTGCCGGGAAAGGCAAGAATTGGGTGTAAGCCTTTGCCCCGGGTTGGTCTGATCTCTGGAACCTGACTTGGTGGAGGGAAGCTGAGGTCTGCTGCTGCTCATGCAAGGACCCTAACGCTTAGTGACATTAGTCACGAAGATTCGTCCGAGGCAGCGCCTGCCTGCAGCACCCTGAGCGGAGCGGCAGTGTAAACGACGCGGGTGCTTTGGTGGCCTTCTTGCTTCCCGTCCAGAGCCTTCCCTCACTGTCCACCCCTCCTCTGCCCCTCCCTTTGCCAACCGCTCCCATCGTGACCTTTGGTCTAGAAAGTGTCCCCCGTGCCCCGGCTCTTCCTCTGAAGCTCTGAGAGGCCCGTCCCTCGGCTCAGGCCACACCCCACAGCCACGGCCACCAGCCACGTCTGGAGCTAAGGTTCGGGCTGAGGTGTGAGCTGCTCCCGGGCAGCTTAGCACCTGAAGAGGCACGCTGCTTCCTTTCCTTTTTCTTTATATATATATTGAGGTACCGAGGTCAGGGATTGAACCCGGGACCTCATATGTGGGAAGGTGGTGTTTAACCACTGAGCCACATCAGCTCTCTTGAGTTGGTTTTATCATTTGTTTCCTTGTTGTTTGTTTTTTGGTTTGTTTCTTTGTTTTTAGGAGGCAGCAGGAACCGAACCCAGGACCTCCCATGTGGGAAGCAGGCACTCAACTGATTGAGCCATCTCCTCTCCCCTGAGTGGTTTTTTCCCTTTGTTTGCTGGTTGTTTGTTTCTTTTTAGGAGGCACCGTGAACCAAACCTGGGACCTCCCATGTGGGAAGCAGGCGTTCAGCCACTCGAGCCACATCTGCTCCCCCTTTTCATTTCTTTAATTGGAGGGAATTTTAGAAATGAGGCTACCTGACTTTGCCTACAGAACGTTGTTTAGAATAGCATACTGAAAAGCCAGAGAGACAGTAGCTGAAGTATTTTAAGTTACAGAGGCATCCCGCTTCCAGAGCTTAGAGTTCATGCTGGTGCTAAGCAGAGAAACATGCACTTTGCTGTGGCATGGCAAAGATTGCCCCAAGAGCTGGGTTTGAATTCTAGTTCTGCCTCGTGCTCTCTGGGGAAACTTGTACAAGTTTCATGAGCTCTTCAATCCTCCCTATCTTTGTTTAAAAAAATGATGACAAAATATTGCAGCCTTTCTGTGTTTTTGAGAAGATTAAGGCAAATAATGTGACTTGACTACTTTGAAGTGCCATAAATAATTGTTATTATTGTGCTTATCATGTTGTTGCGATCAGGTGAGCCATTCATCAAATCAGCAGTTTACCTGTAGCCTCATCAGCCACCTTCCAGGTAGCAGGACTTACTTGATGTTTTCAACATCGGTGATCATAGCGAAGCAGGCTAGGGAGGGAATCAGGAGACAGACCTGGAACCTGGGAGAAGTCCACTGCCCCCAGGAGGGCTGCTGGAGGACCCTCCCGAGATTCTCCCATTCAGAACAAGCTTTCCTGCGGAAGCCAGAGAAGCCCGGGAGATTCCCCAGGGGCCTTAGCATTGGGCCCCCCTGGGAGATTGGTGGGTGGGGTGAGCAATCAAAACAGCAAACTGCAGGGAGTCCTCCTATGCCATCAGCAAAGAGGCGGAATAATTGATGGTTCCGAAAGCAGGCACAACGGCCTCTTGCCCTTTGCCTTCACCTGCCCCAGCGTCTGCTCGTGCCCTCTTCTGGCTTTTCACCCCCTCCTGGATCACTACGCGAGTAAACCCGGGGGGAGGGGATTTATATTACAATCTGTAACGGGGAATTATATTCTGTAAATCATCCCTCTATCACTCCTCTACCTGGGGCCTATGATCTGTTATTTTCTCCCATTCTCTTCCCACCATTTCTTACTAAATTACTGGCCTAACTAATCTGACGTGCTCTTGAAATCCATTTCTTGTCGCTTAGTCAAGAACCTAGACAAAATCCGGCTACGGTAGTGGTGGTTCTTGGGTTCTGGGAGACCCAATCTTTGCATTTCAAGCATATTAAAAAAAAATAATCTCATTGCCATACATGTTTCAAAAGTGTTTTAT
Source organism: Dasypus novemcinctus (assembly GCF_030445035.2). NCBI lineage: Eukaryota > Metazoa > Chordata > Mammalia > Cingulata > Dasypodidae > Dasypus > Dasypus novemcinctus. Next base: position 126,959,927 of record NC_080682.1, read on the forward strand.
GTGGTACCGGAAGATGTTTTGCCACTTGCAGTCACTTAGCAAAGTCTTGCTTCTGAAAATCTGACACATCTGTTTTGGTTTTTGCTGTTGTTTTGTTTGCTTTGTGGCCTTACCAGTTTATTGTCCCGATGCCCCAGCTCTGTTTGTACAGCCAAAGCTGACAGCATACGCTGGGTTAGTGTTTGACCCTGGGGCCACACCAGTGCCATCTGCTTGCGAAACTGTTATGTCCTGGAACACGAGCTGGAGGTCAACGGGTCCTCCACAGGCCATTGCCGAAGCCGTGAGGGCAGGAGGAAAGCGTTACCAGTGCGCGGGGAGTTCATATCTTTTAAATCTTTCAAGGGCTGTGAACCTCACAGAGGCGTGTGTGGCAACTATTTATATATTGTAATATTTCTTTAGGGATCACTTTATTCTCTCAATATGTAAAGGAACATTTCTGGAAGATTGAAAAAGAACAGGGAAATTAAGTCATTATCTCAGCTGGAGGACAGTATTTTGCCTTGCTGTCTTTTGAAAGGCCTGTGGAATTTACTTAGATTATTTGAGCTAGAGATTTATAATTTAAAATGATACCCATTCTATTTATGTAGAGGTTTTTATCTTAGGGATGCTAACTGCTGAACAAATACCTTATTTATCATCCTGTGGGAAGGAAAAAGGTAAAAGTGATAATAGCAGTCGTTGAAAATGAAGTTATTGGGGGAGTAATTAATATTTGCAAATCCGTGCTACTGTGAATGCAACCGAAATGAGAGGTTAGGGAAGAGGAAGGAGTCAGTGTTGAATGTGATAATGAGTTTCATTTTCAGTGTTTCAAATATTAATTTTGCATTGTCTTTCTGTAGTTTGCATCATCATTTTCAGTAGATAAAGATAAAAAGATTAAACTCATTCGTGTCTTAAAATGGTTGTCTGGGCAGTGACTTTCAGTTCTATCTTATGGTGTCGAGTTTAAATTTCTCTAAGTAAATTGGGTTGTTCTTACAAAGAACAAGGTGTTGTTCTAATTGCTTTAAAAACATGAATACCCTAATCCTTACAGCAATCTCGTAAGGTAGGTGCTATGATTCCCGTTTTAAAGATGGGGAAGCAGAAGTGTGGAGAGGCAAGGTCGATAGCCTAAACTGTCACCAGATGCAAGCTCCAAGCCCACGGAGTTTCCTTCAAGAGTCCATGCTCTTAGCCGTTCGTCTCTGCTTCCTCTCTGCTTGCTCTTTGCTTCTCTTTTCTCTCTCATTTTGCACCATACAATTGCTACAAAACACTGCCTCCCTCCCTTCGTCTCTCCTTGTCTCCCTGCCCTTCCCTCCTTCCCTGCTCCTTTCTTGCCTAATTCCCTCAAAGATAAGCAAGCCCAAGGAAAGGTGGGGTGGCTGGGTGGGTTGGGCCCACTCGGGGGAGGTTCCTGAGTGGGGGCCTGTGGAGGCTGGCCCTGCAGGGAGGAGAGCGCGGAGTGGGGTAGAAGCTGGGCTGTAGCTGGGCCATTTCAGTGAGTGGATCATGGAAGTCAGATTTCTTGCTGTTGGAGGAGGGGGTGTTGCAGATAGGAAAAGGGGGCAAGCTAGAATGACTCCGGGGTGCTGGATTGGGATTAGAGGGATCTGCACGTTTTTAGCACGTGTAGTTACTATAGGTATATAGATGTAAGGGTATGCGTGTATCTTTATATGCACTCTCAGCTCTGTTGTGAGAAGACCTGAGGGTGTAACTGGATTTTGTTTAGGTTTTTGACTATGGTGCAGAAATGAATTTCAGGAGCATGTCAGGTGAGTTAGGCCAGTAATTTATTAAGGAATGGTGGGAAGAGAAATGGGAGAAAATAACAGATCCTGGGTCCCTGGTAGAGAGGAAGGGGCTGAAGAGTGATAAAGCCGGCTGATGCACAGACTATTATTTCCCATTATAGATGATAAATTCCTACGTTTTACTTACGTATTGATCCAGGAAGGGGTGAAGAAGGCCAGAATAAGGGTCCAAAGGCAAGAGAGATTCGGCCTTTGCACTTGCCGTTTGAACCATTAATTATTCCCGTGCCTTTGCTAATGGCAGGGGAGGGTCCTAGCTATTTACTGTTTTGACTGATGACCCCACCCATCAATGCCCAGGAGGGCCCAATGCTGAAGTCCTTGGGGGATATCCACGGCGGCTTCTCCTGGCTTCTGGAGGAAATCTTGTTCTGGATTGGACTTCTCGCGAGGATCTTCCAGCAGCCGTCTTGGGGGTCCTGAATGACATGCAGACTTCTTGCTAGGTTCCAGATCCATCTGCTAACTCCCTATCCTACGAGGCGGCTTCAGGAGTAGGGAGCTTCCCCAGAACCTGGCCTGCAGCTTTGAAAATCGTAAGGTCTTGAAGGCCCAGGAAGGACTGGAAAACGCCTTCCCGACGGAAGAGGACTGGGGAGGGGTGGCCACCAGGCATCACGTAGGATTCTGGACTGGATCCTTTTACACCTGTTATTATGATACAACTCATTATGAATGGTATTATTAGTCAACCAGTCAAATTTGAAGGGTATATGGAAATTCTTTGTACTCTTCTTGCAACTTTTCTGGAAATTTGAAGTAATTTTAAAATAAAAATGGAAAAAATGTAGAAAGAAAATAAAAATAAATGGCCAGGATAACAGTTATCAGAGTACTCTTTAGTTCTTTTATCAGTAAATTTAAGATTTTGGAATTTTACCAAATCCCCAGAATCAGGTATTATTAAACTCTACTAATCATGGACTAAAATGAGTCTCTGTTAATTGCAAATAATGAGTCTGAAATGGTAATATTTTTATACACTTTCCTTGGGGAAACATACTCTCTGATTCACTGAAATACCATGCTTTTAAGAAATGGGCTGCATTTCAGCAAGCTCTTTCCCTGAATTGCTTTTGTAAAGTCATGTCTCTGAATGGAATTAACTGGAGGGTTTTTAAGAGCCCGAGTTCCAAGTAATTAAGGGGAAAGGTGCTTTCTTTGCCTTGGAATAATTTCAAATGTAAGAGGCAGGGCAGGTAATATAATATACAAAGCTACATGAAACATTTCCTGTTATTACATATTGGCCAGGAGTGGTAGCTATGACAATCTTGTGGCTGATTTTCTTCTCATTTGCCTCGCTATTTTTCGTCCAGATATGGGCAAATATTAACATGATGTATTCTAAAGACTTTAAATTTTGTATTAAATCAGGCCCACTTTTATAAATTCAAATGAATTCAGTAAGTTCTGTTGAGGATCTTCAAGTCAGGGACTTAGCTTTGCAGATAGTGGAATATTTAATTGACTGCATTGGTTATTCATGTAATTTCTTTACAGTGGATTCCATGTACCACCTTTTCTGTTATTTCCAGTAGTCAAGGAGGTGCTGTTTTTAGTTTTCACTATTTTTTTTAAAGTGCTATATCAACATCCTTGTAAACTAATCTATTGTATTTTCCCCTTGAAAAAATTCCCAGAAGTAGACATAGTTCAAAGAAATGTACAATTTTTAGATTTTTGGTAAATATTACCAACCTAGTTTTGGTCACACAAATAAAAATCTCCCCAACCATTTTAACTATGTGAGTTCTTTTTAATATTAAAGTATTAGTGTGACATATTTTACTCAGCAAAATGACACCTTGGTTTTGAATATCCCGTTGTAGCCTTTGAATGGTGAGAGTCTGTTGACCAGGGCCTTTCCGTGATACCTGAGAACGCAGAACTGCTCGTCCCCGGGAGGCTTCAGGCAACGGGCTGAGCTGGCCCCGGCGCATCTGCTGGACGGCCAGCCTGCGATGGTGCGTGGCCCTTCTTGCCCGTGGCCCTTCTTGGGCATTTTAGGGATACGTATTAAATAGGAGGCAGATGCCCCCTTTCCCTGTTCGCCCCTTTCCTGACCATCCCTAAAGCTCAATCTCAGCAAGGAGCAACTCGGTTCATTTTCCCCGGTGATGGAATTGGCGCGACCTTGCTCACCTGCAGGGAGTGATGGGGCTGCATTTACTGAAAGCCTGTGTCTGAGTCCCCACCAGTTCAGAGCCTCTCGACCAGCCCTTGCAGGCGTGTGTCGTCAGCCAACCCCTTGCTGCACCTCCAAGAGGTGGCCGTGTGGGTCTGAGGATTTCCAGCCTCTGCTCGGCTTATGCTGGAGACACAGAGACCTTGCATGTTTCCAACAGTGCAGTCCTGGCAGCCACATTGATCTTGAACAGTCTTTAGAACAGCAGTGTTCCCAGGGACGGCCTCGGTTGTACTTGTTTTTTATGTCATCGGGGCATGACTCACAGATTTTTTTCATTTGTTCTTTGCAGTAAGGCAGAGATGAAATGCTTTTCTTTTTCCAGTGGCTTTCGAGTGTGGTACATCCATGAAGTCCAGCTACACATGTAACAGAATGTCCTGTTGTTATTGGCAGTGACCTCATTGCTTAATTACAGGCTGACCCTTCTGACAACTTCCTACTGGCTTGACTTCCTTAGTGCTTATAGAGTTGGAGGAAAGGAGGTTTTCAATAATAGTCGTGCTCTGGAACACTCTCTGCTCTGCTGGCATTAATTAATGAAACACTCCAGAGGAAAATAAGCAATTCATTCTGTCATAGATGAAAAAGGCTAAGAGATTTGTTCCAGAACGTTCAGCAAGTCCCTGATACCCACCAGATGACAGGAGAAAGAAATCAGCCGTTCCTCTTTTAGACATCGGCCAGATGGTTTTGGATGGAGAGAGGTAGACAAAGATCCACAGGAGAGCAAATAGTATGTGGTGCATTTCCCGCAAAATGTGGTCCCCGCCGCCTGTTCTGAATCTAAATGGAAAGGTGAACTTCAGACTGCCACCAATAGTTTGGGGAAGATTTGTGTTAGGGACTTGATGAATTATCTTAGGATAAAAATTAAGCTGTTATGAGAAGCAGATATGGCTCAACCAGGTGAGTACCCGCCTATCACACGGGAGGGCCCAGGTTCGTATCCTGGTACCTCCTGGAGAAGGGGAGCAAACAATGAGCAGACAGACAAGAGAACCATTGGGTGCCGGTGGGGCGGGGGGCGGGGGTGTGCATAGGTTAAAAAAATAAGTAAAAAGTAAACTCTAGAAGAAATGACAGATATTTGAAAAAATAGCGGTAGGCTGTTAAAAGATACTCCCAGAATATAGTGGCATAATAAAGACAGAAAATGTATTTCTCTCTAACATAGCAGGTCTGAGGTGACACTCAGGGTTGGTGGGTAGTACTGGACCTTGTGCTCAGTCAGGGACTGGAATTTTTCCACCTGTGTACCCACAGCTCCTTGACTCTGACCTTAATTTCCACAGTGGAGCTGGTTCTCAGGCACAGCCGTGCTCCAGCCCAGGGAGAAGGGAAGGAAGGTAGCCGCAGGCATGTGGTTTGGAGTCCTTAGGTGGGAGCTGGCCTGACGCTGCCCTCCATTGGCCCGAACTAGCCCAAGAAGTGGCCGTGGACCCTGCCGGGCGGCCCCGACTTTCCGTTACTGTGAAAGAAGGGAATTGCAGGCCCTGGCCGGCAAGCGCTGGCTCCCTGGAGCACCGGCTATCGCGCCTCTCCTTCACTTCTGAGGGGTTTGTCAAAGAGCTTGTGGCTGGCACTTGTGGGCTGTCAGAGGCATCCATGAGTGAGTTGGTTCAGAAATGACCCATAGCGGCTTCTAGTCTACAGACACCAAGCCGTGACCCTCTGTGGGTGTGTGAGCACATTCTCCTCCCCATTTACCATGCTGCTTACTGAACGTGAACTTGCTCACTTATTCAGTAAAATGGATGTAACATATTTGCTTTACTTGGGAAAGCTCTTCTTGAGTTTTTTTTTTTAATATTATTATCTGCTCCATGGCTCCCTCATCTGTTTGCTCATTGTTTTTGCTTGTTGTTTGCCCTCCTTGTCTGCTCATTGTTTTTTGTGTGTTGTTTTTTGCTCTGTCTTTTTTTTTCTTTAGGAGGCACTGGGAAATGAACCTGGGACCTCCCGTGTGGAAGGCGGCACTCAACTGCCTGAGCCTCATCTGCTCCCTGCTCATTGTCTTGCTCGTCATTTTTGCTCAGTAGTCTGCTTATTTTTATCTTCTTTAGGAGGCACTGGGAACTGAACCTGGGAACCCCCCCCCCCATATAGAAGGTGGATGCTCAACTGCTTGAGCCTCATCCACTCCCTTCACGCCCTTGAATGAGTTTTGATTCTCTCCCACTCTCTCTGACCATGTCAACGGCATTCCTTCCCCTTGGAACTTTGTAACAGAGATGTGGCACACATAATGAAGCCTGACTGAGGCTGTCCCTGTTGTAGGGTGCCGTCTTTTTCTACAGCAGACGCTGTTTGTCATGAAAGGATCTTCAATACAGTTAATTAATCTTTTTTTTTTTAAGATTTATTTATTTTTTATTTATTTCTCTCCCCTTTCCTCCCCCCCTCCCGCCCCAGTTGTCTGTTCTGTGTCCATTTGCTGTGTGTTCTTCTTTTTGTCCACTTCTGTTGTCGGCAGCGGCACGGAAATCTGTGTTTCTTTTTGCTGCGTCATCTTGTTGTATCAGCTCTTCGTGTGTGCAACACCATTCCTGGGCAGGTTGCACTTTCTTTTGCGCTGGGCAGCTCTCCTTACGGGGTGCACTCCTTGCGCGTGGGGCTCCCCTACGCGGGGGACACCCCTGCATGGCACAGCACTCCTTGAGCGCATCAGCACTGTGCATGGGCCAGCTCCACACGGGTCAAGGAGGCCCGGGGTTTGAACCGCGGACCTCCCATGTGGTAGGCGGATGCCCTAACCACTGGGCCAAGTCCGCTTCCTGGGAAATCAATCTTGACCAACCGTAAGCCCCCAGAACAGCAGCTGGAGACATCAGACCAATGTGAATGTAGATCTCGCTGCTCCTGTGTAGCCCACGTGGCCTAAATGGGATTGCAGTCAGTTGTTAACTTCAGAAAAACTCCTCACCCTTTCAACTTCATCTTTTTTCCTCACTGTTTTCTTTTGATGTCATTTAATATTTCAACAAATATTCTTCAAGCAGCTTCTATAATTCAAGTTCTGTGTGTGATTCACATGCTTGGTAGGAAAAGGCTGACACAGAGACTTTATTTCAGTCCAGGGAACTTACTCATAAGTGGTATAATTGAGTTATAAGCTATAGAGAGTATGGGGGAGGGACAGATGAACTCAAAATGAGAAGGTCTGGCCAAGGTTCTTGGAAGAAGATTTGAACTTGGCCTTTAAACATAAGGAAGATGTAGATGCTCTCAGAAGAGCATTCGAGGCAGAGAAGAGCTTGGAGCCAGAGATGGAAAATTTGGAGAGGGAATGCATTGATGTATTTGGAGAGGGGTGGAGGTAGGGGAGAAAAACTATCTAAGTAGGTGGAAGCCAGATGGTGCGTGGATTTAAAGAAGAGCATTGGAGAAGTTATGCACTGGAATTTTTCAGGCTCACAAAAGTGCATTTTCTCACCCTAAAATCAAACTCAGATTTTGGTTAGTAATCACCACTCTTATACCCTAACACTAGCTGGTTGTATGTAACAAGGCGAAGGAAAGCGTTCTCAAAAACCTTCTTCATGGACTATTCCTTGGTGTCTTCCTTTCATCTCCTGGTCTAGTCAGGTGCGAGTGATCCAGTGAGCAGGCGTTTCCTGACATCCGCCGTGTGCTGGCCCTGTGTGCCAAACCAGCGGCACGAAAATGACGGAGAGAAACGTAGCAGGTGTTTGTTGTTTCTCAGCAGCATCCCTTCCCTCCTCTTTAGGTAATGTCCTCTCCCTCTACTGAGTGCGCCTGGTCAGATGAACTAGGCTTTTGACACAGAGCCTTAGCTGTTTTAAGTGAGTTTCAAGGGGAGATAGGGTCGAAATTGGGAAGCAGTTAGCACAAACCTAATTCCACAACGGGATAGATAATTCAAGCACTGGCCCGATTAGGTTGAACTGTGCGTGTTCTAAATGAAATACAAGCGAGGGGAGGCTGGTGGCTTGGGGTGGGTTAGAGGGTGCTTTCCAAAATGCCAGTCAAACGGAGCACCCTCTTAAGGAGTTCTGTTATCAAGCCAAATGTTAGTTTACCTACACCAAGAACAAGACACTGAAATCAGAAGTACTTACGACGGTCTTCTGGTTTTGAGAAGGTAGCTCTAGTGGCCTCATATCCTCTTAGGTTGAAGTCTACCAGCCCACAGCACAGAAATAAGAGCCGAAGTAGCTTGCGGCATCTCCAAGTCCCCTCTGCTGGCCAGACAGGCTTCTGCCCTGGGCTGGTTTCCACACACAGGCCACACATGCATGTAGGGCAATGAGGGGAATATTCTGCGAAAAGTATATTTCGGAAGTTTTCGGGAACACTGTGGAATATAGTCATGGATTTCTCTCCACCCATATGTTGCTGGATTTTCTCTAGGTTCTTGTCTCTGCTGCAAAAAATGAATTTTAAGAGTAAACCAGTTTAGTTAGGCCAGTAATTTATTAAGGAAGGGAGGGAAGAGAAGTGGGAGAAAGTAACAGATCATGGATCTCAGGTAGAGAGGGAAGGGACTGAAGAGGACTAAAGCGGGCTGATCAGGCTACAATTCCCCGATACAGATTGCAAATGCCCAGGTGTACTTGCGTGCTGGTCCCGGCAGGGAGAAAACGCAAGAGCAGGGGCCATCTGGCTTTCGAGCTTGCCTTTTAAACCATTCACTCTTCCACCCCTGTGCGAATGTCAGGGAGGAGTCCCGGCTGTTTGCTGTTTTGATTGGTTACCCCACCGGTCAGTCCCCCCAGGAGGGCCCAAGGATAAGCCCCCGGGAGAATGTCCAGGGCTTCTCCTGCTTCCTGAGGAGTTCTCATTCTGAACGGGGGCGCTCAAGGCTTCCCGCAGCCCTCTTGGGGTCCCGATGGCCCCGTGTTCTGTGGCGGTGGTTTCTCTGCCAGGTTCCAGGTCCGTCTCTAGATTCCTAGTCTAGCCTCCCTCACACAGACGTGTATTAAACACAAACAACCACATCTGCAACAGCAGACACACAGGATGTGCAGTGAGTTAATTCCGTCACTTTTCATCTCCTTATTTCTCCTATAACATTATCCCTTCAGAAACAGATTTTACATCTACTGCAGTTTCACTGTTGCAAGACTGGTAGGAATACCAAGTCAATTTTTGCTAAACTGTAAGCATACCAGCTGTTTTACAAAGCACATGACAGGAGCTTAAAATATTTTTAAGGCATAGAATTTTGTCATTTTAGCTGCAGGCAGAATAGTAAGCATGCAGCTTCTGACACATGAGTTGTTGCAAAGGAAAATGAGCATTTTCTTTGCATCAGTGTCTTTGGCCCTGCCTTGCTTCAGCAGCAGTTAAATTGAAAGGGTGGACTATCTGCTCCTTCTCTCATTATTCATCTTTAGGCTTTGGGGTGACAGAGTAAATTGGACATGGTTCCTCACCTCAAGTGTTCTTAGCCTTGGCCCGAGAAGCATCTGTCGTTTTGAAACTTGCCCACTCACTCTTTCATAGATAACAGTATTGCCCAGCCAGTGTTTGTGGAGCGCCTAGTGGGTGGCAGTCCTCGGCCAGGTTGTACAGACTGAGGTGATTTCCTTTACAGTCGGGCTAATCGACCATTATCTCATGTCTAACAATCTTCCTCGTTCTAGAAAGGTAAGTCGCAAGGGTAAGGGTCTGCAACGTAGACCCTACTGGAAGAGGTAGCACCTTCACCTCCAGGCAGATCACAAAGATCATGAACAGTCTTTAAAATTGCTTTGCTAATCTCTTAGAAGGCATGCCATTAAATCCTGTGATTTCATTCCCTGGCTGGCCCAGGAAAGCCTGTGGAAGCAAAAAATGATAGCCAGGTTGGGTAGGTTTTTGTTAGAAACACTTCGTTTGGTCGTGTGTTTCCACTTGCAGGTTGAAATGTCAGAAGCACACCCCACTCTGCATTGCACTCACCCCTTTCTCCAGAGAGGCAGAGCAGAGGCTCTTTCCAGCCACGGAGAAGCAGTGCCGTGTGTCACGGTGAAGGTAAGGGCTCAGCCCGAGAACCAGGAAGAGGCTGGAAGCGGGGTTCAAGGAGCTGGGGAGGGGGCGCCCTGCAGGAATTGTTGGATTTCAGTCATTTCACTCACACGTCTGCATAGGACAATGATCGGATTAGCCTTCCTTGTTCCCACGTGGTAGTACCACATGACAAAGGCCATTTTCGGCCGTAGAGGATGGAAGGAAGGGCTCTGTGTTTTAACTCCCCTGGGCGTTGCATCACCCACGCGCTCCCTGTCTTGATTGATCACAGTGCTTCAGCACCTCGGGTATCTACAGGCTGTTCCGGGCATAGGGGTACGTGGTCGACTGGACAGTTAGCCTCTGCACCCAGGGTGCGTGGGGCCTGTTGGTATCTGTGGATTATTCATAAGCAGACACCTTCGGTCACTAGACTTCCTAGACACCAGATTTTGCAATAGTACCTCTGGTTTGTCTGTTGATGTTTTTTTAAGCCTAAAATCCAGCCTCCCCTTTTCCCACAGTTGATAGCAGCTGCCAAAATCCACAGTATGCTTCAGAAGCCTTTCTATTTGTTCTTGAGGTGGGTTGATTACAGATAAAAATATGTAGGGTTAAGCTTAAAATAAAACGTCGTATTAGGAAAAGCACGCATCCTAAAGGGCTCATTCATATATCCTCCTTCTTGGCTCTGGGAAGAATAAGAATCATCTTGATGTCTGCATATACCCCAGATAAACCGTTGTGCACTCTTCATTTTTCGCTCCCTCCTTCTCCTCTGGGAGGTGGAAGCGTCTCCTTGGGCCTGAGAACATCTGGGTGGGTCGAGCTCTGGTCCCACATTCTCCTGAGCCTCTCCATGCCCAGCCTGTGTGTCTTCTTGGCTTCACCTTACACTGCATGTCTGAGAAGGCTGGAGACTCTTGAACTGAGTACAGGGATGTGGGCAACTAAACAAAAAGCATTTTATTTGTTTCCTGACCAGCTTTTAACAGGCTGTGGTTGTAATGGGAGAGAAGTGCATTCTGTCTAGAACACAAATTGCTTTTCTTCACAAGCATGATGGCGGTACTTCCTGACCCAGGATTTCCCTGGTTGCTGAATTTGGTCTTTCTTTTGTTGGTTTGTGAACTAAGAGAGAAAAGAACAAGACCTTTGTAACCCAAATAACGAAGTAGTAATTAAGTCCTTTATAAAGGCAAGCTTATTCCCACATCTTATTCCAAGGTACAGGACATACTTTCTCATTAAGAAGCAGTTTAAGTACTCATTGGTAGTGTATTGGCATTTGAAAGAAAGACTCAAACAAATGTGACCTCATTCGTAGAGACCTTTACCGGAAAGGCTAAAACTCTTTGCCCAGACAGGCGTGTTCCAGAATTCCCTTGTTCTCCAGATCCAGTGTCAGGCTCCTTGAACTGGCTCCCTGCCCAGGCTGGCTGCTGTCACGTTGGAGGTGCGGTTTCCTGGGGCAGCGAGAGGTGACTGGCTCACATCTGGACTGTCCCAGGCCAGGAGAGCGCCCCAGACAATGGTGGTGTGTCTGGCTCAGAAAGCGCGAGGCAAAGGGGGTGGCGCCTGCGTTGGGATAAGAAGGCCTCTGGAATGGTGTTTCCCAGGTCGCCCTTCCCTGGACACCGTTCCCTCAGGGTAACCACTTTCCTGGTAATTTCTTCTGTCCTAGATGAAAAAGGCTAAGAGACTTAGTGCAGGGCATTCATCCAGTCCCTGATACCACCAGATGACAGGAGAAAGACATCAGCGTTCCTCTTTTAGACATCAGCCAGATGGGTTGGGATGGAATGAAGTAGACCAGGAGCCACCAAAGAGCAGATAGCCTGTGTGCATCTCCCACAGAAGGTGGCCTGTGTTGTACATGTTTACCTATGCTTGCCTTGCCAGCGCTCCTGGGGCGAGCCTGGCCACCTCAGGCAGGTGCACGCGGCTCCCTGGCTCCCCCCCCCCCCTCCAGGCCCGCTTTCTGAGGAGAACCAGCAGCAGCTCTGGATTTCTGTGCACTAGTGCGATGGTTGCAAGGGCCTCCAGCTGCTTGCCTCGAGCCCACCCTTGCTGAGCTGGGACGAGGGTGTGTTCAGATGGTGCGGATGTTCCAGGAGCCTGGGGAGGGCATAGGTGCCGTGCGTTGGTGACGCGCTTTTGTGCGTGGAGTGGCTGCAGACAGGTGCCGAGTGCCCAGGCCACTGCCCGTCCCCTGTGTGATGACAGCACACGCCATCTCTGCTCAGCCTCCATGCTTAGAGCCCGAGGGAGGAATGGCGGGGCAAGCAGAGCATCTCTTGTACAGAGTCGGACACCCTGCTGTTTGGTATCCAGTGACGAGAAGAGCAGCCCTGCCTACCTGCCCGCTTCCTGCTGGCCGTGCCCAAACCCGACGTCAGGCTCCTTCGGACAGACAGCCAACCCCAGGACCCGCCAGTGAGACGCCTGCGCCCCTCGGCCAAGCCACCAAGGTCTCATGAGCTTGGATGCAGTTGCTCGAAGCTCCTTCCTAGTGTGCCCATCGTGTATTACTGAGGTTTGGGGAGTTTCTCTCCCCATGCTCCTCTCTTTGCCCACTCCAGCGAGCAACTTTCACGTTCCATGTCGACTTCTCCTTTGCACTCTTCTTTTCTCCTCTTCTCTGTGCCTGTCCCTTTCTCCTCTCTGCCCTCCACACCGACCTTGGTGCTCCTTCTCCCGACGCAGTCTCGTCGTATCCTCTGTATGGATTAACGGCTTCCAAAGTGGTTTTCATAAATTACCTCGGTTGCTAAACTCATCTGATGTCACCTGTGTGGGTGACGCTCTAGTGAGAAGTGACTCTCGGGTGTCCTCGCATAGCTGCACTGAGCGGTGGCTTAACAGCTGGCCTTTATGCAGTCATCCGTCAGGTCTTTGCAGGGTGAATGAATAGCCCCCCTTATTCGTTTGTTTGTATTTGGCTAGCATTTTATCAAGCACCTACTGACATACACTTTCTAATGCTCACAACAAACCTATAATCCTCCAAATCTGTAGGATACATGATGGGAATAATGATGTCCTTTAGATGCCATTTCTATATACCTGCAGAAACCAACACTCAGAATTTGTCTTTTGCCCCAACTCACAGAGCTGATGAAGGGACAGAGGCAGGATTTAAACTCAGCTCTCCATAGTTCCAGCCAAGCTAGACCATGGGCATGATGGAGGCATCTTCGTGGGTAGAGAGTTCTTGGGGGCTTTTGGAAGCCCCCTCAACCATTTTTCTAAGCATTTCTTCCTTGGCAACGTGTATGCGTGGAGAACAGGAGCAAGAGGTTTGGCTGACTGGAAGATTGCCAAAAATGTTGACCCCTAAGTATATTCTGAGAAATATAAGTTTTTCTTCTGAAGTGGTTTGTAGTATGTATTATTGATAGCTTGATACATAACTAAATGACCCAGGGATGCATGACTAGCCTCAAGTTTGTAACTAAGTTCTACATGCCAGACTGATATGAATCAAAATGAAAAAAGCCTTTTGGGAAAATGTTTGAAATATTAAAGTAGAAAACTGCACCAGTAACCCATGGGAATACAAATGGTCACTTTCATTTAAAAGATCTGTACTTAATTTTTAGTTTCTTAAGAGAACAATTTCTGCAGAATATATTTTTCCAAGCAGCTTGTACTTCGAGAAAAATTTTGAAATCCACGTTAAAGAATCATAAAGGGTGAAAATGACTGAATATGTGAACTAGTGGTGTAAAGGCTAACTAGCTTTTTATTTTTTATTTTTTTTAGTGAGTTTCTTAGGTTTGAGAATATGGTTTGGTCTTTGCTGTATAGGAGTTCATGCAAGAACCATCTGCATAATTGTATATGTGGGCTGACAATACATGGTAAATATTAAGCTACCATATAATATTTTCCCCAGTGTTTTTTGTTTAACTCATGAAATTAAATTTTATTTAAAGAGGTAAAACTTTGTATCCTTTCTGAAAAAACTGAAAATTCAAGTCTTAGTATCAAGTAATAAGTTTTATTACAAAGCTCTTTATTGTAGTAATTAAACAGTGGTAACATTTCACCATTGTAAAAGTGCCACAGAATTCAAATATTGGGTCCTCAATGATTCAAATGTTTTATCCCACAATAAGGTTTGGGTCCGGTTCCCGTCCCCCCATGTCTCCTTCATCTGTCTACTTGATTTTTTTTGCTCATTGTTTTTGCTTGTTGTCTGCTCATTGTCCATTTGTTTTTTCTTTAGAAGGCACCGGGAACCAAACCCAAGACCTCCCACATGGGAGGCAGGCACCCAACTGCCCAAGCCACATCCGCTCCCTGCTTGTTTGTTTTTTGCTTGGTGTCTGCTCATTGTTTCTTGCTCACTGTCTGTTCCCAGGACCTCCCATGTGGGATTCCCCAGCGTTTTAAGGACAGCATTTGAGCTTCACATAACTCTGTGAGAGACAGAGAGACACGGGGTAGATGCATATATTCCTGTCTTATAGACAGCCTCAGGAATGTTGAATAGCATTGAGACATCCAACTAGAAAGTATCAGGAACTATGGAAGCCAGATCCTGCAAGGAATCATCATGTAATGTTAAGTTGTGGGCTTTAGAGCTGCATGCCCTGGAAGTGAAGCTTGGTTCCTCTCTTGACTAACTAGTCAAACTTGGCTGGCACTAAGCTCTCTGAACCTCAGTTTCCTTGCCTATATAATGGTGAAGATGATGATATGAATGATAGAATAGACTTTAGGATTAAATGAGGTAACATACAAAAAATATTCAGTATAGTTCCTAGCACAAAATAAATGTGCAGTGATGTCAGCTCCTCCTGTAATGGTTTGGGCCCTAGACCAGTGCTTTTTCCTGCACACCACCCTTTCCACCTGCAGGTCATAGAAGAAGCTTCCAAGAACGCAGTCCCTCTGGTCCGCTTTGAACCTGGAGACAAGGACAGTTCTCTGCTTCTTATCACCTCTCTGCGTGGTGGGAACTACCCAGGACAGCACTCTTCTTGCTCAGGGAAATAGTCTCAACATCCTGGGAAGAAACATTCCTAGAAAGTTTAGAAGTATCCCTCATCAAGCTCCCTCGCTATCCCAGCCAAATATCAAATCAAACTGTTCTCTCTTAGCAACATGAATTAGTGATTGCAAAGATTAAATTTCATGTTCTGGGTTGGTTTCCCAAGAAAGGACTTCCGCCATCCAAATTATGTGCCTAGCCCTGTGCTAAACACACGAGTACCTACTTACTTGACCTCACCAGAGAAGAGGTGACCCCTCAACAGGGAGCATGTCTAGACAGTGACGCCTGTGCTATTTAGGGCTTGTTACCCTGGAAAGGACTCCCCTGGACTGGAAACTTTTCCGAGATCTGTAATCTCTTCTCATGCTTTTACAAACTGGCCATGCCTAACCCTTTCCTTGATGAGTCCAGGTCATCAGTAAGACATCCACACCACCATGTGCTTCCCCAACCCTGTAGGCACTGCTGCCATGCCCTCATCACGACACCCTGCATGCCTTTTGATTTTCCGTACCCACTTTTCCTATTTATAGCTGCCCTTCTGGTCTCTCATTCTTAGCCATCAGTTATTGCTACTGAAGCCCGCCTCTTCCAATTTCTAGCAGCATAATTATTCTGTAATCCACTGGTGAACTGAGAGGCATGGAAAATGGCTGCTAGAACTGTGCCTGAAATGAAAGTTATGTGCACCAGCTGGCCTCTAACAAGCCAAGCACATGAACTTCTGATTACTCTTCACTTTCATTTGCATCTGAAGTAGTCAAGGGTGCTTCTGTCCAGGAAGTTAAAAGCTGGTTGGGGAGAGAAAGCTTGCATTCCTACAGATGCAACAGGACACGCGTGTTTATAATAAAGTGCAGTAGAAGTTCAGATTGAGTGCACGTTGTTAGAGGACACTTCATAGGCTGTGAGGGACTTAAGCCAGACCTCAAAGAACTGGTTAAACTTTCATATTCACTCACTCCATTCATTCAGTAAATACTGAGTGTCTGTTAGGGGCAAAGTTGTTTTCTAGATGCAGAAGATACAAACAATAAGACAACCAAGATTTCTCCTCTTGTAGAACATATATTGTAGTAAGGGTAGAAAGAGTAAACAAGTACCTCAAGAAAGAAATGAGAATTTCAAAATGATAATTGCTGGAAAACGAATGAAACACAAAAATAGAAAGAGAGTGATGGAAACAGTGGGTGTGGGCTGCAGAGGCTCCCTTAGGGAAGGCTGTCAGGGCGGCCGCTAGCAGTGAGGTCCTAACCGGACTTGAATGGTGAGAAGGATCTGGGGGAGGGAAGAGCGAGACAGCAGATGCCTTGAGGCCAGAACAATTGTGACCATTTCAAGGACCAGAAAATGGCCATCGATTCAGGAACCTGGGGGAAGGGGCTAGCCACAGAGGGGGGGGGGCAGGGTCAGAGCTCTTAGGGTTTGCATTTTAATGTAAGGACCACAGGAAGCCAGAGGAAGGGTTTTAGTGGGCAGTGCTGCCAGCCACGTTTTTATACAGGTCATCTAGGGGCAGAAGGGAACGGAAAGGTGGGGGCAAGCATGGATTGGGGTGGAGGAGAGCAAAAACAGGCAGGCATTCCAAGTAGACATCTTCAAATAAACGTGTGCGTGTGTGTGGGAGTATTCTGACCAGCAGGAAGGGCTAAGGTCAGGGTGAAGGTCATCGAGCTGGAGGGAGGGGCGCATATTTGTGGTCTTAGGGTGGAATCTATTTTATATGTATAGAATAAGCTTCTGTAGCTGGGTGAGCCATTTCTCTGTTTATCCTTCTGCAGAACGTCTTAGGATTGGCATTCACAACTCTAGGTTCCAAGACTGGATCACTTCTGAACATCGCATAGGAGAAATAACCCAGCACTCAGTTCCTCATTTTGAAATGCTTGGCCCTTAAAGTCTACTTGGATGTGCCCGTGTGGATCTAGGGCCTTGGGAGACTGAGGGTTTCAGCAGGTATTTCAGACACCCTTTAGCCTGTTCCCCCTCCATAAGAGTCAAATAGCTGACATTCACTGCGTTCATGCTGTGTGGGAAGCACAGTCTCAACCGCTGACGAGCATCACCTTGTTCAGTTCTCACACCCCTATCGAGTGGGGACTGTTTTTATCCAAGTTTTGCAGATGGGCAGTGGGTGACAGAGCCAATGAGCGGTGGCACCAGCATTTGAACCCAGGCACTTTGGCTTCAGAATCCATGATGGTAACTACAGTACCTTCCTTGTCCCTTGGACGGTGCCGTGTTCCTGCACGAATCCTTAGGGATGCAAGTGTGGTTGAAGCTTGTGGCAAACCCACGGGGGAGCTTAGCTGGCCGCTCAGCACTCCGGGGCAGCCTGATGTGCTTCTGCTTGTGAAACAGCTATTGTCATCCTCTCCAGTCCAAAAATGGCTTCTTCCTCCATAGACAGATAGCGTTTATTGGTGATTTTATTCCCCCAAAAAATATAAAGTAGTGCAAGCTTCCAGAGCCCTGTGAACAAAAGATTCAGTGGGCTCATGGTTGGTTCATTTTCATTCCATTTATTTGTTGGCCTGTCAGGAATTAGCCAAAAAATAAAAGTAATCTTTCTGGCAGCTTCTACTTGCTTTTCAATAAAGATTTAATAACCCTGTGCTATAGGGAAGGTTTACTTTGCAAAAACTCTATTACTTTCAGTATTTATACTGTGTGATAGGGGGATAAATAATCATTGAATCCAAACTTTTACTAATCAGAATAAATGCACAGGAGTCATGTTGTGATGGCACGTGTTTTCCCAGTAATCCCTGACGCCTGGTACGTGTCCCTGGGCCTCCGTTAGGGAGACTCACAGGCCTTCTGTGGCCCTCGGCGGCTGCCAAGCCCACCCCTCCAGTGGCTCTGCCCTCGGGAAGAGCCAGGGTCACATCTCCTTCCTTCCCAGGGACCGCCTGGATTGTGCACGAATGGGTTAGGCCCAAAGCCCTCCACTTACCGCAGTCTAAATGGGGGGACAGTGCGTTCTAAGGTTGACCTGTGATTCCCAAGGCTAACTGCTTGTCACTTTGATTAGGAAATAATATTTTCACTTTGATTAGGAAATAAAACTGTCTTGATTTCAGCAAGGTGTTGGAATTTCAGACGTCCCACATTTCTCGTAAAGGTGTAGGTTCTGCTTGGGCCCTCCGATGTTCAGTTCCATCCTGCTTACCTTCCCCTAGCAGGGCCCTTCTATTTCTGCGCGCCCCGGGCCTTACTTCATCTTTGGATTGCCCCAGCACCCCACAGCGGGCTTCCCACAGCTAGCGTTGCCGTGTGCTGTGACACTGAACGGCTCTGAGCAGTTCCCCCACCCACACTTAAACAGCCAGCTCTGGAAATGTACCAACGGTAAGCACCGTTTAGGATTTTAAGATAAAGCTTTCTTGCTGACTTTGAGCCATTCCAAGAGCTCTGTTTTCACATAGACAGCCCCCTGAAAGCAGGCTGAGGGACGTGTTTCATCTTGCCCTAAGTGCTCAGTTAAGATACCCTCCCAACGATTTTATTTAAAATATGTGAGAAGCATCAGGATTTTCCTGTGAGAGGGAGACCAACTCAGTTTTTATTGGCAGGAAAATGGACGTCGCTTACATACTTTCCTTGAGGTGGCCCTGGGTATTCTTATGAGTTCTAGAATTCCTGCTCTGTGCGTGAGCCCATCAGCTTCTCTGATGAGTTTTCTGTATTCCCAGAGGGCCAGCTTCTTGAGTATATGTCCCCAACAATTACACCGTTGAATGGATAGTAAAATGCTCAGAAAAGGTCTTGTGAAAAAGCAAATGCTAGTATATATGGACCAATTTGCTGACTAGGGACTATTTTCTGTTTTATTGTAGACGTGTGCTTGGGAAGCAGGGAATAACCTTATAAACTTAATTATATTTAATTCGAGTTTAATATATTCTACCTCTACAATGCTAGGCTGGGAATATCGAAGAACTGAGAGACACCAGGATTGTCCTTTCTGCATGTGATTAGTTTCTGCTTCCCCCTGGGTGGTCCCCAGTCCCCCAGTCTTCCCCAGGCCAAGCCCTATTATACATACTCAGGCCCACATCACTGTTCCAAGGAGAGAATGTCCTTCTCCTTAAACTGCTTGGGGGATTTTGGCACTCACTGCTGTTCAGTAATTGACCCTAATGGAGGCCCCCATCCTGCATCACCTGCCCCTGCTCCCAGCAGCAACTGTGGACTCCAGGAGGGCTTCTCTCTGCTTCCCTGCACCCCTCCTTGGCACGGTCCCTCTATTAGTCAGCCAAAGGGGTGCTGATGAAAAATACCAGAAGTCTGTTGGCTTTTATAAAGGGTATTTATTTGGGGTAGAGGCCCATAGTTATCAGGAGTAAGTTACTTCCCTCACCAAAGTCTGTTGCCACATGCTGGGGCAAGATGGCTGCTGATGTCTGCCAGGGTTCAGGCTTCCTGGGTTCCTCCCTTCCTGGGACTCTGTTTCTCTCTGGACTCAGCACCTCTGTTTTCTCCACAAGATCAGCTGTAGACTATGAGGCCCTCTAGGCTTTGCCTCTCTCCACAAGGCCAGCTGTATCAGGGAAATGCCTTATTTCTCTCCCTGGGGCCTTCTCTCTTTCCTCATGACCAAACTCCTCTGTGTGCTTACTTCCTGGAGCTCCAGCTCAAGATTCCAACATCAAAACTCCAACTCTGTCATGAAGTTTTATCTGTGAGTCCCTGCCCTTGGTGGGTAGAGACTTAACATGCTACTGATGTGGCCCAATCAAAGCCCTAATCATAATTTAATCATGTTCAGAGGAACAGTTTACAAACCAGTTTACAAACGTACTCCAGTATCTATTTTTGGAATTCATTAACTGTATCAACTGCTACAGTCCCCCCACTCTTCTGCCAAGCCAAGGTTTGGGGTCTGGCAGGCTTGGATTCTCAACTAGCCGAGTGTCCTTGAGAAAGGTGTTTACCCTGTAGTAGCTGGTTTTCCTCCTCCATAAATGGCCCTGTAATGCGTGCCTACTCGAGGTTTATGAAGATGGAAATGGCATGAGCAGGGAAAGCACAGAATGCAGTGCCTGCCCACAGTCAGCCCGCAGAGCGTGAGAGTTTAAGCGGGCCTCCCCAGCCTTCCCCAGTGCCCCAAGCATTGTGAAGGTCTGCCTCCTCAACCTGCCCTGCACTCCCAGACTTCCTCAAGATTCTTCTTTTGAATCTGCCACACATCACCTGATACGACAGACGGGAAGGGCTTGACAAATTCTTAATGACTCTTGTCTAGGTGAGAGAAGCAATTCTCCCTCCTGCTGTGGAGGATGTGAATCAGCAGTGCAGGTGTCCTTTGCCATCCTCGAGCGCCATATACCCAGGATTCTTTGACTTTCCAGTGGGCCAGGGAATGACTGGGGCACGTGGGCGTTCATCCCACTGGATGAGCCAGGTACCACCACTTACCCAGCCTCAAGTAAGACCTTGCACATAGAGTGGCAAACAAAACAGACACGATCACCAGTTACTAACTGGTGGGGAAACATCCTTAAATAAACACAGTAATACATGAGGAGGGAAAAGAAGAGGGTGTCATAAGAAAGAATGAGAGTTGGGGGTCTGATAAGATTTGGACTGAGAAGGAGTTAGGGGACTCCTCTGAAGGGTACAAATAAATTAATCATAATCAAAACTACTTAGATATTATATTGAGTACTCTAATACAGAACCACATTAAAAAATTAAACCTCCAAACAATGCAGTAAAATAGCTAGTATGACCATCTGTAGCAGTTTGATAGTATTTATGAGTTCCAAAAAGAAGGCTCATGTTTGTAAATTGGTCATTCCTCTGGGAGTGATCCCCTTTGATTCAGCTGAGATGTCTGATTACATTATGTTAAGATTAGGGGTGGCGGACTTGGCCCAGTGGTTAGGGCATCCGTCTACCACATGGGAGGTCCGCGGTTCAAACCCCGGGCCTCCTTGACCCGTGTGGAGCTGGCCCACGTGCAGTGCTGACATGCGCAAGGAGTGCCGTGCCACAGAGGGGTGTCCCCTGCATAGGGGAGCCCCACGCACAAGGAGTGCACCCTGTAAGCAGAGCCGCCCAGCGCGAAAGAAAGTGCAGCCTGCCCAGGAACGGTGCCACACACACGGAGAGCTGACACAACAAGATGATGCAACAAAAAGAAACACAGATTCCCGTGCCACTCACAACAACAGAAGCGGACAAAGAAGAAGACGCAGCAAATAGACACAGAGAACAGACAACCGGGGCGGGGGGCAGAGAAATAAATAAATAAATCTTAAAAAACAAAAAGGATTAGGGCTTTGATTCGACCACGTCAGTAGGATGTAACGCAGGGCTGAGTCCCTGCCCCCTTGGTGGGCTATATAAAGCGACTCTCACAGAAGAAGATACATGAGGAAAGAGAAAGCGCTCCAGAGGAGAGAACTTTGATCCCGTGGCCCCAGGGAGAGAGGAGCCATTTGCCTGGTAGGTTGCAGCTGAGGAGAACAGAGCAGTGGAGCAGCTTAGGCCAGAGAGACCATCTTGCCCGCCACCTTTCATCACCACGTGGCAGCTGACTTGGGTGGGAAAGTACCTCTTCTTTACCTTGAGTTGGACTCTTCAGGACCTTGCAACTGTAAGCTTCTACCCCCAATAAATGCCCTTTATAAAAACAACAGATTGAAGGAACTTTGCAGCAGCACGTCTTTGGGCTAATACAGCACCCCGTTTTACAATGAGGAAGCTGCTACTCAAGGGGAGTCATCCCTCCCCGAGGCAGCCCCTGTTGAGTGACAGAGCGTGGACCGCTGCCCTGAGTGCCCATCGCCCACCGCTGGGTGGGCCATCCAGAGTACTCCTTGAAAGGGCCATTCATCCCATGGCCTCCAACACCAGTTTTCAGAATGGGGGACCAGCCTAGAAGTTGCCTGACGGGGGCACCCAGTAAATTTACTGCCAACAGAACGCCATCCTCTCACCAAGAGCTGCGTTCTCTCCTCATTTACAAGCTGAACGAGCTGTTCGTGTGATAAACCTTCTGCCTTTTCCTTCATTAGGCTGTCAACAACTGGTGACTGACTCCAAGTCCTCAACTCCCTCCTGGTTTATATTTATATTCTATAAAATCAGGAAAGCATCACAGTGTTTTCTTAGTTGAACGAGTTAGGAGATTTCTGTTATTGCAGTGTCAGTGCCTCATAATCCTGTCCCAGGGGTTCCCTAATGAGGTTTTATTTTTTTAAAGTCAGTAGGCAGAAATTCTGTTCTCCTTTGGGCTGGAGCCGCATCACGCGCTCCAGCCTTACCCGGCCAGCAGGCACCTCTTCTGCTGCAGCTAGAGCGAGCCTGTGCGTCCTTTGCTAGAGCGGGAAGGTCTCTGCGTCGGGGCTCTGGGCTCGGTCTGCTTCAGGCTGCTCTGCCCTCCTGCCTCCTTGGCCAGTTCGTGGGGCCTCTGAACCTGCAGGAGCCCACTGGAGGCCTCTGCTTGGCCAGGCTTCCGCCCTGTCGCCGCCTGCACCGCCTGCAGACCGCGTCGCGTCGTATGCCTCGGCGACTTAGCCCTCAGCACATCCTCCGAGGTGGCTGCGGTCGAGTCACAGTTGAGCGTTGAGACGGAGGCGCAGAGAGGCTGGCTGGTCCGGGAGCACATGGGTGCGAGCCGGGGGCTGCGTTCAGCCCTGCTGCGTCTGGATCCCAGGCCTGGTGCCCGCCAGGCGGCGTGGGCTTTGGCAGAGGGGCTGGGAGGCACCCAGGCGCGCTTCAGTCTTGTCTCCCCTGTTATCTGGGTGGCCTGCTGCACGCTGCCAGCGGCCGGGTGAGATGGGGGTGCCCTGCCTCTCACTCTGTGCCTCCTCACCGTGAGCAAGGAGAGGCGGAGTAGCCGCACACTCCAGCCAGCCGTCGCTGTGAGACTCATCCGACAGCTAGATCCCAGTGCTTCTGTCTTCTGGGTGAAAGAGTCCAGCTGGGAGCCCGCTTAGTGTGTCAGGAGATTTGAATTTCCTAGGATGTTCAAGACGTCTTTGTTCATCACCAAAGAAGATCATCTCTGGAGTTAGCCTTGGGCCATTTTCACGTGGAGCCTGGTCGCTTTTCCCTGTGTCTCTCCCCTCTGCACCCAGGACCCTAGTAAGGAAGGGCACTGCTGACAGAGGAGACCAAGAACGGGAGAGGAAATGGCTTGCTGGGCACAGAAACATGGCAGCGATTGCTTTGGTTCTCCTTCTTAACGTCTAGAGACATTCTGAGATGATGTCTGGTGAGCAGAGGCTGCTTTCTCTCCGTAGGGGCTTTACCTGCTCAGTCCCCCTGCCGCTGTTCTCAAACCAGCCTAAACATTTGTTTAGGGATTTCTTGCATATATGAAGGAATAATTATTGTTTAGCTGTGCAGTCTTAAAGCAAATTAACCGAGCAGAAACGTATCTTAAACATGTCTTTAGCTGTAAGATAGAACATTAAAATGTTGAGCATCCTCTTGAATACCATGTGATTAAAATTGTCTCTATATTTCACATGCTATGTGATGTTATAATCTCTTCTTTCCGCAAGCCACATTATCTAGTCATAAAATTATCAGTTTTCTCATTTACGTTTAAATGGAAGAGGCAACAATTTGATTTTGTTGTGATTTATTTTCAGGGGTGCTCTCTCTATACCTATGAGGAAGTATGAGCATGTGTTTGGGTGCTCTTGATGTCACAGGTTTTCACTTTCTATAGCCCTGCTCCATTTCCGTTGTCCTGATACGACTGGACCCACATTCTCATATGTACTTACATGTGCTTAGGTACGTGGTCAAGTAAATAGCATCTTCCTCTATTTGTACATTTTTTTTTCACCTTAAATTGACATACTACAGATACCATATCTAACGTGGTTGAGGTTTTAGGTGTGCTCAGGAAATTAAAACCTGAGATCCCTGTAAGACCTTTGAGATAATCATACATACAGGATATAAGTGTAACAAATTTCCGAAAGAGCCGAGTCATCACTGCCTCTTGGCTGCCAACAAATACCGACTCTCTGACCTTCGAATCGTCAAACGTTAAGTGAATGCATTTTATTTCCATTTCCAGCGAGGTATTGAGGCAGTATTACACACATGAGCACTGATGGATTTTATATTATCAGGATATTGATACTCGCCAGCGCTCGGTTAATTTACTTTTCATTTCCAAGTCCTGATGAAATGACATGCTGTTAGTTGTTAACGTTTCAATCTGGTGTGCGTGCTTTCATATTGCAATTACTCAGCTTTTAATAGAAAAGTAAATGGGAAAATGCTGCTTGGGTGTGAAATATGAGAAACTTGCTGCCGGCTCCTCCTCCTCGCCTCGCACCTGAGCGCTGGAGGTACCTGCTCTGCCCCGGCAGCGTCCTGAACGCAGGCTGTGGCTCCGAGGACGGGCTGGCTGGCCGCAGAGGACTCCTGCAGGCTGCCAGGACTGTGGGGACCCGAGAATTTATCAGAACCCGATGTGAGGTCGTGTTCTCCATGTAATGCACTTCTGATGCAGCAATAAAAAAATGGTGAAAACCCCATGCCAGACGCGGCTGCCCGAGAGCAGCGCTCGGCGCCCAGGAGCAGGGTCTGCCGAGGAGGGCGGGCGTGCCTTCAGGACCAGCAGCCTCCAGCCGCTGCCCTGGCGACTCGGGAGCAGGCTGTCGGCGGCACCCAGGCTGGCCGAGGCTGCAGCGTGGCAGCCAGGGCAGGCGGGGAGAGCAGTAAGAGAAACGGGAGCCCTTCCCAGAGATGCTCCCTCATTTTTCATTTTTAGTGGTGCGGTTTGTGGATGCCGCTGTTAATGAACGCAGCTGTCTTGCTTTGCCTTCATTCCGAGCACTGTCTCCTTGAGCACTTCCTGAGCAGAGAGGGGGTCTCTTTCCCGCCGGCGTTCATTCGTGATTGGTGCAGAATTACCTGGGGTTGTTTGGCTCTCAGAACTAAGCCCTGGTCATACCCTCTTGCTCCGTGGTGTCTCTGTCCCACTTCCAGAGCAAATATGAACCTTTCAAAGTGATTCCTTTATAGTCAGCAAAGCACAGACAGAGACACAAAATAGCGATGGGGGGGCAGGGATCTAGTCAATACTTCTAGCTAATAATGTATCCTACTTAATAACATTTAGGTTAACACCTGTCTGGGATCCGCAGGTGGCTCTATGTACTTCCTCTGCATGTGTGAGAGTGCACGTGTGTTTAGCGTGATGCACAGGCGTTTGCTTGTTAACACATGTTCGAAATGGGTATTACCCAAATCTCTGATGGAATCTGAATTTGGGTTTGCTCTTTGAATTTATGGGAAACAAGTGCATTGGAAGTTCCTCATAGCTCAGGTACTGATTGAGGTGAATTAAGTAGTGGCCAAAACAATATATTTTGAAATCAAAACTTGGTTTTGGATTAAAAATTTAAAAAACAAACTAGGGGATCAAATGCACAAGTGAAAACCAACAACTATCAGGATAGCAAATAAAAGGTAGCTCGCCTCGTGTGTGAAACAGCAGAGACTGGAAGGATGTGTGTGTGTGTGTGCGCGCGTGCGTGACTGCAATTCTACAGGAGCATTTCCAATTGGATATCATTTTACTTGCTCTATACAAGTGGGCCTGGAAGCTGTATCATTTATTATCAATTTGTGGGGCTCAGACTTTGGAAAATTGACATCGAACTACTTGACATTGGTAGATTAAAGATGCCTTTCCCTGTTAGTAAGTGAAATGGAGAATTATTTATTAAATTTGAGACTTTGTCAATAATTCTAGAAATGAATTCCTACTTAGGTTTCTCATGTTTCCCACATTAATAGTGCACAAAGCATTTTTAAACAAGGTCCTTTTACCATGTTTTTCATTTAATGCAAATTTTATTAAGTCCTCATTAACTTAAAATTCGAGGCAATTTAATTTTAATTGAACTGACGTTTACAATTGCACTAGTATAAAAGATTTGCTAACTAAATTAAATGATTAAACTAAATTAATAGTAAAAGTCATATTAAAAGGTTATTATGTCACCTGTTCAGGAAGTGTTTATTGACCATTTAGTCTGTGCACAACTTTTGATCAGAGGCAGACTTTTCTTAAAGACATCTTTTAAAATTTTTTTGATACTAATGAAGCTTCAAGCTTATAACAGGTTTGTGCGATCTCTGAAAACATTTTGATAACTTTGATTTATGTTATACATTTGAAAAATATTAAGTAGCATTCCTTTAAAAATATTCTGAAGTTTAATCTTTCTGCATTTTCAGACCAGTGTTTAAGCCCAACTTGTCTTTTTTAATGAGGTGATAATCTTATAGTTTTTCCTTCTAAATTACAGGGCTTAGATTTCCCACTTATTTTATTTTGAATTCTTGGCTTAAAGTCTTTTTTTTTTTTTTTTTAATATTCTGACTATGTTCTTTCTTTTTTTTTTAAAAAAAAGATTTATTTATTTATTGAATTTCTCCCCCTCCCCCAGTTGTCTGCTCTGTGTCTATTTGCTGCGTCTTGTTTCTCTGTCTGCTTCTGTTGTCGTCAGCGGCACGGGAAGTGTGGGCGGTGCCATTCCTGGGCAGGCTGCACTTTCTTTCACGCTGGGCGGCTCTCCTTATGGGGAGCACTCCTTGCACGTGGGGCTCCCCTACACAGGGGACACCCCTGTGTGGCAGGGCACTCCTTGCGTGCATCAGCACTGCGCATGGGCCAGCTCCACATGGGTCAAGGAGGCCCGGGGTTTGAACCGCAGACCTCCCATGTGGTAGACGGACGCCCTAACCACTGGGCCAAGTCCGTTTCCCTTAAGGTCTTTTTTTAACAAATTAATTTTATTGATACATATTAATAAAGTGTAAATCCATCCAAAGTGTGTAATAAGCCATGTTCAGGACAATCAAATAGTTGTGCATTCATTACTTCAATCATTATTAGAATATTTTCGTTATTCTAATACTAATAAGCAAAAAACGCAAAGAAACTCATCACCTCAATCTCGCTATGCTTCCCCTGCAACACATAGCTGCTATTCTGTCTTTCTATTATATTGGTGCTTATGTTTTTAACAAACAATCTTATATGTGCAATATTACCCATATTTGTATTTCACATGAGATTTCAGTGTGCTATTTAGTCCCATGTTACAGTTTTTAGTTTTCCTTCTGATAATATACATGTCCTTAGACTTTCCCTTTCAACCACTGTTATACCCATACAATAGCTCTGCTAGTCACAAATGCCATGATCTGCTCTCACCATTTCTACCCATTTCCAAGATTTACAAACACTCTTTTAAACAACTCTGCACAGATTAACTCTTCCACAGCTTTCCATTCTCTACCCGCATTCTATTTTCTGGTGACCTATATTGTAATTATTAACTCCACGAATTACACAATATATTGGCTTAAGGTCTTATCTTCCAGAGAGGCTTTCTTTGAAACCCATATCCTCTTTTTTTTTGGAGGGGGAGGCAGTTCTCCTCTTAAATGAACTCGAAACACCCTACATTTCTTCATAGCATTTACCAAAATTGAAATCACATCATCAAAATACTTTTATTTAGGTCTTTCCTCCCCTCTGTCTTCATGCCTGTCAGGGTAAAGACCTTGTGTGTGTTGCTTACTGACAATGTCTAGCACAAATTAGGCACTTAATCAATACTTGTGGAGGGAAGGATTGAATGTGCAAAGACTGCAGCAGGCTTTGTTCCTGTGTCCCTTCCCGTGACATGCTCTTTTCTATCTGAACTCATTTACATTAGCTTTATATATACACACACACACACATATTTATTTTTAAAGATACACAGATTACATAAATGTTACATAGAACATATAGGGGATTCCCATATGCCCCACTGCTCACACCTCCCACATTTTCCCACCTTGGCAACATCTTTCATTAGTGTGGTACATTCATTGCAATTGACGAACACATTTGGAGCATTGCCACACAGCATGGATTATAGTTTACATTGTAGTTTACACTCTCTCCCACTCAGCTCTGTAGGTTATGGCAGGATATGTAATGGGCTGTATCTGTCGTTGTAATGTCATTCAGGATGGCTCCCAAGTCCCAAAATGCTCCCATATTACACCTGTTTTTCCCTCTCCCTACCCCTAGAACCTCAAGTGGCCACTGCCTCCACATCAATGATCTTTCTTCCATTGCTAGACTCGCAATAAGTCTAGAGTAGAATACCAGTAAGTCCACTTTAGTCCATAGTTCATTCCCCAATCCTGAGGACTTGCAACCCCTCCTCTCCAGTTCATTGGACTCACCCAGGACAGCACAAGGAGTAGACGATGGACAACCACCACACCAAGGAGCCGAGAGTGCCTACCCCTGCAAGCAGGAGAGTGCCACCCATCAGCCATATGGGATGGAAGGCCCCCTCCGCACATTAGCTTTTAAAGCAGGATGTTTCAAAATTCGGCATTTAGGATAGATTAAACCAAGTTCCCTTCTTTGACTATGAGTCTGTCATATGTGGATTCTGCTGGCCCTTTTCTACCTCTCCTCTGATCTTTAGACAGGTTCTTTCTTCATTCAGGGAAAAAACAGTAAACAGCCAAATGAGAAAATTATTATGTGAATGTGTTCTTTCTAATTCTTGAGGTAACCTACTCTGGTGGTGCTTGGATAATTGAGGGAGGGAGGAGATCAAATTGCATCTGCCTTAGCAGTGGTTATTGAGAAAATATTGTGGAAATACCAGAGAAGGCTAAACTTCTGTACATTTCATAAGAAAGAAGAATAACAAGTTAGTTGAGACTATGTAAGAAAACTTGAAAAGCACATTTGCTCTTACCGTGTAACAGTTAATAAGTTTCTTAATCTTTCCGTGCTTCAGTTTCCTTAATTCAAAATGGAGAAAGTAGTATGACCTATCTAATGAGATTATTAAAAGATTGAAAGAAATAGTGCATGAAAAGGGCTTAAAAAAACACTTGGACCCTTGCAAATATTCAAGAAAAATTAGCTGTTTTATTGTTTTCTTATAAATAGAGTTTAAAGAGTAATAGCACCTCCACATTTTTCTTTCCTTTTTGATTCGTCGTAGCATTTTTCCATACAAAATATTTCAATTTTATACTGAAACAGTTTTTCTCTTTGTCCCCCAGTAACCACAAATGTGATCGCTGGTTACTTATTCTCACACTCCCAGCCCTACCACAAGCCCCCATTTTGTGACGCCACCCCGAGTCCACACCTAATAATGAGAATAATAAGAAATCATTTTTACCTACTTTTCCAATGGCGTTCTTCTCAGAGGAATGGAAGAAAGTTGGAGAAAATATTAGGGCTTGAAATACTGGTGCATTGGGGAGCTTAAAATCAGCATAGCAGTGAAAGAAATGAGGAGGCATAAATGCAGGGACTTCTCTTATCTGAACAGAGCCAGCATGTAGATCCTGTCAGTAGACCTGTGTTATTGCGGAGAAGTGAACTGGTAAAGACAAGTGAAGACAAATAGCACAATCATGTCAGGCACAGTCACACTTCCTCTCCAGTTTCACACACACCAGTGGGGAGCCTACTCTGAACCCAAGCCCTTTCTAACTTAAATTCTAGAGTGGAAGCACATTGTTTACTTTACTGTAGCACAAAATAAAACAGATGTTTAAAGAAAACGCTGGGTGAAGTTCAGAGGTGCGAGAGAGAGCACCTGGTTGAAGAAATCAGGAGAAGCTTCCTGAAAGATAACGACATTGAGACAGGTCTCGTCGGATGAATACAGTTTTGGGAGATGAGGATAAACCCCCCAAATGGCACTGCAGTTAGAGGGGGCAGGACGAGCAGAGGCACAAGGGCAGGACGACGTGTGGGAAATGGCGATGCTGGCATCAAGGGCGAGGTACACCATGCTCTGTGTTGGGAACACGGGCAGATGGAGGACTAGGGAGTAATAAAAGTTGAAAAGTGGGATGGGGTCATAGCGTAAATCTTACATGCGGAAACTATCTCCTAAATTTGAAGTCATTAAAGTTGTTTTAATCAAAATCATAGTTCTATCAAACTCAGGGATCTCCTTCCCCTCTTCAAAGATGAGTATTTTCTGCAGTTCATGTTGGAGTATACACGAGGAACTATATGTGCAAACTTTCTGTCTGTTCTAATGTTTACTCACGATCCTGTCTCTGCCTTCTTGGTTAGGAAACTGGAAACTCACCAGAAGCAGGAGAAAGACCAGGTCATTCAGAGTTCTGGCCTCGTGAGAAGTGTCAGGATTCATCTTAAAACATCGTCACTGAATGTGGAAATATTGAGTTCAAAAGTAATTAAGTCTGAGAAAAATTAACTGAGTTTAAAAGCAATGCAATTAGCTTTTAAACCAACTTTGGATTAATTTAAAAAGGAATGAGAAGCAAAAAAATGGTTCTAACTCTTCCTTTTTCTTAATTGTTCAACTTTTATTGAAGTATAAACACAGACAAAAAAGGGTCTGATTTTTCAAAAAGCAAACACACCTGAGTAATCAGCAATCAGTAGTCTACAGTAGTCTAACTTTTAATCACTGTTTTTTAGTATTCATTTCTTAAAATCACATGATCACGTATGTAAGCATATCTGATTACCTGCCTCCTTTCCACTCTTCTTACTCCCATCCCCAGCCCTAAGCAACAACTGATCTGCTTTCTGTCCCTGTAGATTTGCCTGATCTGGACGGTTCATATAAATGGAATAATACAATATGTAGTTTTTTGTGACTGGCTTCTTTAACTTAGCATAATGTTTTTGAGGTTCAACCATGTTGAACCATGTATCAGTTCTGCATTGTTTTTATTGCTGAATGATATTCCATTGTATGGATATACCACATTTTATCCATTCATCAGTTGATGGGCATTTGGGTTATTTTCACTTTTCAGTGATTGAGCATAATGCTATGAACATCTGTATCTGAGTTTTGTGTGTGTTTCTCTCGGGAATATACCTAGCAGTGGAATTGCTATGCCATATGGTAACTCTATGTTTAACATTTCGAGGAAGTGCCAGACTGTTTTCTAGAGCAGCTATACCATTTTATATTCCCTCCAGCTTTTTGATTTTAGCCTTGCTTCTGAATGTGAAATGGTATCTCATTGTGGTTTTGATTTGCATTTCCCCTAATGGCTAATGGTGTTGGGAATCAATCTTTTTATGTCCCTATTGGCCATTTGTAAATCTTTTTTTTTTTTGGGGGGGGGGTGAAGGGGGGGATGTCTATTCAGATCCTTTGCCCACTTTTTAAACTGAATTGTCTTTTTATTATTGATTGTAAGCATTTTTTATGTATTCTGAATACAAGCTCCTTATCAAATGTATTATTTGAGAATATTTTCTCCCATTCTGTGAGTTGTCTTACTTTCTTCTTGCTGTTCTTTGAAGAAACTACTTTTTAATTTTGACAAAGTCCAATGTATCTATTTTTTCTTTTGTCATTTGTGCTCTAGATGTCTTAGATAAAGAAGTCTTTGCCTAATTCAAAGGCACAAAGATTTATTCCTATGGTTCTTCTAAGGGTTTTATAGTTTCAGTTCTTGCATTGTTGAGTATGATTCATTTTTAGTTAATTTTTGTGTATAGTGGGTAGAGGTCCAACTTCATCCAGTTGTATGCAAATACCCAGTTGTCCTTAGCGCCATTTGTTGAAAGAACTATTTCTTTCCCTCGCTGAGATTGTCTTGGAAGTCTTGTCAAAAATCAATTAACCATAAATCCAAGTGTGTATTTCTGGGATCTTTTTTTTTTTAATTGATACATATAAAAAAGTATAAACACGTCCAAAGAGTACAATCAGTGGTATTCAGTGTAATCACATGCTTGTGCATTCATCACCCCAGTCACTCCCAGAGCACTTTCATTATTCCGGTAATAATAATAAACAATAAAACAAACTCATCACCTCTCAATCGCTCTATGCCTTGCCTGCTATACGTAGCTGCTATTCTTTTTCCCTCTCTCTAGTATATTTGTATTTATATTTTGTAAAAACAGTCTTATATACGCAATATCCCCATATTTGTGTTTTACAAGAGGTTTTACTATCTTATACAGACCCATGTCACAGCTTTTAGCTTTCCTTCTAGTAATATACCTGGCCTTAGGCTTTCCCTTTCCAACCCTCTCATACCCACACAATAGCTCTGCTAGTCACAAACACCATGATAGGCTCTCACCATTTCTACTCATTTCCAAAGCGTTACAAACAACCTTTTTACCAATTCTGTACAGATTAACCCTCAGCTTTCTATTCTCTACCCTCCTTCTATTTTCTGGTGACCTATATTCTAATTATTAACTCCATGAGTTTGCACAAATATTTAGTTCATAATAGTAAAAATCATACAGTACTTGTCCTTTTGTGTCTGGCTTGCTTCACGCAACATAATGTCCACCAGGTTGAGCCGTCTTGTCATATGTTTCGAGACTTCGTTTCTTCTTACTGCTGCATAATATTCCATCGCTTATATACACCACAAGTTGTTTATCCATTCATCAGTTGTTGGACACCTGGGTTGTTTCCAGCATTTGGCAATCATGAATAAAGCTGCTGTGAACATCGGCGTGCAGGTGTCTGTTCCTGTCTCCGCTCTCAGTTGGGTATATGCCTAGTAATGGTATTGCTGGGTCACGTGGCAACTCTATATTCAACTTCTTAGGAACTGCCAAAGAGTCCTTTATGTGGCTGTACCATTCTACATTCCCACCAACAATGAATAAACAGTCCTATCTCTCCACATCCCCTCCAACATTTACAGTTTTTCACTTTTTAACAGCAGCCAGTCTAATAGGAGTGAAATGACATCTCATTGTAGTTTTGATTTGCATTTCCCTAATCACTAGGGATGTTGAACATTTTTTCATGTGCTTTTTTTGCCATTTGTATTTCTTCTTTGGAAAATTGTCTTTTCAAGTCTTTTGCCCGTTTTTTAATTGGGTAGTTTGTCTTTTTATTATTGAGTTGTATGATCTCTTTGTATATTATAGATATTAAACCCTTATGAGGTATGTGATTGCCAAATATTTTCTCCCATTGAGTTGGCTGCCCTTTCACCCCTTTGTCAAAGTCCTTTGAGTGCCAAAGTGTTGAATTTTGAGAAGGTCCCATTTTTTTTCTATTTTTTCTTTTGTTGTTCATGCTTTGGGTATAAGGTTTAAGAAACTGCCTACCAGACTATCTTGAAAAGATTTTCCTATGTTTTCTTCTAGGAATTTTATGGTAGTCACTTTATATTTAGGTTCTTGATCCATTTTGAGTTAATTTTTGTGTAAGGTATGATAAAGGGGTCTTCTTTGTTTCTTTCGGATATGGCTATCCAGTTCTCCCAGTACCATTTGTTGTGGCCCAGCTGGGAGGGCTTGACCACCTTGTCAAAAATCAATTGACTGTAGATGTGAGGGTCTGTTTCTGAGTTCTCAGTTCAGTTCTATTGGTCATTGTGCCCTATTCTTTTTTTTTAAACCAATTTTACTGATACATGTTAATAAAGCATACAATTCTTCCAAGGTATACAATCAGTGGTATTTGCTATCATCACATAGTTGTGCATTTATCACTTCAGTCATTATTAGAGCATTTTCATTTTTATTCCTCACCTCTCAATATTGCTACTCTTTTTGTAATTGACATTTTCAGTTGAAACTTGAGTCTATTGAGTTTACTGATGTCAAAAATTATTTTGTTATTTTCAGTTGTTCCTACTATTACCATTCCAAATCATGGCTTGATCTTGGAAACTACCTCTTGAAATGATTCCACAATTCCTATCAGAATGTGTTTTTTGCTTTGAACCAGAGGGATGCAGTTGCATATGTTCTAGGTGCACCAGGAAATCAGGTGTATCCAAAGGAAAAGAGAAATGAAATGAACAGAATTCTTTGTCTTGTGCAGGAGGTGGGAAGAAAATGAAAAAGTAGTTTCTGAAAAGATCTTTGAAAAAACTATTTCTAGATGGTTAAAATCACCAGCACTTTTTCTATTCCTTACAGCCAATATTTCATCTTAAAACCATCCTTCTTTAGATGTTGAAGCTCATTCATCCAGATCAGTTCTTTTGGGGAGACAGGGAGAGACATGTGTTCCACCGAGAAGCTTGGTGAAAGCTTGGCTGGCTGTGCGACCTGGCTTATGCCTCCGTTGGCCCTGCAAAGCATCAGTTTTCACAGCACGTACAGCTCGTGGCCATCTTGTTTCTTTTACCATTAATGACCAGGGTTGTTCTTCTACTTGTTCTTCTCCTTTAAAGGCTTGTTCTTGTAATCCATGCTGCTGTTTGACTCTCTGTGATTTCCTAAGATCTGTTCTTCTGAATTGCTTGAGTTCATACGATTAGGATGGCATTACAATTGCCTGTACCTGTAATAAAAGCAAACCTGAATAATATTAACAGTGCTGATTATCATAGCAACATCTGAAACTCCTGGGATACGTGTTTAAATATCAAATTCTGGCACAGTAGATCTGGGTGGCAGCCCAGGAATCTGCGTTTTAACAACCCAGGTGATTCTAATTATTGATGGTCTAGAACCTTGTGTAGATACTCTACTGAAGGTAGGAATTCTTCTCCCCACTTTTATCTCCAAGTCAGATTTCCCCCAGGACTTTAAACATTTGGTAGATGTCATAATTATGAAAGAGTTCCTGAGATTGGTCTCTCTATTAATGTAGTTTGTCCTCAATATTATTTATTGCTCATAGGAGATATTCCCGCTGGTTTTTTTTCTAAGTAGTTCTTGGTGGGAAGCAGTAGAGTACATATTAATACAAGACCAAGTGTTTACACAAACAGATAAAAGGAGGAGGAAGGTGCAATCACTGTCGAGGAAGGTTTGGTTGTGAGCCCATCCATGCTGCCTCCTCAGATGGACTCCTGGGGTATTTGAGGTGCTCTCTTGGGATGAGAAACGGCTTGTGTGTGTTTTAGATCAACCTTCTAATGGAAGCCTCCCACGTCAGAGTTCACGCATGGCCTGCTTTCATGAGATTGGAGGGAGAAGTCATGGAAAGTCAGCGACCGGGCCGGGAGGAGGGTTCTTTCTCAAGGGCAGGGTCACATGGAGTCCTGCTGGTGCCCTCCTAGTTTCACAGTGAAGACGCAGAGGCTAGAAGGAAGATGTTTAAATGTTCTGCCGGAAACTGTGCTCTTCCCGAGCCTTGCTGTGAGAAGCCTGGCTGCAAAAGCAGCTCCGTGGCCACCTCCCCGTGTGAACAGGCTCCCTCTTACACAACGATGGCCCTGACCCTGGGTGGCCCCCTGGCAGTGTGTCGGGCACTGGCTGCACAAGTCCCAGGGTGGCCGCCAGCACGTGTGGCCTCAAGACCCCTCCAGAATGAGGCTGACTCAGCGAGCCCTGAGGTTCTTTCCCACTTCCACTGGAAAGCGTTGTTCTTTCCTTACATTATGAGAAAAACCTAGAAAAGAAACCAACTCAGAATCCTCCCTTTATTTGGCAGACGGGTCAAATACTGCAGAAGGAGGCCTGCTTCCCCCGTGATTTGCCCGTTCCTGAAGACGGAGATCTAGCCTGCCTTGGCTTGTGTTTTCAGTCTTCCTCCCTTCTGCTCTCTCTGGTGCCTCGCTCAGTGTACAACACATGGCAGTACCCAAACCCCGTAAGTGCTTAGTAGAATTGCGCTGACTTGACTTGAAGAGGCGATCTTAAAGTCAGATGGGTCAGCAGAGGATAGCTGAACTTACGCTTTTTGTTACATGTACAGGAAAGAGAATGCAGTATGTCCTGCCAGTGCTGTACGAGGGCGAGGTTAATTCAGTTCTGGCTCACTGCTTCAGAAAAGATGGGAAATTGTGTGCGTGTGACTGGGGTAAGTAGATTAGACATTGTGATTGCTTTATAGAAGTGTAACATTTCAGGTGTCATAGAATTAGTATCACCTGCTTTTAAATATCAAAACCTTTCCCTGCAACAGGTGTTCGTGAGGCTCTTGCTCTGTGCCCATCGCTATGCTAGATACAAAAACGAATGAGAATACAGACAAACAGGACATGGTCCCTCTTGCCAAGGGGCTCATATGCAGACAGAGGAGTCAGGCGAGAAAACAACTGTTCCAGCGCAGTGCAATAAGTGCTCAGACAGAACCAAGCATGCATGCTGCAGAAACAGTTCAGGGAGGGGATTAAGCCAGCTGGGTCGGGGAAAGCTTCCCAGAGAGGTGACAGGTGATCACACCAGGCCTTTGCTAAGTGAAAAACAAGGGCAAGGTCATTCCCTGCAGAGGCAGTGACAGGAACCAAGGCGTGGCAAGGGGAGACCTGGCAGGTGTAGAAAACCAGGTAAGTTGGACCCAAAGATTAGCGGGAGGGGGAATGAACCAGATAAAAGTCTCAGAGGAAGGTGGCTAGGCCAGATCCCGATGGGTCTGTTATCTTCAAGCCAAGGATCCTTCCTCTACCCTGGTGCCAGGAGGCTGCTGCTGCAGGCTTGGAGGCAGAACTGCACTGCAGAAAGAACTTCAGCAATAGACAGAGCTGGGAGGGGGCGTGCGTGGAGGCCAGCCAGCCAGCTGGAGGCCTCTGGCTGTGATCCTGTGAGAGGTATCGGGGGCCTGAGCCGAAGTCTAATAACAGGGCTCGAAAAGTCAGCAGATTCCAGCTATAGTAAGCAGATTGAATCAGTGGGAGATAGAGAGTGCTTGGCTCTGGGTGGAAGGAGAGAGAACCCTCCAGAATGGCTTGCCAGTGGCAGTGTCCGACTTGGTAGGGACAGGGCCATTCTCTGAGATTTGCTGGCTGAAGGGCGAAGAGGATGGAATTGGTTGCACACTGTATCACCCATGCCATGTTTTCCTTCAATATATTGTAGTAATCGGGCCACACCAGCGCTTGCTGCCATACCTCTGCTCGGTGCCTGTGCAGCACCTGTGCGTCTGCGTTCACCTTGCTTTCCTAGCCCCGTCCTCTGACAGGGCCTTCGGGAGTGGCGCTGTGGAGAGGCGGTGGGTCTTCCAGTTCACACACAGCCTGTCAGATTCTACAGCACGGAAGCGTTCGGCCAGATGACATTAATCCCTGTGCCCACCCTCCCAACCCCCAGATAGTGGCTGTCATCACAGAGAATGACACCTGAGGCAGGGAAACAGCCTCAAGAAGCTCTCCTCCTCCGCCTCGTCAGCAGGTGCACAGCTCAGACCGCTAGCCCAGAGAGCAGAGGTGGGCTGTCAAGTACAGCAGCTGAATATGACTTCCTACTCTCCCCAGAGCTGTCCCTGGCTGTGGCCATTTGGCACTCCATGGGGCAAGGTAAGGTGGGCGAGTCCCGGCAGTGTGGTAAGGCCGGGTATGTGCCCCTCATTATTTTCTAAGCACAACCATCAGTGTTCCCCCACTCCTGAGACGCGCTTAGCTAACCCCATGCCTGAACTCCCTCTCCTTTATCACTTTGAAACATTGGGGCCTCTTGAAGGCAAAGATGGATTGGAGACCAGCGAGGAGATCATGTTAGGCAGAGGGACTTCCTGGCTTTAATTAAAGTACTGAATTGCTGAGCATTCGAAGTGACTTTCCAAATTGCCTGACAAAGTGATTTCTACAGATAACTCCTTGTTTTCACAAAAATGCAAGGAAGTAGCCAGAGCTTTGAAGGGAACCAAACAAATGACACCCTAATGGAGGATTTGCTGGAAGCTGTCTGCGGCTTGGAAAATGACCAGGTATTACTCTAGAAAGCTCCTCTTGCTGTTAGCCCTGCAGAAACCCTAGAGCCTTACATTAGACTTGTCCAAGGTCATTTCCCCCTTCCCCTAACTTAAGAAAGTTACTGGACTTATATTTGCCTAAGTTAATATTAGGCAAATAATAAAAATAAAATATTTTTATTTTAAAAATACAAAACACAGTTTCAAAGTTTAGGATTTAGTTTGTTGGCAATGAAGGAATTTAAAGATGACAATCTAGGACTTTCTGGGTTAGAGAGATCCAAAAGAGAGTTTATGTTTTTGGTGTTTTGTTTGTTTGTTTCTTGCTAGATAGGAAGATCTTTTAGATCAAGGAAAAGAAAATTTAAAATCAGCATGTCGTATCCCAGTTTTTTTGTTCTTCAGGAAAAAAATCTGATGCTTTCATCAGTGGCTTCATTGGGAAATTTGTCTCCATGGCTTCTGTTTCTGATAGCTGCTCGGGTGCTTTACATGGGCAA
Organism: Dasypus novemcinctus; assembly: GCF_030445035.2. Taxonomy (NCBI): domain Eukaryota; kingdom Metazoa; phylum Chordata; class Mammalia; order Cingulata; family Dasypodidae; genus Dasypus; species Dasypus novemcinctus. The sequence continues at coordinate 126,997,975 of NC_080682.1, forward strand.
GCAGACTGTGTTATCCCAGGAAGCACTAAGGTTTCTCATATATGCCAGCTCCAGAAGACATGGAGAAATTGAGAGTCCTCACAAGGTGCTGGAATGGGCATGAGGTTTGGTTTATGGAGAATGTGGAGTCACTTGGGTGGCTATTCCTGGGCTCTTGGGGAAAATATCCTCCACCCCATTGGATCTGCCAGCTATGGAGCTTGCTCCTTCTACTTCTCAGGAACTATCATGGTATTAATACTTGCTCTGCTGTGGAGGGAGCCCATCACCAATGTTCCGCTTTCCAGGAAGACGTATGTGATCTAACCACACTTGTAATTCATCTAGTGATATACTTAAGCAAAATATGAGTGGATTTTATTAATGAAGCCACAACATCATAGAAGGCCTCCTCTCCCCATGAATTTCAGTCAACCTGCAAATCCCCATTTGTTAGTTTGGAGTAATTTATGGAGGTCTTACTTTTTAAAAGCCTTCAGAGAAAATTAAATGTTGTGGAGTCATCACGGTCTTCTTTGCTGTGTGTAACTCATGGTAACATTAGTAAGTCTTCATCACAGTTGATAAGAGAGACCTCTCTGTGTCATCATTAGTGAGGAGGATGCAGGGCAGTGATTTCCATGTCCCTCTGTAAGCAAATAATGTCAATGGCTCGATTCACAGAGGAAGGTTCTGTGGCATCGGAGGATATCAGTACAACCTTCCCAGGAGCTACAGAGGGATGGAAAAAGGCAGCTACTGCCTCTCAAGGTCTTATTAACAGTTCACAGAGGTGAAGGGAGCCCCTTGTAAAAGTGTCCTCTGGGAATTAATCTTTGCTCATGTGCTATGGTTCCTACGTTTCCAGGAAGGTATCATCGGACTGGGGCAGGGAAAGGAGAGAAGAGAGGGGACAAGAAGCCCACTTAGGAAAGTAACTTAATAATGGTAAGTAACGAGCTTAGGTAATAAGGGGGTGAGAAGGGGAGAGGCTGTGCCTCAAGAGGCAGCCAAGACTGTGGTTCTTGCCTCACTGCTGTAAAGGCAGTTTCCTCTGCTAGTTTCCTAGAGCTGCTGTAACCCAGCATCACGGACCAGGGGGCTTGGAACAACGCGCCGCGCCCTGGAGGCTGGACGTCTGAGAGCCAGCGTCAGCAGGCCAGGCCTTCAGAGCTGTGGGGGACCCCCCGGGCCCCAGCTCCCGGTGGCTGCTCGGCCCACAGACACGGTACTCCAGGCTCTGCCTCTGTCTTCATACAGCCTTCTCCCCTTAGGTGCCTGTCCCTGTGCCCAAATGTCCTCTTCTGAAAGGACTCTAGTCTTAGTGGGTCAGCTCACCCTCATCCAGTTTGGGCTCATCTTAACCCCGTCTTCCAAGACTCTGCTTCCAAGTAAATGCCACCTGGGGAGGTCCTGGGCAGTTAGGATGTTGGCATATCTTTTGGAGAACTCAAGTCAACCGCAGCAGTCCTTGTGCTTTGGTTTCCTCATCAATAAAATGAGCTCCTTGGGCAGGTTCCTTTGAAGTCTCCCCCTCTGTAATGTAGCATAGAAAAAGCAGTCGGAGCAGCTTTGGAAGTGAAACAATCTGTGCAGAGGTGGCTGCGCTCAGGGGAAAGAGCTCAGGCGAGGGGCCTGGCTGGTAGCTCCACTGGGACCTCAGGAGGGCTCAGCTCGTTTCACAGGGACCATTCGGGCCCGTTTATTGGCTGCTGTATGGGGTGTCGAGATCCTGGATGCCCGGGCGCCTGGGCCTTGCCTGCAGGATGGGCCTTTGCTGCTGAGGAGCGTCTGTGCATGGGCTCATTGGCATGGTTAGCAAGTATTCCCTGCCATGTGCATTTAAGCAACTCTTAGAATATAGCTTTTACTTTATGTTCAGTAGAGGAACTTGCTTCTTCAAAGGAATATTGCTTGATTCGTTTCATAAGGAGAGTTTTATAATGCTAACTACCTATTCATAATGTACCTGGCTTATGAAGTTTGGCTTCTGTTCTTGGGTGTTTTCTAAAAGCCGAGCAAACTTGAAAGCTCACTAATATCTTGCTTCATTCACATTTCCACTCTTTTGTGAGAGGCTGTGATGATATGTGATGGCTGACTTCAAGAAAAATGCTTTGCCCTCCTCTCTTGAAGCATTAAACTGGGGGAGGCTTCTCTTCCAGTGATTATTCTCATAGGTTGAATGGTCTTTAAATTGTAATTGACAGAATGCTTAGCGAAAGGCTATATTTAGGAACTATTGTGTACCCGTGTCCATTATCTGTGTTTCCTTCTCTTTTCCACGAGGCTCTGTTTCCATGGAAAAAGCACATTTGTTGCTTAGGAGATTGTCCTCTCTTGTCTTCTTGCTCAGCCTTCCAGTTTTGGCTGAGACAGGTTTCCATATCATTTACAGTTGCTGTGGTGACTATTATGATATCACGTGTGGGGAGCTGTTGTTTTAGGTGGGGCCTTAGCAGACAGGGCTTCAGAAACAAGGGTGCACACTTGGCGTGTGTGTACATGCTCACACAGACGCACACGCAGAGGGAATTGTTGAAATGTGACTTTTTGAAGGGAGAGCCGCAACAGACTTTCTCTTCATAATTTAGTAGAATTTATATTCTACTCTTAGCAGCCATTCAGAATTAAAATAGTGACAAGAGAAAGAAGGATGTATAACTTTTCTTACATAAGATATCACCTAAAAGTACACACTCTGTAGCAGGGCCAATTAATTTGCAGCGTGAACCCAGATCTGTCCCTACAAGCCGATCATTCTTTATTAATCAGTGCAACTGGAAAAGAATCAAGATACAGTGAAAGTGGGAGAGTGCAATTACTCATTGCTGTGCTAGAAATTTCATTTTGCTAAAGGGAAAAATGAAAGGAGGGGGCTGACATTTTATTGAGTGCTTATCGTAGTATATGCCAGGCAGTGAAGATCCTGGGATCATCTGCCGCTTTTCTCCTGCCACCATCCCTCTCCTTCCGGCCCACCCCACCAGCCTAAAATATGCTTAAATCTCTGCTACCATACTCCCCTTCTCCCCCTCCATCTAAATCAGACCGCTGCCCCTCTCTCTCCTTCCAGTTTGTACCAAATGTCTTGAAAGAATAGTCTTCTTAAAGATACTTAGATTACATAAATGTTTTTAAAAAAGAAAGAAAATTGAGACATGAATGGTACTAGCCACCCGTTCCTAATGTGATATCCCATTGAAAAAAAAAGCAATAAGTGTGACATTGGTGGTAACCCCAGCTAAATAAAACTACTGCTCTGAAAAGCAAACTGTCAAAACAAAAAACAAAAAGAACATTAGGCTCATCAAGTGTTAAAATGGAAAACAGTGACTATTATGTTTACAATAGACTGAACAGGTATGTATTTTTATTATTGTCTACTAAGATACATTAGAGTCAAATATATTGCACCTGGCACAGCTAATATAGCAAAAGTTTAGTTAACAATTAACTCTTAAAATCATATGTTTAAATAAAATTGCTAACTTTTATAGAAAGCACATTTGAAAAAAAAAGAATTCTCTTCTGTTATCAACCTACCAGTACGTCAGAATCACCCGGGAGCTTGTTACAACACATATTCTTAGGTTATCTCTGGGTGATACTGGTGCGATGCCAGCTATTGGAACACTGATTTATTGCTGCGTCTTTCTTCCCTTCTGATTCACTTGTCAGTCCTCCTCAATCTTGCTTTGATCCCTCTGACTCCAGTGGACGTGCTCCTGCCAGGATCACCCTCCGTCCTAACTGCTCCATGGCCGCAGTGGTGCACCTTAGAAACTGGACATGCATGGCCAGAAGGAGCATTCATTCCTTCCTTGGCACCTCTGATGCCATGCTCTACCAATCGTCCCTCTGGCTTCTTTAACAATCCCTCTTTGGAATGTCTCATAGATTTTAATTCCCCCAGAATCCCATGCCCAGCCCTCTAATCTCCTTGCCCTACAGACCCTGCATAATTTCCTCCATTCTTATGGCTTAACTTTCCCATATATGCTGATGACGTTCACACGTACCTCCAGCCAAGACCATTTCTTACCCAAGCTCAATTCATTGGTATCTCTGTGTGCTGGGCATGCCTCTCTTTAGACTTGCTTACTTTGCCCCGTCCAAAACTGATTCCATTGCCTTCCTCGCTGAGTCTTCCTTCACGGCGTGTTTCCCTCCAGTGGTCATCCACTGTCACCCAAGCTAGGAACTTGGAGTCATCCCTGTCTAATTTTTCTCACTTCCAACATTAAACAATTAGAAAATCCTTTCAATATGCATCCTGAATATTTCTTGAATGTGTTTTCTCCTCTCTGTCCCAGCTTCAGCCCCTCATCACCCCTTGCAACAGCCTTCTGGCAGGTTCTTCCAGGTATCTAGCAGTGATTTATGTCCTTGCCACCCCTGCTGGAGGGTTAGCTCCATGAAGTTAGAAAATACGGCTTCTTCATGCTGTATTCTCAGCATCTAGCTGAATGCCTGGCAGGTGACCAATGGAGTTAGTTAAATGAAAGCATCAGCCATCCAGCATGCCGCTTCTTTGGAAATTCTTACTTACAGATCAAACATAGAAAGCAAAAATGAGCTTGGGGGCTGGAATGTTTAAAATCTCAGTTGCCAGCAACCAGATTGGTATTGATTGTTGTGAAGTTGAAAGTTCTGCAGTCTGTCCCACCCCCCATCCCCTGTCACCACCGCCCCCCACCCCCACCCCCACCCCTGCTTCGGGCTCTCAGCACCGGTCTCAGTCAGCTGGAATCCTTCCTTCACACTGAGACAGCAGGCAGTTTCATTAAAAGTGACCTTTCTCTCGTTTCATTGCCACGAATCCCAGCATCATGTGGAGCTGCTCAGGCTGGCATGTTCGCTCTCAGGCTATTCGGATTCTGTGTTTTATAGGCATGGTTGGTGTGGCTGAGCATTCTTGTCATAAAGGGTCACTCTGGCCCTTGGCTGAGTCTTTGATCTCCCTGTCAGATCTTTCACAAAATAGGAGTATTTGCTGCGACGAAATGTCAGTGAAACATCAAAATCTGTCATTCCGTTTATCCCCAGTACACCATACACAGGCAGGAAGTGTAGCTCAAGGCAGCAAAAGAATGGATGACCTGAGAGAATTGAGAGGTTCCAACATCTTTGGAGGCCACCCAACTTTGCTCTGACTCTCTCTCCCTCTGTGAAACGTGACTGTTTTCTGGCCCTTTGCTGGGTAACTGCATTATGTGTAAAAACAATTTGTAGTTTCTTGGAAAAAATATGCCCATTTAAATAAGTGGTTGTTAGTGTGACCATGGGTGGTTGGTGACATTTGAAATCCTGTGTTTACAGTGCCTGTTTTTAGGATTATATTTGCAGTATTTTTCTTTGCCTCAACCACCCTTTATGAAAGATCATCAACATCAAGAATATGTGAAGACCTGTAGGATAGTTTGCTGCATAACCTGCTATGTAGTAAATATAGCCATTCTAACAAGACTGTAATTCTCCATGCTAATGAGGACTAGGCACAGTATGGATAATTTAAATCTACAGATAGCATAAAAATCTTGAGTCAGTCAGTATTTTCTATCTCTTCCTGCTGTCAAACTGCAGTCATTTGAATTTCACATCCTCTTCCTTCCCAGTACACTTTCATGAAAGGTGCTAATGAGAAGCAAAATGGCCAAAAGGCAGGCAGGTTACCGGAGAAGATGCTGTAGCAGGGGGATAAGCCAAGGCAAAACCTAGATAATCAGCTCCTGGAACTCGGCTTCAAAAGGCATTTATTAAACTTGTCTTGACTGCTTCAGAAGGTTAGGCAGGCATCAACTGAGATCCCTCTGGGACCAGGTCCTGTTCAGGGGATGCAAGAGGAGAGAGGTTGAGAAGGTAGACAAGACGTGGCTGCACACACAGTCCTGTGATTTAACACAGTCCCTGGTCAGGGCCAGCAGGGACGTTCAGTGCACATGCTTTCAAGCTTTCATCATCTGGTTTGTAAATTTGTTCTTCCAAACTTCACCATGGATGTGTAATCAGAGGTTAACGCCCATTCTAAGCTTTAGGTCAGAAAGAAAATGCCTCTCTTAACTCCTCAGTCTTTGGAGAAACATATGTCTTAGAGTGCCTGAGAGCAGTGGGCTGGTAAGTAAATACAGTGGTTTTCCCGGCCTCCGAAAGAATATCTTATATTCTATAGGACATTACCATCTGTGCTGTTCTTTACACATGTTCTCATATTTCATACCTGCTACCTTTTACTGAAAATAATTAAGCGAAATCTTTGTTTTACAATTTCTTGTCTTTATTTGATCAGTTTTATGTTCCTGATTCTTGGTCTTCCTGCTTTCTCTAATACTTTATACTACATTTTGGGTTGCTAAATGTCATTTGCTCTGCTTACTTATGCATAAATGGCTTTACAAACAACAGGAACTTTTCACTTACAGGAGAACTACAAAGGAGTGGTTTTTAGTCCCCTGTGGGTCCACAGTGTTTAATATAAAAGAGAGTGCTTCCCAGCCCTCGTATAAGGGAGCCCCTAGCCACATGGGGGCTCCGCCGTCCATTTCTTGACTAATTGGTTATACTAAGTAGCAATAATTTTTGCTGGTTCCATTTTCCAGGCCCAAACAAGCCAAATATGTTGTCAGGGAGTGACATTGAGAGCAGTTGTCTGTCTGCCAACATCCTAGGAATCATGACAATGGCCCTGTGAATTCTACAGATGTCGATGATTGAGTGGGGTCATCAGCATGGTCCAGTAAAGTGTTGACACAGCGTGTCACTCATGCTCTGTTTCCTCAGATTTGGAGGACCAACATGGTAAAGGAAGAGGAAAAAGGTTGGGCATGAGAATGAAAGGCAATGAATTCTCCTTTTTATTATTTATTTATTTATTGTATTTTGCCCTTTCTTGAGAGTGTGTTTTTAAATTTTTTCATTTTAAAGAAGCTTTGAATTACATAAAAGTTACATCAAAAATGTAGTGGATTCTCATATGCCCCACACCCTCCCCCTCCCCCACTTTCCCACATTAACAACATCTTTCATTAAAGCATATTGAAGCATTGCTACTAATCATGGAATATAGTTTACATTATAGCTTACACTCTGCCTTGCACCATTTTATAGGTTTTGACAAAATGTATAATGGCCTGTATCTGTCATTGCAATGTCATGCAGGACAATTCCATTGTCCCAAAGATGCCCCCATGTTACACTTATTCTTCCCTCTTCCATCCCTCAGAACCTCTGGTGGCCCCTGCCTTTCTAACCAAAAGAATATTGAATTCCCATCCTGGGGAGTCCTGCTATATTCTCTAATAAAATGGCAAGTATTCCCCAAGTACATGGGCAGTGCCTAGTGAAGGCAGACCAGTATACCAGACCCTTGATATGGATAACTGTACTTATGAACCTTTCCTTGTGAAATTAAAACTTAGCCTAGTATTACATATTGCATAAGAGTTACCTCCTGAAAGCCTCCTTGTTGCCCAAATGTGGCCTCTTTCTAAGCCAGACTCAACATATGAACATACTACTTGCCTCCCTGGGACATTACTCCCAGGGATGAACCTCCCTGGTACCAAGGGATTATTACCAAGTGCCAACTAGCAATGCATTTGGAAAAAGGCCTTGACCAAAAGGGGGAATTATTAAATACAAATGAGTTTCTATGGCTAAGAGATTTCAAATTGAGTCAGGAAGTCATTCCAGAGGTTATATTTATGCATATCTCAGCAGGATCTCATTGATTGCCACAGTGAACAGTGCCTCAAACAGCGGGGCTCAGGGCAGACAATCTCAGGAATTCAGTACCTTGTCAATGGACCTTACTATGGAATTTTTGCTCCCCAGTTTAACAGAGTTTGACCCAATTTTAGTTTAGTTTCTCTACACATGGATCTTCTGCCCCCTTTATTTGAATCTATAATTAGCACTATACTTGTTAAATATATGTCCCAGAAAATTCAGTCTTTGGTCTTTTCATGTGCTGGTTGAGCCCTGAATCTCTGCAGAGTTGCAGCACCTCCTCTCCAGTTCATTGGAGTCACCCAGAACAACTAACCAGGAGATGATGATGGGAAATGCCCATCTCAAGGAACAGAGTGTTTCTGCAACTGCAAGCAAGACAGTTCCATCCATCTACCCTATGGGATCTAAGCCCCCTCTCAATTAGAAGCAGAGTAGGTATCACCATCCCAAATTCCTCAAGATTGGGGAATGAACAGTGGACTAAAGTAGACTTCTTCTTATACTATTATAGACGTATTATTCTAGCAATGGAAGAAATTTTATTGAATTCACCTTTTCAAATAATACATTGATCAGCAAATCATGTTCTATCAGGCTCTTGGTTTTCCCACTGCTTATTATGTTTGGAGGTAGAGAAAGGAGAAACTTAATATACCACTTGATAAATAGGAGTCTTATCACCATAGAACTCCTTTTCAATGGTGTTTTTCCAAAGTGATCTTCAATGAGTGATGTTGAAGGAGAAAAAAGTTTGAATATCTCTCTGTAGGTGTCTCTATATTTTCTCCAGAATCGAAGGTCCATTTATGCATTACCTTTATGTCCACAGTCAGTGCTAGTGCTGTAGATAGATATAAATATACTGTCCCTTCTCTTACGGAGCTTATATTAAAGCAGCGACAGATACATGGGCTAGTAATCATGGCAGGCATATAGCTTTTCTGTCCTTTTGCCAAAGAAGGAGGCCCCTCTATCTTTTGCTTACTACAAAGGAGGTGTCAGAAGCAGCCATCCTCTCAACCACGGCAGACCTGCTCAGCCGAGGGCATGTGGGGAAGCAAATTCCAACAGCAAAGTCTTAAATGGGTAGCATTTCAAACACCAGAGCCCTAGCCGTGCGCTTTTATGACAAGCTCACTGCTTGGTTTGTCACCTTCCAGTATTTCTTTCAGGTCATTTTGGTCCTCAGCCTATTCGTCTAGCTCTTGGGGGCCCAAGTTCCCCTTTTCAGTTCCCTTTTTCTCAGTCCTCATAGTCGGTTAGCAAATATGCGTCATCCAGGAATCTGTTAGAGCTCACTACATTCCTCTCTGTGTTGGAGCTTAATCCTGTTTCCTCCTGACCAGCGCCCAGTAGAAAGAGGGAACAACTGGTCAGAATTCTGTGCATGATATCTTCACGCGCAGCTATATGGTTCTTGCTCTTTTGACCTTCCCCCATAAATCTCAATTTCTAATCTTGAATTGTGATTACTGCTCCTCTATCCCCAGGGAATATAGCCCCAGTGTCCTTGTAGGGCTCAGAAGACAGAGGTGGTGACATCCGCAGCAGGGTCTCTTTGGCAGGGGCCAGTCATGCTCCCACAGAGCACCTTGCCCCCCACCCCCAACATCACAGGATGAGATGAGCACTCACTTTGTAGTTAATGCGCAGTGAGTTTTGTGGTGCTCCACAGTGCCGCTGTCATCACACTATGTGTGTCTGTATAAACCTTCTATGATGCTTAGATTCCCCCCCACATTGTTACCTGTTGCTCCTACAGAATATTTAAGATAAAATTTTCAGCAGGACCTTTTCCTGTTACTGATATTGAGGAACCCATTTTAGAGAAGAATTTGTTGAACTAAGCCTGTGTTGTGGTTATTTTTTCCACCAGAATTGATTTAATCTGTGGTACATTCAAATATACTTAATAATAAGTCATATCATGAGGGGATTCTACTTTATGATTAAAATATCAGGAATCACTGTCTGATAAGACCTTCAGCATTATGTTTTAATTATAGAGAAAAAGAGTTCTTAGGCTTCAGCTCAGGGTGTAATTTTGAAAAAATTATTTAAATTGACTTTGAAGCACCTTCCAGCCATTTGTTCAACACTTAAATTCCCCGGAATGCCTGCTGTTTTCTCTCTGATTTTTGACGTTATTCTCTTTCTGGGAACAGAGCTGCTATTTAACTCAGCTAGTACTGAACAGAAACTGATTATTCTCTTTTGATGTGACTGGTGTGACTTAAATACTTAGTCTTTTGTATTACAGGAAGATTAAAGCATAGGAGAAAAGTATTCTGTCTTACAATTCAAAATAAATATTTCAATATGAAGGGGCTATAATTTCTTTAGGAAAAGCATACTGGGTCATCGGGGTTCACATAACAAAGCCTTGAGAGGTAAGCAGTCCCGCCAAGGCCCTCTCTTCTTCAAAGATGCAAAGGCATCTCTTGACCCTGGGACTTCAGGCCAAAGAGGAAGGCGAGGCTGAGCTTTGCCAGGGACTTTTCTATAAGTTGTAAGCTTTATGTCAGAGACTTGTCATTATTTTATCCATGAACTACATGCCCGTTGAATTTCTTCAGAAATTAAGATTCCTTTCTGCCATCCATCTTCTTAAAGGACCTGTTATATCAAAGACAAGTATGACATGAAAGGTTTACGTAGAATTTGAACAAATTAGATCATCGCAGCTGTTGGGCAGTGCATTTTAGCCACTCTCAAAAACATCCTTGGGCATTTACTAGTCTCTGAGAAACAAAGATCCAACAGTACAGGAGAAATCAATATGTTACAAAAAATAATATAAGGCCAGCCAGATTCATAAGAACTTTGGGGCTTTCTGTTGAGGAGAACAGTTTGGAGTCTTCTGAAAATTAGGCTTACACTGGGCTGCAGGTTTTAGAACTTTTCCTTCTGTTTAGGTGTGAGAAACCAACTAGATTGCTCAGTAAACCTGTTCCTGTCTATAGACCTGTCGTGACCATCCAGCTGTGTCCTTTACATTGTTAGCCTCAGCCATTTTGTTATTGAAGTGACTTAATGACCTATCCTAATTAAAATTGTTGTCCTGACACAAATTATGTGCATCCCTGTTACGTCAGTGCTGTCCTGTATATCCCCTCTGCTTGGACATTGGCTATCACTGCCAACTGCACATGTGCCAGATCATCCAGACTTCCCCACCAGCTTCCAGCTTCCACATTTTAACTACTAACAATCAAAACGTCACACGTTCAACTACAGCAAAGCTTTACTGGTCGAGTTTTCAATGCCAGGTGTTATGCTAGGAGAAGCAAGATCCAAGTGAGATAAGACAAAGATATACAAAAATGAAAACACAGTTCCTGCCCTCATGAATCTGATAATCTATAGAGGATGTAGCTTAAAAGAGGGAAAAGTGATTGAAAAAGTGTTTAATTGACAAGAAAGTGCCAACTTCTTGCATATCCCTAGAGCTCAAGGTATGATTTAGAGCCTCTAGGCATTATCCTATTGCCCTGCGTTTCCTTTTCCCCCCTGCTGAAATGAATACCGTACAATGGATTGGCTTAAACAGTAGATATATTGGCTCATGGTTGTGAGTCCAGGAGAAGTCCAAAGTTGAGACCTCAGCAAGGGGATGCTTTCTCCCCGAGGCAGCGGGGTCTGGGGCTGGCTGCCAGTGACCCCGGTCCCTTGGCTTTTCTGTCCTGTGGCCGTGCACGTGGAGCCCTGCTCTCCTTTCTTTCCCAGGTCCTGTTGACTTCCAGCTTCTACCTCCTCTCGTGGCTTCCCTGGAATCCAGTTTCCTTAGCTTGTGAGGACTTCAGCCGTCGTGGATTCAGGCCCACCTCCAATCCCCTGGGCTCACCCTAACGGAAAACATCGTCAGAGGTCCTGTTTACAAGTGGGCTTACCCCCACGGGACCAGGTGGGAACTGAACATGCCTGGCGCGGGGGCCATGATTCCATCCCTTCCCTTTCAGGTGTGAGAAAGGCTTAAAAGAGGGAACGGTTAACAGGACTCAGAGAAGGATGGATCCTATTTTTACACCCTTTGTTTCACTAACAACGAAATGACTGTATAACCTGCCTCCTATCTTGCTGAAAAGATTCCGTTAATTTCTCTCAGTTTGGCAATGAATCACTACAAAGAATAATAACCACATAAAGTCTTGAGTATTAATGGTATTGAAGTCATGAATGTCTTCCTCTCAGCAGGGTTTGGCAAATAACAAAACAATTTTCATTTTCACTGAGCAGTCAAGTAACCCGTGGTCTGGCATGAAAATCCGTTAAGAGCTGTAGGCTCTTTGTGAGTGTTTGTCTCATTGTGGTTATAAAAATCTCCCAGGAAAACAGCAGCAAGGTAACTGAATAATGGGGTTTATCTTTCCTTGCTGAGCTTCTGACTATTTTCTATACCATAGAAATGATCCTCAGTCTATCATGTGTTTGAATAATGACATCACCTCGTTATACAAGGGTCTTTTGTTCTTAAAATAAATGAGCTAGTATGTCAAGCATATGGAATGGAACTCCTAGAAGTAAATTCAACTCTCAGCAAAAGCTGCATCTTGTTTGAATATTACCTTTTCACCTTAATATATTGCACTTCCCTCCATTAGATGACAGGTACTATTGAGATTTGGGAAGCCCACATACTACTTGACATCAGCTGAGATGGATCACTGTCAAATGAAAACACTAATCATACTCAAGGGTTTTATTGAGTTCAAGTTACAATAAATAGAACTCACTAAGATGCCTTCTGAAAAGGTGGAGAGATATTCATTGGACTGGGTGATAAGGTAAAACTATTTGCATGTTAAATGTACATTACATAAACAATATGGACAGAAAATAGGCATGTTATATGCAAGTATGTATATGGCCCTAATTCATGATCTATTGAGCTTGATCTTGACCCAAATGCAATAAAGTAGTCAGAGGCCATTTAGAACCTTTTTCCTCAGGCATCTTCACTTTTGTGTCCGTATCACTTTGCCTTAGCAAAGATTGCAAATATATTCCAGCCAGATTTTCAGTTTTGATGCCATCTCTCAGACTCTCCCTTAACCATTAAGTAAATTAAGCTATGTTGTATTATGATGAATTTGGTCTTCATGGAGTCCACACTTCATAAATGGGGAAAAACATTGTTCGGCACTTAAATCTGAATATGAACAGCAGTGCCTTCCATGTCCTTATATACATGGAACCCACTGAGAACTTTCCAGTTGAATCAGGGAAACATATCAACATACCAGTAATATCAGTGCCAATATAGTTTCCAGAAGACATTTAGATGTGAGTTTTTGTTTTTCTGGATAGTATACATGGAGGAGAAAGTTAATCTTGACCAATATTGTAGAACATTCCAGGTGTCCCGCACCTGTTATTCCCTTCTGAAAATTCAGGCTGATGCAACAAAGGAAACCAATGGTGATTGGTCTCGTCATGTTCTTGGTTATCTTTAAGACTAAAATGGTATTGTTCATTAGTTCATAATCAATCTCTTAGAGCCCCTACTGATCTGCTATCGGCCATCTCTAACTGATAAAGTGTAGCTTGCATACCCCAGGAAGAACCAGGATATTCCATTCCCTTTGTACCCACGTTTCTGCAGATGAATGTATTAAGTATATTATAATATGATAAGTATATAACTAGAGGAATAGAAAGGAATTAAGTCAGGCCAACATCCAAACCAAATCCTCTTTTGCTCTGGATTCAACTCTCTAGCTCCTCCCTAATATGTAAAATCCACACCTGCATGTGAGTTTGGGGAATAATGACCGCAAAACCCTATTAAGGCCTCAGAGGTTACAGATTTAGTGTCTGCCACTCTAGACCAAGAACCCGTACACTGTCATTAGGCTGTTCCCATTCTCCTTATGCTGAGGCCCAGTGGAGCCTGCTGTCTCTTAGTGTAATCATGCTTTAAGGATTGTGACTACTCGGAGAGCTGGGGCCTCTCTCCACAGTTCACTGAGTGCCATGAATTCCTATATTTCCTTCAGATGGTTCTGCAATATGTTTGTGATAAAAGTACCATTTACCTGTGTCTCTCTGATGTCCTTAGCCTACCTGGCCTACCCACTCTGCTAGAATCCATTTAATATCTGAGCAAGTTGTTTGATAATATACCTGGGTATAAAAATACTCATGTAGCAGAAATGTCTTAAGGTTTGTGTGAATGTACTCAACCGAAGAGCAGGATGAGTTAGAAGGCCTCTGTGGACCTTCCAGTTCTGAATACCTTATGCTTTTCAGGCATTTACCGGACAGCTGTGGGGTTTTACAGGCAGACCCTTGCTGTTGACTCTTGCTTTACTTTACAGACTACCTGGGTTTCCCCACACTTAGCCACACTTAGACTTCCGAGCTTGGCAGTGCGGACTTCCCCAGCCCCCTCTCCAAGCCTGGCTATGCCTGGCCAGGTTCCCAATGTGCCTGTACATGTCCCTCCTCCTAGGAACATCCATTTCCCCAGTTCTCTCTGTCCATACTCTACTCATCCTTTTACTACCTCTTGTTCCCGAATGCTCATCTTAGCACTGTGATTTTTCTTTAGCTTTTTCTTGGTGTTCAAACATTTTGTGGCAATGAGACATCATCACCCTATAATCCCACAACAAATTTTGAATTTTCCTGACCCCCAGTTTACAGTGCATGGGTTGGGGTCAGGAGCTTTGGAGCCTGACCCTTAAGGAGTGGAGGCCTGTCGCTCTGCTTGTTATTCCTGCCAGCTTGGGTGGGTGATCACAGGTTTACCTGATTCCTGAGTCATTAACTGCTCAACAATCATTAGTTACCGCCATTTTGACTGACTTTATTGCTAGTATTAGAACAGGTCAGAAAAATATGATTACCTTATTCTAAGTGCATACACATAAAAATAAGGACCTGGAATTACACAGTAGTTTATATGAACCATGGCTATGCGTTTCATGCTATATATCTGTTTGAATATTGAGCCCACTGTACCTTTGCCTTGAATAAATATTTTATTGTAGGTAGCTCAAATTGCTTCAGGTAGCTTGTTTGTATATTTTTTAAGGGTTCTTCCTGAGGGAAAGATAGTTTTATTCCTTTTGCTCAGTTCTCATTTTATGTACCCAAGTATCATTGTTTCTTTTCCCCAGTTGTTGAGTGTGCTTGGCCAATAGGTCAAAACCTCTTGCGTCATGTCCCATCATGCAACCATGGATGGTGAAGGAATTGAGATCCATGTGCTAAAACAAGAAACAAGATGTTCACCATATATACCTAGTATAACCCATGCATATATATTAAACCTATACATATAGTATACACATTATAAACACATTATATCATATTATGTTATGTTACATTACGATATATTACATAGCATCATAATACAATATATGATATTAATTATGTTATACTGTTATGGTGCCTCTTCCTAATTACCACAAACTGTGGCTTAACACAACAAAAATTTAGTCTCTCAGGACCTAGAGACTGGAAGTCCAAAATCATGGTGTCAGCAGGACGGTGCTCCCTCCAAAAGCTCCAGGGAAGACTTCTCCCTTGCTTCTTCTGGCTTCTGGCATCTCGGGGCATTGTTTTGGCTGCATGACTCCAGTCTCTGTGTCCAACTTCATGTGAATTTCTTTGTGTTCCACATTCCTCTCTCTCTTTTCTTATAAGGACACTGGTCATTGAATTTGGGGTCTACCTGTATAATCTCATCTCAAGATCCTTAATTACATCTGTGAAGTTATTTTCTGAATAAGGTCACATTTGTAGGTTCTGGGGTTAGGATGTGGACACATATTTTGGGAGCCACCATTCAACCCATTATAACCATTTTGCATACATTATAAGAATTCCACTGCCATACCCTTCATGTTAGCTTGGGATGTGAAGCTTGTTATCATAATTTTAAACCATAGGCAAGCAGAAATAATAGTTGTTAATAGCTAGAAAATTGTGTGAACATAGCCAATAAAAAAACTAAAATGCTGAGATCTGTAGAACACAGGGTTAATAGGAGATCACAAGAACATTTTTATTAGTCCTTTGAGGGGGACTAAATTCTTATGAAAGGCAATTACCCGACCTGGACCACATGTGCAGCCCCCCAGATTGGAGCAGCTGTGATAAGTCATACAATGTCTGTACCTGAAGAAGGAATTGTGACCTGCCTTTATGAAACCTGAGTAACTAACCCAAGGCTCTTACAAGTGAAGGTAGCTAAAAAGCACCCGCCAGCTCTGCCTTGGCCTCAGGGCTCATCCTCTTTCCCATCTCCAACATGCACCATGACTGCCTTTGAGTCGTGAGCGCATGGCTCTAGGATGTCCTTCTGCAGAAGTATGGGCAGCCCGCTTCTTTGGCTATTATCATCAGAGCCCAGCAAGTTGGCAGGCTGTGTCAGCATTAGGACACAGAACTGATGCAATTTGATATTTTAACCTCCAGTGCAAAAGTGGACTGTCATCTCAATTATTATCTGGGCCCCACACAACTGTTTAACTGGCAGGAAGCCCACTCTACTAAACAGATGTCAGAAGGTTCTTTGGATTTCATTCTAAACAGGGATTCAGACTATGTTTAATTCAGAAAGAAATGCTTACGATACTCCAGAGATGGTGGCTATTGTGTTTTCCATTTCATTTGCATCCGTAAATAAGGCACGTGGTAAGGTGTGGCTGTCCCTTGAGTAGTGACTGAGCACTGCTGGACAGCACTGGGACATGGCTTCTCCTCTCACCCCTTGCCAGGGTCTTCGGTTCCTAGGAACAGCGGCCATGTCAAGGCGTATGCCTCCTTCAGAATTCCTCCCTGTCATGGAGCAACAAGGCTTTCCCTCGAGGGCTGGAGTTCTGGGGCATTCCCAGAGACGGGGACTCTTTGGAGGACAGCCCCACTCCCTCCACCCAAGGAGAACAGAGCACACAGGGAGGTCTGCTGGAGAGAGGAACAGAGCTAACCCTTGCTCTGTGCCATTGCGCTGGTACTTTATCCGCATTTTACCATCCGATCCTAACTCTGATGTGGCTATCACCTGTAAGGAAGCCACGTTTCCAAGAGGTTAAGTTATTTGGAAATGTTCAACTGGGCCAGGCTGGAACTTGAGCAGAAAATGTTTACCCTTTCTGCTACATCAGGTTGCAGCTTATTCAGATACCCTGGACCTGTACCCTCAGATGCTGAGGGACATTTGCAATGCCAGGCAGACTAAGGCAGCCAGACAGTCAGCTGGTACCCAAACTCTTGCCCAGAGGCTTCAGCAAAAGCTCTCATCAGACAATGCAGTCTGGAAGGTCTGCGGGTCGCAGTCAGAGGACATGGGTGTGAGGCCTTCTTCGGCTTCTAACTTGCTACGTAACTTCGGGGAAGTCCCCTAAATGTCTCCCATCTGTTGTCTTTGGCCAAGTTTATGAACAAAAAGGGTGGGTGGAGATGAAGATACTCTAAACTGTAAAAATGGATGTACAGTTATTAAGGTGTTACCACACAGAGTTACGTCCACTCTGAATCCCCCACTGTGACACACCCTCCCACCACTCCAGGCCGGCAGAGAAGCCCATGGCACAGACACACGCTCTGCGCCATCAGGACTGCCTCTCTTTACTTCTGTTTGTGGCTGAGTGTGGGGTTGGACCTCTTTCTTGTAAGGCCCATGTTTCATTGACATCTGAACTTGCACCCTTTGCCTCACATAGTGCATAGCACTGAGTTGAAGCTTCATGGGTATTTGTTGAGTGAATGTGTCTTAGCTTCCTAGAGCTGCTGTGACAAAATACCAACAACCAAATGGCTTAAAACAAGAGAAGTTTACTGTCTTGAGTAAACTCTACTGGAGACCAGAAGTTCATATCAAAATGTCTTCAGAACCCTACTTCCCTGCAGTCTGGAGGGAGAAGCTGTGGCATCCTTTCTCTTGCTTCTGTGGTGGCTTACCAGTAACTCGCATTCCCCTCAGATTAAGGTCTACCTGCTGTAGTCTGGCCTCATTTTCACTTGCCTGATCGGCTCTGTAATGACCCTATTTCCAAACTCATTCACATGCTGAGCTATTGGGGGCTAGGACTTCAGCATATCTTTTGGGGGATACAATTCAATCTGTAACAGAAAGAATGAATAACAGCCTTCCAGCGTCTCTTCAGTGCAATGTGAGGTTGCTGCCTCATATCAGGAAGGAGAAAGCGCTGACCTTTCTTGTCAAAGCTTGGGCTCCTGTCTCTAAGAGCCCAGGGCAGCCTCTTGGGTCGAAGGTCGAAGGCTGAGGTGGCAGCCCCAGGCCATCCCTCTGTCAGGCAGTCCAGGGGCTGCCCCTGGATGCCAAAGTTGGCATACACTGTCCCTCTTTAGTAGAAGTCGCCTCCCCCACCCAGTGCCAAGCACCCACCTTGGTTCCAGTTCAACATCTTGAATTGTCCCGCTACCAGCTATGTTAGGATTCTACCCTCAGGACCAGTAATCACGGTGATAAGTTTTGATCTATCAGCCAGCTATTCCTAGTACTCTTGACCCCCCTCACTGGGAGCTGTGGAAGAGGCACTTCCTGATGTCTGTCACTGTCCGTGTTGTCTACTGCCAAGGAAGACACACATCCCCTCCTCACCTCTAATCCTTGGCCTTGCGCCTGATGTAAAAGGATTGCTTCCCAGTGCCCCTTCTCACACTCTCTTCACTGGAGAAGGATTTTGATGAATTCTCCATTATGAGTTCACTGGCGCACATGATTACCGCCCCTTGTCTCGTGGTGCAGAGGTGTTGTGACCACGTGATGCGATTGTCCTGAGGCCAAAAACCCAATAAAGATGACATACCAGGCTTATTATGTGCACTGCTACTTTCACACAGCTCGTGGCCAGCCCAGGTATTGCACTTTGGGGGCAGAGCCAGGACTTAATTGAACTGGCTGCCACATTGCATCTCGCAGAGAATCTGTTCTCTAACATGCGTGACTGGTTATGTCTCCATGTAGAAATTCTTCTCTTTTGCTGTGCAAAGCATAAGTGGAAATATAAAGTCTCAGAGAACAGGGGCTTTATTCTTGATGGGAGTGAAAATGTGACAGAAGCAGGACTCTCGTTGAGAAAGCACTTCAGTGGCTGTCAGCACTTTCCTCGAACAGAGTGATCCCACTTTTTAAAAATGTTTTTTATAATCCTTCTGCACTCTTACTTCAGTCCATGGTAAGAAGTTTTCTGAGTAGATAGCAAAGAACAATTCTCAAAATGTGTGAATACCAAATGTAAGATAAAAAACATAATTGCAGTTTAGACTTCAGATTTATTTGAAAAGGGGATAATGATAGTAATTACCCAGTTTGAGTTTTGTAGAAGGCTAATTAGATCCCCAAAGCATTTGTATGCATAAGGGAAACCATAAATACAAAAGACCATCTGGTCCTTATCAGCTTACAACACTAACACTGTCTGTAATTATTTTTTCTATATTGTTTTGATGTTGACATTTTATGGAGCAATACATTCTACTCTGGTTAGGGAATAACCTATATTTCTGAAAATCTGGGGGTTGGCTCCCTTTTTTTCTAATCAAAGTTTTAGATCTCCAAGGCAAAGGAGACATGGCTTTACAGAGAAACTGGCAGACCTCTCTTCATTAAACCCATTGTACCAGAAATACGTTGTTTATAAACTTCTCTGGCTTATCTGACTTATCTTGTTAGCAACTTAGTTTTCCCAAATTCTTGGATTCTAAGTGTGTTGGTTTTTTTTTAGTATGAGAGTGACCCATTTAACTGGTGTACTTGCATTAAAGTGAAGCACTAGTTAGTCACTTTCTTTGGTTAGTACTGTGCTTGGCAGTTTGGTCGTTAAGAAAACAATGTTCTTTGTTTTCATCCTTGTTGTGTGTTTCCTAGATTAGAATGTCAGCTTAAGGAGGACAGAGATTAAGTCTTACTCACTGTTGTAATTCCAGCTCCTAACAGTAGAACCATGGCGGGTACTCAATAGCTATTTGCTAAAGTGAATGAACACAGATTACATGATTTTAGCCTCAGGATGCTTATGATTTGTTATCAATTGTTACATAACAGACCACTCCAACATTTAGTGACTTAAAACAACTGTTTCATCAAACGTCAGGATTTATCGGCTAGGAACGCAGCCAGGAAGCCTTCCCTCAGCATGACTGGGAGAGGGCCGCTTGGTGGTATTCAGCTGGCGGATAACCTGGCCTCTAGGGCCCAGGACAGCTTCATTGCAGGCCTCGTGCCTGGACAGGGCAGCGGGCAGGCTGGGCTCAGCTGAGACTGCTGACCAGGGCCACTGCATGTGGCCTTTCCATGTGGCGTAGGCTTCCTTCCAGCATGGCGACTCGGGTTTCCGAGAGGGAAGACAGACGTTGGCAGTTGTCTCAGAGGATTGGCCCAGAATTGGTGAAACATCATTTCCACCATTTTCTTTTGGCCAAGCAAGTCACGAAGGCCAGCCCAGATTCAAGGGGGTGGGGGTAGGAAGCAGGTGATGGGAATTAGACTCCATCTCTCAGTGGGAGGAGGAACAAAGTAATTCCAGCCATCTTTAATCTACCACACAGTCTAATGGAAGGGAAAGGCTTACAAACCAAATGGCTCTTAAAGTAGTAATGCTAAATTCCATCCATGTAATTATCACGTGAATGCAGAGTAAGAAAACCAGCGTGAAGAAGAAGGCCTCATGGAGTACGTGCACGAGGCGTGAGAGGAGCCTTAAAGAATGGAAAGCTTCAAACATGGAGATAGGGGAGGAGGCTATTCCCAAAGAAGGAACTTTTTGCTTCAATGTAGATGTAGAGCCAAGTTGTCAATCATTGATAACATTTCTTTTTCTAGTTGTTGCTGGTTGCTGGTTTGCAATAAAATGACAAGACCATTAGCAGTTTTGGAAGGACCCTTTAGGAAACAACATATATAATTTCCAACTGCATTTTCTATGGAATGCTAATTCTGTCCCACTGTATAGAATCACTTGTGTTCTCTTTCAGAATCACACTAGATATAGCTTTATTCTGGTTCCTTCTTTCCAATAATAACTAGGACAATTCATATTTTTGTTTTTTCTTTGGCTTCTAGGAGGCTCAGAGCCAAAACTGAAGTCCAAGCAATTACATTGAGGCTTCTGTTTGGCAATTTTTACATCATCTCCATTTCTTTGAACCTAATGCTTTAATTTTCTTTCTGTTTTGCTAATTAATTATATGAATCTTCTGCTTTAATCTACCTCAGAAAAGCTCTCCACAAAACCAACAGGACAAACATATGGGCTAGTCCTTAGAGTTAGAAAAAATCTATATAAATAATTGTGGACAAATAAGATAGATCTTTATTTTAAAAGGCTCGTGGTCTAGCTAAGCATCCACATATGGGAGGATGATAAGGAAAACAGCAAATTTGAGGGATGAACTCCAAATGAGGTAATAGTTAGAAATAAGATGAAGGAGGTAAGTTGTGATCACCTGAGTCCTTGAATGTTAGAATGATTAGCCCATCCCTAATTGGAAAATACCACTTCCATATGACACAGTATTTCAAACTGATATAGCATATACATTTCTCAAGGAGTTGGGTAGTTCATTAGTATTTTCTGCTGAATTGTTTCCTCATCCAAAGAGTAGGACAGAATTCTTACCAGGTTTTTCAGTCATTCAGCAATGAGTGCCCAGCTAAGGGCTCTTGGAGATGCCAAGATTGGTAAGACACATTTTCTACTTCTGGCAAGCTTACACTAGAGATGGGGAGAGGACATTTAGGCATATTAGCAACTGGCAGCCTGTCCATAAAAGTACATTTCCCCATCGTGTTTCTGGATCTTAAGTTCCCTGGCCCTCTAAGCAGGGTGTACAGGAAATGGTAGATTTTTGTCTCATGTTTCCTGGGGGAAAATAGAGTCTCCAGCTTGGTGAAACAGGGTTTCTTAATAAATGGTAAATGTGAAGAAAAGGAAATCATGAAACAATGATGTGCTTGTTTCCCGTGCGGCACATTCATACTAGGAAGGAGTATGCCTAGTCTTGCGTCTTGTTAGACCTGGATTTCAGTAGGCTGCTTTCATCTTCCAGGAAAAGAATGGGGGTTTCAGTAGAAATTCACCTGGCCATGCCCCAGGGAGAGGGAAGTGGTCAAGTAACCAGTGACACTGGGGTAAAGGGGGTGTTTTCAGGCTCATTATGATGGTGCGCTCTCTCTTATTCTCCTGTGGCAAAGGGAAAGATGGATGGTATTGGGAAGATGGAGAGGTTCTTTCTGGCACATAGAGAAAATAGCAGATGAATCGAGTTGCCACATTATAGTTTGGAGGAATGAGACATTGTGTAAAGAGGGTACTCAAGGATGATTACTTAAAAGGTAGCTACAGTCACTGGCCCCCACTGAATAAAGCACTGGGTTATTCTCCTGCACTGCTCAAACAAAGTCCATGAAATAAGTTGGGTTAGCAATGGGAATTTATTCAATCATTGTTTTGAGGCTGGGAAAATGTCCAAATGAAGGCATCATCCAGGTGATGCTTTCTTCCCAAAGACTGGCTTCCAGTGATCCCCGGCTCCTCTGTCACGTGGTAAGCACACGGCAGTGCCTCCCAGACTCCTCTGGGTTGTGTTTCAGCTCCTGGCTTCCTGGGGCTCTCTCTCTGTGAGAACCAGTCCTGAATGCAGTGGGCCATGCCTTACCTGAATTATCCTCATCAACGGATCCTACTTAGGTCGGGTTCAGCCCCACAGGAATTGGCTAAGGTTAGGAACCTGTTTTTCTGAGGTGCATATGGCTTCAGCCCACCGAGGGCACTTTACTAATTTTGTGGATGAACGGCACCTTGATTGCACTCAGCTACCGTCGGCGGTGAATGCTGAGGTGTACTGCACAGGCCGCCTCAGGCTGACAGCCCCACACTCCCTGCTTCTGGGAGTGTGGCTAGCCAAGGCCTCCCTTGGTTCTATTTCCAGTGTTACCTTCTGCTAAAGGGAGCTGCTTGCCCTCTCCGGGGACAGCCCCCATCCTGAAGTAGACCTAGACCTGCCTCTCTCAAGGCAGCACAAGTTGGCAGACCATCCCAGCTCCAAGCGGCCCCGGACGAGTCCAAGGCTTTGTTGCAATTCAGTTCCTCCCTCTGTCCAGTCTACTTCTTTGACTTCTGTTCCCAGAGCTATTGATCCCATGGTATTCCCCAGTAACCTTCCTGCATACTGTTCTCCATCTCAGAGACAATTTTCTGGAGGAACTGACCATAAGACACAACTATTGGCAAAATTGTGTGCCAGGACCAGGATTCTACCAACAACTGCAAAGTCCGTACTTTCTGCCAGGGATTCATGGCTGTCTCTGAAGATACACCTTTAAAGGCCTGCGAAGACCCTGCCACATGAAGCTGTCAAGAAACCACACCAGGCGCTCTGGAATGCTGAAAAGCATCTCTTGGTAACTTGCTCCAGAACTGCACAGTGATCTCCTTCCCTTCCATTTTCTCTTCTGTCCCCATCCCTTTTCTTCCCAGTCCTGTTCAGAGTCCTTCTACCTTACTTGTCTTTATAATTCAGTCTCAGGTATCTGTCCAGGGAGGCATAAATGGTGATATTTGTCTTTTGTATCTAGTGTGTGGAAAAGTATCTGTGCACATGATGAAACATCTCACCCTGGTTTGCAATGAAGACTGACATTTCTCACTAATTATGAAGACTAGGGTTCCTGGATCTATTGATTTCCATTAACTTGTGTGGAGTTATGAGCCTTAAAATGGAAGTCCACAGATCGAGGTACTTTATGATGGGATTTTATAGCAAACAAGACTCTTGAGAGTACCATAAAAATCCGCTTTTGAAGGGCATCATATGGTTTATGACCTAAAGAAGTGCTTGTGCCTTATCTGCTGGAGTTTCCCGGGCGTCCTTTGGCAGGGCTGGGCTGGTGGAGGACGGTGCCTACTGCAGTAGTGTAGAGCTCTCAGATGCTCCTGAAGTGCCTGTTTGCTTCTTTCACTCCCCTTTCCTTGAACTCATTGTTAGAGAGCAAAGTGAAATCCTAAGTTATTCTTCCTTTCTTCAGCATCCTTTCTCATCCATTCAGCAAACATTTATTGCACACCCACTCCATGCCTTCTTATATATGTACCCCTCTTTTCCTTTTCTTTCCCCTTTATTTCTCCTTTCATTATTTATATAGCAAATTAATGAAGAGGCAGTCGGGTCCTTCCAAAAAGACTGTGTTGGTGGGTTCTTGTCAAAGAAGGGCAGTTTCATCAGTTTGCCTAGGAGCAAACTTCAGAGAACTGATGAGCAGGTCCACAGGGGCTGATGAAAATACTATTTCCTGCCATTACAATTGGGTGCTTATCTTTCTAAATAAGAGAACGCTGGTACCTGCTTTTCCTCTTGTGTACTAGAAGGAATCAGTGTTAGAAGGGGCCACAGGTGACCCGGAGTGGTATTTGTTCCAGCCTGGGGTGGAGCTTAATGAGCTCTTCTGCTTTAGAAGAACCTAGGGAACTTTCTGGTGACTTACTAAAATACACCTATCTGGTCTTCTAGATAGAGTGTTTGTTCCTGATGCAGTGCTGGTCACTTCCTTGAAATCTTGATGTTCAATATTCTTTTCTCTAGTCTTTTTCCCTGCCCCTTCCTTGTTTTTTGCACTTATCCTTACACATTGCCCTTCTCATGTCAACATGCAGCTTTTGCCAAATTCACAGACTTATTTATTGACTCCGTATGGAGTAGAGGTTTGTTAGCACAGAGACTTGGAATCCCACAGCCCCAGGCAGTGGACATGCCAGTAAATGTTTAACAACTCACTCACCAAGAAGAAAACAGAAACACTTGATTTGTAGTGCTTGCTGGTTTCCATGGTGTAATAGTCCCCCCATGGCCAATTTCAGACTATCCAAGTGAAGCCTTTGAGTTGGGGTGGGGGGGATTGGGCTGGGAATTAAGCCCATTTGGTTCTCACAAGCTGGTGCCAGCACCCCCGGCCTCGTCTGAGCCCAGGATCTGCAGGGCCGTGCCTGCCCTGTGGGGCACGCGGCGTTAACTGTCCCCTCTCAGTCTCGGATTCCTCGTGTGGGATAGGGCTAGTATGGGAATATTTACCCTGAAGGGTTATTATGAGGATGAAATGATATTTCATATGTGGCACTTACCTTAGGGGAAGGGACATAGTCAATAGTCATTAAGGGGTAGCTAGCTAGGCTTTCTCGGCACCTTAATCTCATCAAGTAACCCAGTTCTGAGTCTCTCTGGAGGGAGCATTACTTCTGGCGAGGTTTCCAGTACAAACTGAGCCAGCGCATGATGCTGGTTTCAGCTGTGGAACGAGGCTGGCCTCCTGTCGGTTTGGGAGACACTCTTAATAAGCAGAGTGGAGCTGCAAGCCTGCACATCATCTATAGTTCATCATCTCATTTATCTAAGAATAGGTGGATGTGGTTAAAAGGGGACATTTTAGTTTCTAAATATGTTACTGCAGTAAAAATTTTATTAACCATGAAACTGTATAACACAAACAGTGAACCCTAAGGTAAACTATGAATATAGTTAATATTATAATTATAATAATTTTGTTACATCAATTTTAACAAAGGTAACACACTAATGCAAAGTGCCAATATAGAGGAAACTGGGTGTAAAACGGGACCATAGGGAAACTCTATTTTCTACATTACTCTTCTGTAAACCTACAACTTATATAATGATTATAACAAAGAATAGGTTGACTGCTCCACATTTCCAGAATTCCCAGGTTTTGCTCCGATATATCTTTGTCTTCTGGATTGTGTGGAGAAAGAATATCTACCAAGTCAGCATTTATCTCTTCTTGACAGTGCCAAATCAGTACTTGTAAATTTTTTTTAGGAGGTACCAGGAACTGAACCCAGAACCTTGTACATGGGAAGCAGGTGTTCAGCCACTGAGCTACATCCACTCCCCAGTGAGAGTTGGTTTTTTTGTTTGTCTATTTGTTCTCTTTCTAGGAGGTACCAGGAATCAAACCCAGGACCTTGCATGTGGGAAGCAGGTGCTCAACCACTTGAGCTACATCTGCTCCCCTCAAATTTTTATTATCCAATTTTTTAAATTCTGAGAGTTTGAATGTTGAATCCAACATGTAGAGGATGCTTTTGCTTAAAGAAATGGAAATCCATGTAATAATTTGCAGAGAGATTCATCTTAGTTGTCTGTCTTTGGTTTGGACTGTAAACTCTTTGTGAGAAAGGGACTTGCTGTTACCAGGCCTAGCCCCTGACCCGCGCTGATGTTATCGAGCATGTGGACTCACCCACACTCACTGCAGCCACCTGTGAGGAGGCTTTGTTGTTATGCCTTTTATATAATGATGAAATGGAGTTTGGTGACCTCCCAAAGACTCCACGGCTCACCAGGGTGAAACCAGCGTGGTCTGACTCCAGAGTCCATGCCCCCAGGATCTCTGCTATAATTGCCGCCCCCTGCCTTTGCCACTCTCCAGCAAGGCGCTGTCCCCAGCCCTGTGGGGGAAGCACGATGAACCAGGCATGGATCCATCCCTGAAGAGTTTCCTTCCCATCAAAGCTATAAGCCATGTTCTTACAGCTGCCTGTCTAGTTAAGGAGGTCAAATATTTAAATTAACGTAGTTGTTAAATTTCACTGTGTTTTTAAGGCCAGAAAGCTGGCTTTTGCTTTCAAAAATGTACTAAGGTGCTTGAAGAGATAAACTTACATAAACCTCGGGCCTACAATTTCCAATAAAGCCCAGCTAAATCGGGTCCTGTGTTCCTCTCTTTATAATACGGAAGGGTTACTGATTTAGGGTGTTGGATGGTGGGATGTCGGGCACTGGGTTCACCTGGGGCAGCCTTCTAGGGGGCTTATCATAGTGCATTATGTCAGGAGGTGGAAACCCATACAGTGAGCAGGAAGGTGTTGTAACCCCAACCTGGGGAGGCCTGATGTTCTACAACAGAGGGGAGAGTGTCTCTCAAGAGCATGGGTGGCTCCCAATGGGGGAGGACAGACTAGAGGGTCAAGCCCTCAGCATTGTTGTATCTATGAATCTTGTCCTTCAAGCGGTGAAGCTTGATTGTCACTGTGGGCCCTTAGGGGAGGGGGAGAGAGGAATAGAATAGATGAAAGAGGGGGTAACTAGGGGGCAATGGAAGTGTTCTACAAGATCATGCAATGATAGATATAGACCATGTTAAATTTGACCAAAAATTCATAAAAGTGTATAGTCTAAAATGTAAACCATAATGTAAACCATAATGGATCCATGGTTAGTAGCTATGTTTCAGTATCTGTACATCAACTATAGCAAATATAACATCCACATGTAAAAAGATCATTGCTGCAGAAGGGGCAAAACGGTTTGATGTTGGGTATATGGGAGTCCGCTATATTGTATATGACTTCACTGTGATCTAAACCTTTTTTGAAGACATAATAAATTTTTTAAAAAAGGATGTAGACACTGAGGAAGGAATGGAGGAGATTGCCTTGCCACTGTACATACAGGGCAATACTTACTACACAGATAAAAGGCTAAACATCAAAATCAAAGTCTTATATTTTTCATTTTTTAATACCCCAGTTTTTTTTTTACTTTATTTTAGTTTTTCTAAATTATTACATATTCTATTTCTAATCTTTAAACCTATCATTACTATTTCATTTTCCTACTTATTGAATTTGGCCATATATTAGGCTTCATTTTTTAAGAAGTTTTGGATCATAGAGGGGTTCAACTATTGTAGGGGAAGAGCATTGATGTGGGGTGTCATTGATGGAGGATGGATGGATGGGAGGGAGTTCTCCAGGGCATGCATATAAGATATGTAGATATATTTGGATGCTCATTGAGGATTGTCATAATAGTTAGAGTTACAAATGACAACTGAGGGAGTGCTGAGTTTCTAGCCGGGGGAGCTCTGTCACATTCCCCAATGGAACAACAATCCCCCAAGTGCAAGGGCAAAGACCAGTGAAGAAGGATGGTCCAGTGATGGGCCCTTGATAATGATGATTATTATTATGAGTCTGTGTGCTTGAAATTTCAACTAGACCTGGAGCTGCAGAGTGCCTAAGAGTTACCTCCTGAGAGCCTCCATGTTGCTCAAATGTGGCCACTCTGAAAGCCAAACTCAGCATGTAAATGCATTACCTTCCCCCCACCATGGGACATGACTTCAAGGCAAAATCCTCCCTGGCACCCGAGGGTTTACTACCAATCACCAGCTGGTGATGCAACTAGAAAAAGACTTTGAATAAAAGGGAGGGATGGTAAAGACAAGTGAGTTTATATGGCTAAGAGACTTCAAAATGAGTCAGGAGGTCATCAGAGGGATCATGCTTACGCATGTCTCAGCAGGATCAGCAGGATCAGACAGGATCAGACATCCAAAGTAGATACAACCCCAGATAGTGGTGCTCCTGAAGGGTATAGAGACACACAGGTTCTACAGTCATGGCAGATGGCTCTGGAGTTCAGTACCTAACCCTACTTTGGAATTTGTGCTCCTGAGTGTGATGGAGTTGGACTCAGATGTGACCTCTCTACACATGCCTCTTCTGTCACTTTTACTGAACCTATGATTGGCACTGGGACTGGTGAATGCTCAGGAGACTTGAATCTCTGGACTGTCCATGTGCCATCTGGGCCCAGAGCCTCAGCAGAGTGGCAACACCTACCTCCCTGTTTGTTGGAGTTACCCAGGTCAGCTAACAGGGAGGTGAGAATGGTCAACCAGCACACTATGGAACTGAGAGAGTCTACCACTGCAAGCAGGAGAATTGCATCCATTAGTCTTGTGGGATGTAAGACCCCTCTCAATTTAGGGGTGGAGTGGACATTGCCATCCGGAATATAATATGGATTAGAGTGGACTTACTGGTATTCCACTATAGAACTATTGTGACTCTAGCAATGGAAGAATTTGTATCATTGATGTGGAGACAGTGCCATGGGAGTTGCTGAGGGCAGGAAGAGGTGTGATATGAGGGCATTTTGGGGACTTGACGTTCTCCTGAATGATATTGCAGGGACAGATGCAGGACATTATACATCCTGCCATAACCCACTGAATGGACTAGGGGAGAGTATAAACTGCAATATAAATTATAATCCATGAGGTGCAGCAGTGCTCCAAAACGTATTCACTGAATGCAGTGCTTGTGCCACAGTGATGAAATAGGTTTTTGATGTGGGAGGAGTGGGGTGGGGTGGGGTGGGATGGGGGTATATCGGAGCCTCTTTTATTTTTTAATGTAACCTTTTGTGTGATCTATGTATCTTTAAAATAAAAAAAGACAATAATTTTTTTTTTTAATGAGGAAAATGAAAAAAGTACTGGATGAAACCCAGAAACCAGTAGCTCGCCTGAATGAGGAACCTCCGGACTCTGTGCTTATCCCATCTCTCCCAGCCCTCCACAGTGCTATCCTCTTCACACGGATGCTTCCCCGTTTTAATTGTTCCTCAGAAAGGAAGATAGAAAATGGATCTGGTGGCACTCAGCTGGGAGCAGTGGCCTTTCTGTGATATATCTGTGTCAACGTAACAGTTTCACAGCATCCTTTTAAAGAGGAAAGTTGGGAAGAGAGTTGAAGGAGCTGCCAGCCTCATCTGCGCTGGATCGTGCTTCTTTTCCTTTGTTCATGTCCTGCATTTGGGCTCACACTCTGCTTAGAATTCCCTTCCCTGTTTGCTAAAATGTGTGTGCATGTGACATGTGTATGTGCATGTGTCCTTCGGTACCCAACTAAAATGTTACTCCTCCACAAACTATATTCATTCCCAAGGCAGAGTTACCTGAACTTGTTCTGTGCCCTGATGGCACATTATACCATTTCCAGGATGCTCCTCTGTTCCCTTGTGGTGTGGTAAGTTGTGGGTCTACCTGGCTCCCCCAACACCCGTCAGTGCCAAAAGCTCCTTGAAGCAAGGAGCACTGCATCATCTGTGCACCCCAGTTTCCCACCAGTATGATGTTCTGAATGCATTTGTGCTCAGTTAGGACTATAAAATCAAATAACTGCTTTCCAAAAATGTATTAAAATATAAATGTGTTGGGGAGAGTCCAGAACTCCATTTCTGAAGCAATTCATTGCTCCGCTGTATTAAGAAACAATTGTGTCTGGTTCACAATAGATCTTAAACCATCACCTCTTTAATTGCTTCCATATATTGCAGTTGGAAAGTCCAGTTTCTTGTTATTCTGCCTTCCTGTGAACCTAACAAATTACATCTTCTCTTTATGGCTGCCAGAGTATGGGCCTAATTAACATTAATTCCTGAGTGAATTTTAAATATATCCATTTTCCCTTTTTATTTTTCACTTGAGTAGACTATTTGTGCTGCCTCTAAAACAAGGTCTCTTAGAGGACTAGAAAAATGATTCCTATCCATATTTCCCACTCCCCTCAAAGTTTTCCATAAATCTCATGGAGGTATCTCAATATTTCTAAGCCATTTGCTTACAAGTTGCTGAATTATGCCATTTTAAGCCATCTTTCTTTCCTTTTCCAGTGGCACATTTTCAAATTACTTAAGGACCTTTCTTTGCAAATGATTACAGGCATCCATTTACAGGGGACTTTAGGTATTCCTTTCTTTGTGGCATCCAGGAGATAAATTGCTAAGAGACTAATTCATATACATTTCCTTCAAAATCTCAGCCCATTTTTTTACTCCGATTTCCCATTACTTCCTTTCACTTCTTAAAAACAGGCATGGTTTTGAAACCAGAGAGACCTGCATTTGAAACATCTCTACACAGGTGAGTCTCACACTGTATACCCAGCCTATACATCAAAATGTCTTCTGTACACCATCATTCAGATGCCTGATAGTTTTGTTCATCTTGAGATGCATTAAATAGAGTGCTGATTTACCTTCACCCTGTCCCTTCATCCCCTCCCAAAACCTGTTCCTCCATGCTTATGCCCCATCTTTGTAAAATGTACGACCCTGTTAGCCAGGCCAAAAAAACAAACAAAGGAGAGGAGAGGAGGCAAGACGGCTGCACAGTAAGGAGCTCCTAGAGTCAGCTACAGGGCAGTTAGTAATTACACAGCGCTATCTAAAACACCTGGGGGCTCCAGGAGGCCAGAAGAGCACCCTGCAACATCCTTGAAAGAATGAAAGGAGGAGACTGCCCATCTGCAGATTCACAAATAGAGCACTCCATGCTGCAGAGGCCAGTACCCATCCTCCACTGGCAATGCAAGTCGCCTCGGGAGTTATTCCCTGGCTGGACTTGGAAGCTCCATTTCCCAAAAACGGGGGAGGAAGAGACAGTCAGGAACTGATTTCAGCTACTGATTAGTAAACTTGACTGGCTAAAGTCCAGTCCTAAAAACAGCTAAAGGTTGAACCTGTCCGAGTCAGAAAGAGTCCAGTATCCTCCATTTAAACTCCACCCCTGGCATGTGGGGAAGCAGGGCTGATGAAAATCATAAAGATAGTAGGGACCGGCTTCTTTCCACCCAGATCACATTGCAGCCCTAGCCTGGGCTCCAGGCCCACCTCCAGCAAGAAGGAAGCTGGGGGTCTTGTGCCAGCCTCTCCTGACAACTGCAGCCACTTTTAGCCTGCACAGGCAAACCTGTGGATGCGTCTTCATTTGAAATAGGGTAGAAGGGAGGTGGTGTTTCCTCAACCTCTCTGGCCACCTGCATGCCCTTTCAGCCAGCACAGACTAGAGTTTTGGGCACTGCTGTGGATCCATCCCCACCACTGACAGTGCTCCATCAGCCTCTCAGGGCAATTGCAGACACTTTCACCCACATGAACTAAATTTTGGGGCACATCTGAGGCTCCATCCCACCCCTGACAGAGCAGGAGGAGGGACAGTGCTCCCTCACCCTCTCAGGGCACCTGCAGCTGCTTTCAGCCTGCACAGACTAGATTGCTGGAAGGGGAGGAAGAGGCCAGTGCTTCATCCATCTGTCTGGGCAGCTGTGGTCAGTTTTGACTCTCACAGCTTAGCTTCTGCCCACACCCGTGGCTCCATCCCTGCCCCAGGCTGGGAGGAAGGGGCGTGGAGCTTCATCAGTCTCTCTGGGTGACTGCTGATGGTCCTGGCCTGCACAGCTGGGATTACTGCACACAGCTGCTGCTCTTTCCCTACCCCTGGCAGGAGAGAAAGGTGGGAAAAGCTTCACCGGTTCTTGAGACAACATGGGGGCTTCAGCCTCCACAGCTTACAGCACCAACCTCCTCCTTAGCTCTGTTGTGCAAACATGGGAGATGGGGCAGGGAACAAATGAAAAAGAGCTGGGAAACTTCCCATTGGCTACACATGCACCACTGTAAAGGTCCAAATTAAGTTGAACTAGGTGTCAAAAGAGGGGCTGTAGCACAAAGCCAATCAAATAGAAAGACCTAGACTAAAGAGAATAATGGGGCCAAGAATAAATACTTCTAGTATAGCAGATGTCAAGACACCAACAAAAAATTACAATCCATACCAAGAAAAAGGAAGATGTAGCCCAGTCAAAGGAACAAACCACCTCCAGATGGCATAAAGGAGTTGAGAAAACTAATCATAGATGTTCAAACAAATCTCCTTAATAAATTCAATGAGATGGCTAAAGAGATTAAGGACATCAAGAAGACACTCAGTTAACACAAAGAAGAATTGCAGGCATACATACAAAAATAGCTTATCATATGGGAATGAAAGTCACAATAAACGAAATTAAAAATATACTGAAGGCATATAACAGTAGGTTTGAAGAAGCAGAAGAAAGGATCATTGAGCTTGAAGACAGGTCCTCTGAAAGCAAACAGATAGGAAAAGAATGGGAAAAAATTGAACAGGCTCTCAGGGAACTAAATGACAGCAAAAGCTGTGCAAACTTATGTGTCATGGGTGTCCCAGGAGAAGAGAAGGTAGAAAAATTTCCAGCCCTATTGAAAGACATATATATCCATGTCCAAGAGGCACAACATTCTCCCATCTACCAAACAGATCTACTCTGAGACACATACTAATCAGAATTCCAAATGTCAAAAATAGAGAATCCTGAGAGCAAGAGAAAAGAGCCTCATCACATAAAATTAAGTGCCAATTTCTGATCAGACACCATGGAGGCAAGAAAGCAGTGGTATGATATATTTAAGATACTGTAAGAGAAAAACTGCAAGCCAAGAATCTTATATCCAGCAAGATTGTCTTTCAAAATTGAGAGACAGTTCACAATATTCACAGATAAACAGAAACTAAGAGAGTTTGAACTAAGAGACTGGATTTGCAGGAAATACAAAAGGATAGGCTACATCCTGAAAAGAAAAGACAGGAGAGAAGGGCTTGTGGTGAAAAAATATATATGACAGATAAAAACCCAAAGCTCAAAAAATGGGCTAAGAATTGCCTTTACAGTAATAACATTGAATGTTGATAAACTCCCCAATCAAAAGACGTAGACTGGATGAGTGGTTAAGAAAATATAAGCCATCTATATGCTGTCTATAAGAGACTCATCTTAGATTCAGGGATATAAATAGATTGATAGTGAAAAGCTTGAGAAAGATATTCCACACAAGCAATAACTGAAAAAAAAACCTGGAATAGCTATACTTATATAGGATAAAATAGACTTTAAAAGCAAAGTTGTTTTAGAGACAAGGAAGGCCATTATATACTAATAAAAGGGGTAACTCACCAGGAAGAAATAACAATCATAAATGTAGATGCCTCAAATTTCATGAGGCAGACACTGGCAAAAGTGAAGGGACAAACAGATGTCTCTACAATAATAATCGGAGATTTCAATGTACCACTCTCAACATTGGATAGATCATCTTGGCAGAGGATGAATAAAGAAACAGAGAGCCTGAATAATATAAATGAACTAAGCCTAATAAACATAAATAGAACATTGCACCCCAGAATAGCAGGATATAAATTCTTCTCAAGTGCTCATGGATCTTTCTCAAGGATAGATCATATGTTGGGTCACAAAGCAGATACAATAAATTTAGAAATATTGAAACTATACAAAGCACTTTCTCTGATCATAAATCTGGAAATCACAATAAATTTTAAAAGACTGAAATTATACAAAGCACTATCTCTGATCATAAAGCTGGAAATTAACAACAGGCAGAAAGAGGGAAAATTCACAAAGATATGGAGATTAAATACCACATTCTTAATCAGTGGATCAAAGAAGAAATTGCAAGAGAAATCAATAAATATCTTGAGATGAATGAAAACAAGAGCACAATATATCAGAACCATATGGGATACAGCAAAAGCTGTGCTGAGAGGAAAATATATAGCCCTCAGTGCCTACATTAAAAAAGAGGAAAGACCTAAAATCAACAACCTAACTACACAACCTGAAGAACTAGAAAAAGAACAGCAAACTATGCTCAAGGCAGAAGGAATGAAGTAACAAAGATCAGAGCAGAAATAAATGAAACTGAGAAGAAATAAACAATATAGAGTATTAACAAAACCAAAAGTTGGTACTTTGAGATCAACAAAATTGACAAACCCTTAGCTAGACAGATAAAGAAAAAAAGAGATAAAATATAATAAAATCAGAATTGAAAATGGGAATATTGCTACTTACTCCACTGAAATAAAAGAGACCATAAGAGGATAGTATAAACAACTGTCTACCATCAAACTAGATGATGTAGATGAAATGGAAAAATCCCTAGGAACATGCAAACAACCTACATTACAACCCTAGAAGAAATAGAAAACATGAACAAGCCAAACATAAGCAAAGAGATTGAAAAAGTCATCAAACAACTCCCCAGAATGAAAAGCCCAGGACCAGATGGCTTTTCTACTAAGCAGGCAAATTTATTTTTGAGGTTATTATTGATTGATTTCTGAAGCTTAACTGGATGCTTCTTTAGCGTAGGTCTGTGTCCAATTCAGCTTTGTAACTTTACATTGCCCAGCTTACACCTTAAATTGAGTTCTCATTTCATAAATAGGGAATGAATAATGGAACAAATCTGTTTAAATGAATCTTTTTTTTAAGATTTATTTCTTTTATTTATTCCCCCCCCCTCACTTCATTGTTTGTTCTCGCTGTCTGCTTTCTGTGTCTGTTCACTGTGTGCTCTCTGTGTTTGCTTGTCTTCTCTTTAGGAGGCACCAGGAACTGAACCTGCGACATTCCATGTGGGAGAGTGAGGCTCAGTCACTTGAGCCATCTCCGCTCCCTGCTTTGTTGTCTCTCTCATTGTGTTTTTCTTTGTGTCTCCTTGTTGCTTCAGCTCTCTGTGCCAGCCTATCATGCCATCTCGCTGTCTTACTCATCCTCTCTAGGAGGCACCGGGAAGCAAACCCGGGACCTTCCACATGGTAAGTGGGAGCTCAATTACTTGAGTCACATCCACTTCCCTTAAATGAATCTTAAGCTGCTGGACACACTAACATCCATTCCATCTTGTTCTGCCACACGTTCCAGGGCTGCATTCTATAGAGACATGGGATGGACGGGCCTGAAAGAGGCTTGAAATTTTTCCCCACCACACCATTAGAAGCCCATAGAATTTTGAGTTTATGAGCTCCTAGAACTCCACAGTTGATTCATGTAGTTTTACTCCACATTTGATTCAGTCATTGGATCGTCTGGTGGTTTTACCCCACGTTGGATCTTCTCTCTTTGTCCAAAATGCCTTCTGGGAACTTGGATTACTAAAGCATTTGCAGTGTAGAAACAGAATTACCTTGTGTTCAGTGGTATGAAGATGGGGATTGGTTGTTGAATGGTCCTTTTGTCACAACTGTAGCCAGCTAACTGCTGATGGGTTTGCTTTGCTTCGTTAATGTCCACCTAGACCTCCACAAGCCCCAGGCGCTTTTGTTCACCCCTGCCAGTCTAATGATGTGGGGCTCAGAAATGAATATTTTTCTGGGCTAGGTCCATCAGTTTCCAAGGTACAGATGCCTTCTTTTCTTCTTCATTCTTTGCACCTGTGTGGAGTCATTTTCTCCTCCATGTTTGTTTTCATAACCCAAGCCATCTGCTCCAAGTCTATAGCCCATTTTCTTGATGTAATGACCCAAAAAAACCACAGCACCAACATAAAATTCCCACTGAAATGGCTTAGACCAACATTAGTTCTGCTATTTTTGCTATCCCAATAATGGATCCTCAAGTTTAAATTTACTTTCTAAATCAGAGCAACCATAGTTTTGCTAATTACTTTAAGTGGTTTCTGTGTAAGAATACTTAGCATTAATGGCATTCTTTGGAGTTTTAAGAGTGAGTTACAGTCATTAATTAGCCAATTAATACATCTTCCCTGGGTAGAAGACATGAGCAGCTTGGTTTCCATTTTATAGGTGGAGCAACTGATACCAAGTCACTCAGACTTGCCCTTGGAGCTGTATTTTACCATTTATTTCTTTGCCCCTTCTCCAGTTCATTTTACAATCTCTTCTTCCATCCCCCTGGGCACCTGGCTTACAAATTTCAATGTGAGTGTGTGTATTTGTGTAGATGGGATAGGGGGTGCATAGCTATGGCACAAAAGAAAATTTGATGACCGGCTCTAGGACGTCAGCTAAAGAGATTCTGCCCCAGGTATTATGGATTGAGTAATGTTCTTCACAAAGACTCATTCAAGACCTAACCCCACAGTCATGGGCATGTGAACCCGTTTGTTGGTAAGATCTTTGAAGAGGTGATTAGTTAAGGTGAAGTCAGACTGAATGAGTGGGCTTTAATCTATGACTGGAGCCCTTATACGGATAGGAAGTTATGTGGAACATGGAGGGGACATTTGGGAGAGAGACAGCCATGTGATGGAGGAGAGGTTGACTTGCGGATTGCTGGCAGGCCACTGTGAGGGCATTGTGCCCTTGAGAGCAGTCACGACCCTGCCAGCACCTCGATTTAGCCTGCTAAACTGAGCCCCTGCTGTGTACGCCAGCTGCCTGTGGTGCCATTACAGCAGCCTGGCAAACTGAGACACTAAGGGGAGTGAGGACGGGGTTGAAGCAGGAGGTTTTTTTCCACAGGGAAACCACATTGTTAAGCACATTTCCAGTCTCTGTGTAGGGCATCCCCATCTTTCCAGTGGCGTCGCCAAAGACCTCCCCGCTCCTGAGTCAGACTGGGCTGATTCCAATTCTTAGTTGGCCATCCCAAACCACATCGTAGTGCCCAATAAACTCGGAGTGAGCAAGTTATGCTGTACAGAAATAATGAGAAAGATAGATTTATTGATTTCGTGTTTCTTCGGTAATAATTTTGCTGGCAGGATTTCGGTCGACAGCATTTGGTTATCCCCTGCATTGTGGGCACATAGAGAGGAATAGTGAGGTAGCCAGGTTTCCCTCGAGGCTGATGAAATCAGCATGGGGAGTACAAAAGACCACCTTCAACGAGACAACGAAAGGAGACCTCCTCACCCTCACCAATGATGGAGCAAAGCTGGAGGACGCTGTGGAACTCATACATCTTTGAAGTCTTCTCAGTCGAAATGCACAGCATATTGTCATGTGACCAAATAAATATCTAGAAGGCACATTTATCAAATTTTCACAGGGCACAGGGATAAAAGGAAGAGTGAATGCTTTGGGATATTGCACTGAGGTTCAATGTGACCCCAGATAGCTGATGATATCTAAATTAGGAGAAGCCAGATTGAAATTGAGTTCATGGCTCTGAAGTTTATGCCCTGTTAGATGCAACAGATCCATTAAAAATGATGGCATTTTCCCATTGTGTTTTTAGTGGTCAGACAATACCTGAATAACTGTGTCTTATTCCAGACTGTATTGATCAGGGCTGTCCAATGTGTATTTAAAATTTTCCCACCAGCTATATTCAGAAGGTTAAAAGAAACAGGCATACGATGAATGTAAATAATGTGCTTTATTTAACTCAAGATGTAAGAAATATTATACTTTTGACATGTAACCAACATAAAAGTATTTGTGAGTTAGTTTACATTCCCTTTCATACTGGGTATTCAAAATCTTATGTGGTATTGTTTTTACACTATAGCACAGCTCAATTTGAATGTTGTTTTCATCAGAAATTCTTCCTGTCTTTAGAGTTCATAAAATTTACAGGTGAAAAAATAGTCTCCCATCGCCACGCTGTTCTAAACATACTTAAAACTGAACCAAGCATTGGTATTTAGAGTTAAATTGGAATGCTTTAAAATTCACTAAAATAAAAAACTCGGCCACTCCGCTGCCCTCGCCACCTTTCCGTGCACAGTGGCCCCGGGCTGGACCGCAGGCCCACCCCCAGCAGTGCCTCCAGGGCGCGGCGCGGGGCTCAGCGGCGGGGGCCAGGCAGCAGGGCGCGGGAGGAGCCGCCACCAGCCTGCACGGGTTCGTGGGCTGTGCAGACCCCGGCCAGGCGCCTGCATTTCCCTGCTGCCGTCACAGAGCCTGGAATCGGCTGCCCAGGCAGGCAGGGCCGAGCGGGCTTAGGCTTCCGTCTGGCTACTCCGCTGTGCCTTTCCCGGTCCTTCTCTGAAGGGGACGTGCCCACGGCTCCTGGAGAACCCACCTGTTTCCTGAGTGGATGAGCCTGTTAGAGACAGCTGCCCCCTGCCCCTCACCTTGCTCCTGGTGGGAAGGCTCTAACCCGCAGTGTTTGTCCTCAGTGGGCCGATGGTCGTGTCGGTGCTGTCCTCAGCCCGCGCCCTGCTCTTCAGGCCATCCAACCCTCACGGCCCAACTGCTGCTCCTGTCTGGGGACAGGGGCAACTAGCTTTTCATATAAAACCACGGAAAAGAGAAGGGAAAGTGCGCGCGGCATTCTCACCCAGTCCCTCGAGGGGCGGCTGGCGAGCCCCGGCTCCATCTGCCCCCCTGTCCTGACAGCGAGGGCCCCGCGATGCCCGGGAGCGCGTGAGCTCGCCCACGGCCACACAGCCGCGCTGACGGGAACCCACGTGGAGGCCGAGGCCATGTCTGCCGCTCCTGCTGGAGAGGAGCGTGGAGGGGAGCAAGTGGACAGCACGTCCCCAGCCGGAGGGTGATCCAGGAAGTTTCTGCACCCAGATGAGGGTGGAGTCGAGCCTACAAGTCGACAGGGCACCTTCAGCCCCTTGCTAGAAGGCGTGCCTCTGAACACCAACCAGGGCGCTTCTCTTCCTGACAGTGCGCACAAATAGCACTTCCCTCGGTTTCTCCAGACGATCTCCATCCCAGAAGAAGACCTGAGGAGGTGTCTGACAGGACACATGGTCAGGGGTCCAGGCGGGAGCATTGGTTTCTTGTGAAGTGATATCTCAGGAGGACTACTGCCCCCGGCCAACCTGGAGCGCGGCGCGTGACAGGAGAAGTGGTGCTGAGACGGGCGGTGGCCTTGCTCCCGGAGAGAGCAAGTGCTGAGCGACCCTGAGGGAGACCCGTCGCGGAGTCGCCAGGCAAGTGCTGAGCGACCCCGAGGGAGACCCGTCCCGGAGTCGCCAGGCAAGCGCTGAGCGACCCTGAGGGAGACCCGTCGGAGTCGCCAGGCAAGTGCTGAGCGACCCTGAGGGAGACCCGTCGCGGAGTCGCCAGGCAAGTGCTGAGCGACCCTGAGGGAGACCCGTCGCCAGGCAAGTGCTGAGCGACCCCGAGGGAGACCCGTCGCGGAGTCGCCAGGCAAGTGCTGAGCGACCCTGAGGGAGACCCGTCGCCAGGCAAGTGCTGAGCGACCCTGAGGGAGACCCGTCGTGGAGTCGCCAGGCAAGTGCTGAGCGACCCTGAGGGAGACCCGTCGCCAGGCAAGTGCTGAGCGACCCTGAGGGAGACCCGTCGTGGAGTCGCCAGGTAAGCGCTGAGCGACCCTGAGGGAGACCCATCGCGGAGTCACCAGGCGGGAGAGAAGGAAGTGCCTGCCAGGAGGTCTTGGAACACTCAGCCTGCACGTCCTGCGTAGGGACGCCGAGCTGGTGACGTGTGGTTCTACCACAGCAACTCTTCCAGGGAAGGGGTAAAAGGATTAGGCAAAAAACGGAAGCACTGGCCAAGATTTAGAGCCCTTTTTTGAGCCTCTCAGCCACATGTTGAGAAAATAGTTGCCCTTTCCAGGTGGCTTAGAGAAGAAACTTGAAGGAAAAATAAGGGGAGAGTTCCCGTAGCAATAACATGTGCCTTTTTGGATGTTTTTCCCACCTTGGTTTGATGAACTATAGGGAGCTCCTCAAGTGTGATCATAATGAAAACCCAAACAACTCACTGAATTGCTAGTGTTCTTAATTAATTTATTTTTGACACACTTTTACCTTCTAACCTGAGAGTAAATTGCTGACTTGAAACACGAGAACATTTGATGGAGGGGTAGGGTTTAACTCCATGACAGGTGATTTCCTAAATTCACGTCCAAGTCTTAACTGAAACGAGGACCCCAAGAGTTTCTTCTACAACGTCCTAGAAAGCGAGGGGGCTGGGGAGGGAGTGATAGAGATGAGCAGGCATCACGCTTCTTGAATTCAGGGTGGAGGTCTGTCCGCCGAGGTGTCCAAAAGTAATCATCAGTCCTGAAGTAGTGGCCGATCACTCTTGCCCCAGACGGCATCCTGCTCAAGGTGATGGAACTGTTCTAAGCGTAACTTAAGAGTGCCCTGAGGTGGTCACTGGTTGAGAGTGAGTGTAATTATTGCCAGAGCCAGTGGTGTGCCCAGAGGAGAACAGGGGATGAGAACGCTCCGTGCTGAGATCTCAGTGTGGCCTCCCACCTGGGCGTAGCGTTTCTTTGTGCTGGGCCTCGTGGCTTTGAGACAGCGGTGGTCACGGATGGAGCCTGTCTCTGATCTCTGGGCAGAAAGGCTTTCATCCTATAGCTGTCACTGGAAGTCTTCTCCAAAATCATATGCACATTAAATTTATCTTGTCCTAGAGTATGTTTTTTTTTTTAATTTTTTAACAAATCAATTTTATTGTTACATATGAATAAAGCATAAATCCATCCAAACAGTACAATCAGCAATATTTGGTGCAATCACATGCTTGTACATTCATCACCCCAATCACTCCCAGAGCACTTTCATTATTCCAATAATAATAAACAACAAACAAAACTTATCATCTCTCAATCTCTCTATGCCTTGCCTGCCGTACATAACTTTTTTTTTAAAGATTTATTTATTTCTCTCCCCCACCCACTCCAGTTGTCTGTTCTCTGTCCATTTGCTGTGTGTTCTTTTTGTCCGCTTCTGTTGTCAGCAGCACGGGAGTCTGTCTCTTTTTGTTGCGTCATCTTGCTACATCAGCTCTCCATGTGTGCAGCGCCATTCCTGGGCAGGCTGCACTTTCTTTCGCGCTGGGTGGCTCCCCTACACGGGGACACCCCTGCGAGGCACGGCACTCCTTGCGCGCATAAGCACTGTGCATGGGCCAGCTGCACACGGGTCAAGGAGGCCCGGGGTTTGAACTGCGGACCTCCCATGTGGTAGGTGGACGCCCTAACCACTGGGCCAAGTCCACTTCCTGCCGTACATAACTGCTATTCTTTTTCCTTTTCTCTAGTATATTTGTGTTTATATTTTGTACAGTCTTATACATACAATATCCCCCATATTTGTGTTTTACATGAAGTTTTACTATTTTATACAGTCTTGTGTTACAGTTTTCAGCTTTCCTTCCAGTAATATACATGACCTTAGACTTTCCCTTTCAACCACTGACCTACCCATACAACAGCTCTGCTAGTTACAAACACCATGATATGCTCTCACCATTTCTATTCATTTCCAAAGATTTACCAACAACCTTTCAAACAATTCTGCACAGATTAACCCTCAGCTTTCCGTTCTCTACCCTCCTATTTTCTGGGAACCTATATTCTAATTATCAACTCCATGAGTTTACACTACATATTTAGTTCGTAATAGAACAGTCGTACAGCGTTTGTCCTTTTGTCTCTGGCTTGCCTCACTCTGTCCTCCACGTTCATCCAGATTGTCATATGCTTCACGACTTAATTTCTTCTTACAGCTGCATAATGTTCCATCACATGTATACACCACAGTTTCTCCATTCATCAGTTGATGGACACCTGGGTTGTTTCCAACTTCCAGCAAGCATGAGTAATGCCGCTGTGAGCACGGTGTGCAGATGTCCGTGTTGGAGGGAATGCAGAATGGTGCAGCCACTGTGGAGGACTGTCTGGTGGTTCCTAAGGAAGCTGAATATAGACTTTCCAAGTGACCCGGCCATACCATTACTAGGTATATACCCAGAAGAACTGAGAGCGGAGACACGGACAGATTATGTTTTAAACAGCAACAGCTGTCTTCACAGTGGGGCTTCTTCAGTTTAGAGCCAATGGCAGCAAGAGCTGTATCAGCAGATCTAGTCAAAGTCGTCTTCAAAAAATGCACTACTCCACCTGCCTATATACACATAAATTTTAATCTGGTCACTTCAGTACGTACAGTACTTTATAGTGAAGCAAAAGTAGCTGTAGTCAAAGAGATGTGATCGTGGAAATGGCTTGAACCCAGTGGGTCCCGTGGAGTTGGAGCCACGGCCAGGGTGAGTGGGGCAAGGAGTGACTGCACACAGCGTGGCTGCGGGGCCGCGCTCCAGACCCTGACGCCCGAGGTCACGGGGATGACTTCATCCGCGTCGAGAGTGCACACCAGTGGTCATGGTGCAAGCCGGATAAAAGGGGGCCACGCGCGGGACAGAAAGGCCTGTGGTCCTTTGAAGCCGGCCACAGTCCGTGGTGTGGCTGGAGCTGCCTCACAGCTGTGAGGGGAGATGCTGCTCCCCCTGCCGTGGGGCCTCCGAACGCACGGAATGCAAGTCCAGGGTCCACATCCTCCCGCGGGAGCCCCTGGAAGGCGAGGGGAACGGAGGCCCGTTCCAGCCGCTGTAGGCAGCGCCTCTTTTCACACGTTCATAGGATGTGCCGGCGTCTCTTTTGGGTCCTTTTAGGGCGTCTTGACACATCTCCAGTCAAGTAAGTAAGTGCTCCCATCTCCACTGACACATTGAGAAGCATCAAATTCACATAGGGGGAAACGCATTTGTCTTTAGAAATAGGTGAATGTTTGAGAAAGAAGCTGGAGGGAGGGGAGAGGCACTTTAAAAAATTATCAATAAATCAGCATCCAAGTTTTCACTTAGGTGGACACTGGCTATTGACGTAGTAGTAGAGGGGAAGCTTGTGAGAAAGGAACTATGAAATGTAGCAATACAAAGAATCTGTGTTTTCTTTGAAGGCCAGGGGCTCTTCAAGCAGATGTCTGAATATGATGCCTTACACATGTGTGACTGTGGGTGATTATCAAACAGAACGGTGACTCTCTCGGTAGCCAAGCAGAGCGTGTGCTCCTTTTCTACCTCTATAGTAATACTATTACTTCTATTATGTTTATTAAATGACACGTACATGCTGGGCTGATGAAGTAGAGAAGCAGCCCTGTTTCCTCTCCAAGGACATATCCATTCATGTTGGCACTCAGGATCCCAGGTGCTACTGCTCTGTCTACTCCTGCGGGTGAGAGCAGGGCATCTTCTGCCAGGCGCTGCTATCAGGAGCAGGGAAGGCCCGCCTCTGCCTTGCAGTCCCAGGCGGCCCGAGGCCGCCGCTGGGGCAGGGATCGTCTTCCTTCTTGTTTCTGCATCCCTTTCTCTTGGCGAGGAGACGCCTTACAAAGAAGAGCTGCCTGGCTAAGGGTCCGCCATTGTCAGCCGATTCCTCTATAATCAGAGGTTGAGTAGTGCTGGTTTTTTCTTGAAAGCTATTACACCGTTGACAGCTGAGGACTGCATTTCGCCATAGAATCACCGATGCCTGTGTTTTCCCATAAGTAGCAATAATCTTTTCTTTTTAATCTGATGGGTAAATAAACATCAAAACCTCAAAATTAAGTCAGCAGAGGAAGCATGCTTCCCCTCTTCCTGTGCTCGGCCCGTACCGGTCTTGACACTCGGGCAGGAGAGGCCAACACAAGCAGAGAGGCCGCGCAGACCCCGGAGAAAGAGGGGAGGCCCGTCCCGTGCAGTGGTGTCGCCAGGCCGTTTGCCACCCCTCACGCTCCCTCTTGAAGTCCCTTCCGCGCAGGGGCCCGCGAAGCTGGTAGTTCCAGGTGAGTCCTCCCCGGGAGCGAGCCAAGGGCGCTGCTGTCTGGAGCCCTTCAGCCGGCCCTGTGGGGAGGGCCCGCCCCCACAGCCCCCAGCCCGGGGCTCAGCGGGACGAGGAGGAGCAGCCCGCGGGCGAGGAGGCTGCGGCCCTCAGGGGGGTGGCGGGCCCCCTCAGGCCCAGGTGACTAGCTCAGCCAGCGGGCGAGTGTGGGTGGGAAGGGCGCTCGGCTGAGGATGGAGCCGCCCACCTGCGGATGTGCGCAGGGCACGCACGCTGAGGCAGGTGAGGCTGGAGGAGGCTCGGGCTGCTTAAAGCAGCAGCTGCCTCTGGCCGTTTGGTCTCGGAGGGTGGGGCAGCGTCCTTCCTTGCCTCCAGCTCCTGAAGGTCGGCCGCAGTCCTTGGGCTTCCGTCCGCGCCTGTCATCTCAGGGTCGCCTTCTCCCCTGCCTGCTGCTTCTCTCTCCTTGTGCTATGGGTGCAGGGCCCGTCCTTCTCCGGTGTGACGGCATTTGGGCTCAGCTAACTAGGCTTGTGCTGACTCTATTCCCAATAAGGCCACACTCCCGGGTGCTTAGGGCTTCACCA
The DNA here is from genome assembly GCF_030445035.2 of Dasypus novemcinctus. Classification (NCBI taxonomy): domain Eukaryota; kingdom Metazoa; phylum Chordata; class Mammalia; order Cingulata; family Dasypodidae; genus Dasypus; species Dasypus novemcinctus. Next base: position 127,042,211 of record NC_080682.1, read on the forward strand.
CACCTTTTGGCAGACGTAGTTTAGCTTATAACACACGATGCTGCATCTGGACATGACTCTGCACAGTGGAGAAACTAGAGGACATTTCGAGCAAGATTGGCATTGTCCGAGCCCTAGCTCAGGGCCGGTGTCGTTGCTGAGCATGACTTCCCACACATGTCCCCTTTCCCAGCTCCTGCCTTCTCCCCTGAGCTGGAGACCTCAATACCTAACTTCTTGAGCAGCACCGTCTGGGTTTCTCACATAAAATCCTATGTCCAGTGTCTCTACCAATCTAAATCTGTTCCTCCTCTTTGAGAAACAGCACAACCCACCCCGCAGTTGGTCAAACTAAAAAACACCGTCCCATTCTTACATGCCCTGCCTCCCCACCTCCAGCCAGTCACGCCTGGTGGACCCCCACACCTCCTTCAGGCAGCTGCTCGTTTCCTCTTGCCCACGGCCACCCCCTGCCTTAAAGCACACTCGAGAACTCATCCAGCTCATCTTTTTTCCTCCTCAGTCCAGCCTCCTCCATGTGGCTTCGGTTATCGTTTGAAAACAGAGATAAGCTCATGTAACGTGGAGATTCTAAAATCTCCGAAGTGCTCCTTAGGAGAGCAGAAGAGACCCTCATCATCGGCCTCCTTTGCTCTGCCCTGACTCCCAGCTTGGGTTTCCTCCATGGCACGCTTACTCTCAGCCCCGTGCTTTCACGCCAAGTGCGTGCTCACACAGCCTGCTCTTTCCCACACCCGGCTCTCGCCTTGGCTCTTCCTCCACAGTGATGCGCTCACGGCTCTGTGCTGCAGGGGCAGAACGGGCGTAGTGACGAGCCCAGCACCCTGAGGCGCTCCCTGCTGGCTCTCCCACCAGGGGCAGTTTCCTTGAAGACAGTGTCGTGGTCTGGTTGGTCCTGCTCCTCTGTCACCTGGTACTCGGGGGACACTGATGAACGTCGGTGGAGTGAGTAGAGGACGGCCACGTCTACGATTAGAACCTTGGCACGAGAATGATTGTGGAGGTGCCGTTTCTAAACCAAGTTCTCACATCCTCTTTACGTTTACTTTTCGTCTTCTACAAAATGAATTGAGAGAGATAAGCATGTAACACAGTGTCTCTTCTTGGCCAGTGTGCCATTCCCACTAACACACACACTTTTCAAGAGAGACTTTGTACATCTTAAAAGATTAATGAGTACAGTGAAGTTTATGAAAGAACTTGAACTAGGTAATGAGTTTGATACATGCTTTCATCCTAGAATTTTAAACCTTAAATTAATTTCTTGTCCTTTAGGAGAAAATTGTTCTTATTTTTATATACTCTTCAAATATTAGATTGTTTACTTGTTTACCATTTAAGGGGTGCTTTTATGATTTCCTCTTCCTCTATTTAGATTTTCCTCTACATCCCTTCACCTCCTCAAAACAAGAGTGAATCAGTGATTTGTTTTGGATTTTGTTTACAATATTAAATTTAATAAAGAAGAAAATATTTAAATTTTGTCATGTTTGCTCTGAAATCCCTCCCGGGAAAATCCTCAGCAAGGAGTTGCGTTTGTCTCATTTGTCATCCATGACAGCTGCAGTGCTGATCTGTGCTCAGACTCCTCCAAGAGCTTGTTAGGTCATTTTCAGCCAATTATGTTCTACAGTAAAGTCGTTTTAACACTGTAAGACAGAAGAGGTTAGATGAGTTGGTTTGCCTCAAAAAAGGAATTAATGGGCGTCCAGAACCTCCCACAAATGCATGCTGGCATTTGGTTTGAATGTCCCTGCCCAGCCTATCTGATCTCACGTTGTCACTGCCATGCCCTTGACAGAGACCAGACAGTTTACCAGCCAGACCTCACAATATGGCACTGCCCAGTGCAGAAGAACAACACGCGCTAGGAAAAATAACAGTTTTGAAAATGCAGCAAGTACCAACTATAGTTATGTGCATCTGGTTTTGTTGACAGCAAGGTTTATCTTTCTAATTAATAAAAAAGAGAAAGAAAAACTACTTAAAATGGGGAAAATTGGGGATAGCAACAGATGTTATTATATTTCCCAAAGGACCATGGAGAGAGTTCTTGTAAGGTTTCTGTAACGTCCCTCAGTTGAATTGTAAAGGAAGTCATGCGTCTTAGTTGATCGTCACTGCCCACCTAAAAATGAGGGGCACCCAAGGACAAATAGTATATGACAGCACTTAAATAAGATATCAAGACTAGTAAATTTATAAAGAGAATACATTAGAGCTTACCAGGGGCCAGGGAGAAGGGGAAATAGGGAGCTAATGCTTAAGAGGTATTGGGAAGTTGTGGATGGTGGCGATGGTAGCACAGCATTGAGAATATAAATTAATGTCACTGAATTGCATCCCTAAACATGGTTGAAGTGGCAAATGTAAGATATATATGTATGTTACCACTAAAATTAAAAAATAGAAAGTAAGGGGTGGAGAGAAATCAAACATTAGTCAGGTGCCCTTCCTTCATGGTCTCAGCCCCAAAGCCCGGAGGGGCCGCCCAGGTGCTCAGGCCCCTGCCCGGCTCCAGACGCTGCTCTCCTCTGCTGTCCAGCAGCTCCCTGAGAACCATCGGGCTCACACTGCCAGATAGCCATGGCATTACGAGGACAGTGCCACCTCCCGGGGTCGGGGCACCAGGCTGTGCAGTTTGGTCTCCTTTCCCCTAGAATACAGCTTGCACACCAAGCTTATATTCCCCTTGTTTTGCGCCGTTTTAGAAACACCTTCTCTACCTCATTTAATACCATTTCTGTGGTACTACTGGCCAGCAGCTTGCTGCTTAGAAGAGGCTCAAAAAGCAGTAAAAGCAGTCGTGAACAGCTAGCAACATGGTGCTGTAGAGAAGTCAGAACAAAAATCTGTGTTTATGATGTACGTTGGCAGGAGAGCGGGTAATACTGGGTAGATTAATTCTGCAGATGTTCATTCCCAATCCATCGCCAAGGATCAATGGGAAGGCATTTTAAAAATACCCTTAAGGGTCGGGTTGTTGGTGTAAATTGTTCTGGTAAGGTGAGAGGAGCAGCACTGGAGAGAAAGGGGCTGGAGCAGGCCGGAGAGCTGACCACAGAGGCCAGGGGAGGGGTGCACTCCCCCCGGGGCAGGGGTTCCCCTGCCTGGTCCCCATGCCCTTGGCTGGAGCAAGTCACAGGACCACAGGCAGCTGCAAGGAGCCTGGGAAGCATGACGTGCACCTGAAGGGAGGCGAGGAGCCTGAGAGGTGTGGCATGTACGTGAAGTCAGGCGAGGAGCCTGGGAAGTGTGGTATGCACCTGAGGGCAGGTGAGGAGCCTGGGAGGTGTGGCATGCACCTGAAGGGAGGTGAGGAGCCTGGGAAGTATGGCATGCACCTGAGGGCAGGTGAGGAGCCTGGGAGGTGTGGCATGCACCTGAAGGGAGGTGAGGAGCTGAAGTGAGGGCGACTCTGCAGGAGCAGGGACGGAGGCTTCTGCAGACTTTCAACTCTAATGTCTGGGATCCCAAACGGTGGTAGACAGAATTCTGCTTCACTATTTGCAGTTAATTCTTAGAGGAATTTTCCAACAGTACAGAACACCCCTCTGGTTTAAAGGAAGCGTCCTGAGTATCCTTTTCCTGTTCCCATGTCGTGGATGCAGTGGGCTTTTCTTGCTCTGCTCACTAGCCCCTCCCTACCCTTTCCCCTCTTCTCTTGACCTCAACGGGCTGGGGCCCGTAAACAAAGCGCAACAGAAACAAAGAGGCAAGAAGCGCCGCCATGCCACTGTCCCCCGCCCCTCCAAGGGCCCACTCCCTTTCGGATGGCGGCCAAGCATTTTGGCAGATCCCTTTGGAAGTCTGAAGCCAGTGCCGATGGCAGGGGTCTCAGTGAAGCCACCGAGGAGCCGCGCTGGCTGGCGACACCACGCTCAGAGGGGCTGGCTCCTGCCGGGCGGTGATGTCATCCCCAGCAACAGGTGGCAGCGGTTCCCGGCAGCCCCCGTGCGTGCGGAAGTCCTTGTGTTCCCAGGGCTGAGCGATCACAGGGTTAATGGCCACTTTCTCTCGCTCTTTTGTAGAACTGGGGCCTTTCCCAGAGAAATGTCACTGGCTTGACCTGGTTTCTTTTTTCCTGATGCCCAAATGTCAGACTCTCATATAAAAGTAGATCATGAGCAACTTTCGCCACCGGGGCCTTTGCAACAGCTGCATAATGCTGTGTGTGCTTTCCTTGTGCAAACAGCGGTGACCCTGTCTCGGCGGGGGTGGGGGCAGAAGGAGGCGCCTGCCCCCGGCTTCCCTCAGGAAAGATCGTCTGAGCCGCCTGAAACCTGCGCTGCCTGCTGGAGGGAATCCTACACTTGACACTTCGGTCTCTGGTTTGGGAGCCGGGCTTGTCTTCGTGCATGAACGGCAATGCAACACATTACAAGAACTCACTCTGGAGCTCCTCCAGGAAGTTGCCAATACGTCCTGAGAGTAGCAGGCGTCAGGACTGGGGATGGACAAATAGAACCAGTCCTGTTGCACCGCTCTTACGGAGCCGTCTACAAAGGCACATGCTCAGTTCCTTCCACACACTCAGCACCTAAAATGGACGACGAAGAACACGATGCACTCTCAGCTTAGAGGCTTCAGGGTCCAGGTGGGCCTGGGAATCTCCAGCTTTATAAATACTCCTGATTCCCACGGGCCTCCGGCAGGGGGCTGACCCTCCTGTGCAGGAGCCGGGTCACGGTGGCGATGGAGAAATACCACGGGCTCTGGACTTGGGGTGGGTTTGAGACTGGACTCTCCCACCTGCAAGTGGCGTGACCCTGATGAGACATTTAACTCTCCGGAGACTTGGTTTCCATTATCTGTGAAACGGGCAGGTGTGCCTCCCTCAGGATCCTCATGAGGGTTAGAATACCTGTGCGCCAAGCTCCCAGCACGGCCCCCGACATCCTGTAAATGGCTCCGTAAACGGGCCTGGCTTTGTGTTGCCCTTTACAGTCTTCACTTTATCTGTAAAATGCGGGGGACACGAAACACTGTCTTCACCTTAGAAGTCTATGGTGACGTTCTGACTTTCATGTGACCTTGAAGGTGGATGGAGACCCCCAGCATAAAGAATTCCCCAGCAGCTACAGGATTTCTCTCTTCTCCCTTCCAAGGGTAGAATCTGGACGCGTGGACCCTGGTGCCTGGGAGAGGACACAGCTGTCTGCAGGGACGTTCGTTTACAGGGTCCAGGGACGCCTGTGAAACATCGCCGGCCTTTCCAAAACGCCTTTTACGGCACCGTCTAGGGTGATTCATCTAGGTCCCTGTTGGACTTGTTTATGCTTGCGCCCTATCCTGTGCCCTGGATAGACGACCTAAGCGGGCTCCCACCACGTCAGGTCACACCTTCTCTTCTGGCTCTAAGTCTGAGTCTTTCACCCTGAGAGCTCAGACTTGATTTCCCACAGACCCCAGCTCCTCAGCTTGCTAGTTCTGTGACCTCCCACGGCCCTTAAGCTGCCCAGTCTGCAGGGCAGAGACCAGGGCCTCCAGACGCGGAGCTGCTGCGCAGACCGAGTGAGGTAACTCAGCCTGCCGTGCCTGCCGCGCCCAGAAGGGGCACGTCCGTTACCGGCTCCGCAGCATCTGCCTGGCTTGTTACGCCCCGTCTGAGCCATTCCAGCTGAGGACCACACGTTCCAGCTTACACAGCGGTGTGGTGACAGTGTAACAGTGGTAAAGCATGCGCTTGGGAGAGAGGCAACCCTGGCCGCTTCCAGCCCAGTCACTGGCTGGCCACAGCTGCTGGGGAAGTCATCTAACTTCTGAGCCTCCATTCCTGATCCAAAAAACAGCAATAAGACTGCCGGTCTCGACAGTGCGTTTGTCAAGATTACGTGATTAGATAAATCAGTAGGCCACTATGATTACTGTTGTTCAAAATAAGCCACAGGGAGAAAAAGGATTAGGAGTTGTGGCAGTTTGAGATTATTTATGAACCTCCAAAAAGATAAGGACTACGTTTGTAAGCGGGCCTGTTCCCCTGGGTGTGAGCCCCTTTGGTTGTAGTAGATTCCGCTGAGATGCCTTTGATTGCATCATGTTACACTTAGGGCTTTGATTTGACCCGTCAGTAGGGTGTAACTCAGGCTAAGTCCCCGCCCCCTTGGTAGGCTGTATAAACAGACAGTCGCTCAAGAAGACACAGAAAAAGAAGATACATGGAAGAGAGAGAGCGCTCCATGGACACAGCAGAGGAGAGAAGTCTGATCCTGTGGCCCTGGGAAGAGAGATGAGCCATTTGCCTGGTAGCTTTCAGCTGCCGAGAACAGAGCAGCTGAGCTGAGGAAGCTGGGAAAGAAAGAAGCCCTCTGCTAGCCTGTGGCTGAGGGAGAGGAAGGCTGAACTCTCACAAAGGTCAACAACCATCTTGCTTCAACACACGGCAACTGACTTCTGTGAGAAACCAGCCTTGAGTTGGACTCTTTAGGGCTTTTTCCCCAGATAAATTCCCTTTATAAAAACCAACAGGGAAGCAGATGTGGCTCAAGCAGTTGGGCACCTGCCTACCCACAAGATGACACCACGACATGACAAAATGCGGAAACACAACGAGAGACACAACAAGCGGGGAGCAGAGGTGGGCCAAGCGATTGGGTGTCCCCCTCCCACATGGGAGGTCCTGAGTTCAGTTCCCAGTGCCTTCTAAAAAGAGATGAGCAGACACGGACAGCAGACAGCAAACGTAAGTGAGATGGGGAGGAGAGAAATAATTAAATAAAATAAATCTTTAAAAAACCCAACAGGTTTCTGGTGCTTTGCTTCAGCAGCTGTTTGGTTAACTAATACAGGAGTCAAAGGCCAATCCTGCTCCTAACAAGACTACAGATTTATCCCTTCTGTGACCTTTTTCTTAGCTGTCGAGAGGCACACACTCTTCTCCTGTGGATGCCATACCGCTGATCTCCCGCTCCAAGGAGGTAACGCCAAGGTGGCGTCCTTGCTCATCGTAATAAGGCTCTCTTCCTGGTGTGCCCAGGGAGGGCTGCTTCCTGGTGCCTGCCGCTTCTGCTCAGAGCGGCCCCCAGGTGCGCGCAGTTTATCTTACACACCCTTGTGCTGTGGGTGTCTCATGCCTCCTGGCTGGTGCAGCTGTTTTCCGTTCCAGAGCCTTCTTGAAAGCAGAGTTCACGCTCACACATTTCAGTTGACTAGCTGCTGGTTAGTGCCAAAACCCGTAACTCTCCTGCCCAGTTAGACACAGCCACCCCGCAGCCATTTCTCGCCAGGGTGAGCAGCCACCTTCCCTGTTTCCTCGTTAATGAGTCGCAGCAGATAGCCTTTTGGAGGAGACGCGCTCTCCCTCTGGGAGGAAGTACTGTGTTAATGAGCTGCACCCCTTGTTTTGGGGGGATGCGTTTTGCTGGCGTATCAAGTATCCTTTTCAGCCAGAGTGGCTGAGTGACTAGGAGTCGGGGCCAGGCCGTGTTTCTTGACACACGTTTCCTGAATTCCGTGGCCTGAACTTTTCTTTAGCAAAGCAGGAGCTGGATTATTTGTGCCATGGTTACATCTGCAGAAGAAACGCCTTGAATTTCAAAAGGAAGAGGCATTTTATAAATGGATCCCACCTGGGGTGGGGAGTGCACCAGGTTAGGGCAGATGATTCGTCTGGACCCTGCCTCCGGTTGGTTGGGGTCTGAATCTATTCGTAGGACAGGAGGAAGGTCAGGAAGGTTCCAGACCCCATGGTGATAATCGGCCACCCACGCCCTTCTTCCAAGCCCTAGGCGGGCTCCACTGGGGCAGGAGTCATTATTTTGGTCCTGTCCATGGCCTGCAAAGCCTCTGCACGCCTTTGCAGCCTCATTCCACCCCACGAGCCTCTGGCTCGCTCTTGCAGTGCCACGAGCTCACCAGATACCCGCTGCTGCTTGCTGCGGGGACATCCCTCCTGCTCAGCCGACTAAGTCACGCCTTCCCCAGGACCGCCTCGAGGCCGCTCCTTCACACTGGCCTGCCCTGCACGCTGCAGTCCCGGTTAGGCCCCCCTTTACCCCTTTGTGTTGCGTTCTCTCGTTTCCCTTCAGAGCACATACTCCAGTCCCCAGTCACGCCCGGGCGCTTCCGCTAGAATGGGTGTCTTTCCTGTTAGACTATAAATAACATGAGAGAAGGGATTATATCTGCTTGCTGTTTGTTTTATTCCCTCTGTATCTGAGGACAGTGCTTCAATAATAGTGGCTCATAAAATACCTTCTGGAATGAATGAATGAATGAATAAACAAATGAGGTCCGTGGTAGGGTTAACTGCTAAGCAAACAGAACCCATAGTGGATAGCCTCTCATCCCCACACATCTGCCCCTCACAGTTCAGAGGGCTTGATACCGCAGCACCATTTGAAAAACCCTCTCAGAATCAGCTTCTCTAGCCACATGATCTGCACCTGCCCATTGCTGAACAGACAGGAGACCCTCACAGAGCCATCTTCTTCAGAAGCAAACTTGGTGACGATCCCAGACGTTGGAACTTTGGAACAGATACTGCTGAAGACTCTGCCGTTTGTTTTAAATGGTTGTTGTCATGGAAGGTCCCTGGAAGCTGTATTGTTGTTTCGTAGGGACGACACGCCTGGCAGAATGAGGGCAGGTCTCAGCACCAGTCAGAGGTGGAAAATATTTATAAGATTATCAGCCGCACGGTTGTCCCCACTCCTTTGCCTTCCTGTGATCTGACCAGGTGTGTGGATTCTGGAGGTTATTTTGGAGAGGGTGACTATGATGGGGAATGATCTGAAATCCTTGAATCAGAGAGAGGAACTAGGACTTGGCATTGATTCATGGAAGATTTTATATATTCAAAGAGCTACCAGGGGGAACGGAAGTCAGTATTCCTGTGTTTGATGGAAGGCCAACCCAGGTGAGCTCTGTAAGGATATCCATTTCAGTCGCTCCAAGGAGGAATGTAACATCTCTGCTTTGGATGCATAAGTGAATGGCTTGTCATGAAGTTGTGAGAATATAAAGGTTGGTTGACCGTCTGGTACAACTATTGCAAAACAGGATTCATGGACTGATTCTGAATGAGTGCTAAAGAATTTTCCAACTCCAGGACTTAGTAATACTTGTTCTGTTGGGATTTAATACTAAAAACCTTCCATTGGTTTGATTTGTCTTTGTTTTAGTCTACTTTAGTTGAGGCCTTGGGATCAGAAGTTCAGACTAATTTTCCAAGTTGATTTAAAAAGAGAATTAACTTGGAATTAGAATATTTCCTCAGCTTTCCAAGTTCAACTCATAGTCAGTGCTCAGCAAATAAGTTTAAAACCAGAAAGCTCTTTCCAAGTGTCATTTTTATTTGTGTTTTTACTCTTAAGTATCCCATTATGTTCAATTCAATACATGTTAATGAATACCAATTATGTGTATTCACCCAACAAGTGTTTTTTGCATGGGCCAACTGCTATAGATACTGGAAGATGCGGAGATGAGAGACACAGACCCCGTCTTTAGGGATGTGGTAGTAAGAAGAGAGGGACAGAGTATACCCCGTAGCAGTCCTGTGGTGAGTGCCATGGTGGATGTCTGCCTGTGGTGCTACATGAGCAAAGAAGCCTAAGTCAGCCTGGGGTGGCATAAGGAGTTGGGGGGTTTCCAAGGGGAGGCTAGCCACTAGACACCTGGATGCAAAAAAGGATAAGGCAGATTTTCTGTCTTCCAGGAGTTTGCAATTAAGTTGGTGTTTTGGTGTTCAGAAGAGTCTAAATGTTCTTAAGGTGCCATGTTAGGTTTTGATGTGTTGGACTATTGTCTTATGGCCTTCATTATGTCATATTTAGTATCTATTACTTATCTAAATAGTCTGGGCTCTGGCTCTGAAATTTAAAAAAATCCCTGTGTGTCGCTCAAGTCTGAAGATCAGTGTGAAACCAGGTGAGCGTGAAGCCCTCTGACTTTTCCTGGCCCCTTCTGCATTTACCTTTAGAAATAATTACAGGCCAGATGAGGCGCTGGGTGTGAGGGGTAGGTGACGAGGAAGAAACACAATTCATGCTCCCAAAGAGCAGAAGTCCGATTAGCGATGTGCAGGGTGGAGCGTCTCCTGTGTCCTGAACAGCAAAGAGAGAGGACGATTTAGTGGGCGAGCGATTTGGGGCACGGGGAAGCGCAGTGCTTAACGCAAAAGCACGCAGCGCCTGGGGTCAGTGCTATCACCCCTCCACCCTCTGCCCCACTCCTGCCTCTCCTTTCTCAGTTGCCTTTCTTCATCTTGCTTCTTAAAGCAAGTTCTGAAAACAGTCCAGAAAAAGTATAATTAGGGTTTAGGAAAGAAGAGGATCGATGCATTCTGGTCACCACCATGTCTTCGTAACCCAGACTCCTCTGAGAATTTGGTCAACCAGCTTTATTTATTCCTGCTCCTCCTCTCGAGTGACCTGCTTGGACCCAGTTTTCCTAGCAGGATAAGAATGCTCGTTACCCTCCTAACTGAAGAAGGCGGCCTGAGCGTTCGTTTCCCACAGCCTCAGTCATAGAGCAGCCTAGATCTCAAGCAGAAGCATGACTGTGACTCTGCTTGTGGTCCTGGGAAGGACGTCATCGTCCCTTTTGTACTGAGAAGCCAGATGAGCAAAACACGTCGTCCTCGGTCCAGAGAGACGCCTGTCTGTGCAGTGGGAGGACGAAGATGATTCTTCAGTGCGCAGCTCGGGCGCTTGAGAAGCTGTTCTTTGAGTTTTTATCGTGGCGAACTTCTTAGCATAGGATAAGACCTTAAGTCCATCTCAACAGCACTTAAAACTTAGAACTCAATGAGAAACAATTAGGAGAAATTTAAAGCATACCCGGGAGGTTCCCAAAGTAAATATTTCTCTGGGCAGATGTGTTATAGCTGAATTAACTGGGTGTTTGTGCAACTGCAGTGAATCTGAGAGATAATAGTCTTTATTGCCTGTAGATGTAGCCGGTGATTTTGAACTACAAGTGGTGTTAAATGTTCCCAGTAGAGGTTCAAGCAGTTTGCTGAGCAAACCATTGCTGCTGCCAGGTTAAAATTATCCTGCCTTAGGTTATTTGTCCAATTCTAAGTAATGAGGGTCTATCACCCTCCATTTGAGGTATGTTTCTCTTATGAGAACTTGGGTGAAATTGAACTTCCATATCAAATTATCATGTTCTCTGCTAAGAGCCATTCCTAGAGGAATGGAACCCAAGATTCATTTCTCTCCTGTTATTCCTTATTTAAAAGTTTTGGAGGAGAAAAAAATGATCTCTCCTTTTAGGTTGATTGGGTAATTTGGGTGATTACTTCAGCCTCTCACTTTAGCAGGTGAGAAAGCTGTACAAAGAGTGCTGCTGCCTGGGTGCTCTCGTCTTTTCTGCATTCATCCTGTGACCACTTGACAGCAGCAGTCTACCGAGATCCCTGCCAATGCATAAAACAGGGAGGTGATGAATGGAGAGGGGGGGCCACAGGGGCCAGAAACTGGAAGCACCCGATGTCTGTAGAGCAGCCAGCAGCAAATATCCGTTGGCTTAGGGTAGTTATCTTTTCTGCAATAAAATGTATTTAACGAAGAGTAAGACTGCTGCAGATGTGGATTGCTCTCATTTTGGCCCACCAGGTTTCACCTGTGCTGATCACCTGCTACTAAGCCTCAGACCCCATGTTCGAGGCTTTGTATTTACAACTGCAGTGTATATTTCCAATACACACTCAAGATTGGTATTATTTGTCATCTAGCAGACAGGGAGACAAGAGTCTGCCCAGTGTCATATGGATATTAAATAGCAAAGCCGGGACTTGAATCCAGGCTGTTTGACCTTGGTCTCACCTTAGCCATGGCCGAGGTCAGCACAGTTGCCCCCGAGGCACTTCCCACTCAGGAGCTTGCAGTGGCAGGCATTTACAACCAAAGGGTCCCCCCTGAAAATCTCAGGAGCAGTAGGGATCCCTGTGGCTAGCCCAGAAGCGTTCAGTAAGCATTCATTGAGCGAGTCAGTGGATGAGATGAAATTTGAACTGGGTTTTGAAATGGGTATGATTGACAAATGGACTGTAGTCAAAGTGTGACTGTTGAATTATGGGATGGCTGGAGAGTTTAGAATGGACATCCTTTCTCATTCGTGTCTTTATTTTGAGGCCTGATGTATGAGGAACTTTAATTGCTATTGTATTCTTGATTAAAGTAAAACTTTTTATTTGAGTAGCTCTTTTAAATTTATCTCACTTGAATATCCTCTTCATTTTCATTCATTCCCTCAAACAGTATTTATTAAAGAACTATGACAGGCATAGTGCTGAGGGGAATTAGGGCTGGAAAAGAAGGTTGGGATCTGATCACCAAAAGCTCTGAATATTAGGCTGGTTTGGGACTTCATTCAGTAGGTTACTAACGACATGCCGATAAGGAGGAAATGGCTGCATGGCTGGATGAGAAATGGATGAGCTATGTGACTGGGTAGTTTTTTATCTCTGTTGCAGATGAAGACACTGAATCAAGAGTAGTTACATGGTTTGCATTAAATCAGAGAGTATCTTCGGGGAGAAACTTGGATTTAGGGCTCATTCTTTGTACTCTGGCGTTGTTTCCACTGCCTTATGTTGCATTCTTTCCTACCAGACTGCACAACTGCCTTTGCCAGGTCGGGAGCAGGGCAGAAGAAAAGAGATAGCTGGAACCACCCGCCCCCCCCCCCCCCCGACTTTCTACAGGACAGTCCCAATTGCACAGGTGGAAGAACACAGCTGAGCAGGAGTACACACAGAGGAGACGCTGGCCCAGAGGAGCAGAGTGCTGCTCTCATCTCATGACCCGATTTGATTTGCGGGAGACTCACATGAACGCTCAGATTTGAATCCAGTTCATTGACCCAAGTTGAGATTAGATGAGATCAGATCTCTGAACTTTCACACAGGCCTCTTTGAACTGATGAGAGAGATTACGTCCACCCTCCCGGGATTTCTAGCCGCAGGGTGCCAACCTTGAGGCATTACTGTGGTCTGTTGCTGACCTTTCCTGATAGTTGACTCCTGCAGGCTCCTGGGTTTTTGAGAGAGAATAGAAAGTTCTAAGGCTTTCCTGAATATTCCATATATTCCAAAGTCTGTTTTTAAATGAATAATTTAACTGTCAGTATTTACACCTGGGTTGTTGGGTGGAATCATCGACGATAGCTCTGTCGGGGAAGAGCACGGAGCACACTGGGGACTTCCTGCACTGCAGGTGCATCTACACAGCTCGTCTCGTCTCATATGCACGGTTAGCCTGTGAGGTAGAGAGGAGTATTCCAATGTGCTGCACGAGGAAACTGAAGCTCAGAGTGTGAGTCACTTGCCCATGGTTATTGGTCTGTGGAACAGTTTAATGTAACTATGAATTCCAAAATGGATATTGGATTATGTTTGCAAACTGGTCTGTACCTGGCCGTGATTAAATTATGATGAGGGCTTTGATTGGGACACGTCATTAGGGCACTGAGTTCCTGCCCCTTGGTGGATCGGGACTCACAGTTAAAAGACATGACAAAGGACAGAGTTGGAAATCTTGATGGACTTTTGACGTTGGTTTTTGATGCTGGAGTCTTGAGCTGGAGCCCTGAGAAGTAAGCACACAGAGTAAAGAGAAGCAAGCCCCAGGAAGAGAGAAACCCTGAGCCCAGAGGAAAGCAAGCCCTCAGAAGAGAGGAAGCCTGAACCCTGGCAGATGTCGGCAGCTGTCTTGCTCCAAAACGTGGCAAAATACTTGAGTGAGGAAAGTAACTTATACTTTATGGCCTGGTAACTGTAAGTGTGTACCTCAAATAATACCCTTTATAAAAGCCAACCGATTTCTGGTATTTTGCATCAGCTCTCCTTCGGCTGGCTGACACAGTGTGTAAGTGATAAGGCCTGGAGCTGAAGCTGGATGGCCCTGAGCCCTGCTCTGCAGGCTGGTTCCCTGGTGGAGAGCATCCAGCGCTCTTACATGGAGGAGGAAAGGTGGTACTCAGGATTCTGTGAAAATTATGAACAAAAAGCATGCAGAACGTTCAGCTGTGACCACAGGAGGACTTCAGAGAAGCGACTTGCATGTCAGCATTTATTCCTTCAATCAAAATCATTTATCATGTACACCTGCAAGCAAGAGAGCCGCACCCATCAGCCGCGTGGAGTCGAGGCCCCTCTCAACTAGAGGTGAAGTGAGTATCACCATCCCGAGTCCTCAGAACTGGGGAGTAAAATGTGGACTAGAATGGACTTACTGGTATTCTACTATAAACTCATTGTGATTCTAGCAGTGGAAGAAATTTTATCAGTGACGTGGAGACAGTGGCCCCTGGAGTTGCTGAGGGCAGGGAGAGGGAGAAAGAGGTGTGATATGGGGGCATTTTCAGGACTTGAAGTTGTCCTGAATAACATTGTAACAACAGATACATTGCATTACATATCCTGCCATAACCCACTGAGTAGACTGGAGGAGAGTGTAAGAGTGTAAACTACAATGTAAACTATAATCCATGCGGTGCATCAGTGCTCCAAAATGTATTCACCAAATGCAGTGACCGTGCCATTATGATGAAAGAAGTTGATGATGTGGGAAAAGTGGGGGGTGTGAGGAGCGGGCATGTGGGAATCCCTTATATTTTTGAGTGTAACATTTTATGTAATCTAAGTATCTTTTAAAAATAAGTAAAAAATATGTTTTAAAAAAAAAAGTCATTTATTACAGGCCTCCTCCTTACCAGCCATTCTTCTAGGTGTTGCAGTTAAAGCAGAAAATAAGACAGAGCTGAAACCCCAGCTTTTATACGGCTTACATTCTAGAGAAGGAGAAAGCTAATGCATGAGTAAGCAAATACCTAAACGCGATCGTTTCAGATAAGATCAAAAGAAAGGAAGCTTTGTTTTTGATGTTTTGCCTTCCATCACTGCAGTAAGTGTTGCCCTGTATGCAAACTGGCAAGGCAACTTCTTCCGTCTTTTCCTAGGTGTCTACGTCCTTTCTTTTTCTTTTTCTTTTTCCTAATTATTGAGCTTATCTTCACAAAGGCTCACTGGGTGGACTGTGGGAGAGTGTGGGCTATGGTGTGGACCGTTGACCATGAGGTGCAGCAGTGCTCAGAGATGTATTCACCAAGTGCAATGAATGTCTCATGATGATGGAGGAGGTTGTTGTTATGGGGGGAGGAGTGGGTCGAGGGGGTGGAGGGTATATGGGGACCTCATATTTTTTTAATGTAACATTAAAAAATCAAAGACAAAAAAAAAAATGAAGCTGAGCAATGGGGTGACTTCGGGTGGCGTGCTGACGGAGGAGAAGCACTTGCTCTTGAGCCGACGCTGGAATGGAGCGCTGCTTGCTACAGAAGGAGCAGCCTTGTGGATGGATTCCCAGAGCAGGGTCGGGGCGAGGGCTGCAGGTGGGGTCGCGGCTCTACTATGCCTTCAGAGCCCACGGGGCTGCCGGCCTGGGAGGGGCTCCTCCTGCCTCTGCCCTGTCTGCTGCTTCACTTTGTTCATGGAGATCCTTCCAGCAGGTTTCTGTGGTAAGAATCAAACCCGTTCATGTAATTTCAAACCTTAGTCAACTGACCTGAAGTCCCCACATTTTCCAAGGCCAGAGCACCAATGTTACTCCAAAGAACTGAAATCACAGCAAATTAAGTAATCTCGTTGAGAGGATGCTAAACCAGCCACCAGTTACCTGACATGTAGCATCGACATGTACAAGTACTAATTATCCACTAATTACAACCACAGTGGAATTGCGCTCATGCTCACTGCCACTGAAAGACCTGCACAGTGTTGTGAGTGGTTTAAAAACCCACTGAGGCTCTGTGTGCACAGCCCTTTGCTCAAGCGTTCCTGAATTTCTCAGAGAATAAAGCAGATGAAATTTTCTTCCAGTCTTGGTGGCATGTCTATTTGACTAGTTGGCGTTTCAACAGGGGTTTCGGGTACCCACCCATTACAGACCTTTAGCCCCAAAGAGATGATGCTAAATTCTGAGAATGTAAATGGAACCTTTTCTGAGGGTTCTGCTGGCCTTGGCAGGCTGGATGGAGAGGAGGGAGGTCAGTCTTGTTATGACAAGAGAAGTGGCGAAGAAAGGGGGGCCCTGGACCGGAGCGCGGGACGCCCTGCCCATGCAGCCCTGGACCGGAGCGCGGGACGCCCTGCCCACGCAGCCCTGGACCGGAGCGCGGGACGCCCTGCCCATGCAGCCCTGGACCGGAGCGCGGGACGCCCTGCCCACGCAGCCCTGGACCGGAGCGCGGGACGCCCTGCCCACGCAGCCCCGGCCGGAGCGCGTGCCCCACTCCAGGTCTGCCGTCCTCTCCTGGAACAAGTGCAGAGCCACACACCATCTTCCACTTACCCGCCAGGAACAAGCAGGCACCCCCAAATATGTTCTTGGGAAACTGAGCAAATAATTACGGTTAATTAGGTGAGGGCAGAAATTTAGGAGTCATATAGACCTAGCTAAGAGTAATTATCATACTCGGGGAATGATGTGTATGGTGGGGATTTTGTGGCTTAAAATAGAATAAAGATCTGTAGAAAAACGCTGTGGTGGCGTCATCTGCCCACTTCCCTGATAGCACCCCCAGTCCTGCAGACCAGTGCTGTCTGACTCTTCCCCAGCTCTACTGACTCCTTCAATGATTCTCTTACTCTATTGCCAGGTTTTTGTGGGGTTTTTTTTTCATTTTTTGAATACGAATCTAAAATGCCACCAAAGTCACCTTTTCAATAAGACATTACTTCATCAGACCACAGCCAGAGAGTATGACCCTTCAAGGCCCTGTGCCTCCTCCTCCATTAAAAAAAAAATCCTATTTCGAAATAATCTCTAGCTTACAGGAAAATTGCAAAAGTAATACAGAAAGAGAACCCCAGCGCACCCCCATGCAGATCCCCAGACTTACCAGCTATTAGCAGTTGCTACATTTGGTACGGCATTTGATGTAACAATATCTACCTGTCACCTATATTATCATCCTCCATTTTACATTCACCACCCAGTGCTTTGTGGATCCAGAAAAGTCAGAGGCTGGTTGTCTCCTGCAGTGCCCTTCTTTCTGCTTTTGGTTTTTTGGTTGTCTGCTGTTTCGGGGTTTTGTTTTGTTTTGTTTCTTGCTCCCTCACTGTGTGGATGTTCTTTGGAAAATGAACCGTGGGCAGAGGCCTCTCTGACACGTTAGCAACCCCTATGTGTGACACATTCTCAGATAAATAGCATAATTCTCTTAAACAAAAAGTAAAGGCAAAAGAGAAAAAAATTACAAATTAGAACATCAAGAAAAACTCATTAGCATTGGCAATCTCCCATTTCCCCCCATTAGCCTCAATTAATCACACATACTGCAGACTCTGACATATAAAACCAAAAAGCATGACTTCATGAACCTACAACGTTTTGTTAAAAACCCAAAACAATAATTATCACAGTACCTAATTCCGTTCTGAATTTATTTGGGAGTTTTCCCCAAAGGGCATGAAATTTCTCCAAGCCATATATACATGCTGTGTGAACCTTCCCATGCGTCTGTGCCCTTCCCTGCTTCGGGTGGTTGTGTGTATGCATGCACACAAACAGACTTCTGTTACCGGATTTTATCTAGGTTCTTGACTGTGCTGCAGAAATGAATTTTAAGAGCACGCCGGGTGCGTTAGGCCAGTGATTTATTCAGGCAGGAAGAGAGGAGTAGTGGGAGCTCAGGTGGAGAGGAAGGGGCTGGAAAGGGATCAAGGGGGCTGATTTACAGGCTACAGCTCCCCATTAGAGGTCATAAATCCCTAGGTTTACTAGCGTGGCCACATGGCAGAGGAAAAATGCAAGAGCGGTGCTCTGAGGGCAGGACGGGTCCAAGGCGAGAGAGCGCAAGAGCACGTTCAGGCCTCCCCTCTGCTTTATAAACCATTAATTATTCCACCCCTTTGCTAATGGCCGGGGAGGGTCCCGCTGTTTGCTCTTTGGACTGATTACCCCACCTGTCAATGCCCCAGTGAGGACCCAGTGCTAAACTCCTTGGGGAGTATCCGGGGCTTCTCCTGGCCTCCAGCAGTCTTAGTTCTGGTTGGCAGGATCCTGGGGTGGGGTGAGCGTCCCCCAGCAGCCGTCTTGGGGTTGCTGATGTCCTCGTGGGCTCTCTGCCAGGTTCCAGATCCGTCTGTTGATGCCACATCCTACTAGCCTGCTTCACTTCCACACACATTTTCAGTAGTACGTTTATCCATTCAATAAACTGATCTGTATTGAACATCCTCCGTGTGCCGGGCACTGTGCTAAGCGCAGAGGACGCACAGATTAGCGCAGGCTCCCGGGAGGGATTCCTTCCATGAACCAGGAAGGCCCGAAGGCCACGGTCTACTGAGGGAAACGAATGCAGAGTCCAAAGGTCAGAGCCACAGTGGCGTGTTTTATAAAGTTCTCTACAGAAGGGCAGGAGTAGGCAGCTCTTCCTGAGCTCAGCGTCAACCCAGGGCTTTATAAAGGACGCCAGCCTCTCCTTTATTTCTACCTAGGGTCACATGGCTAAGAATATCACATGTTGCCTTAAGAAGGAAGGGGCCTTTGTTCCCCACTAAGTCATTGCCATGTTACAGAGGAATCAACTGAGTCACATACCGTTTTTAAAGACTTGAACGGGGTTGTACTTTTATAGATCATTAAACAAGAATCCCATCATTCTTGCAAAATATGATACCTCTCCCCATAGAAGAGAAAGGCAATGAAACACCATCAATTCAGAATCTCATTAAGATGCTATAGATGTTGAAAGTGTGGATTCTAGTGTATTTCAAGAAACACAAATCTACACGCTTTCAAATAAACACATAAGATTAATGCAATTATTAACAAAGTGTTGCCAAACAAAAGACCTGCTGGACAGACTCTAATGAATAGTTACATAGTCTGTTTGCAATTAGAACATCAAAGTCATGGTTAAAATTAAAGTGCTCTGCAAATGTTTTGCCTCCAGTATATTAAATCTTCCCCTTAGACCTTGCCGCCTTATGTATTTGCCTAGGTAGTACAAAGGTAAACTTCAATCAGCTGTGAAGCTACTACAGCTTCTCAGGTAGGTGGAATGAAAAAATAATGAGGTTTTACAGTGTGTATATAAATTAAGGAGAAAAGTAAAGGATTGAGTTATGTGAAAATTAACTGGAAAACGTGATATAAAAAAGTGTTATATCAGTCTTTTGAGAACATTCAAAGCTCTAACAAATGATATTTTTCCCAGATTTTTAAATTGGGTTTCAAAAAAGCATTGCTCCTACCTAAAAGGTCTTATATAAATTAGAGAGTAAAGGTGATCTTAAAGAATTGCACACCTACAAAGCACACATATGTTTTTAAGACTTTGCACATCCTGCAGATAATTTGCACTTTATCCATCCTTCTGATTTTATCTGACACATGAAAACAGATGTAGAAACAAATTATTTTCAGTGAAATCATTGAAGGGGGGGTGCTGTGGTGATTTTCACACCTCTGATGTGTGGCAGGAATTAAAAATCTTAGAGTGTTCATTTGAAAAAGCAGAAGGAATCTTCAACTTTAAATGGCCTGGTTACTTTTTCAGATATTGCCAACGGAAACCAATCTAAACAGTAAGGTTTTCCTTTGGAAGGTAATTAGAAAGAGCACCCCAGTCTTCCTGGGGTTTGTATTAGTCAGCCAGAGAGGGTGCTGACGCAAAGTACCAGAAGTCGGTTAGCTTTGATAAAGGGTATTTATTTAGGGCTTACTGTTACCAGGCCCTGAAGAGCCAACTCTAGGAACCTGAAGAAGCACTTTCTCACCCAAAGTCATTTGTGTCTGTGAGGGTCCAGCTTCCTCTTTCCTCTTAAGGTTCTGAGGGCCCAGCTTTTTGAAGCCTCAGCTGTAGCTGGCATAAGGCTCGTCTCTCCCCGGGGCGCATTTCTCTCCGGGCTCCGCTGCCCTGGCCTCTCCACAAGGCCAGCTGTAGGCCATCAGGCTCATCTCTCTTCCCGGGCCGTGTCTGTGGAGCACTCTCTCTTCCTGCGTTTCTGCTTCTGTGTCCTCCTTCTCCGTGTGAGAGTTCGTTTTATCCCTGTGGTGGGGACTCAACCCTACATGCCCTACTGACATGGTCAAATAAAAGCCCTAATCTTGATTCAGTAAGGTAAAAGTGAAACCTCTGAATCTAATGCAACCTAATAGGCCCAGAGGAACAGAGCAGCTCACAAACACACTCCAGTACCTATTTTGGGAATTCAAAAACATTATCAAACTGCTGCAGGGTTTTCACTAACACACAAAATAATGCACTGGCTTTCAGAGCTGCCGGCTCTGTGATTTGAACAGCATCTGCTTACCTCCCAGGACAGTGTTCTGACTCTGGGGACCAGATGGAGCTGGAAAAGGTTAGCACTAGAGCAGTCCAAGAAAGTAGGTCAGGATGAAAAAGCCAAACTGTGGCTGAGACCAGCAGAATCTTAAGGGGAGACGTGAGTGAAGCATGTGTCATCTTCAGGTCAGAACAACGTCGGCAGCAGGGTGGGCTCGACCGTCGCTGGGAGGATTCGGAACAGACCCTCCTGTGAAGACGGGCTGGAGACTCTGAGCAGGGGCCCCATCTTTTGCTTTCCATAACTGAGTCCTGTACTGCCCCGAAAAGACCAGGATCCCATCACCAGAGATAGCCCTTCTATAGCTGTCGATCTCCTTCCAAAAGTGATTTTCACCCTTGGCTCCATATGAGAATCCCCTAGGAGATTTAAAAAATCTATGCCCAGGCTTCAGCCCATACCAAATAATTCCGGATGTCTGGGGCGGGACCCTGGCATGCGTGGTTTTTATAAACTCCCCGGGTGATTGCACCGAAGCGGTGGCCAGGAGTTCCGCTCCTCAAAATGCCGCCTGTGTCCAGGGCAGGGGTGACTCCTAGGACTGTGCACTTACAGGTAGCACCAGGCGCTGCTGAGCTGCTGATCCACCCCACGGACCGTGCTTTGAGTAGCAAGGCATATACTATCTTCCCGATAAAATGTAACAATGCACAGGTGGTGGCTTCTTATCAGTGAATCTCTGAGCAAGTCGCTTAAACAGTGGTCCTCAGTGTCCTGTCTGTCAGGTGAATGGGTGAGTGGTAGACATCTCACAGTGCTCACTAGCCAGGACCTGAACATTTGAGGGGACTCTCCAGATGGGAAGGAAGCGAAGTTTGACTGCTGCACACATACTCCAGCACTGTTCTTGGAGCTGACGAGAAGAATATTATTAGCACATTAAATACGTGCCAGGAACCAAGCTAAGTATTTTAAATCACTTATTTCATTTAATAAGCCTTATTTTACAGAAGAAGAAGCTGAAATCCAGAGAAGCTAAGGAACTCGCCCAAGGATTTGCTAACACATTGCCTAGCAGTAGCAGTGGTTTGTGAAGCCAGGTTTATTCCAGAGCCTGAGTATTAGATATTCTCTAAGACCCATCTATGTAGTGGAATTTAGATTAACAGCCACTTCAGCTTCCTTATTTTGATCATCCAGTGTTCAGAATTATGCAAAAAAAAATCTTGGCATAAAGAGGAAGGGGAGCTGGGTGCCCTATTGCACACCTGAGCACACAGGTGAGTGGTGAGTTAGAGGCACCTAAGGACGGCATCATTTCCTACACATCTGTAATGCCGGCTGCAGCTGAGTTTCTGTGAAGGAATTCAATACAGTATGTGGAGTTCAGCTCAAGAGCCTGGAGACTTTGTCTAGGTGCTTCCATGCCTTCCGCAGGCTGGAGCAGAAGGCCCTGGCGGGCTGTGTGGTGTTGAGAGGGTCAGCTGTGGGCCCTGGGGACGAGAGGCACTGAGGGAGGAGCAGGGGGGCTGGTGACCACCCAGGCACTCGGGCAAGATGGGGCCCGCACCCAGCAGCGCTGGCCCTCGCGGTGTGTGTGTGGGCAAGTGTGCGTGTGTGAGCATGTAGCTGGCAGGGCCCCCAGACCCGGAAAGAAGTGTGCAGGCAAGGCCTTTGGAAACGGCATCCACCGAGCCAGTGGCCTCCTCCTTGCTGCCGCCCTCGTTGGCTGCTCCCTGGCCCTCGCCGCTGAGGACACGTTGCTTGACCCGATGCCCCTGGTCATCTGGAAGTGACCGTCTTCCCTTAAGGGCAGGCTTCGTCCACATGCTCCCTGTAGCCACTGCAGAATCCTGAATCCAAAGGGGAAAACACTTCCGGCAGAAAAGTGCTGTGTATGCTTTCCATGCTGCTAAGGCAGAATTGGGAAATGCCATCCCCTGGCTTGCAAAGAAAGAAAATGAAGTGTATGTTACAGAAATTCAACTGCCATAAACCTTGTTTGACCCACATATTTTCATACTTTCGTTTAAAATACATCCTCACTTTTACAGTTTTAAAGCCTCTATTAGCATCATAGAAATCACTATTTATAAAGAAAAGGCCAAGCTTCATTGGTGATTTCCCTTGTCAAATTCTCTTAAGAAAATTTAATAGCAGCACTGTGTGCTCAATAGAGCAACTCCAAATCTTAAAACACCTGATAAAACAGCCCTTATGTAAGATGAATGTCTGATGGGCATAACTTGCAGAATCCCTTTTATACCTTGTTTTTTTTACCCCTCCCATACCCATAACTAATGTTGTAGCTCTTTTTTCTTCCTGGTTCTTCTTTTTAGTCAAAGAAATAGTATGCAGTCTAAGAACACACATTAGTTATTGTTTTTTGTTCAGCAAACCTAATGCATGCCTTCACTCCAACTTTGATATCCCCCCGATCCTGAAATTACTATCTGCTGTGTGTCCATCTCGGTTCTCCCAGCTTAGTGCCCTGCCTCCTGTCCACATGTAAATATGTGCATCGTAAGGCTCTTCAGTGGGTGAGACGAGAGGGTCTAGAATTTAGCATTTTGGAAAGAGTCAGTAGCCCTGCGAATACCTAAGTTTTGTGTCTTACTTAGAGCACACACCCATAGCTAACTGACCCACTCTATTTCCCCCTTTTGAGGGCTATGTGCCTGGGCATTTACGTTGCTTTTGTGGGTGAAATATAAACCAGAAGGCAGCACCCCCAGGTCCTGAGGTCAGCACCACGCAGGAGAGTGGGCTCAGGTGGGGGAGCAGGAGGAGTTAGCACCGCCGCATCTTTGTTCCCTGTGGGACTCTCCACAGTGAAGACTCCAGGGCATTCCTAGGCGAGGAGCTCCCACCAGGGTCCTGGCAGGGAGGGGGCTTGGCCCAGGCTGCTGGCCCTGGGCACCTGCTCTGGCTCGGGAGGGAAGGCAGCCCACTTAGCTGGATGGCCTGGGACAGCGTGGCGCTGGGTGCGAGTCCCTGTGCGTGTGCACCTGCTGTAGGTGGGGCCTTTCGATGAACTTACTCCAGTTTAGGGCCATTGACCAGATGGTGGGACCCAGGGTGGGTCTTTTTTTAAATAACTAATTTTTATTTTGAAAGGAGCTCTAGATTACATAAATGTTACATAAAAAGCATAAGGGATTTCCATATGCCCCCCTCCCCCCACTTTCCCACATGAACAGCATCCCTCGTTCATGTGGTACATTTGTTGTAATTGATGAACACATATTGAAGCATCGCTACTAACCGTGGACTATGGTTTACATTACAGTTTACACTCTGCACTTTTGTAAGTTATGACCAAATACACAATGGCCTGTATCCGTCACTGCAGTGTCATGCAGGACAATTCCCACGTCCTGAAAATGCCCTCATGTTACACCTGTTCTTCCCTCTCTCATCCCTCAGAACCTCTGGTGGCCACTGCCTTTACATCAGTGATAAGAGTTCTTCCATTGCCAAACAATCAGTCTAGAGTAGAACAGTACTAAGTCTACTTTAGTCATTGTTCAGTCCCCAGGGTGGATCTTAATCTTCTTACTGGAATCCCTTATAAACAGAGGAATAAAAAGCTGAAGACACAGAACAAAGCGGCGGAGATGGAGAGAAGCCTTCAGAAGTTGAGGTCCATGAACCCAGGAGAGAGAAAAGCTACAGAAGCAGCAGCCCATCGCCAAAACTGAAGGTTAAAAAATCTTCAGTTAAAAATTTTCAAAGGCTATCAGGGGTTTCTCTAATGACTTTCAACTATCAGCATGGAAGACAGGGTCTAGAGATTGGGAAAACACTAGCACTTATTCCAAGAATGGAGGAGAGCATACAGGTAAATTTACCTGTCAGGCATCGGAGCCATCACAGCCACTCTGTCAACCATGTCGAGAGCTCTGGAGGGCCTCCTCATGTCACCTTCATTCAGACGTTTGTCTGGCAGCTGTTATGAGCCAGAGTCTATGATAAACATTAGAAACACAAGAGGAATAAAATCTATTTGCCATTCCTTTTGCTTGGATCCCATAAAGAAGACTGACTCTTTAACACATAATTAGAGTGAATATTGGGTATGGCAGCTACAGTATTTATATATTCAACAGATGGAACAGGCTCTGATCTGGGCTTTTGGCTCCATCAGCGAAGGACAGTCTCTTGAGGCATATGATCTAAAGGGGGGTCCAGACAACAGTCGAGTTAGGATCGACCTGCTAGGGAAGGAAAGGTTAGAGAAGGTTATTAGTCAGCCAAAGGAGTGCTGATGCAGAATACCAGAAATGGGTTGGTTTTATAAAGGGTATTTATTTGGGGTAGGAGCTTACAGTTACCAGACCATAAAGCATAGGTTACTTCCCTCACCAAAGTCTATTTTCACGTGTTGGAGCAAGATGACTGCTGATGTCTGTGAGGGTTCAGGCTTCCTGGGTTCCTATGTTCCTGGGGCTTGCTTTTCTCTGGGTTCAAGGTTCCTTCCTTCCTGGGGCTGGCTTCTCTTTCCTGTGTGAGCTTACTTCCTGGGTCTTCAGCATCAAATTCCAAAATCAAAACTCCAACATTAAAAGCCCCCAGCTCTGTTCTTTGTTGTGCCTTTTATCTGTGAGTCCCCACCCACCAAGGGCTGGGGACTCAGTGCCCTACTCATAGCTCAGTCATGCCAGATACAGATCAGATTATAAGTATAATCCAATATGTATTTTTGGAATTCATCAATTAAATCAAACTGCTACAGAAAGCTTCACCAAGAAGGTGCCACCTGAACTTGCTGCGAGGATAGGAAGAGTTACCAAGTAGCTGGGGACCAGGTTTGAGAAACGGTGAGCAGAAGAAATGAGATACCAAAAACAGAGAGTAAACACTCTCTCACAGGGGCTGATAATTTCAGTTGTATTTTTCAATGCCAAGCCCAACTTCCAACAGTCTTGGAGAATTTGGCGGGAACAGCTAAGACCTGCATGGCTGCAAGTAGCACTTAGGAAAATGTGAATGTCCTGGCAGGAGATGACACAGCTGTGAGCAGGACACCCACGGGGAGAAAGGTCAGGAGGACACGCCCTCGTCCTTGCAAGACTCGCTTCTCTGACCATAACTGCTTAGAAGATTCTGAGTTCTCCTTTGAATATTATGACCCACATTCTTGTGCTCAGGCTGTTTCTCAGAGAGGCCATTAGGTTCTCCTGAAACCACAACAAAAAATCCTGAAGCAGCCATTTTTAAGTAATTGCACCTTTGTGGCCGTACACCCTCCGGCCGCCCCTTACTGAGTATCATTCACTTAGGACGGGCATCCTTCCCCTCCTAACTGGAGGTCTGCATATATAATTACATCAGATGAGGGTTTGTGTAGATCTCCAAACCACATTCAAAAGCTCGCCTGTGGTTTATCTTTGAAATTCGGTTTCATCATGTCAGTCCCCAATTTACTCTGCCCAGTGGGTCTGCAGCTACATGGGTGATGAACGTGCCTCTCCCCTGCCCGGATTAGACTGGGGTGGCCTTCTATCCTGACGAGTCACAGGGGTCCCAGAGGGGTCCCAGAGGGCCTTGACTCTGCCCACCGTCTCGAGGCCCGGCTGCTCGTGGCCACAGCACGGTTGTTGGTAAATGAAGACACAGCACTGGTAAACTGAACTGATTTGTCTGATTGGTGAGTGATGGCTCGCTGCATTCCTTTCTGACTGTGAAAACAGACAGTGCTGTTGGAGCACCACAGCGTGTCCATGCCACATACCTTTAGAAGACAGGAGGCTTTGCCCCTCCTTGGTTGGATGGTCCCTGGCTCAACAGCAAGGCTGACTTGCATTTCAAATAACCAAAATGTAGCTTTAATCAAAAATGTTCCATTCCTTGTTTCTGTGTTCCAGATTCCCCATGGACAAACCTGATCCCTCCCTTCACTGTAAATCCTTTGTGTGCCTGATCCCTGAACAAACGCATTCATTCATTCATTCATTCATTCAAGTATTCTTAAGTATCTACCTTCTCCCATACATGAAAGACTTCTTAAAATCTCAAAGGCAGTTTCTAACTTCTGTTTTTAACTGCTTTATTGCTATATATTTTAGATACAATAAAGTTTGTCCATTTAAAGTGTAGAATGCAATGGCTTTTACAATATTTACAGAATTGTGCGACCAAAACCATAATCTCTCATTTTAGAACCTTTCTAGCACCCCAAAAGGAAGCCTTGTGCCCGTTAGCAGTCACTGTCCACTTCCTCGATTCTATACCTATTTTCCTTTTGAGTTGTATTTTTTCCTTCTTTTTTCCCTCATGTCTGTGAACACAGAAGTGGTAGGAGCCCAGGGAACTGAAACCCAGAGGTTTCCCTGCCCTTCCCAGGGACAGCAGCCCCGCTTCCGCTTCCTCGCCGCGCGTGAGGGTGGTTGGTACACAGCGCTGCTGGCCCATGCGCACGTGGAGCACGTCCTGGCACAGGTGCTGGTGGGAGGGGAGCACGCTGCTCTCCCCGTGCACGGGTGACTGTGAAAAGAGCATCTCCCCAAGAACCACCCAGAGCCCGTCCGGCGGGGGGGAAGCTGGCCGCCTCGGGGGCAGACTCGCCACGGGGCCGGGGCCCTGCGCGCGGAGGGGCTCCTGGCCTGGCTCCGGAAGAGCGCGCCCCCCAGGTGGAGAGGGAGTCGCCCCCCGCCCCAGCCCTGCAGGAAACGCCTGCGCTTGCGCTGTGCCCTCCCCGCGGAGGCGGCGGTGCGCGCTGAGACCCCACCCCGGGCGGGGCCGGCCCCTTCTCCCGTGGGAAGAGCCCTGCTGCCTGCCTCGTGAGCTCGGTGGAGAGCGTGGCCGGGATGACGGCCTCAGGCCCGGCTGCAGAGGCCCCGCAGTGGCCCTCGTCCGTGAGAGCCTGGACGGTGCCCAGGGTCTCCAGCCGCCACCCACCACCGCACTCTCGCGTGTCCCCAAGCTGAGCCACTGCACGCGGCGCTCTCCTCCCGCGGCGGGGCCAGCTCCGTGCACTTCCTTTTCGGATGTGGCTGCTCAGGAAAATCAGTGTGGATTAGAAGACAAAGCGAGATTCCAGAACCGTAGATGTGGGCTAGCCTTTCTCTTATCGCCAGAGATCCTGGGCCCCGTGTGGATACGGAGGGCCCGCACGGCCTCCCACAGTCAGGCGCCCCCCGCACACCCAACACGACGCCTTCCTAGACACAACACATTCGAATCCTGTGTCAGAAACAGCAGGATGTAATGATCTCTGTCTTCCACGGCAGCTTTAATAACTGAATATTTTTATTTTTTATTGTCTTTTTTTAAAGATAAATAGAACCAAACAAAAGGTTACCTTAAAAAACGTGAGGTTCCCATATACCCTATTACCCCCCGCCCCCGCTCCTCCACATCGACATCCCCTTTCATCAGTGAGGCACATTCATGGCATTTGGTGAATGCACCCTGGAGCACTGCCACAGCGCATGGACCATAGTTTACATTGTAGTTCACTCTCCCCCAGTCCACCCAGTGGGTTATGGCAGGATAAACAATGTCCTGCATCTGTCCCTGCAGTATCATTCAGGGGCAATATCATCCAAGTCCTAAAAATGCCCCATATCACACCTCTTTTTCCCTCTCCCTGCCCTCAGCATCTCCAGTGGCCACCGTCTCCACATCAATGACATAAATTTTTGCATTGCCAGAGTCACAATAATTCTATAGTAGAATACCAGTGAGTCGAGTCTAATCTATATTTTATTCCTCCATCCTGTGGACCCTGGGATGGTGAAGTCCACTCCACCTCTAAGTCAAGAGGGGGCTTAGGTCCCACACGACTGATGGATGTGATTCTCCTGCTTGCAGCTGTAGGCACTCCTATGTCCCTGGTGTGGTGGTTGACCATCCTCACTTCCCTGTCAGCTGACCTGGGTACGTCCAACGAACGGAAGACAAGGTGTTGCAACTCTGCTGAGGCTCAGGCCCAGCTGGCACATGGACAGTCCAGAGATTCAAGTCTCCCGGGTCTACGCCAACCCCAGCACCAACCCCAGGGTCAGTAAAAGTGACAAGAGGCATGTGTAGAAAGTCACACCTGAGTCCAACTCCATCACACTCAGGAGCACAAATTCCAAAGTAGGGCCCACTGGCAAGGCACTGGACTCTAGAGCCATCTGCCATGACCACAGAACCTGTGTGTCTCTAATAGCCCTCAGGAGCACCAGTACCTGAGTTGTATCATCTTTGGCTGTCTCTGAGGTCCTACTGAGACGGGCGTAAGTGTGACCTCTCTGATGACCTCCTGGCTCATTTTGAAGTCTCTCAGCCATATAAACTCATTTGCCTTTACCATTTCCCCCTTTTATTCAAGGCCTTTTTCTCGTTGCATCTGCAGCTGGTGATGGTTAGTCACTGAATAGTAATGAGCTCCCTTCTGTGTTCTAGGCTGTGGGCTGGGGGAGGCAGCAGGGCTTCCAGATCTAGATGTGGGCTCTTCTTGTGGCCTCCGTGTCCCAGCGAGCAGTGTTCTGGGACAGGGCAGTCGGACAGTGGGATGGTGGCCACTTTATATTCCGGGGCATTTCAGGGGGGCACCTTGCCCAGGCGAGAGGGACGAAGGGAGGCCACCCCCCCAAGTAGACTTGAAGACTCTGGGTAAAGCAAGGGGGGCTATTCCAGAAAGAATTCACGGAGAGGCAGGTTATCCGTGCATTGGGCGCTTCGTCCTCCTTGCCCTGGGGAGTGGAGAGGGGTGAGGGTGGAGGAACGAAAGGGGCCAGGCTGTAGTGGGCTCTTATTTAGAATCCATGGAAAACCGTTTGCCTCCGATTGCCTCGTCTGGCTTTCTCTAAACTCCACGGGCTGTTACCCACCACGCCAGGGAAAGCGGGAGCTGGAGGCCGTGAGTTCCAGAGCAGACCCTGTGGACGGCGTGTGCCTTCTTTCCTGTAACGCGCCAGCCTTGGGAGGGAGCGCTTCGTGCGATGTTCTTTGTTCTTTCCCTGTCGATCGGAATATACCGTGAAAACAACCCAGCCCTTATTCTCTCCACAGACACTGTGGAATCAAGAAATGTAAATTTGACCTCCTAATTGCCATTTGACAGTAATAATAATAGAACCTGCAAAAGACAAATTGATGCAATAAGCTGGGAGGCCTTGAAGGATTTGTCTTCTCCTTGCTTTTTTTTTTTGTCTTTATACTCAAAGGGGTGCTCCATTTATGAGAAACACCATTTGAAGACAAAAAGGTAGAGATTTTCCATGTGGCACTTATTTTTGTGTAAAGATTTAGCACATGAAACAAATGACAAAATTATACTATGAGATCTTCAGTGTGTAAGATCTATTAAATTTGAAATAATTATGTATACAAGTAGTTATTATAGAAATAACCATCTTTGTCAAGTGTAACAGAAAATTATATCAGCATATAAAAGTTAAATAAGAAAGTGCTGTTTCAGAGCCTGAATCTAATCAGCATCAACAACCTAGTAATTGTTCAAGAGCTCTGCAGTCATTAATGAGGTTCTTAGGGTAGAATTTCAGTCATGTGCAAATGAATCATTGAAACTCAACATTATCAGAAAGCAATGGTTGTCTAGTGAGTTTTCAGGTCCCTAAACTGATTACAATACTTCAGCTGTGGTAAACAGAAATGAAACATATTTTCAACGATTCTTTGCAAATTTTATGTTTTTCAAGAATAATTTCCTGAGACCATCAGACTCTTACTGGGGACGGAGAGTTTCTGACCCCGCGCTCTTCTTTTCCTCACCTGGACTTGCTTCCCATATCCAGTAAGTGACTTGTCCCAGATATTTAAAATTCAAATCTTCTCATCTCTACACAGGTCTGATTACAACAACTTCGAGGAAATTGGATCGCGAGCAGCAGGCAGAGCATTTTCTGGAGGTAAGCGCACAGAGGAAGCCAGCGTTCATTAAAACTGACTTTCACTAAACTGCTTTAACCTTCACTTCAGCTAGAACTTTAATGTATGTGAACAGGGGGTTTCAAAATGAAGACACTTCTCTTCAGTGGGCCCAGAACTGGAGATTCCCGGCGCACTCCTCCAAACTCCGTCCCCTGTGCTGAGCACAGGTCGCAGATTTGTCTCTGTTTTTTGCTGATAAAGGCAGATGTGTCAACATTTCTCTCCTGACTTCAGGCCTCTCTGTCCAAGCTGGAAAAGGGGGCCGAGGAGCAGAGCCCTGTCAGCCCCAGCCTCGGGCGTAAAAAAGGGAAGCGCAGAGGGTTGCAGATAAGATGGAGTGCGTCGTTCTGAAGAAGGGCATTGGCTTGCTCTTCTCCATTTCTGGGGAAAGGATTGAGGAAGTGAAGGCTGCTAGTTGATTCACGGCCGCACATGACTGTTTCTGAAACCATAAAATGTACTCCAGTATTTCATTAAGACAGAAACAGCGGCAATATAAACTATTTCTGGAGGAGAAAAGGTAGAGAGTAAGGCATGGGATGAGAAAAGAGATAGGAGGAACGTGTATATATCACATGTCTTTATTTGGAAGCTTGAAGCCGAGTAGCATGTATGACACTGTGATTTGAGCATGACAGTCTGACAGGGAACAGATGGCAATGCTTAGACACAGCTTAGGGCTTTGTTAAGGTTGGATAATGTGTCCATGCTTCTAACATGGTGTTTGTTGCAAAGAACCATTTCCTGGACTCCATAGCCCCTCCTGACAAGCACACGGTTCTTATGATAGGACTGTTACCGTGGCAATTCTCTTCCGGTGTTCTCCTTTAAGTCCCCCCACCAATAATGATTTGGAGTGCTGGACGAGGAGTTGGCGCACTTGTGTCCTGGATCTGCCCTGCCATAATTAGCTTGACTCCTTGGACAATTCTATTTAATTGCCCTGGACCTCAGTTTCCCTTACTATGAAATGTGGCAAATAATTCCTACTCTACATACCTCAAAGGATCATTATTAGGGTCAAACCTTAAGTTGTATGTCAAAATAATCTTAAAACTTTTAATGCATGACACCAAATAAAGAATTATTATTATTGTCACATAGCACCATGATGATCCTTTTAAAACACTGTTATCTCATAAAGGTGAAAGACTCCAGGCTGCCAAAAAATAATTATACTTTTTGTTTTCCCAAAACCATGCCGATGGTCCACAGGACATACCTGGTCCAGAATTAGAGTACATTTGCCAGAAGAGCGGCAGCTTGTATTGTATTACACTAGGATGGTGATGTGTCTCCAGGTGCTGAGTCACGGGGGGCGTCAGGCGGGCTGCTCTGCCGTAGGGAAAGACAGTAAGCGTGCATGCAAGCACTTGAACTAACCCCCAGAGAATCCTTAGCAGCTTCCCAGCCTCCTGACTTGCATGAACGTCTGATCGGATGTTATTCGGTACTTCAGACTAATATACAGTGGGATCTAGAGCCTCCTTTCTCAGCCCTTCGTATATCATGTCTAGGAAAGTAGTGTAACAACAGTTTGCAGTCTCATAGGAAGGTTGCAAGACTACAATACAAACTGTGTGTAAAGATCCCGTGGAATATGTGGTGCTCAATAAGTGTGCAGTAAAGTATGGGTCTAATTATTGTGACATTACTTATTATCATGTGGTGCCATAATCCTGGACCCTTGCAAGGAATCTGCTTCGCCTCCACACTCCAGGATGGGTAATAGCTCCAGGCGGTGGACGTGCAGGACTCCGGGGTGGGCAGCCACTGTGCTCAGCCCCGGACCAGGGCAGCCCCAGGTGCTGGGGACTCAGTGCACAGGAATGGGGAGGCTGGCGACAAATGCTTGAGTGCTGGACTTCAGATGTAAAAGCACAAGAGGCCAAAAAGGAAGGTGCTCCAGAAGTGCCTGGCAGGGCTGACAGCAGCATCCTGTGCCTGGGAGGAGGGCCTCTGCGGGCAGGTGGCATGTGTGCCAGTGTTGGTATGTCGAAGAACCAGAAACCAGGCCACGGTGAGTAAGGATGTGATTAAGGGAAGGGGTGAAGGGACAGAATTAAAAGGCAGACAGGGGCAGGTTGAGGTGAGCATTCCAAATTCTGTCCAAGTACAGTGGAAGGCCAGTAAGCATGGGGACGATAGCATGTGATTCACTGTGCAGGAGCACTGGGTGTTAGCATGTGGTTCATGGTGGAGGAGCGCTGGGTGCTAGGATGTGATTCCCATTGTGCAGGAGCGCTGGGTGCTAGCATGTGATTCCCATTGTGCAGGAGCGCTGGGTGCTAGCATGTGATTCCCATTGTGCAGGAGCGCTGGGTGCTAGCATGTGATTCACTGTGGAGGAGCGCTGGGTGCTAGGATGTGGTTCATGGTGGAGGAGCACTGGGTGCTAGCATGTGATTCATGGTGGAGGAGTGCTGGGTGCTAGCATGTGATTCATTGTGCAGGAGCGCTGGGTGCTAGCATGTGATTCACTGTGCAGGAGCGCTGGGTGCTAGCATGTGGTTCATGGTGGAGGAGCGCTGGGTGCTAGGATGTGATTCCCATTGTGCAGGAGCGCTGGGTGCTAGCATGTGATTCACTGTGCAGGAGTGCTGGGTGCTAGCATGTGATTCCCATTGTGCAGGAGCGCTGGGTGCTAGCATGTGATTCACTGTGGAGGAGCGCTGGGTGCTAGGATGTGGTTCATGGTGGAGGAGCACTGGGTGCTAGCATGTGGTTCATGGTGGAGGAGCGCTGGGTGCTAGCATGTGATTCATTGTGCAGGAGCGCTGGGTGCTAGCATGTGGTTCACTGTGCAGGAGCGCTGGGTGCTAGCATGTGGTTCATGGTGGAGGAGTGCTGGGTGCTAGCATGTGATTCACTGTGCAGGAGTGCTGGGTGCTAGCATGTGATTCACTGTGCAGGAGCGCTGGGTGCTAGCATGTGATTCATTGTGCAGGAGTGCTGGGTGCTAGCATGTGATTCCCATTGTGCAGGAGCGCTGGGTGCTAGCATGTGATTCCCATTGTGCAGGAGCGCTGGGTGCTAGCATGTGATTCATGGTGGAGGAGCGCTGGGTGCTAGGATGTGATTCATGGTGGAGGAGCATTGGGTGCTAGCATGTGATTCATGGTGGAGGAGTGCTGGGTGCTAGGATGTGATTCCCATTGTGCAGGAGTACTGGGTGCTAGCATGTGATTCATTGTGCAGGAGCGCTGGGTACTAGGATGTGATTCAAGGTGGAGGAGCGCTGGGTGCTAGCATGTGATTCATGGTGGAGGAGCGCTGGGTGCTAGCATGTGATTCACTGTGCAGGAGCGCTGGGTGCTAGCATGTGATTCATGGTGGAGGAGTGCTGGGTGCTAGGATGTGATTCATTGTGCAGGAGCGCTGGGTGCTAGCATGTGATTCACTGTGCAGGAGCGCTGGGTGCTAGCATGTGATTCCCATTGTGCAGGAGTGCTGGGTGCTAGCATGTGATTCATTGTGCAGGAGTGCTGGGTGCTAGCATGTGATTCACTGTGCAGGAGCGCTGGGTGCTAGCATGTGATTCACTGTGCAGGAGCGCTGGGTGCTAGCATGTGATTCACTGTGCAGGAGTGCTGGGTGCTAGCATGTGATTCACTGTGCAGGAGCGCTGGGTGCTAGCATGTGATTCACTGTGCAGGAGCGCTGGGTGCTAGCATGTGATTCCCATTGTACAGGAGCGCTGGGTGCTAGCATGTGATTCATGGTGGAGGAGCGCTGGGTGCTAGCGTGTGATTCATTGTGAAAGAGTACTGGGTTCTAGGATTTGGTTCCCACTGTGAAGGAGTGCGGGTGCTAGAAGATGATTCTCATTGTGAAGGAGCACTGGGTGCTAGAATGTGATTCTCATTTTGAAGGAGCACTGGGTGCTCCACTGGGCACAGATGACCTGGGGCTTTGCAAGAGTGTCCAGTGAAGACTGGGGAGCTCCTGGAGGTATCCAGGTGAGAGACTCGTTCGTGGCTTGGTAGATGGGGATGGTAGTGAGAAAAGAAGGGAATTACTGTCTAATACAAATCCCCAACGATGCTGGGTAACAAGAAGCAAATGGCTTTCCTGCCATTTTCAGGGGAGATCTTAAAAACTAGGTGATCTGGAGCATACTGGGTTGCCCAAAGCACCACTCTTGCTCCTTCATTTAGTTAGTATTCCTGCTAAGGTTTCCAAAAGCCAGTTAAATCTCAGTCAGTTTCCCTCTCTCCTTTACATTCCTCTTTCTCTCACTCTTTTTCCCCCTTTCCTACACACAACACACTCTTGTTCTCAAGCCCTTAAATTTCTCAGTTCTTGACCACATTATTTTTTTCTGTATGCCATTGTTGTGGCAGTTTGGTATTCCTTTCTTTTTTTCTGAATGGGTCATGGAGGGAGTATTGCTTTAACTTACCCCTGCAAAATATGGGTAAAATATCGCCACTGAGAATGCAGGGTCGAGTTCTCTGTCGTTCACAAATTTTTGTGACAGCTGATACATTTTGTGAGTTGTCAGTGCTGGGCTTGGGTAATTAACCTCCTGGAGAGTCTTTAATTGCCAGGATAACCCAGTGCTCCTATTAAACTCATATTAACCTTCTGGCTCTATTCCATATCTCTCACCCCAATAAAATAAAATTGACTCTTCTTGAAAGGACCCGTTTAGACGCTGACGGGGCAGGTACACTTGTGAGTAGGTAACCAGGAGTGCATCACTGATTTGTTTGTGGTTTGCTGTCCCAGCATAGAAGGCACTTGGATTATGTACAGCTGTAGTCTGCCTACATCATTTAAGATACTAACTTCACTGTGTATGGGCCGTAAGGGTTTTTGAGTCTGTAGAGTGTTTCCCTTAAATCTAAGATGATGAAAGGAAGATTGTCAATTACCAGAATCCAAATGACTTGCTAAGGAAATAAGAGTAGCTAAGAATGGTAGGCAGATTCACAAGTGCAGCTTATGTTTCTTTGGTGAATCCTAAGTGTAATCCTTGCCTGGTTTGGAAGTCTGTTTTGAGAAGATACTGGCCTGCTCTCCTCCTTCTACCATAAAATGAAAAAATCATGGGCTTCTTAGTATACAGATGCAAAGTCATACTCATTCCTCGACAGCCAGCAGAGACTCCAGTGGAGGGCCAAGGCAAGTTCTAGCCAGCAGCTTCAGTGCTGATAATTGACCTGGGTCACTAAATAGTGGATTTACTTTTTAGCTTGGCATTTGTGACTCTAGCCCTGAGGCTCTCATTATCATACAAGGCAGCTGTGAAATAAAGAACAGAGTAAATGTCCTCATTTTTCCCACATTATAATCACTTGTATAGATTGTTTCCTCATGTAGTAGGTTTAGGCTCCTTGTAAGCCTAAAACATGATTTATCAAGAGAGCAAGTGGTGGTGGCGTGGGAAAGCAAGTGTGAGGCTCGCACAGGCTTCTGCTCCCAGCCTAGTGGGCCCTGGACTTGGGGCCATCCTCCCTCATCTCTGTGTCTCTTACATGGCAGCGCTGGTGTGAAGGTGAGCGGCGGTGCGCACGACACCGCTGGCCAGCAGGCGTCCCCCGAGTGGCGGTACGTGCTGTCGGCACAGATGGTCCCAGTCAGCTCTGTCCACAGGGCGTCTAGTTCAGTACCTGGAAACCCCACTAGCAGCCATCCGATAAACGTCATGTGAGTGAATGATGAGGCTGCGACTTCTTCAACCCTGAGCGAGACCGTGGAGGGGGAGGTTAGCACGCGGAATGGCGTGGGTTTGGCGATAGAAAGAAGGGCCGCTCTTCCAGCTGCACGGGCACTGTGAAGCCCCGAGCTCCGACCTCCACCTCCTGTCTGTTCAGTGGGGCAGGCGTACCCGCTGCACAGAGTACCTGCAGGGGGCCTGGCACGCAGGAGCTGCTCCACCGTGCTGTGCCCTCAGCAAGGACACTGTCCGTTTCCTGCAGTGTCTCCAGTAGTTTGAATAGCTTAGAGCAGTTCAAATATTCAGATATTCTTATATCTACATATCTAACCCTATAGTCCTGACTTAATTATGTGTGACTATTTATCCTGCCTTCAAAAGAGGATTACTTTCCCTCCCTTTTGATCTTGAAATGCTTCGCTGTTCAGGGCTGGATGGTTTTGATAAAAGTCTCCCAAAGAGAACAGAAAGAGTATTTTATTTGCAGATCTAAAAAGACGACAAGGTCCAGTAGCCAGTATAAAAACAGTAGGTGAGAAATGATGTTGTGTGTGGATAGAGTTGTATGTAGCCCAGAGAATGGGTGCGATGTTACAGTGAAGTCATTCTAAATAACAAAACACGTCATGGAGCAGTATGCGAGATCTATCGGAAGAGAAATTATTTAGCATTTCTGCCTTGAACATACTCATCCATCCTCCTCTGTACCACACATCACATGTGGCTATATTTTTCTTCTTGTCTGAAATTCTTGAACCTTTTTAGAGTTTTATTTTCCATAGGGAAAAAAAAAATACTGCTCTTCAGTAAGTTTTTATAGCATTTCCTCTTGCCTTAGGATGCAAATTGATTTCTTCAGTGAGTGCATATCCTTAGTGGTTTCTTATATTGCTCAGCATCTGCTTTCACAATGATGATAATTTCTGGCAGAGAAGAATGGTGGGCCCCTTGCAGTCCATTAAGCGGTCCATACTTCTATAATTGAGCTCAAGAGGAGGGGAAGTGGCTTTCATTACTCCCCTCTTCCTGCAGGAAGCATCAGCGGGCCCTCAGAAAAGCTGGTGTAGCTACCTAAGAGCAGCAGCCTGTCGCGGCCCCCAGGAAAGCCACCCAGCCTCGCGCGGCCCCCAGGAAAGCCACCCAGCCTCGCTGCCTGGCCCCCAGGACCACGCCACGCACGGCCGAGCCCCTACACGGCTCCGTCGCCCGCCCCTTCTCAGTCCTTCTCGTGTTAAGCTATGGAGACTCCCCTTTCTGCTCTGTTCTTCCCGTCCTAAAAGCAGCGTGGGACAAGCCCCAAGCTCGCTCTCTTGGAGTCGGTGTGCCCTTCCCAGCGGCTGTCCTCTGCCTCGGACGTTCAGAGTCGCAGTGCTCACAGCCACACGGGGAGCTGCTTCGGCTAGAAGCCACCTTGGCAGCCGGGGCTGCTTTCCACTCCCCCCTCTACAGGGCCTCCCTGCCACTTTATAGCGGCAGAAAGCGGGACCTGCCAGAGGAAGCGGTGCGCCCAGGGTTGTACAGCCAGTCACAGTAGAGTCCGGTCCAGTGGACGTGACCCCGGACGTCGCCAGCACATTGAAACTGGGCAAATCGGGTCACCGTTCCCACTCATTTTGTAATCCCGGGTTAGCGGAGTGTCGGGTCAGCTTGTGCTCGCGAATCCGCGTCTTCTGGTGCACACCTGAAAAGAGGAGGTTTCCGCTTACTCCTGCTCTTTGGCTGATAATCCCATCCCACCGCAGCCCCGGCCTCAGCAGCTCTCCAGCGCCTGCTTCCCTGCCCGTTGGCTGCCGGCTCAGCCCCTCGAGGGGTGGCCGTGCACACCTGCGGTGAGCGTGGCTGCAGCGGAGGCTGTGCGGCAGGCCGGGTCGCTGCTCGCCCACCCCAGGCCCTTTCTTCTCCAGCCCTGCCTCACCACGTGGAGGAAGTGCACCTGAGACCCCCAGCCACAGCGTAGGAGGGTAAGCCTCCCCCAGCACATGCTGCCTCCAGACCCTGGCGCTCGGGCAGTCTCCCCCACCCCAAAGTCTCGGGAGGGCCCTCGTGAGCACACGCCGGTGCCCGCCCGTCCCTCCCATCCCTCCGAGGGCCTCTGTCCTCCGCTCTCCTCCCAGCCAGGCTCTCCTGAAATTCCCAGCAGTCGATTTTCCTATGAAAGTGTCATTCTTTACGTCTTAAATAATGCCCCAGAGGGTTTCAGCAGCCGAGTCCGGGGTGGCCACTCCGGTAAGCGGCAGTGCTCCAAAATGGGTTTACCAATTGCAGTGGATGCGCCACGCTGGTGAAAGACGTCACCAACGTGGGAAAATGTGGGAGGCGTGGGGAGCGGGGCACGTGGGAATCCCCTCTATATCCTCTGTAACATTTATGTAATTGAAGTATCTTTTTAAAAATTAAAAAGTGGGGAAAACAAAGAAGGAGCAGCTGGTGTTGCTGGCGGGGGTGTGTGTGAGTCTGGGTTGGCAGGGGGTGCTGGCATTCCAGGCACTGCAGAACGACCCCAGTTGGTGAGACTCCTTAAGAACGCTCCTCTCTGAGGTCTCCCCAGCAGGGCCAGGGGCACACTTACCACTCACTCTACTTCACCAGCTCATGAAAGACTAAATATTGACTTGGACATACACACACAGATTGTTCAAAGCCAGTATTACTTCTCAGAGACAGTCCATTCGAGACAGGTTGCAAGATGCCCCTGGTGGAAGGAGGTGGCTCAGAGAAGCCCAGCGCAGACGGGGGGTTGAATGGGTGGAGCTCCCCTGCCCCTTCTAGAGAGGCGACAGCAGGGCCAGGCATGGAAGCAGCAGACCTGGCATCATCAGAAAGCCTTATTTTCCCAAGAAAAACTGAAGTCAGGTTTACATGTCTCTATTTTTTTCTTTATTTATTTTTATTATCTTATTTTAAAGATACATGGATCACACAAAATACATGTCTATATTAAATGTAGCTGCTTCATTTTTTTTAACACTGTGTAAGCCAACGAGCAGTAAAGATTTCTTGTCATAACTACCTGCCTCATAACAGTTCTCGCACAGTGGAGTAAGTACTTCATACGTTTTCTAGAATGGTTTTAGCCTGCTGTCTTCTCTTCATTCTGCATCTTTCTGAAATGGGCCCCTTTGGGTCTTAAAAAAATAGTAAATGAGCTCGCAGCTGAGCCCTAAGGGACCCGTGTGTGAGGATTTGGTTATGGCCTCAGCTCAGGGCTGTCTTCAGACCCTGTCCACGTGGGCAGAGGAGGGCAGCCTTGCTTTGGCTCTGGATTACGTCGAGCTGCGTGGGCTCTCCTCTGCCCTGTGTCTTGTTGGCTGCACTTCTTCGTTTCTAAAATTTGCTTGTGTGTTCACCCGGCTAGCCTCCAGGGTAGTAATCTGCAGGCAAGCACCTCTCTACTCTGGGAGGAAGGTCTGGAGTGAGTCCTTGATCCCACCCATGACACCCAGTCTACCTGTTTGGGAAGGCTGTTTGTTTCATTGCCCTTAGGTCTGCGCGCCCATTAGGAGACGCAGTAGAGTAAACGTGTTCCCTGGACAGGGGGTCCTTCCAGTGGGCCGCCCGCAGGTGGAGGTGGCAGCTTTGCCCTCTGCGCACGGCCATGCTCGGGCGGTGGCCGCTCCGGCATCGGTGGTGCCGAGGCCCTGCTCGGCTTGCACGCGGGCGGTTTCTGCTGCTGTGCGCGCTCCCTCACGCCTTCCGAGGCGGGCAGCCGGAACGTCCCTTCCCCGCAGGTGAGGGCGCACCCTCCGCAGGGAAGAGGCTGCTCTGCCTCGCGCCTCTGCGCGCCGGGGGGAGCCCCTCTGTGACTGCTGGTCCTGGGAGCCCCATCTCCACAGGCTGATGCTGTACTGGCCGTGCTCCCTGCCGCCACAGCCCTCCTCCCTCCCTCCCGCGGGTTTGGGCAGCACCTCTCTGAGCTGGGAAGGCGCTGTGCAGCCGCTTTGGGAACCACAGGGCTCACGCCCACACTGCGCGCCTTGCCCCTGGAGCACAGCGTGTGTGGGGGGAAGTAAAACAGAACAGCAGCCGACTTAGAGCCGGGAGGTGGGCTCCAGGGCCTCTGTCAGCAGGGGGGCGCCCCTCCTCTGCCTTGCTTCCCGCGGCAGCAGACCGCTTGGCTGGCGTGGGCTGTTGCTTCGGGAACTTTCAAATGACGTGCTTTTGTGACAAATCAGGGGCTACCAAGCTCAGCTACTTCATGGCAGGACTGGTTTCGTGACCTGCTGAGAGGGTTGTCAGTACACGGCTGCAGAGCACCGTGATGAAGAGGAGGCAGGAGGGCCTCGGGCGCAGGCCAGAGGGAAAGAAATGGGCAGTTTGGGGCAGAAACCGTCAGTTCCTCCTGCAAAATAGAATAAACTTGTAATAAATTCAATTCTTTCTTTTTTTCCAGATATAGCACACTATATATTTTATACAATTAGTCAATTTAAATTAGCAAGAAATAAAACATCTCTTGTAAAATGATGCCCACTTCTCATAGTCCCTCCGAGTTGATATCGAAGTAATCCTGTATTACAACTGTAAAGACCGTGGACAGCGTAGGCTTTGGCGCGAGACAGACCTGGCCAGTCACTAGCTGTGGGGCCTCACGCCAAACTACTTAGCCTATCTAAGCCTCCTTGACTCATCTATAAAATTGGGACACTAATAGTCCCTTCTTCACAGGATTTTGTGAGCATGGGCAAATTGCACGTGCATTGCAAATATTAAGTGTTTAAATATGTTACGTATTATGATTGGAAGCTTAGAATTGTTCCTTGTGATCTGGGAAGCGGCCTTCTTGTGGCAGAGTTCAGAACACTTAATGCATTCTGTTATACGCTGTGCTTCTAGTTTGGCTCATAGTTGACTGTGGGTACCTTAATAAGAGAGTGTCTGTGACTGCCTGAGCAGGTGCATAGCATGCCTCAGAAGGACCAATTCCTTCCTCCGCTCTGCTCTGAGGAAGAGCCCGCAGCTCAGCTGTGTCTCCGCTTCGCCTGGAGCCTCCGTCTACATGCGCTGTGACCATGTCAGTGGAAACGGCCCGTCCTCAGGCTGGCAGAGCGAGGCCGGCCGTGGAGCTGGCGTGGCTGGACGAAGGCCCCTGGGTGCTGCTGGGGGCCTGTGGCTCCCCTGCATCTCTCAGCCAGGCTCCGAAAGGGAGACTCCCTGGGCCACGCTGCAACCGCAGCCGGGGCATCCCCAGGAACGCAGGGCACCCCCGAGGCCCGAGGCCAGCACGGCAGAGCGCTGGCCTCCAGCTGGCCATCTCCGGTCGCCACCTCCGGGGACGTCCTGGAATCACGCCACTCCCCGGCCTAGGGCAGTAGGTGTGTTTGTGGTTAAGCCGCGATGGGGGTTTGCGCGTCCTTCGTTCAGATGTGAAAGCCTCAGCCGTGTGGAAGTCACAAAGGGTCGTGCGTGTCCAGAGCCGTTCAGTGGAGGCCGGTCACAGCAGGTCACCGCAGCGGCCAGACCTCAACTCTGAAGTCCAGCCGTGGCCGCGCCCAGCTCCACCTCGCCCGCGGGCCGCTCGGCCACCCTGGAGTGCTGGGGAGCCGCGCGTGCCCCGCCTGCTCCCGTCCTGACCCTGCATGCCATGTGGTGCCAAGAAGCTCTGCGGTGGGTGAAGGGCCAGAGCTGCAGGGGCTCCTCCTTGCGCCCCCAGCGCTAGACCAAGTCCTGGCATGCAAGAGGCCCTCGGTGACTGTTGCCGGGGTTTGGAGCTGTGGGCTCCAGGGAATCCACAAGCAGGGTAAGCCGTGCTTCCCAGGAGGCAGCGTCCGGGCTGTGCAGAGAGCGCGGGGCGTGGGCCGAGCCTGCAGGGCAGTGCCGAGGCTAGAGGCCTGCTGGGCTCCTGCACTGCCAGCAGGGCCCGTCCCCGCACGCCCGCTGGCCCGGACGCCTGCCACCGCAGCACGTGCCCAGGACCTCAAGCAGCTCCTAAACCTCACCCACCTCCTTAAAATCATCCCGAGGAGGTCATATGTATATAATTCAGGAGGACCTTAGATTTCTCACGAGGTGCCCTGCTATCATTCTAAAGATGCTGGTAAATCTTAAAATTAGACATGAGGCTGAGCTCCATGCTCGTGTATGCTTTGTGATTATGTAATCAAGATGAACTCTGCTTTTAGGGTATGTACTTTCAAATGAAGCACAAAGTGCTCAGTATTTTAAAAAATGTATAAGTACCTATTAATCATCTGGTTAAGAAGCTTCACAAAGATAAAGCACTTTAGAGCCCGCTGCCAGGACTCACGCGGCTTCCGGCCCCATGGCCCCGTGTTCTGAAAAAGCAGAATGCCTTCTGACAGCCTTCAGATAGAGACTTAAGTTGTTCTGTATTGTTTTTTCTTAATTGCAGAAGTTATGGGTATATAAAACAATTATGCATAAAACACAGGATTCCCATAGACCACCCATTGTTAATGTCTTGCACTGGTTTGGTACATTTGTTGCAATTGATGAAAGCACATTTTACTACTAAAGATGGTCCATGGTTTACTTAGGATACACTGTAAACCTTAACTAGCTATTCCCTACCCTTTCCCTGCCCCCTGGTAACCTGTATTCTAGATTCTGACTCTGTGAGTTGGCTGTGAAAGCAAATTTTGACCCTGTCTAATACCAAAATGTCTGGGTTTAGAACAATTTTGACAAAGCCTCACCTTTACCTGCTCCCTCGCGATCACTGGAAGGCCTGAGAGGCGTTTCTCACTCAGAGGTGGCGAAGTCAGGTTTAAAGCAGCAGCACAGCTTTGCCAGCAGGAGGTGCTACTACAGCACACGGACCTGTGGTGTGCAGGGATTAGGTGTGCCTTTGGTCTCAGCCAGAGAAGGTGGTTTTCTTAGTTAGTGTTTTTACAGCAGAGATGCTTCGTCTGTCAGCCGTGGCCAGGACACGCCTGCTCCACCTCGGTGAGGAATTACAAACCTGTGCCAGGCTGTGACGGAGCCATGATGTGTACAAAAACCATTTACACACCCTCAAAAATGACGCTTCCAGGAGCAACTCATT
Organism: Dasypus novemcinctus; assembly: GCF_030445035.2. Classification (NCBI taxonomy): domain Eukaryota; kingdom Metazoa; phylum Chordata; class Mammalia; order Cingulata; family Dasypodidae; genus Dasypus; species Dasypus novemcinctus. The sequence continues at coordinate 127,085,003 of NC_080682.1, forward strand.
AAAAGTTCTGTCACAATACAAGGACATCAATGAGCAAGGAAGAGTGAACTCGGTTTCTAATGGTTTAAAGCATGTGCATACCTCAGTGAAAAGGAGAAAATAAGTCTATGCCAAAACTGTTTCAGAAATGATGTGGCGCCTGTGGTAGGAGTTTTCAAATGTAATTATTTATACTTACAAAAGTAGCACATGTTCGTTTTAAATAAAAATAATAGATAAAAATAAACAATAAAAGAGAACATTTCAACACCACCCATAATTTCCCCATGGAGTGATACAGTGATAATTGCGTTTTACATTTTGGTGTATAATCTTTCAGAATTCTTTTTAAATTTATACCCACATATATATCTACACATACATTGTTCGTGTGCTCGTATATTTACATCAGCTGTTTGCACATACATGAAGTTTCTCACAAAGATTGAATAATACAATATGTATTGTTTTGTAACCTTTTTCATTTATTTATTGTGGGCATGTTTCTTGATTAATAAATTTACATTCAGCACCTTATTTTTACAGCTGCATGTGATCTCGTTAAGCAGCAGTCTACAGTGGGGTTTTTAACGGCAGTAAGTAGTGAACCGTCCATCACGTGTCGTGGATTTAGCCCAGTGCCCTCCTCGCCCCCCACCCCCGAATCCCTAGGCACATTTCTCTTGCCCTGCTACGGTGCCTGCCTTCAGGCCATTTTTCCCTGCCTTCTGCTTGTTGACCAGCTGTTAAAAAAAAGACCCAGGGCATCATAACATCTAGTATAATTTGGCATACTGTTTCAGACATTTGACCAGACCACACACAATACAAGCAAAATCCCTTCCCTTTGCTGGAGTTGTAATATTCTACCTTGTAGCATTCACTTACTGCAGAAAAAACACAGCATAAGAAAAATTGATATAAATATCTCTGAAACATGTGGGAAAAAAAGACAACTGCATATTAACGCATGACATTTGGAAACCCGAACGTGTAACCCATGTATGTAACCCTATACATCTGAACAGTTCGTCTGCAAGTAGGCACTGCTCCCGGCTCTTCAATTGTAACTTATCCTACCTTAGAACATTTTCTCCTGAAGGCAAAATGATCTATTGTAAGCATCTTTTCCCAAAAGCACAAATGAATCCCCCAGAATCATGAAGTTTCATAGCTAAACAGGACCTTAGAGGTCATCTGCTTGATGACGGATTATTTAAACCCCAAATTAAGGACCCAGGTAAACATTTGCCAAATGTGGGCGTGCAAGCGGCATTCACATTTGGCAGAGCTGTCTGCTTTCTCTGCTGGTGACAAATCGTGGCATCAAAAGAGAGAAAGGGTCCAAACCAAACCGTAGCCGAGTCTTGTCACGTCTTGGAGAGGGTGCATATGCGTTCGCACGTTTAAGAGCAGAATCCCACCGGATGAGGCGGGGAGCCCCAGCCGAGACGGCCGCCCCTGGCTCCTGTCCATTTCTCCATCAGCTCCACATTAAAGCGACTCTGGAAAGACTGGAGTGTACACGGAGGATCCGTCATCTCTGCAATCAGAAAACCTATTTTCAGACAACCTTGAAATGTGGTCTTCTAGTGAGGGAGAGCAGGAAAAATAATATGCTTCTGTGAAATATCCCTTTTTGAGGGTAAACATGTAAAGAAATATATAACTCATAAATGTGTCTGTTGTGAGACCATACATTATAAGGTCCTTAATGGTCAATTTTGTTTCCTCCTGGCACCAAGGTTATATTTTTTAGGCTTTTTATAAGTATTGGCTGAATTGAATTGAAAAAAAATATTTTCACCCCTTTCTCTTTCTTGAGGTTAGACAGGGAGAAGGAGAAAATGAACCTCAATTCAGTTAGCATTAATTTCTATCTAGGGAGGAAGTTTAGCTATATGGACCTGTGCCCACATACTTCTAAGCACATAAATATGTAACTTTAGACATCTGACAAATGACAGGACCAGTCCAGAAGCCGTAGAAGGAAGCACCGTCAAATGAGGTTGCCAGTTGATAAGACAAATGTATCTGGACCTCACAGAGCTCAATTTCATCACGTAATTCACGACAAGACCATTTGCCCCCAGAGGGAGGATCCACAGCGGCAGCGTGTTGGCCTCTGGTTGCTTCAGACGTGGTGTTATCTGGAGATGCCTCCACTCAGAGGCCCTCGAGGTGGAACTGCGGGCCCTGGCCAGTTTACGTGTGGCCTGCATGCCACTCACCTCTTTGCACAAGTGTTCAAGCAAAAGGTCTGGCCTAAGAGGTTGGATTATGCTTGTAATCTGATCTGTACCTGGGAATGGTTGAGTTATGAGTAGGGCGTTACAGCCCCACCCCTTGGTGGGTGGAGACTCAGATAAAAGGCATGGCGAAGAACAGAGTTGGGGATTTTCTAATGTTAGAGTTTGAAGCTAAAGACCCGGGAAGTCAGCTCCCAGAGGAAAGAAAAGCCAGCCCCCAGAAGGAAGGAACTTTGAACCCAGAGAAAAGCAAACCCCAGAAACGTAGGAACCCAGGAAGCCTGAACCCTTGCAGATGTCAGCAGCCATCTTCCTCCAAATAGACTTTGGTGAGGGAAGTAACTTATGCTTTATGGCCTGGTATCTGTAAGCTCCTACCCCAAATAAATATCCTTTGTTAAAAACCAACCAATTTCTGGTATTTTGCATCAGCACCCCTTTGGCTGACTAATACAGAGGTGAAGGAGGCAAGCCAGCAGAGAGTACCACTGCTGGAAGCAAAGTGTAGACCCAGAGATGGACTTGTAAGATCAGGAATGAGAGGCCAGTCTTACAGAAGGAGCTGCCCTTGACTGCCACAGCCGGAGTGATGGAGTAAGAGTTCAAAACCACAAAGACTCTCAAGCAAAGGGAGAGCATTGTTCCCGCTGCTTTTTAATTCTCTCCTTGATTGTCACACATTTCAGAGGCATACAGATGTTCCATTATTTTAGCTACCAACTTGGGAAATGACATTATAGTTACTTTAAAAGTTGTCAGAACACTAAACTCAACAATGACAGTTTATAACCCATTTTCTCTGAAGTGCTTAATTTTTTTCCTTAATCCCGATGGGCTGGCATTTAAAGAAAGGAAGTCAGGATTCTGAAACCCAGTTAGTTTCTGCATATGCAAAGTTATTCTTTGTGCTCATCCGCATGCATGCTGGCTCTTGCACATATGTATTGGGTATGCCGTGCTTTAACTTTTCCTCCATTTGTGCCTCGATTTGTTAACAACAGGAAATTTGCTTCATGCTTTAACTTTAAATATTTGCACTCTTTTAATTTGAGACTAAACTATTTAAATTCCTTAGGGATTCAAATATCGCATTTTTCAGAAAACTGAAAGCTAGTTTAAAAGGCCAATATGTAGTCAATAAACTATTAATTTTGAATGTGCATATTTTCCAATTTAACAAAAATATAATGGTATGCATATCATATTTTACATCTGATTTATTTAAGATAGCCCAGAAAATTCCATTTGTAATTTCCAGTTGCAGAGGAATGAAGTTCTTCAGTTTAATACCTGCAGCATTCTTATGGTAATTTGGAAATTGGGAGACTTGGCCACATTCATAAATGGTAACTGTAGAAAAGCAATCACTTCCAGATCAAACAAAAGCGTGGAGAATCCTGAGGATACTTTGGAAAGGAGGGCGCTGTTTCTAACAAGCCCAGTTACAGTGTCTATTCCTGAAGTAGATGAATGGAAGAGTTCTTTTAAGACTATTACTGTTGCTTTTTTCGGTATAGGCTGCTTCTATTATCTTCTGTACATTACTTAGCACCCACTAAGCTCTATAAATATGCAGTGGTGATATTATTGCTCAGAATTCGTTTAGCACTCTCACATCTTCTGAGTACCTCAATGTTCTGCCTACTAGGTGCTGGGAATTTTAACTTAATAATCATGCTGAGGCATTGAGCTTGGAGGCGTAATGACCCGTGTGAGATAATCCTCCACTCCAGCAGGACATTTTGGAGCGAAGCCATTGGGTTGTCCAGTAATTCATTACATAGCAGAGAAACTTTACTTTCCACACTAAAATTCAGGGCCTCAGTATGCATCCCTTCCAGTCTCTCTCCTACAAGCCATCCACATTATGATCCCCCAGCATGTCAAAAAGGGAGAATATGGGCAGGGGGGGAGGAAATGAGTAGATCTTTGACAACTAAACAGTGCTGACCAACCTCAGAAGACAGAATGCCAGACAAAGAGAGTGTGACATAAAACTTGAAGTGGGACTGGGTTCTTTACCAGGACAACTCCACCCCCACTTCACCCCCAGCCTACTCAGTTATAAATAGACTTTGGAATACCTGACAATTTCTGTGTATTTTCTCCTATGAAATGAGCTTTCCTCTTGGCTTAAAAGAAATTATCCACAGATAGTTGGGGTTTTTTTCTGTTTTCTTCTTGTTTTTTAAGGAGGTACTAGGGATAGAACCTAGGACCTCATGCGTGGTAGGCAGGTGCTCAACTACTTGAGCTACCTCCACTCCTCTCCACAAATAGTTCTGATACCATTAATATCCTTGGTACCAGACACAGCTCCTGGCAGTATAATATATATGCTCTACATGAAGGATGGATGGATGAGTGAAGTAATGGGTCATCTATGAAGGGAAGATTCCCAGTTGTTCTAGGAACCCAGGATCTTGGTTACTTCATTACTTCTTTATAGAGAGAGAACTGGTAGTTACCTGACAAAATTCTTAACTCTTTATCTAATTTGGAACTTATGGGGCAACCAACCTACTTTTGAAAAATTTAATTTATCAAGAAATGAAATGCTCTGGGAATATTAGAATTGATATTAAATTAACGCATATTAACACTCATGAGAATATGAAAATATTTGGTGAGAGATTTGATTAACAGCCCATGGCTTATAAAATAAATTGCTGTAAACACACAAGCATGTGCACATACACACACATACAGGAGTATTTCCAACTCATAAAACATTGTGGTTAACACCCACAGTTTCCCTAAAACAGATGGGGACGCCAGACTAACACAAGTGAAACAATGACCTGTGAGTGCATGATAAAATTTTGTGCCCAGTGTTGAGAAACAGTGTGTATGTGCTGTAAGAGTTAAGGCCCAGACTTAAAGGGGGGCCCATGGAAGAGGGGAGCCTTGACCTAGACCCTGAGGAGGAAGAGGAGAGATGGAAAAGAGAACGCAAGGCCCAGGATACAGGCCCAGAGAGGGAGGGGCTGGCACCTGCGGGGCAGGTGAGTAGCCCAGCTGCAGTGGGAGGTGACTCTGGGGAGTAGTGGGGCAGGGAAGTGATTGCCCACGACGTCAGAAGCTGGTCCTCAGTAGGACACCTCAACAGACTTGGTACGTTTTCTTGGCTCCATTTGTGTTTCTTCGCTTTGGATTAAGTGATGTGGCCATCCTGGCAGCTGCTACCTACGTAATTAACTCCTCCTCATCCACCTCTTGTCTATGATCTTAGGAACTCTCGTTTTGTGCTTTGAGTTTCCAGTGTAGAGAAAAAGCCTTGCATCAGCTTTTTCTGGAAAAAAAAAAAAAAAAGAAAACTTACTTTCCATTTTTTCTATTGTGAATTGCAGGCATTTGTTTTATACATTTCCATAACATTCTTGACTCTGCATATTGTTACGTGTATGCACTCTGTTACTCTTGCCACTGTGGTGCTTCTAGAGTAGGTGGGTTTGACTTCGGGTCTGTATATTTTAATTTTCTTCTTCACCACATGAGTACTTGGGACTTAACCCTGAGGACTAGACAAGTTAATCACCAGGGCCACTTTGTCTGATGAACCTGTCATCCCACCTGAATTACTATTACGTAGATGGAATCCAGAAAGAGACTCATGGGTGGCAGGTGTGGGGTGGAGAGGAGTTTCTTTTTGCTAATTGCATTAGTAGGTTTATTCTTACAGAGACTACCTGGAAGGAACCTGTAGGAACAAGCTGTTGTCTTGTATGTGGTATCGACAGAAAACAGCCATCGAGGAGTAGCTCAGGTGGACCAGAGTTGGAGCCAAGTCTCCACCATATATTTGCGAATGATCGAGAGCAAGTTCAAATTCTGTGATAGTTTCGCTGTCCTCCGCTGTCCAGTGGGGATAACAGTGGCCACTGCACAGGGCTAAGTGCTATGCAGAAAAGATATCCAGAGAGGCTCGCAGCGTGCCTTGCATAGAGTAATCTGTGACTATCGCTAGTTCCCTTCTTAAGGAAAAGATCCTAAGGATGCCTTGTGCTGCCCTAATGCCTAGCGCAGTCCTAGCAGTAGTAGATTCTCAAGAACTCTCTTGCTCTGGGAATGTAAAAGCAGCGCACCGTGCTGAGGACCAAAAAGGAGCAGCGCCCAGAGTCAGATAAGCCAGCCTGCCTTCGAGGGGACCTGCTCCGGCATCCCACCTGCCTCGCCCCATTCGAGGGGAGGTGGACCTGGTGCGGCTTACCTGTCTCACAGGTCTGACAGCAGTGTCACTCTGCGACAGGCTGCGTGGGTAACTAGGTTCTTAGAATGTAAAGTCAGAATTATCTTCAGTGGCTTCTTCACCCACCTGACAAGAGACCTCAGGCTGGTACTTCCATATCGGGAATGATGGGAAAATATGGACGATGTATGAACATATATGGAAGATTTTTTTCAGAGTGCTTCATGACAGATGTTGTAACTGTTCTTTGACTACTGTGCCCAAGTTTGACATTCTTCTTAACTTAAAAGTTTTTTCACTTCACTTCATTCCTTTAGTGCCTGGCATTTGAAAGTTCTGTGCTCATGGGAAGGGGACTTAAGGTGAATACAGCGTGACTGTGGGGCTCCAAGCACGCCCCTCTTGAAGAGCGGGCCTCCCTCCGTTAGGACAGAGTTCCCAGGCATGCCCATCACAGTCTCATTGTGAGACCTGTCTCATTAAAACGGAAGAGGTAAGCCGGAATGCCAGACTGGATTCAGGGAGATTGTGGTCATGGCCACAGAGTTGTACAGCTTCTTCCCTCAAGAGGCGGAGACTCTGTCCACACTGCACAGGCGGGCTGGCCTGGGAGCTTGCCAGGGCCAGTACCCCCGTACCTTTTCTTGGGCCGGCCCTTGCTTGTGCTCCCACCGTGCATACCATCCTGAGATGGGATGCGTCAGCACACTTTTCTGCCAGCGCCAAGACTGATGGCGTGAGATAAGCACCAGGACAGAGTGGGAATGTTGATTGCTCACGTGGTGAAGTGTCCTGGGGCGTGAAGGCTGGGCTCCCAAGAAGGTCTGAAAATGGCTGAGAGAACAAGGAAAGGAAACTGGCCCAGCTCTCATGGTGCTTGAGGGTGGGGTGGACGAGGTTTCCACACACCAGAGGTGGGGCTTCCAGACATCTGCTTGCTCAGGTGTAGGGCAGGAGGAGGAAGGGGAGTGGTGGGGCTGGAGAGCTCTCAGCAGCCAAGCTCAGAAATGGATTCAGACTCTTTATTGCAAGGGTCTTCGTAATCCTTAGCCCCTGAAGTTGTCTCTTTAAAAACTACTTTTTTCATTGTTTATTTTTCTACCTTCTCTATCCTCTATGGATCGTCAGCTCAGTGAAGGCTGGGATCAGGGTTACATTGTTCTACACTGAATCTCCACCTCCAGATTAGTGCTTAGCATGTAATAGCTGTTCAGTAAATATTTGTGAATAAATGAATTTCTACACATGAACATTAATTTTGCTGTATCCAATCTGGATACTTAGAGTCCCATCACAGAGAAATTATACTGCAGGTCATTCTAATGATCTTATTTATGAGTGATCTGCTCTGCATTTCCCATCAGTTCCCCCATAAGAATGGCTGAGAAATTAGCCTTTGGTTCTTCTCCGTTCTTTGAGCTATATCCCTTGTATCAAGTCGGGTGGCCAGAACAACATACACCTGGATTGGGTAACTCTGGCTTTCCCTGGAAATATTTTTACAGTAGCATATTCTTGATCCTTACTGATGTTATAATACACTGCTACATATAACTATCACTGAATATTTTGTAAAAATATTGCTCAGAACACTTTTCCTCAGTGCTACTCACTGTTCCGTAGGTTAAGACCCTTGCAACAGATGCCTCAGAGTTTTAGATCTGGGGTTGCAGATTTTCTGGGAAATGGAATAACTCCTCTAATAGATGAGGAATTTAACCAACTATTATAGAACTAAGTGCTGTGCTAAATCTCAGTAGCTTCCTATACTAGTCAGCCAGAGGGGTGCTGCAAAGTACCAGAATTCTGTTAGCTTTTATAAAGGGTATTTATTTGGGGTAGAAGCTTACAGTTACCAGGCCCTAAATTGTCCAACTCAAGGTACCATAAGAGGTGCTTTCTCACCCACAGTCTGTAGCCATGTATTGAAGCAAGGTGGCGGGTGATGGCTGGGAGGGTTCATCCTTGCTCCTTCCTGTTAAGGCTCCGTGATCCCAGCTTCTCCTGATCTCAGCTATAAGCTGGCATAAGGCTCGTTACTCTCTCTGGGGCTGGTTTCTTTCTGGGCTCAGCTGCTTTGGTCTCTTCACAAGGTCAGCTGTAGACAGTCAGGCTCATCTCTCTTCCCAGAACCCCATCTATGGAGCACTCTCTCTGCCTGTGTATCTACTTCTGTGTTCTCCTTCTCTGTGTATTTACTTCCCTGTCTTTGACTGAGCATCCATTTATATAGCCCACTGCTGTTGGCAGGGATCGAAACCAAGTAGCCCTAATGACATGGTCAAATAAAAGACCTAATCTTGATTTAATAAAGTAAAATGAAACTTCTGAGTTTAATACAATCTGATACACCAAAAGGGAACAGACCAGTTTACAAGCAATCCAATATCTATTTTGGAATTCATAAACAATGCCAAACTGCCACACTTCCCTGATCCTAGGTGTCCTGATGTTATTATCCCCTGCCCCTCTCTTCTGCCATTGCTCTTGCTTTTTACCTTTCTTTTAATGATGTTGTTTTATATATAATATGTATATATAAGTAATTAATAAATGGATGCTTACTCCTGAAATATGCTGGGAAAAGTCCAAGTTAGAGTTTCCTTTCATTTTCTCTTTCTCTGTTTAAGGCAGGAGTTCTTAACAAGGCGTCTGTGAACTTGAATTCAAAATTCAAAAAAATATTCTTGTGGGGACATGTTGGTGTGCAAGCGCAATACATTTTTAAAATAAATAAACAGTCCAGTGTGAGCTTAGTAAGCCGTCTGTGGTTTTCCCCTGGCTGGCAGGGGGTCCGTGGAATGAAAAAGGTTAAGAGCCCCTGGCTGAAGGACACCTGGCGTTGAGGGACGCTGGCGTAATGCTGTGGGGCTGCCCAGTCGGGGAGAGCGTTAGAAACCTGTGGGTCTCCCACAGCACATTTTAAGTGGTCCGTGAATGTTTGCTGGATTGCTCTCACCTGTTTGGTTTTTTCCCCCCATGTATGATATAACTTCTAAAAGAGTAAGAGGTTGATTTTCACCTGTACTTTTCCCACTACTTAACGTAATACCCATAGGCACTAAAAAAATGTTGTAGAATGATTCCTAATCGATCTTCAGGAGCGTTTTAATATCTTTGAATCTCTGGAATCGATTCCTATCTTTCACCTAGAGCTTGAGACACTATAAATGAAACAGGAAGTCATTGCTAATACAGTTGTTTAACCTAAAATGTAAAGTGCCTTAAAAAAGTAGTCCAGTTAACCTTTTCCTTAGGGAATAGCCGGGCACACACAAGGGGAGGGGGCCGTATTGTTACTCTTCTCTAAAACAAATCTATTTTACCCTAAAAACCAGAAATACATTTTCATTGAAAAAATACGCCTTGAGATGCTCAACTGTCAAGCGTCTGGGAAAGGACGTATAACCTGACGCATCTCATGCCGTGGGACACACTGGCCACGGTGTTCTCTCACACCCAGACGTCTGCAGCACCCTTAACCCTGTGCATGGATCCCGCTTTCTTTCTCCCGCTTCCAGACTCTACACCCCAAGCATCTCCATTTTTAATAGTAATTTGAAGTGTTTTAATAGCCATCTAAATTTGCTTAACTTTATTTTTTATTTCTTAAAATGAATTTTTTTAAAGGCAGCAGTGCTCCAAATTCAAAATCTGCTAAACAAGCTTCCTTAAAACAAATACGCCTTGAACTCCGTAGTTAGGTACTAAGGAGTTCCCACATACTTTCTGAAATTCTTTGTGAAAGGAATAGATTCTCCTCTGCCTGTGTTATCCTTTCCAGATTTCCGAACAATAGTCCAGGACTCCAAATGCTTTTTTAAGTAGCAGGATACATTGCATGGGCAAACAAGTTCTTACAAAATTGAATGAGCAGTTAAAGGGTCTTATCAGTTATCAGTAATAGAAAACTGTAAAGTAAAAAGCTGTGTCCCTTTGGTGATGATGAAAATGTTCTAAAATTAAATATGGTGATGATGGCTGTAGCTCTCTAAATATACTTTAAAAAACACAGAATTTGCACATTTTAAACAGGTGAAGTTTATGGTATGCAAATTATATCTCAATAAAATGGAATTTTTAAAGCTATGTCCTGGTGGAAGAATGAAATTTATATAATTTACATATACTTCTAAAGGCAACAGTGATTTGAATAGGGAACTCTCAAGTGAAACAAATGGAAATGAGAGCATTAAAGATGCAATCATTAACTGCCTAAGGAATTTTTCTTAACCTTGTGTCTTGTCTGTGGCTATTCATGCATCTTTATGAGGTTCAAAGGATGCATCCTTGATGCTTACGCAAATCACCAGGTGTTTATCACATACAACTGCGATAAGAGCTGCTCTTGAAGATTCAAAGGTATAAAGTACAAAACACAATTGCATTATTCAACATTGTATTGGAAGTTCTAGCCAGAGCAATTAGACAAGAAAAATAAATGGCATCCAAATTGGAAAGAAGTAAAACTTTCCCTATTTGCTGGTGGCATGATCCTATATATATCAAAAGTGCCCCAAAATCTACAACATAAATACAAGAGCTAATAAATGAATTCAGGAAAGTAGCAGGGTACAAAATCAACATGCAAACATCAGTACTATTTCTAACCTAGTAACAAGTAATCTGAGAAGAAAATTAAGGGAAAAATGCCATTTATAATAGCAACTAAAAGAATCAAATATTTAGGAATAAATTAAACCAATGATATGAAGGATTTTTACTTGAACAGCCACAAAACTTTGCTAACAGAAATCAAAGAAGATTTAAATATATGGAAGGACATTCTGTGCTTATTGATTGGTAGACTAAATATTGTTAAGATGCTCATTCTACCCCAAGTCATTTACAGATTCAACACAATCCCAATAACAATTCCAGTAGCCTTCTCTGCAGAAATGGAAAAGCCAACCATCAAATTTATTTGGAAGGGTAAGCCCCAAAGAGCCAAAACCGTCTTGGAAGAGAGCAGCGAAGGCAGAGGACTCGTGCTTCCTGACTTTGAAACTTACTATGGGCGAGCAGATGTAGCTCAGGCGGTTGAAGGGCCCGCTTCCCATGTTCAGGGTCCTGGGGTCAATTTTTTTAAAAAACCTTATTACAGAGATACATTGGTCACAATGGTGTGGTTCTGGAACAAGGATGGACACACAGTCCCCTGGAATTGAATTGAGAGTTCAGAAATAGACCTCACATCTATGGCCAACTGAAATTTGGCAAGGCTTCCAAATCCACTCAGTTGGGGAAAAGTCTCTTTGACAAATGATGCAGGGAGAACTGGATATTCATATGCAAAAGAATGAAAGAGACCTTTATTCTCATACCATATACAAAAATGAACTCAGAATGGACCAAAGACCTAATTACAAGAACCAGGAACTGTAAAACTCCTAGAAGAAAATATCGGAAAGTATCTGCACTGTATCATTCCTAAAGCACAAGCAACAAAAGAAAAAATAAATAAATGGGACCTCATCAAACTTTAACACTTTTGTGCATCAAAGGACTTTATCATGAAAGTGAAAAGACAACGTACTCAATGGGAGAAGATATTTAGAAACCACTTACCTGATAAGAGCTTAATATCCAGACTATATAAAGAAATCCTGCAACTCAAAAATGAAAGACAAAATGTCCAGTTTTAAAATGGTCAAAAACTTGAATAAACTTTTATCCAAAGAGGATATACAAATGGCCAAAAAGCACCTGAAAAGATGCCCAACATCATTAGTTATTAGGGAAATGTAAATCAAAGCCATATTTAGATTCCATTTCACACCTACTAGAATAACAACTATTAAAATATCAGAAAATCACAAGGATTGGAGAGGATGTGGAGAAATAGGACACTTATTCATTGCTGGTGGGAATGGAAAATGGTGCAGCCACTGCTGAAGACACTTAACCAGGGGTCCGTGGACCCCTTGGGACTGTGGAAAGATTTTAGGGGGTCTGTGAACTTGAATTGAAAAAAATCAAGTTATTATCTTTATTTTCTCTTACCTCTAACTGAAATCTAGCATTTCCTACACTTATGAATGTATGCAATAAATTACAGTAGTATGCATTTCATACCACATTACAGTTGTTGAATGTCTCGAAAAATCATGTACACCTTCCGTACTTTGAAATTATGGTAGCTGCTAGACCCAGCACTAGTGGAGTGTTGTAAAACTATCTCCCACTACATTCTGAGAAGGAGTCTGTGTTTTTACCTGACAAAGGGGTCCATGGGAACAAAAAAGGTTAAGAACCTCTGCTTTATTGGTTCCTCAGAAAGCTAAATATTGAATTGCCATATGACTCAGCAATCCCACTTCTAAGTTTTTACCCAAAAGAATTGAGAACAGGTATTCAAACATATATGTGCACACTGATTTTATAGCAACATTATTCACATTTGCCAAAAGATGGAAGCAACCCAAATGTCCGTCAACTGATGAATGGGTGAACAAAATGAGGTCTATACATACAATGGAATATTATTCAGCCATAAAAAGGAATGAAGTTCTGATATATACAACAAGAGAATGAATCTTGACAATATCATTTTGACCAAAATAAGCTAGACACAAAAGGACAACTATTGTATGATCCCACGGATATGAAACAATTAGAATGAGCAAACTCGGAGTCAGGATCTAGAACACAGATTACCAGGGGCTGGGCTGGGGGTAAGCAATGCGGAGTTAAGACTTAAGTTGAAGTTTCTATTTGGGTTGATTGTATAGTTTTGATAATGGATGGTGGTGATGGCAGCACAGCAACATTATGAATGTAATTAATAGCATTGAATTATGTATGTAAACATGGATAAAAGGAGAAATTTCTGGATGTAAAAATTTCATGCATGATTTTTCTATAAAGCTATGATTTCTTTAATTTAAAAAAACTCCCAAGATGTTAGAGACAGTTTTTAAAAAATGCATCCATTGTCTGTTAATGCTTAACAATGCATCGTGGTTTCAAACCATTGTTTTATTTAGCTCATAGCTGTGTGCCCTACCAGGTTATTCTTCTGCCCTGGGCTGGCTCCTCTGATCTCCACTGGGTTTCCTCAGGAGCTTGTGGTCAGCAGGTGGGAAGCTAGCTGATGATGAGGTTAGACCCCTCACGCGTCGGCAGCTGGCAGGGCAGCCCCTGAGTCTCGGCCGCCGTCCTCCAGCTCGTTCAGAAAATGGCCTCAGGAGTCCAAGTCCAAGAGCAGGCGCCCCAGGGCCTCTTGGGGCTCAGGCTCAGAACTTACCCAGCGTCTCTTCTGCTGCACTGTTTGTCAAAGCAAGTCTCCAGGGAAGCGGACTTGGCCCAGTGGTTAGGGCGTCCGTATACCACATGGGAGGTCCGCGGTTCAAACCCCGGGCCTCCTTGACCCGTGTGGAGCTGGCCATGCGCAGCGCTGATGCGTGCAAGGAGTACCCTGCCATGCAGGGGTGTCCCCCATGTAGGGGAGCCTTACGCACAAGGAGTATGCCCGTAAGGAGAGCCGCCCAGCGTGAAAGAAAGTGCAGCCTGCCCAGGAATGGCACTGCACACACGGAGAGCTGACACAAGATGATGCAACAAAAAGAAACACAGATTCCTGTGGTGCTGATAACAACAGAAGCAGACAAAGAAGAACATGCAGCAAATAGACACAGAGAACAGACAACTGGGGGGGGGGAGAAGAGAAATAAATAAATAAAAACAAAACAAAAAAACAAAGCAAGTCTCTAGGCCAGCCCATACTCAAGGGGGTAGTGAAATAGACTACAGCTCTTAACTGGGAGTAGCAAAATTTTGTGGTCATTTTTACAATCCGCCACGACAATCTAGTGACTCTTATTTGGTGCTATCCAGCTTACTCTTTCCATTTAAATTAAAATAAGTTTTGTGATGAAGATGAGTCTTGGGCCCGAATGTTGTTAAATACACACAGTCATAATATTACACGTGTACTAAACTTTGGATTAATTACCCCAGTGTAAATAAATGGTCAGGGATAACGGCAGCCATTGCTAAAATTGTTCAAAATGTGCTTTAAGCTCTTGCCACAGATTTACCTAGCATAAAAATTACTTTCTATTCCTAAAGTACTCACCCTTAAACAGTATCCCAAGCCAGAGGAGAACCTAAGATGGGGTTAGTATTATGCTGTGGTTAGTCCACATTGGGTAATTGATACTTCAGAATTGACAGCATTATGATTTATGTTCTGATTTTGGTCATTTGATAGCTATGACTTTTCTCACTTCGATGGAAAAAGTTCAGGAGTAGACCAAAGCATTCACATGAATTCACCAGACACAACCAGCCAAGCGTGGGAAATAACACAGTACACACAACTGACTAATGTTAGAAAAGAAATGTATAAAATCCACAATCTCAGTTCAGCTACCCATCAAAAGGAAAATCAGTAGCTAGTAGTGGGAAATTGCCAAACATGATCTCACAACCTTGTCAAAGCAATGAGATCATCATCCCACTGCCATTTGCCCCCAAGAAAGGGGCTCCTTCTAAGAGGTAGAGAGCAGAATGACCTGGTCTAGCAAAAAAAAAAAACAAGAAACAAAAAAACACACTCAACCTCACTGACATTTGACATTCAGCTACTTCAGAACCAAATGCTTTTGTCCATAGCCATTAAAAATCTTTACAATCCGACTTAGAAAATCTTCAGGTTCAAGCTTGGGTCTCACACAAAAAAATCTATCCCCCATTACCTAATCAAAGTAGTGTTCAGTTTAATTTCCTATCCCTAGGCATGCGATTTCTAGAAACCCCCAGTATAATGGTATAAATTAAATGCCTATGTCTAAGCCCACTGATAGAAGGAATAAAAAAGGCTTCCATTAGAAGTTGTTTTTTAAACTGATTCTATAGCTATAAAAGGACTAACACCTTAAAAGGTATCTTAAATGACCATTTTGTTTCGGTAATCTATTGCCTCAGAATACAGTTGAAATTTTTCTTATGAAAGTACTTGGCAAGTTTCTTAGTAGCATGCTAACTTAGTATGATAAAGAACTGTTTTTACTTTTGCCTTCAAAAGAGAGATCCCTTTCTTTGCTCTAATCCCCAGTTAAAACACGTATAGAGAGACTCCTTTTCAGCATTTCTGTCTATTGAGTCAAGAATGGCATAGTGGCAAAAACAACGTCAGGGTGCCACAGCGGAGAAAATGTCCATCTCTCCATTATCCCTCTAAAACAAGCAGGTATTCTGTAGATTAGTTTTTTAATTAATCAGTCACAGAAATATCTCTGCTATATGAGTTCTAAGTCAGTTCATAAAATCTACCAAAATACCAACTCTAAAGTTTATAGAAATTCACCTAGGATGGACTTGTTTTATCAGCTTTGATAATTTCTAGAAAGCTCTAGTTCAGGGTTTTTCTTTTCTTTCCTTTTCTATATTTTAATGTGTAGCAACATTTTAAGTGACTTTGAATTTTTCATAACCAAAAGGTCACGTGGTGTTTTAATTTTAAGAATATGTTTAATATTCAGAAAAGTATATTTTATAATCAGCAGCTGTAATTTCAGTATGGCATTAGTATCTCATGTATTCGCCATCAATATGGATTTGCTGAGGAAGGACCCAGAACAACCACATCAATAGAAAATTGTGAATTTTATTGATACATATTAATAAAGCATCCAATTTATCAAAAAAAAAATAGGAAATTGTGAAATTTTGGTAACAAATTGCTAAAAATATGAATCTTAAGTTAATATACTCTTTGAGTCACTGGTAAAAATGATAAGATGCCTAAAGTTGAGAAATATTTGAAATGATGTTGAGAAGGATAGAAAGATGCCTGAAAGAATCCTTCCACATGACGTGATAAGAGTTAACAAGGGAATTGCCAGAAGCACCAGTCTGAGGCTAACTCACTATAGTTGAAAGCATAATAAGAATGGGTAAACTCTGAGAAAATTTAAAATGACATGCAAAAACAACTAAAACCTGAAGTGACTAAACTCATCCTATGTCAGATGATAGCTAATTTGCTAATACCTAGTGACTGGGATCTATAATAAATGGGATATGTCAGCTTGGGAGCAGTGTGCATATAGATTCAACATGAAAAGTGAAAACCGTCCAAAGTAGTAGAAAGGAAATAAGGATGGGGTTATTCAAAAGAACAGATACTATCAAATTTTTATATATTAACCATAAATGTAAAATTATAAAAGAAGGATCAGACATAGAGAAAAATCTTAAAACATTGTAAAGTCCAAGATGAACCAGGAAATGACGAGAAGTAGAAAAAGCAAGCTGGGATTGATATGCTACTCAATACAGTAGGTACAGTTCCAAAACTGCTTACAATATTGACAAACAGAAAGCAGTGTTAAAGAGGATCAGAAATAAATCAGTCATTTAAAAACTTATCCAAAAATTTGCTAAGCCTTGGGTCAGTGATTAAAAAAAGAAAAAGTATCTGACTATTAAAGCTATTCTTAAATCTCAATAAAATGAACAGTCACTAATATACTGCTCTTAAGGCAAAATGAAAAGTAGTTATGTAAAGCTTCCCTAAATCTTCAAAAGTTGTTCAGACCACCCAATCTAATAGAAGTTCCCATTAACTTCATGAATATTTACAAGAAAAATGTGTTGGTAAATTTAGCATATTGGTTTTTGGCAAATTGGCTTTTGGCAAACTGGTCATTCTGTGTATTGCTTATTTCAGCACATTGATTTTTTTCCCAGCAATTTGGCTTTCTTCTGACCTTTAGTACCCTCAGAGAACAATCTGTAGGTCCTCAAAGACTCTTTTTTTTAACAAAACCAAGTGCCAGTAGTCACTGTCCAGGAACACGGGTACACAGTGGTGACCGCACCAGGGACTGCCCCAGAAACCCTGGAAGTTACAGTGTGTCGGGAGAGAAGGGAATCAAACAGGTAAACTCACAGTTACCTGTTAAACAACTCCAGTTAAACAACTAGCTGTGATGAGTGCTTTAAAAAAAACAAGTGTCTGAGAAGAGGGCCTGAGAGCTAGAACTACTTATTTTTAATGGTTTTGCGATGGAGGATTTTGTAAAAGGGAGCGCACACTTTCTCTGCCTGCCTGAACAGACTGCAGGAGTGGACCTGGGCGCTGGCACCTACCCTGGGCGCTGCACGGGGGCTGCAGAAGGAGACAGAGGTGCGGGCCGAGCGGGGGCTGCCTCGGGCACAGGCAGAGCTACTCGGTGGTTCTGGCTTCTGGCCTCCCCACGGGCTGTCCCTGCCACCACTCACCATTGCGCTCCTGAGGCTGGTCTTCCAGTTTCTTTCCCTCTTTTTTTTTTTAATTTTCATCACATATATGTAACATTAAACTTGTGGTTTTAACTATTTTTTAGGGTACACTTTGGTGACATTAATTGCTTTTTCAGTGTTGTTCTAGCATCACCACCATCTATGCTGGAACATTTTCATCACCCCAGACAGAATCCGCATCCACTGAGCACCAACTCCCTCAGTCCCTGGTAACTTCTGGTCTGCTTTCCACCGCGAGGAATTGGCTTATTCTGCATAACTTCATGCCAGTGGGAGTCGTACCAGTCATACAGCGTCTGTCCCTGTGTGCTCGGCCTGCCCCTTTTCTTCTCTCTGCTTTCCTTCTTGGCGCTCTTGTTCGGTCGCCTGCTGTTCTTCTTTGAGAAGACATGATAGCCAGTTCCATGCTCCTCCTTCCTACAGGCAGATGGAACAACAAAAATTCGTTACGTACGGCCTCGGGGGCTGCAGCACTTTCCAGGTAGTGTGTGATTGCTGCCGTGCTCCAGAGCGAGCCCTCTCAGGTCGGGTCTTTTTAGGAATCTAAGAATGGTGGGAGTCTAGATTTGAGACCAGCCATGCTTCTCCTGAGCCGATACTGGAACACAGATTATCCAACTTTTAAGAGAAGTCGCGGGGGAGCAGATGTGGCTCTAGTGGGTGAGCGCCTGCTTCCCACATGGGAGGTCCCGGGTTCGGTTCCCAGTGCCTCCTGCAAAAACAAAAACAAACAACAAGCAAAACAAATGAAAAAAACAACTCCGGGGAGCCGATGTGACTCAGTGGTTGAGTGCCGACTTCCCTCATACACAGTCCCAGGTTCAATCCCCAGCCCCAGTACCTCAAAAAAGAAAGGAAAAAGAAAAAAAAAGTCTGGGCTATTTTGAATTTTTTAGAATTGAAAGACCATTTTTAGAAATGAAACTATGTACAATGAGATAAGACATACCTATTTAATGCTATACATATATATGTATAATTACATATAATTTGTACATATAATTATATATATATAATATGTAAATAGCTATGTCAAAAAATAAGTCTCAAAAGCATTCAGAGAGGAAAAATATTTTTACTTGCAGTGTTTGCACTGCAAAGTTCAGACTTCAGAAGAACTGGATGGCCTGAATAAAGATAGGGTATTATTTTTTTAATACACATATATTCGTTTCCTAGGACTGCTGTAAAAAATTACCACAAACCCAGTGGCTTGAAACAGTAGAAATACATTTTCTCCTGGTTCTGGACCAGGGAGTCAAGCTTGCTCTTGCTGGGCCGGACCCCAGGCTGGGGGACACCCCGTGGTCCCCCGAGCCTGGCCGCCTCTGCTGCCGTGCAGCGTCAGGGCCCCACTGCCTCCCCTCTCGGACACTGGTGATTGGGTCCAGGGACTCCCTGGATCACCTCTTCTCACAATCCATCCCTTCATCCACCTGCAGAGACCCTTTTTCCAACAAGGAAACATTTTCAGGTTCCCGGGGTTAGCGCCCATCCAGCCCACTGCACCGAGATAGCACTGCTTTTGCTGAGGGTGGCAGCTCCCAGGGAAGGGCCCAGAGCATCACTGATTTTGGAGCTGGTACTAGATGAGGTGTGCTCTTGTGGGCTTTTGCTTACTTCTTTGTTCAGGAGGTAAAGTTAGTTTTTTGGTCTGGTACAGGGTGTACTTGATCACAGTGGCACAGGGCAAGGTGTCGGTGCTTCTTTCTCAATCCTACACGTACAAATGAAGAGACTGGCAAGGCGTGAGCACTCTGTAAGTGTTAGGTGTTGTTGTTAGTACCACATGTTTACAGCATGCAGAAAAGAGGCTGAAATTTTAGAAGAGAAAGCAATAAAATGCTAACAGCAGAGAGGTGGATAGAAGGATTAGGTGGCCATGTTACATTAAAAAATTAAATTAAAATTTAATTTAAAAAACATACTTAAAAATATTCATTTGATCTGAATGCCCTCAAGACTGCTGTAGAATTCACAGTAAATTCCCTGTCCAGAATCTGTGAAATCCCAGCAGTTATTGGCGAGTAGTGGGATGGAGGGTAATTTTTACATTTTATTTTCCTGTTTTCATGATTTTCCTATGTTAAGCATTACTGTATAAAACTGATTAAAAATCTGATATTTATATTGGGCTTTGGAGTTTATAAAATACTCTCACATAAGTCATCTCATTTGCAGATCCTTGAAGTTGGCATTATTTCCCCATTTAGAAGATGAGGAAGCTTAGATTTTTAGGGATCCAGGCCAAGGTTACATGTAGAAAGGAGCAGTACAGAAACTCACCCTTATCTCCTGCCTCCAAGCCCACTGGTGGATGCAGAATTTTAAGTTATGGCAATTTTGAGGATGTTGCTTATAGAATGTATGTTTGTCAGTTTTTTATTTGTTTGTCCTTGGAGAAGAGGATTTTGCTCATCCAATCCCAGTCTCCATGTGGAATGCCTGGAAATTTCAGAATCTATTAATATATTAGCATCTGTCAAACTAGAAGCTATTACCTTTTTAAAATTCTGCTGATATGTGGCTTGCGCTGTTGAGCTCCTGCCTACCACATCGTAGGTCCCAGGTCTGGTGTCTGGTGCCTCCTAAAGAAGACAGTGAGCTGGCATGATGGGCAGGCTCCGCAAGCTGACACAGCAAGATGACACAACAGGAGACACAAGAAGAAAAAACTTAATGAGAGACACAACAAAGCAGGGAGCAGAGGTGGTTCAGGTGATTAGGACCTCCCTCCCACATCGGAGGTCCTGGGTTCAGTTCTCAGCTCCTGGAAAGAAGACCAGCACACAACAAACAGACACAGCAAGGGGGTGGCGAGAAATAAATAACTAGAGTAAATCTATAAGGAAAACAATTCTGCTTAGTTCCACAATCAGTCTTTATTTCTAAAAATCCCTAAGAAATCACTATTTGCTTCTTAGATTTATCCCATTTGAGCCTCATAAAGGATAATCTCAATAATGTTACTTTTAAATCATGTAACCCTTCACCTCCCTGGCTGCATCTATATCTCCTTATGCCTAAGAACTAATTAATTCAGTTTTTCTAAAATGACAAGAATACGTTTATCCCATGATAGCTGACCCTCCATTACAAAGTTTGGTTCCAAATCAGATTTATTTTTTGGTGGTCTCTCCCACTGACCCCTGCCCAAACATGCATTTATTGAAGCAAAATCTTTGAGAATGTTAATGGTGCCCTTAGAAAGTCCTTCAGCACAAACTGTTGATCATCACTCTAAACCTTGGTGTTTTATTATTAAAAATGGATGAGGAAACTGATGCTCTGCTTTCCAGTTATTCTCAAACCTATTTTTATCCAGAAATGTTCCTGAAGCGTGGCAGGTGTCACTGGCTCTCCACTGGAGGTGGTTTTCCTCCCACGGGATATTCGGTGATGTTTGGGGGCATTTCTTGGTTGTCACGTGGTAGGATAGGATACTGGTGTACAGCAGGTAGCGGCCAGGGACCCAGGGATGTGCAAAACAGTCCACAGTGCCCGGGACAGCCCCCAACCCAGAGTTCTGCCACCCACAGAGTCAGTACTCCTGCTGCTGAGCAGCCCGCGCAGCCCCGTGGGCGCATCTGCAGGCCCAGTCACCCGTGCTCCCGATCGTCTCCCACTGACCAGCGCGGAGGTGCAGACTAAACCGGGAGACCCGACCCCTCTCAGGCAGTCCAAACTCAGGCCTGTCTTCTCTCTCCTTTCTTGTCACTTTGAGTCCAGGGTAATGAAAGTGTCTTACTCTTGTGCCTCTCTTTCTCTTTCTAGTAGAATTTTACATATGTATTTATAAACATGTATATATTATAGGTGTGTGTTCTATATGAATCATATAGATTATTTAAGGATGGTGCTTTGATCTCCAGTAAATTTTAAGTATGGAATAATGCCTGTACCAAGCATAATGCCAGCTCATACTAGTCACTTCATAAATGCTTATTCAATGAATGACTTTATTTTTGTGTTCAGTTATAGGCCATAGATTCCAGTTGCCTATACTTTCCCATCATGTTCCTCAAAATTACTCTGCCTTCCTACTTCAGGTTTACTTCTCCTATTTACTTCATTCATTAATTTACTAATTATTTCTTCTGCTAGGCCCTGAGAGCATTGTGGGAAAAGCATGAGAGATTGACCCTGACTTTCAGGAGTGAGGAAGCAAGACCTGAGTAAAGGCAATATATAACTAAAATACATGACTGGCAGAGCGCTATGGGAATCTAGTAATAGAAAGATGAAAAGAAAATTCAGCTCAAAGCTGTGTGTACCGAATGCCATGGATTATATACTTTAGATGGATTTATGCTTTATTAGCATGTATCAATAAAATTGATTTGTTTAAAAAAAAATTCATGTCATAGGCGAGGACCTTGTGGGAAGGAAATAACTCCATTCCATGCTCCTGAAGGTAGGATAGGCTTTGAACAGGCATTCCTTTATCATTGCACTCACTCGCTCGTTCATTTACTCAGTAAGCATATTTTGAGTGTCTGCTAATGTGTCCCGAGATACAAAGATGAATAAAATACTCTTCTCTCTAAGAGTTCTTGGTGAAGAAATGGACAGGGCAGCAGAAGTAGCTCAAGTGGTTGAGTGCCTGCTTCCCATGTACAAGGTCCTGGGATGGATCCCCAGTGCCTCCTAGGAAAAAAACAAACAAACAACCCGACTCCCATTGGGCAGCAGATGCAGCTCAGTGGCTGAGCACCTGCTTCCCATGTACAGGGTCCTGGGTTCATTCCCCTGGCACCTGCTTAAAAAAAAAAAGAAATGGACAGTAACTCAACTGTTTTGGACACTTTCATAACCACTATGTTAGGGATCACCGAGCAGGGTTCCTTGACTCAGAAGATGGATGGAGTGGTGATGAGGGATGGTTTCCCTGAGGAGATAACCACTCTGTTTAATGTTTTAAAATACATTTGGAAAATAGACCCAGGAAGAAGACGGAATAGGGCGTTCCGGCAGGAGTAGTGGTGAACAGGTGGTTGCTAGAACCTGGGGGAGGGAAGGTGTGAGGTGGGGCAGCTGACAGTCAGGGCTCGCCTGGACGGGAGCAAGGACTCAGGAACAAAGCTGCACATGACCCGATTTTGAGTGCTGTGTTAGAGAGTTTGGGCACAACTGAGAGCCACTGGAGCAACCAGAACACTTGGTAGCCACTTAGGAAATGATAAAATAGTTCTGTGCTCTGGAAGGCCTGGGGTGAAGGCTCAAGTGAACTTGGCATGTTCTGGGGACAACAGCCCAAGGCTCATTGGAAAGTGCAGGACACTGACTTGAGTAGGTAGATGAGGGAAGCCCACAGTGGAATTTGGTAGTGTTGGTGGTCTCCTACCCACAAAGTACTAGTGTCTTAGTGCCTTGTGTACACAGTGTCCCAGATGGGGAAAGACTTAAGGCCTGATGTACCAGGTGTACAATTATTGTACACTTACTAAGCTGTGGGAATAGGAGGTGGCAATAGAAACAGGAATGAAGAGATGGAGAGCAGTTGTTAGGAGAGGGAACCAGTAATAGAAGAAGGAGAGCAACGCATCTAGAACTCTGCAAGTTTAGGTACATGAGAGCGCGGTGGTCCCGGGTGACATAGTCAGATGTGGTTGGAGAGAGGAGATGGTGAGCCGAGTTACGCTCTAATTTTGGTCTTAGGTGAGAGGGATCCAACAAAAATGAAAAATGTTATTTGAACTTTGGGTGTACTGAAGAAGTTTCTTCAAGAAATTGAAGCTGGAGGTACAGATTTGGGAATCATTAAAATAGAGCAATTGTTTCGAGAGTTTTCTTCATGTTCTTTTTGCCAGTTTTTGAAAGAAGATTTTTCTTGTGTTAGTTTCTCTGGTCTGAAATTTAACAGAGCAGCACTTGTGTTTTTTCTTTGCTATCTGTTTAATAGATGCTTCTACCTTACGAACCAGCATGTTTTCGGTCCTAAAGAACTTCTTTGTGGTAAACTGGCACCTCTGGAAGCTGCGTGAAGTTTCCCTGCCCTCCAGAGCTCTCTGTATTGGTCTGATCCTTTAATACCCAAGAGAACTTCACTAGTTTAATTGTGGGGAATATTGTTAATAATCGAGCCCTGTGTTTCAGAGTCTATCCTCTCCTTCTGGAGAAGTATAATCTCCAGAGAGGAGAGTGAAGGAAGCTGAGGTTCAGTTTTGTGTCATCTATGTCAATAGCCCCCACATATTTGAATGCCTGATTTATCAGGCACTGGACTGGGTTCTGGGGATCCTACAGTAAGTTCTTATTGGGGTAAGCCAAGCAAACAATCACAATACAGTTGTCTGGCACACAAGAGCCCTGGGTAAATGGAACTTTGCACTGGGAAGTGGAGGTAGCCAAGAGAGACAACTCAGTGGAGGAGCTCTGCTGTGAAGGAGGGTAAAGAAATGAGCCAATAGCAGCCAATAAAGACCTGAGGTAAGAAGCCGGTTTTTGTTTTATTTTTTTAGATCGCTAATCTGAAAACATGTTTGTATGCCAAAGTGAATGATGCAGTAATGAGGGGAGAAGGGAAAACGGTGATGCAGGAGAGAGCAGAATCTTGAGTAGCCTTGAGAGGAATCCAAGCTGAGTAAGGAGACAAATGATGAGGGGCGCGGTAGTGGAGAAACGGGAGGGCCAGGCTGAGGGCCTCGTGGGTAACCGCTGTGGTGGAGCAGCAGTGCTGGAGGAGGTGGGCTGGACAGTTAGGAGATGGTGGTCAGAGAGCACTGTCTCTGAAATTGAAATTTTGGAAATGCTGCAGTTATTGGTGACATCGAGGCTAGAGTATGTCTATTACATGTAATATCTGGGAAGTACCTAAGATGATGTTAGAAGCTCGTTCCCTGGTTTGGTTGACAGTGTGATCATGAGCAAAATCTTCATTAAGGACAATGATTATTGTGTTGCATGAAGATTTCTGAAAATCGTAGTAGTCAAAAAGGTTCCGGTACAAAGACATCAACACGGAGTATAAGAGAGTTTCAGGAGCATTACAAAGGTAAACACAGGTGCTGGCTTTTCAAAGAAGAGGAAATATCTGCCGAGCCGGCAGGAGAGAAAGGGACAAGGTGGGTCTATTCCAGAAAGCTGTGTGCATAGGAAAACTGGACATGGCATGCAGGTTTGTTAGGAGATCATGTTGGAAATGCTGGTGAGCAAACGATCATATTTGTTTTACAAACGGTCTCTGAACTTGGGCTCTAGATAAAGCAAAACCCGAGACAGAGGGATCAGCTGTGGCTCAGGCCTAGAGGAGAATGAATGGGTTCGGAACGGAGGTACAGGGACTGGAGAGGAGGGGATAGACTTAGAGAGATTCAGCCAAGAGAACTGGCAGAGCCTCCCGGCTGACCCAATGTGTGGATAAACAGCTGAGGGTACTGGGGTGACACCTCGGGGACGCCCGGTGCAGTTTTGGGTGCGTCATGTCCACCTTAGAACATGCATCTTCGACCCTGCCTAGTGCTGAATGAGGAGCTGGTCTTTTCCAGCACCAGTGCGCGTCTCCTCGATGGTTTGCTCACCCCTCGGGAAGGAGCATGAGCACTTTCAGGTCACTGGAAGGCTGATCACAGCCGTTTTCGTGATTGTGAAACTGAATTGCAGTTAGGAGAGAGTCATCATGGCTGTTCACGCAGACGGCCTTTCCTATTTCAGAAAGAGGGTTTCGCTGTCTTCGGACAAAGTCCTGTGCATTAAGACCATTCCATGAGGCCAGTGTCGTGAAAATCGATATATTTATATATACGGGTTTTTCCCCTCAAATTCTTAGCTTCTCCAGAGGTCTGCTGGATATTCAATCTGTCGTTCATTCTAGATGTGTGTGTTAAACTGAAAGACCCAGAATGCGCACGATGAGTGCTAGAAGGGGTGGCTGGCGGACGGGTGGACGGCAAGGCAGGGGAAGGGAAGGGGCGGAGAGGGCTCTGTTTGCGGGAACAGGTGGACAAGTCTGGAGGAAAATTAGGTTACAGTGATTAGTGAAACACACATGCACACGTTCATTTATTAACACCGCCTGTGTGCCAGGTGCTGCTGGATCCTTACGCACTACCGCTGGGATCAGAGCTTTTGGGTGAGGGGTGGAGGGTCGTGTGCCTTCGTGTCCCCAGTGTCTCACGCAGTGCCCGGCAGCTCGGGGTGCTCTGTAAATGTTTGCTGAAGAGACAAGGAGAGTTATTTCATCAATTCCTGTAAAATCTCTGGGAGGCAGGTTCTACCGTTCCGTGTAACGGATGCGGAATAGTGTCCCCGAGGCTGCACACCCAGGAGCGACGAAGACGCGGGATCCTGCCTCGGGCGTGTCTGGTCCAGAAGTGCCGTTGACCTTTCGGTCTCCACTGCTGGGGAGACCTGAAGGCCCCGTGTTCTCTCACCCTCCTTGGGAGTTGAGTGAGCTCCTCCAGCTCGTGGAGGAGTCTGGTTACTTTGCAGCTCACTTGTGTGTGCCGACGCAGGCATTTCGAGTCCCAGCCTGGAGCTGCCGTTTGAGAAGCATCCCCGGCGAGGCCGAGCTGAAGTGGGCCAGAGCTGGCCAGTCCCGAGGACCGCTCGCAGTCATAGCTTGCAAGGTTCTCACCTGCCCAGATGTGCACGCTGCAAGAAGCAAACCTCTGGAATTCCTCGCCCACCCACCGCAAGATCGCGTCCAGAGAACCGCGGAAACCATTCCCGTGGATCCCATCGGACTCACTCACCTGCCGAAGAGTGAAATGGGGTAGAAGAAGGGCATTTGGAGGCAGAATTGTTAAGTAACAGGCGATAAGTAATGCCAGCTGGACCTTGAGGTGTTTGATCAGACCCACGTCAGTCTACAAGAGAGAAAACCTTGCTTACGAGCCCCCCACCTTCTCGCTGAGCCCCTGCTGCCGGCCGGTCCTGCCCAGCTCACAGGAAGTCCCAGTCTCATTTAGCTGCTCTGATCCATAGAACGTTCACATTATAACAGGAAGTCCTAAATACAGCGACAGCCATACCCTTTTAAAAACGAAAGGGCCCTAGCAGCTGGGCTATAACGTTAGTATCTGATCTGTTTATGTCGAAGACCTGTCACTCAGGTGCAATTTTCCTCACTTCTGGAGTGGTCTTATTTTTTCCTCCTTTCCTATGGTGAAAAGGAGATGGGATCCCCCCCACTCCTGCCCAACTCGTTGATGTCTCCACAAAGCTGGACAGACTTGATTACAGACCTTTGTTGTCATGAAAGACAACAGAAGGTGGGTACGGAGGAAGAAAGAGCCTTAACCGTGAGTTCTTTTTCTGTGAATTCTTTTTCTCTATACCTTTTCAAAAAGGTGGCAGGGTGACATCCTCGTATAGTGTCTTTAATTGCAACTTTCAGAAGACTGAAACAGTAATACGTCACGGAATCCGGAGGCACAATTCAAAATGTTTGGAAAAGCGAACGATGAAGTGTACTGTCAGCAGAGAGGAAAGAAATTGGAATTGCACTTCGTCTGCCTGGCCTACTGATTACACTCTGTAACAAAGAGGATATACGAGCCCTTGATTTTAGTCTGATTTTCATTCATCGAGGGGCCTTTCATTATGAACAGGCTTTCTCTCTGGGTCGCCATGGTCTGAGGACTGGCACAGAATATTTTGTTCTAGTATACTGTGATGCTGTCAGAGCCGAGTAATTGGGTGCTAATCCCTCTCTCCAGCAATCCAGAGGCAGGTTCAGGATCTCACCCAGGGCATCGTGCTTAGCCACAGTCAAAGGGCGTGTGGGTATGTGTGTGCGTGAAAGTTCGTTCATAAAGGAAAACATGATAAAGTCACGGGAGTAACAAACTGTGGTAGCCTGGCCGTTAGATCAGAGCCGATCCTGGTAGGTTCATTTTTCCCATAGGTTGACCAAAAATAAGCAGTCGGAATTCATAGTATATTTCGGTTGGCCTTCTTATTTGAGTGGAATTAGCTACAGTAATTTGAGAAAAACAAACTTCGTTTAGTTCAGAAAACGTGACCCCCAGAGCTCGCGCAGGAGGGAGCCGGAGGCCGCGGCGCAGGACTTGCTCGGCCAGGAGGGCTGCCGACTGGGCCGCTATCCCTGGAGCCGGGCCCCGGGGCTGTGGCTCCTCTCCTGGTTCTGGGGAGACTTCCTGAAGCAGCTGGAGCCACCAGGCTCCTTGTTACACTGGGGGGAGAATCGGGGCAGATAAGCTCACCATCCCATAAACCCGAGTTCTTAAGTTTGAAATCAGTGGGTAAAACCTGTGATATTCTGTGTTCTGTAAGACGTGCGGGTCTTAAGGATAAGCAGGATTTTGAGATGTCCTCTGGACAGCGCTGAGGGACAACTACAAATCAATCATTCCATGAAGATATCAAAATACCACATTTTTGAGTAAGAATTCTGTGATCGCCTTCTGAAAAGAGAAATCAATACTGCAGATTTCTTCATCAGGGCACTTGACTGCTACAATGTGAAGGACACTGCTTGGAGACCCTCGGTTCCCGAGGACCCGGGAGTGGCTTTTTAAAACGGCACCGTGGCAGCGAGATCCCACCAGGAGTTTGTAGACTGACTCCCTTATACCCAGCCCCCAAGTGGAGCTTGTGCCACTCCTCCATCCCTTCACTGCTGGTCAACTGACTACCGTCTCCTTCAGACGGCACGCTCCTTGGGGACAGAAGCCATATGTCATTCTATCTTCATAGTTCGCTCTCACTGTTTTCATGTTGTGGGTCTTGAAGGAATGATCAAACGGTACATCCTGCAGATCAGGAATCATGAATTCAAAGTGTCCCGATACAAAGAGGGCAATACTTTCATTATGGAGACATGGGGCAGTGACGGTACGAGGGTTCTCCCCAGGAGGGCAGGTGAACCAGAGCCTGCGTCTATGAGCTCGCAAGGGCGTTGCACAGCAGCTGGCCTCAGGGCCGCGCTGGGTCTTGGGAGACCTGCTGCTCTGATGCGTGGAGTGAATTTAGGCAAAGCTTTTGACCTTGCTGGGTCTTTCATTTTCTGTCAAACGGGATTAATGTCACTTGCCCAGCTTCCTAGTCAAGCTGTTGGGAGAATCACGAGGTCAGCGATAGGAAAGTGCTCTGAGAAGGTGCTGTGAGTGAGCTAGCCTCAGTAAGGTTGTCGCTAAAATCCCAGAATGTGAAGGGCTCCGGGCAGCTGACCCACCAGGCTCAAAAGCATCACGGAGAGTAGTGGCACAGTTGCACCAAAAGGCAGAAACAGCCCAGGTGTCCTCTGACGGGTGAACGGATAAACTAAAATGTGACATGGGTAGACAATGGAATGTTATCCAGCCATAAAAAGGCAATGACGTTCTCTACGCGCTACAACGTGGACGAACCCAGAAACAGCATGTTGAGGGAATTAGGTCAGACACAAGAGGACAAATATTGTGTGATTCAACTTACACGAAACATCTAGAATAAGCAAAGACAGAGACAGGAGGAGATCAGGGGTTACCAGGGGATGGGGGAGAGGAAATGGGAATTGTTTTAGGGGTACAGAGTTTCTTGTTTGGGTGATGTCTAAGTTTTGGTAATGAATGGCGCTGGTAGTAGTACAACATTGTAAACGTAATAAAGTGAACATTTTTAATGGCTAAAATGGCTATTTTTATTTTATTTATATATATATATCCACAATTTTTAAAAAAAGAAAGAAAAGAAAGAGCTTTGCCCCTTGAGCTGGCTGGGAGCGCGCCATCTGTTTGTCCCTGGAGAGGCTGTATGAGAGGACAGGGGTGCCTCCCAGCCTTCCTGCCCACCAGTCGTGTATCCTAGGCCTCTGACGATCAGATTTGGAAGTCAGGGGACCAGAACCTGGAAGACAGCCAGACCCCATCCCCAGGTAGCCTCCAGCCGCCACCACAGAGCTATGATGCCCATGTATTCTTTGTGTTGGTATCATTTCCAGGGATTCCCAAGGGAGGCAGTGGACCCACATGTCAGGGTAATGCTTGTTCATTAGAGCATGGAAACTGATAAATCATTATGATCGATAGGTATCCTCATCGCCTTTAAGTCTATTCAAGAATCTTTTTTATCATAAGCCTCATGCCAGGTTTGTCTAGTAAAATCTAATCAGTTCAGGAGCTTAATCAATTGGTTCCTTCTTACTACAAGTCTCCCAAGGATATTTTCCATGTATTTGGTGAATTATTTTGTTCAACTTTGGTGGAATCCTTGGTGGACTCTTTTGACACAGCAACAAGGAAAAGAGACTCTTCACAAAGTTACATGTTTAAGGCTGGAGAAGGTTTTTCAGGACAATTGGAGTAAATAACTCAATTCAGCCATCCGTGAACGTGTACTGTGGTGTTACATCTCACCAAATGCTTGGCAATCTCCGCTGCCTCTCACACATTCAGAAACGTGCTTTGGGAATATTTCTCCCAAAGAGATTTTGCCATAAAGTAAAAATAGCTTTGGCTGCCCGCTAAGTAGAGTTCTTAAAAGACACATTCATTATTCATTGCTCACTCTTCTCCAGTGCAGCCCACCAGGGATCTCAGAGGGTTTAACACATTGGTACTAGTGACCTCATCTTCTGAGAAGAAAGCTGGGGGAGAAGAAGGAGAAAATAGGATTGTCCTGGCAATGTCATGTGACCAATGAATAGTGAGTGTGTGTTTTTAAGCACAGGGGCTACTTTTGCCCAAGTGAATATAACACATCATGGGGAGTCATCTTTCCCAGTGATAGTGATAATCATAATACTAAAGAATTATACAGTTTAAGATTGTAAAGCATGATTGTGAAAACTACTGTATTATATTTCCACCCAGTAGGAAAACAGTACTTATTGGAAGTCATTCATTTTAAATGCCTTTTCAATGTTTTTGGTGGGACAAAAATACTATTTCTAGTTTCCAGAAGCACAGCTGAGCTATCTGTACATTTTATTTGACTCCAGGGGCAGTGTGAGCCTCATTATATCTTTCTTGACTTACCACATTCACTGTATTTTGCTTTTGATATGGGCAGAAATTTCCTTCGCCACTGTTTTTACCTAACTTGGGCCTGGTGGTAGGGGCTGCCTGGGTGGGACATAAGGATGAGAAAGCTCTGACTTAGCCGTGTGCCTCCACTTTTGAAAAGCAAAAGTGAAGAATTATTTGAGTCTTTAAATGGAACTTAAACAAATACATGTTGACTGTGAACGGAGAGGAAGTTTTCAGCTTTTAAAAAATACTTATTCAGAAGATTATTCATTCTCTTAAGTTATTGGATTGCTGAATCCCTGTGATTCCATAGCTAGAAGATAATTTAGCTGGTTTTCCCTTAACTCGGGGAAAAAGGACAGAAAACATGTAAATGCTTAAAAACGAAGACTGTTGCATTCTTTATTTTGCAACAGTCATTTAAATTTTCAAGAATTTTTAACAAATGGAGTACTAAAGCACCTGTGTGATTATGTTTTCACATTCTTTTCTTCAATTAATGTCTCCAAGCTTTTTCTTTGGTTGGTTTTATGTTTTATATTTGTGATCTGCTTCATTTTCTGGATGCATGGAGTCATTTCACTGCTAGCATTTTTCTGTCTGAGTTTTCATACCTTTGGCAGATTACTACTTCCATACGTTTCCTTCATCTGTCCCACTCTAGGCACTGGGAGTGGAAAGATGAGAGCTCAAGGAGCTCACATATGTAGTTTTAGGAGAGATAGGCAAATAATTTCAATACAGGCTCGTGGAAATGAGCTAGGTCTGAAGGACCCAGAAGAGGAGCACAGCTGAGCCCTGGGCCAGGGCGAGGCTAACGTTCTCCTGGAAGGCAAGAACTGGGTGCCCATAACACAGGTGTCGTAAATTCACTGTGCTCGGACACGTGCTAAATGTTTCCCAAATATTAGCTACTGATAATAATGTTCACCCTTGAGTTTGTCTTTCTGAGTCTAGTTAAGTCTATTGAGTACTTACATGTACTCTCGTTTGTCCTGTGAAAGTAATTAAGTTACTTTAAATAGCTAAGCTGAACCGTTGTTCTCTCTCAGTGGCTGAATCCTAAGACATCTTTCTCCAGGGCTTTTAATTTTATTATGTGTAAAGAACAAACATTACCTGTTGTGTGATGAACACAAGAGTGCACAGGGTTTTCAATAGCTCGGTTAATGGGATAATGAATAATGTTTGTTTCTAACTAACAGGATATCTACCTAATTTATCCTAATTTATCAGCAATCTAAGATCCTTGTTCTTTACTCAAAAATAAAAATGATATGCCATGAGCAGTAGGAAAAAAGCAGAATAATTTTCTATTCCTGATACTTCTTGTAAAAATCAGAAAGAATTGATATTAGTCCAGCATTCATTTTGTAAGAGACATTGCAGTAGATGCTACAGATACAACGATTGATACAACATGTACCTGCCAACAGCGAGCTTACAAACTAGTGAAATGCAAGGGGATTCATGACAGACATGCAACAAGTAGCTATGTAATTGGTGACACACTGTACAAACAAGGTCAAGGGAAGCATAAAACGGAGTCATTCTCCCTGAGCATGATGTCAGAGAAGGCAACAGCAAGGGGCAGGTAGGGTGGCCTTGGAGGGTTTCGTAAGAACTACAAGAATGAAACTGTTAGAAGTAAGGGAGTTCCACGCAATGGGAGCCCAATCAAAGCTGCTCGATGTGGAAAACCAAAAGGACAGTGAGGAGGCTGAGGGGGGAGCCTGCCCTGCCTGCCTCTATACGCTCAGGGTCTAAGACACTATACCTTCAAGGCTCTGGGAAATGGGTGTTGAATCAAATGATCTGATTAAAACTTTAGGTATCGAGTGGAGAGAAAGTAGAGTCTGAGAATCGCCTGGTGAACATGTTGTGTCGGTCCTAAAGAATCTTGAATGTCAGTGCTAATGAGTGCGGCCTTTATCCTGTAATTAAGCTGTGCTCCCTGAAATATCGGCTCTGAAGGAAGTTAAAAGGAATCACTCAGCAGAAGGGTTCTGCCATCACATAAGTTTGGGAAATGTTGGTTTAAACAAGTGTAAGCCTATTTATTTGCTACTCTGCCCATGTGCATTGCAAAGCTCCAAGAGGGGTCTGTCTTGCGCCTCAAACTTCTAGAATCCTGGACCCTCTTGCAGGCGAGCGTCTTGCAGGACTGATGTTCTCCACCACACCCTTGAAGAAATCTGCTCGGAGCAACCAGGAGCCATTAAAGCCCTGGCAGCAGGGGCCTGGCATGGCCTGCCTTCCATGGTAGCAGACCCTGCCGTTCTAAAGCAGGCCTGGGGCTAGGGAGGCAGGCTGAAGCCAAGAACCAGAGAAGGGGACCAAGAGAGGAAACTGACACTTCAAAAGCAGAACTCACCAGGGATGAGTTACGGGTAGGCCCCTGCGCAGGAATGCGTGAATGTTGAGGCCTTCGTTTTATTTTAGGCTTCCCTTAATTCTTCTAAAACCAGACAATCTGATGCCGTGATTCCTGAAGAAGGAATGACAGATGTGTAACTCTACGGCTCTGAACACCCTCTGCCAAGAGCTACGGTCTTGCTCCACCACACATTTAGTTTACATACTATCATTCCAGAGATAATTTCACCAAGACCTTGAACCAAGGGTTACGAACTCCAATGTCTACAGAGCCCACTTGGGATCATAAATGAGTAAAGTATGTAGTAGGATGTGGTTTTGCATATTGAATTTATAGGAATATTCTTCACATATATAAAGAAATATACTCTCTTCCATTTCTCTCTAAATATGTAATCTTCATATTTTATAACTTTTTTAATCAAATTTTATTGTGGTAACATATTTATATAATATAAAATTTGACATTTTAACTGTTTTTAAGTTCCTAATTTAGTGACATTAATTACATTCACAATGTGCTACCATCACTATCATCCATTACCAAAACTATTTGATTGCCCCAAACAGAAACTCTGTACCCATTAAGAAATAATTCCCTCTTCCTCCCTGTAACTTTTGATCTACTTTCTGTCTTACGAATTAGCTTATTCTAGATATTTCATGTAAGTGGAACCACAATATCTGTCCTTCTGTGTCTGGCTTCTTTCATTTAGCTTAATGTTTTCAAGGTTCATCATATAGCATGTATCAGCACTTCCTTTTTTTGGCTGAACAATATTCCACTTTTGTAGCTACAACATTTTGTGTGTCCATTCATCTGCCTGTGGTTACTTGGGTTGCTTCCACATTTTTGCTATTGTGAGTAACCACTTTTGATAGGAACATGGATAGCTAGAGACATAATAAAGAGTAGTGGGCTGGATAGTCTGACTTTTCAGGAGAAGCTGAGAATTTAAATTTTTATACAGAATCTCTGTTTTTAAACATTGCCACACCATTTTACAATATACTCTGTGGGCCAAACAAAAGCATACCTCTGGGCCACCAGTTCATGATCCTGCCCTTGTCCATATGTGCTCTGGTACATACACATGGGCCTAATTTAACTTGGTAGATTTAAAATTCATATTTTCAGGTAGTCAAGTTGTTAAATGGCCTGCTAAGTTATACTGCAAACCCATGCTTAATTGCCAAGGGGGAAGAGAAAAGCCGTGTTTCCTGGGCTATAATTTTAGCAGTGTCCTTGTTTTGCATTAAAAGTAAAGACAGTGCCAGATGTCTGGAAGCGGTGGAAGTGCTAGTGCTGATCCAAATAGCATTGGTGGAGCTAAGGCTCAAGAATCTGCCAGGATAAAGCGAACATAAACTGTGAGGTCCAGTGCTGGAAATGAAGGAGAAGCGACTAACGTGTGCTTTCCTTGTAATCCACACCTGATGGATTTCCTTTCACCAAGAGGAGAACATAGAGTAGTATATTGACGAAGGCCTTGATATGGGGGGAGCTGTGAAATAGTTCAGGGAGATTTAGTCCCAGTGCTAACATGATGTCCCATCTTGGTTCATGTCAGAACTTTCTTAATGGCCCACATGTGAGCACATAGATTGGACCCATCTGTTTGAAAGAGGGAGTTCGCACATGTGCGGTAATCACCATCATTTTAAAGAAACTTTGAGAAGGTGTTTAGTTCCCGCTGATAGGGAAGATTAGAATCAAGCAAGTTTTATGAATAGAAAATGATGAGCAGATGATACAAGGAAATGGAAATGTGATGAGATTAGTAGCTGATGCATACCTCTCTGCAGGGAAGAAAAGCTTTAAGAGATGTCAGGCTGGGAAATACTTTATTTCCTGAAGTGCAAAGAAGAGATTTGGACAAAGCTGTAATATTAGCAGCCACTGCCAAAGTGAGCTGGTCAAGGGTCTTTCTTAAAAGGTGCCTTTTAGCAGTTGCTCGCTCTAAACATGGTGAGGAAAAGATGGCTTCATTTTCCTGAGATGCAAGCTTTACACATGCTTTCACGCGGCAAATATTTATTAAGTGCCACCTACATGCTGGTCCCTGGAGAGCCTCACAGATGTGGAGTCAGCAACCTGCAGAAAACAGACACAGGTTCTCCGCGAGCTGCCCAGGCGGGATTGTGAGACATTTTCCCCCCAGCCTTCCCAATAATGTGACATCGTTGGTAATCAATCAGTCAGTCTCACAAAAATGGGTACTGTGACTCCTCAACTCCAAGACCCAAGTTCCATTGATCATGGTTTCTCTGGTTAGTGCCTTTTCAAGAATTTATTTGAAAAACTTTCTGAATCACAACTCAGCACTAACTCATCAGATCTCTCTATCTTATTTCCTATTCCAATGGATGGGCAATTATCACATTTAGTGAACAGATTTTCTTGTTTGGGTGCCTTCCCTTACACCCCATTCTCCAGGAAGCTGATCCACACTGTCTAGATTCACCTCTTCCCTGGAGCTTCCCCACCTGCCCTGCTTTCTTGTTTCTTTCCTCCCCTTCTTCTCCTCCCTACCGCTCTTTGTTCTTTAATCCTTCCTTCTTCTCTTCCCTTTCCTTTTTCCTCTTTCCTTATTTCAGTTGGACCCTATTCCCTTACCAAATAAATGATTCCATAAATGTATTCAACATAGTATGCATACATAGTATGTGTGCATCTCCTGAAATATCTGATTTACTGGAACTGGAAATAACAGGGACATGACTATTCCACAGTACACAGAGAAAGTGTCCCTCAACTGTACCTAATGGTTAGCAGCAGGGGATGGGAAGACAGGATGGAAGTTGCTGGAATACCTACCCATCTCCAGCTGATTTCTCAGTGACAAATTATAGGCCAGATAAAAGAAACCTCACATAAAGAAATGCAGGACATACGATTTAATGATGGATTCTTATTTCTTTTTCTCCTTGGAAACTTGGGGCGACCCTGTACATTAATTGTGGTTCAATGATTTGACCGTTTAGGTAGTTAATCTTCAAAAATTGTTTCTGCTTTAAGACCTACCCTTTAATTTACTGTTTGCTCATAGTTTTCTTTCTACAAATGGCAGGAACACATGTCTTCCAGGAATGCAGTAGTCTGAGCCCCTGGGCAGAAAGGTATGAATTCCAGTCACAACCTGTACATCAGCTCCTGTATATTCTTTGAGAAGGTCAATTCTCTGTCCCTCCACCTGTGAAAAAGAGATAAAGTTGTTTTCAACCTCTCTGCTATCTTGGGAGGATTATGTACTTAAAGTTTGTGAAACATTTTGAAGATAAAAGAACTACAAATAATACCTACTCTAAATGCATTTCTTTCTCTTTTTTTAAGTTGGGAGCTAAGCATTCTGGAAAATAAACAACCTAAATGAAAACCTCACCAATCTTGAAATCACATATATATAACCTATAAATATATATTCCTATATGTATATTCTTATATGTCTGTGTATAGGGATTTATGTGTTCAGACCACCTCTGAAGCTCAAAGGGTAGTTTAGGACAGGGGAAAGGTGGAAGTTATTGCTTAGCAGGGTGTCTTGGGCAAAGCAGCTCATCTGTCTAGACCTGTTTCCTCACCTGCAAAATGAGTGGATTAAACCAGAATGATGGCCGAACTCCCCTGGACACTCCCGTTCTCTGTTAGCTGCCTGGTCACTCTGTGCTTTGCTGAATATGACAGAGGTGAGGAGAGGCAGTGCCCCCTCCCTATTGTGGCAGGAAAGTGCTGCACGGGGATCCCTGCCTCCATTCCCCTCCCACCCGTTGGCCAGGAGATGGGGACCTGAGCGCCCGTAAACAGCGACACCTGTGCCGGCCACCATCCTCTTGAAAGTAGGGGGTGAAGCTAGGTGGGCGTCCTCACCAGAATCACCGCTCCAAGTCACAGCGTCTAAGGCCCCGCCACAGAGAGTGTGTCCCTGGGTCAGGAAGCCCTCCAGGTGAACCACGTGAAGATGCAGGTCCACAGGAGCAGGCTGCACACTTGATGACAAGGACCGAGGTACAGGGCTTCCCAGCCTCTCTCCCACCGTGGCGCCCGCAGACAGTGCTAATACCTGTACGCTCTAGGTAAAGCCGACCCTGCCAGAGGCGGCCAGCCCAGAGGTCCCGCTGTACGAGGTCCCGTCCTTCCAGCCAAGGGTGAAGAGATCAGTGTCGCTCTTTGTCACATGGGGTTGGAAGCTATGCCTTGCATTAAGTGGCTTTATCTTTAGATTTCTTCCTTGTCCAGAACCTGGGTCCTGAGACTTTTGATAATGGAAGGGGGGTCACTCGTTGTTTAGAAGAGAATCAGGTGTTTAATCGCGCGTGGCAATCAGGAGAATCAGAATTGAGGTACTGAATACATGGGAAGAACAAGGGGCATTGCCAGGGTAGAGAAGCTATGGATGCAAAGACACGCGGTATCGGCGGTTTCACTCTAGAATGTGGAGTAACCTGCCTGGGCAGTGGCAGATCGATGGCCTGGCAACTCCATCTGGGGAAGAGTCTGAGGCCACATCTCGTCACAGGTCCCACTGTGGCCCCTGGAGCAGCCGGGAGCCCACTTGCCACACACTCGCCGTCCTCGCCCAGCAGGTGCTGAAACTAAGGTGCTGACTCCAGTGGAAATGCTACTGGATTTCGTTTAGGTTCTTTGACTATGCTGAGAAATGAATTTCAAGAGCGCGTCAGGTGAGTTAGGCCAGTAATTTACTCAGGTAAGGAGGGACGAGAAATGGGAGAATAACAGATCATGGGTCCCAGGTAGAGAGGAAGGGCTGAAAAGTGATAGAGGGCTGATTCACAGGCTACAATTCCCCATTGTAGGTTATAAACACCCAGGTTTTACTTGTGTGACCACATGGCAGAGAAAAAACGGCAAGAGCAGGGCGCAGAGGGCAGGCCAGGGGTGCACGGGCGAGAGAGGAGAGCGCTGGTTCAGGCCCCGCTTGGCTCTTTGAATGGTTAATTATCCTGCCCCTTTGCTAATGGCAGGGGAGGAGTTCCAGCTGTTTGCTGTTTTGATTGACTACCCCACCCACCAATCCCTGAGAGGGCCCAGTGATCTAGTCCTCGGGGACTATCCGGGCTTCTCCAGGATCCAGAGGAAGTCTTCTTCTGAGTAGCAGGCCTTGGGGAGGGTCCCGCAGCGCCGTCTTGGGGTTGCTGATGTCCACGTGGGCTTTCTGCCAGGTTCCAGATCTGTCTGTGGATTCCTATCTTACTAGCCGGCTTCAGAAGGACACGTTGGAGCGGTCTCCACAGCAAGGAGACCTGCCCCCTGGAGCGGCCAGCACTGAGGTGGGAGGCAGCAGGGCAGTGTGAGCTCACGGCCCGCAGCAGCCTGGCACCCGGCGGACTTGTCCCCTGTGCCTCCATTTCTAACCGGTGGTGTAGCGATAATCACCCCACCTTCCCCGCCTGGATGAGGATGCAGGGGTTCATACTTAGAAGTCCCCAGCTCAGCTTCTGCACTTGGTAAACACAGAGTGCCTGGTAAAGAAGAGAGAAAACAGGCCCACCAGCCCCTCTCTCCCACCTACTCCTTTCTCAGGCAGAATCATTTTCGTGCTGAGAAAGCAGAGCAAATTTGGTGAAGCTGTGGCTTTGTAGCAAAATAGTAGGCCAGCACCTAGCTGCACCAAACGGGTTTGCGTTTCAAGTTTTGGGTGATAAAGAAAATTGCAGCTATTACCTACAACCCAGTGGCAGTTTATTTAGAAATTGAGGAGAGTAAGAAAATGCCAGAAGACTGGAGACAAAGATGGTGTGAATTTTCCAAAGAGGGAGAAGGCTTCATTCAAGGAGTACAAACTAAGAGCTTAATAGTGCTCCAGAGCCCCAGCCTGGAATACGGGGATTTAAACAGATGGTGGGCAGATGCTTCTGCAGAGGCTGTGCAGTGCAGGGAGCGAGCAGAAGTTAGGACTCCAGGCTAAGTTCAGCACAGACCCGTGCGCTGTCACTTACTGGCTCAGTGGCCTGGCAAAAGTGACTTCACTCCTGAGTCTTACCGTTTCCAGCTGCAGAATGCCATGGCAATGCCTGCAGGATTCCAGTGATCGGGTGTAAATATTCGAGCCGAGGATTGAGCAAAGCGGGTGCCCTGGGTTGAGTTGTGTAGCTGAAGTCCTTGGACCTAGCACCTCAGGATGTGACCTTACTTGGAAGGACGGTCCTTGAAGGTGATAGCTGAATTAAGGTGAGGTCATGCAGGAGGACGGTGGGCCCTGACTGGTGTCCCTCTAAGAAGAGTCAGGAGAGAAGTCGGCCAGGTGGCGATGGCAGCAGAGCCTGGAGCGCTGCTCTGCGAGCCAAGGCGCGCCAGGACACCGAGGCACCAGCAGAGGCAGAGCCCGGGAAGCGTTCTCCCCGCAGGGGCAGAGCGCACAGCCCTGCTGACGCCTTCATTTTGGGCTTCCAGCCTCT
The DNA here is from genome assembly GCF_030445035.2 of Dasypus novemcinctus. NCBI lineage: Eukaryota > Metazoa > Chordata > Mammalia > Cingulata > Dasypodidae > Dasypus > Dasypus novemcinctus. Next base: position 127,124,374 of record NC_080682.1, read on the forward strand.
GGGACTGGGAAACAATAGATTCCTGTTTTAAGCCGCACAGTGCGTGGTACTTTGTTAGGTGGCCTCGGCTCCCTGAGACACCAGGCGTCAATGAGTGGTGCCACTTAAGACCCGTATGGTCCACTTACGTGACACCGCTTAAGGCCCAGAGCGTGAGGGTTTGGGCCAGGGTTCAGCAAACTTTTTCTGTAAGGGCCACATAGTAAATGCTTGAGTTTTGGCCTTAGCTACTCAACTCTGCCTTTGCAGCCTGAAAACTGCCATAAATGATTTGCAAGTGAATGGGAGCAGCCATATCACAACAAAACTTTGTTTATGTAACCAGTGGCCAGATTTGGCCCCTGGGCCATAGTTCTTTCATGGTTTAAAACCCAACTGCCCAGTATAAAATATAAGGTTCTGCATGATGTTGGAGGGGATTGTTGTTATGGGAGGAGGGGGGTGAGGGGGGTGGGGGGTGTATGGGGACCTCTTATTTTTTTAATGTAACATTAAAAAAATAAAGACAAAGAAATTAAATATATATATATATATATATATATATATATATATAAGGTTCTTCAGGACCTAATATATATATATATATATATATAAGGTTCTTCAGGACCTCACACAAGTTCTTTTCCTTTATTTCCAAAATGGGTATAATCATGGTACCTGTTACTTGTTGTAATAAAGTAGACAATGTATGTACTGGAGCTTGGTAGATAGTGAGGTTCTAATACATACCACCTTTTATCATTGCGATTATCCCAGCAGCCTGGAATAGGGAGCCAAAATTTCTAGTAGGATGAAATTTAATAGACACAAATATAAAATCCTGCACAAAGGCTCCCAAAGGGAAACCAGACACTTAAGTTTATTGCTTTTCACAGGAAAAAGCCCTAAGTGGTTTAATTCATTCGTATCACAGAACTGTGTGACATGGCTGCCACCCAAAATCAGCATAGACGTGTACTGGGTGGATAGGTGTCTACAACAGTGGGGGTAGTTTGTAGGTCTTTTCCAAGTTTCATATGCTCCTGTTCTTTCCTGGCCATCGTATTTTAAGAAGGAAGCTGGTATTTAGGAAAATATCTGGAAAGAGGTGACCACTATGTAATGAATGACTCCATCTGTGATTTGATCTTATTACTTAGCGTTTTTCAATCTCAGGTGTGAACGCTCAGCTCTTTTTAAGGCTTTTAAGAGTATGACAGTTTTAAAACACAGCCCCCAAATTATGTGATCCTCCTCCCATCTAGAGGTGGGCTTTATTGACCCCTCTTCTTGCACAATAGGATACAGCATAAGTAATGAAGGCTGTGCCGGCTTTGGGGTCCAGACCTTAAACTGGCAGCTTCCATTTCCTGTCCTTTAGACGCTTGCTCTTGGGACCCCGACACCACGTGTGAGGTGTGCATAAGCATCGCAGCACACGGCCCTAAGGGAGGTCCACACCAGTGACCGCCGTCGGCCGACTGGCCTGCCAGGGGACCGCAGGCCCAGATATATATGACGGCAATTGCCTGAGAGACCCCAAGTGATGCCTGCCCCGCTCAACCCCTAAACCTGAGAGATGACTCAGACATGATGCTTGCCTCAGGTTCCACAGCAGGAGATACCTCGGGCAGCGTGGGAGGAGAATTGGTATTTTCTGCATAGGGCTTTTTTTTTTTAGGTTTGTTTTTTTTTTTTTTAATTTTTAAAGAAGCGTTAGATGACAAATGTTACATTAAAATATAGAGGATTCCCTCTACCCCACTCCCTACTCTTCCCATGCTTTTCTCCGTAAGCAAGGCAGACAATCTCAGGAATTAGGCACCGTCAGAGGGCCTTCCTTTGGAATATATGTTCCCCAGTGTAACACAGTGAGACTCACTTGCAATTTCCCTACATATTACTCTTCTGCCGCTTTTATTTGAACCTATAATTAGCTCTGTACTCATTAATTATGTGTCCCAGAGACTTAAATCTTCTGGCTTCATATGCCAGTAGAGCCCTGAACCTCCTGTTACAGCCAACACTTGCTCTCCAGTTCATTGGACTCACCCAGGACAACTAACAAAAAGATGGCAATGGACAATGCCCATCCCAAAAAACAAAGAGTATCTACAACTGCAAGCAAGACAGTTCCACCCATCTGTGCCATGGGATCCAAGCCCCGTCTAAGTCAGAGAGAGAGACAGCACCACCCCCAAATCCTCTAGACTGAGGAATGAACAAACATAAGGCAGGAATGCAGCTATGGACTAAAGTAGACATTATTATCCTAGCAATGGAAGAACTTGTCTCATTGATATCAAGGCAGGGGCCACCAGAGGTTCTGGGGGAGGGAGGGGGAGGGAGGCAGAATTGGTGTCTTGCAGGACATTGGATTTGGACTATCCTCTATGAGACTGGTCCTGAGCAGTGTGGCAGGGGAGACAGGCAGGTGGGGAGATGCACGTGAGACACAGCTGCTGTTCTCCTGAGTCTGGGTCAATGCGGACACTGAGTCGGGGCTCTGGGTGGAAATCCAGGACTGGTGTGGACCAGTGTGCGCAGGTGTGGTGTCATTCATAGAGACAGTGCCTTAGGAGATTTGTTATTTTAGGGTATTGGGGTGAATATGAGAGGGTCAAAACATAGATTCCTAGTGAACGGCTGGACATAGCTATTTGGAGATTGGGAAACACGGCTGGGGGTTATCAGTACTGGTGGTAGGTGAAGCCATGGGTCAGGAGATGGAGGAGTGATGGTAAAAGGGGTGGGAAGGGCTGCTTGAGCTATGTTGTAGAGAGCCCTGAAGGGTCCAGGGAGGCTAAGACTGGCTTAGCTAAGGACGTTGTCCAAGGAGGGCTTGGGGTAGAGTCTTTATTCATTAAGCATTGCAGAGCATTTTCTAGAAGGCTTGACACAGGTGAGAGCAGTGAGCCAAATAGGCACAATCTACCTTTACCCTTACACAGCTTGTAAATGGTAGGTGGAAAAGCACGAATCTAATTGATTTCCAGTTTTCACAATAGTACGAGCTGCAGACTGAAAGCGGGGTGATTTAAGAGTGCACAGTTGGGTGGAGGGGTGGGCCCATGGTCTGTGAGGTCAGAGGAGACATCCCGAGAAAGTGGCATTTCACATCGACCTGACAGGCGAGCTCCTGGGGGAGGGAGCGAGAGTCCGGCCAAGAGCGCCCTCTCTTCTGCAGCTGCTTGGCCCTGAAGCAGCAACCAGAACTCCATCCTGGAGCCCACTGCAGGGCAATTATCAACCAGCAACAAGGAGGTGATTTTTGTGCATGGTGAACACCGTGACTTGATTGAAGACAGATTTGGAAAGGGCTCTTCCAGCAGAAGAGAGAAGCAGAGCACTGGAGCAGACATGAAATCAATGTGTTTGGGTCAACACAGCTCACCTGGGAGTAAAACATTTTAATTCAACAGCAGCCTTGAACAAGCCTTTCCAGAACTCGGCATGCCCAGGAATTAGATCGAGTCCAGTCCAGCCTTGGTGTGTAGTGGCCCTGACATGTTTTGAGAAACACAACAAACCAATTGCGGAAATAACCTTATAAGGAAAGAATGTTGTTTGGTTTTTCAAAGAATGCAAGAAATCCTATGAAAATTTATATTGTCCATTAAAAGCCATCCTCCTAGGCAGCTTATTAGAGGAAATAAGCTAGATTGGGGTTCCATTTTGCAAAACACCTTTGTTTTCCCATATTTTTGCCTTTTTATTTTGTTTAGGATTTTTTTTCAGTTATTCCTGTCAAGTTGCTTTATTAGGTGAAAAACTGTTTAACGGTTGTTTTTCTCCCATTGAGGTGCATCTTTATGGTCCTTCCAGGCTCCAAATATATTTTGGAGTTATAAGCTGCATTACTCAAGGTAATGATTTAAAGAATAAGTATAAATTCTTTCTGGGTTTTATGATTAAACAGAAAACTAAGATTGCCAAAGGTTCAGTGCCTGGATCTAGCAGTTACTCTCTATGTGCTCTCTAAGCCTCTGTTTTCTCATCTGTGAAATGGGGCTAAATAAAATTGCTCCACCTACTGAAAACCTGTTTTAGAAAGTAAACGAGATAATTGTGCATGAGAAAATGTTTTAACCCGTGTCCCACCATCGGCATGGTTATCATCACTGCAACCAGCAAGAAAATTATTCTCAGTAAGATTGGCAGACATCTTATATCTGCCGTGCAGACGCTTTCCACAATGTGCTTTTCATTTCCCTTCCCTATTTCCATTTTCACAGCACGCGTAAGAATTGCGTCTCAGAGATGTGAGGAGGGGTGTTTTTTTTTTTTGACTGCCAGAAACATATTTTCACTGTCAAATGTACTTACGACCAGCCATCTAAATTGTGAAGCACACATTACAGTTTTCCTTTTGTTCAGTGACAATGTAAACATCACAACTTTTACATGAAGATGGAAAATACAATGAGTACTGGAGGAGTTTTGATGGGGATAGCACTGGCCAAGGATTAGTGGAAACACCTCAGGGTTTTTACAATTATAGCAGTGTTCTCTGTTTCTTGGGGGGTTGTTGGCATATGTTATAAAGTCAGTCCTATTTCTACTACCTCGCCACTCCATGCCACAATCAGTTCCATCTCCCTCCTCCCCTTTCAGCAGTGATTTCCATTCCTGGGTTTGGGGCATCCCTCATTTTACCCATAAACTATGGAAAGTTGCATTGATGTGAATTTCAGGAATAGGAAAAAATGCCCACGTTCACAGAGTAGAGCTTTTGTGGGGTGGGCAGGGAGAGGAGGGCGAGAACAGTCTCTTTCCTTTCTGACGGCTCTTTCTTTGACCACTCAGGTGACCGTGACCGATGGAGGCTCCTCTCCAAAACAGTCCACTGTTTGGGTGGTGGTCCAAGTTCTGGATGAGAATGACAACAAGCCCCAGTTCCCAGAGAAGGTCTACCAGATCAAGTTGCCAGAAAGGGACCGAAGAAAGAGGGGAGAGCCCATTTACAGGGCTTTCGCCTTCGACAGAGATGAGGGCCCCAATGCAGAGATCGCCTACAGCATCGTGGATGGGAACGATGACGGGAAGTTTTTTATTGACCCCAAAACTGGGACGGTCTCCTCTAGAAAGCAGTTTACAGCAGGGAGTTATGACATCCTAACGGTAAGATCTTCTGAACCACCATCTCAGTAGTGGGGGAACAGGTTACTTTCTTATTCATGTATATTCCTTTGAGCAACACATCTTTAGAATAAAATGCAAAACGACGCAGCTCTGGAAGGCTACTTTCTGGGAGGCAAGTACAGGTGACAGCTCTTGAGTGTTTTGGTGACATTCCATAAATAGTGAAATGGTTTCCCGAGGCCCAGTCCACACCCCGCTCCACCATACTCAACCTCACCTGCCATGGCCCCTAATCGTTCTTAAGGTACTGAGCACAGATGTGAACCGAGGCAGAGGAACAAGAGGGAATGCCCGCCAACCACTTGGAACAGGGATCGGCCTGTCCCCAAGACTTTCCAAAGAAAACAGCTCTTCTAAGTATTGATAGCATGATAGAACAGGAAGTTGGCTGCGTTAATTGCGAAACACAAATCACAACTGAACAAAGCTATGTCTACTCTGTAAAAAGTGAAAAATTCAAGTAAAGAGTTACTTTTTCATTAAGTTAGAAAATTTTAAAAATTTTCCAATTAAAAGACAAAAAGTGAGCACCCTCTCACACGGAGACCTAAACTGCAGATCTGAGGTGCCAGCTACTCCCTCCATCCACAGACACTTTAGATATGTAGCACCTGTGCCAGAAGGGCTTAGCTGTCCTCACTTTCTGGAGTCTCCGCAGTTACCAAGAGCTGGCACTATCTATCGTCCTTCTCCTTGTCCTCAGCTTTCTCAGCTGTGGACAGTCAGTTCTTCATTATTTTAAAGTATGATCTGAATACCTTGCTTTATCTTTTTACTTTTATGGCCGGAACTTGGGTTTCTTTCTCCCCAGTAAAATAGCCAGAACACTGGGCAGACAAAAGAGATAACGAAACGTCAGTTCTGTTTCTGCCATCTAGCAGCTCTAACATAATATGTGCTGCTGCAGCTCTGTGAGACCTCAGCTTGGGGATCTTTGAGAGCTGGATGGGCTGTGGTGGATACTGGTGTTGTCCCCGCCAAGTCCACTTCCCCAGGCTAGTGTATCTGTCTCCCAACTGCTGTCTTGGTTGCTGAGTGCTCGCAGCTGCTCCCCTTCTCTAGCACCTTGTTTTTGGCGGAATGGGAGCTGCCTGACCCAAGGTCCCACAGCTACAGCCGCAGCCAGTGATTGCCAGGCACGGGGTACAAGGGCCAAGCCCCTTGTCTCTAGGTGGAACCTACTCTGTGGTGCAAGGAATGCTTTAAAGCTCCCGCAGGAGCAGGCCAGGCTCAACTTCAGCTGAGCCCACACCCTTGCTTAGCGCCTTCCCTTCCCTCTCCTGCTGTCCTTACTTCCGTTGTCTGGAGAACAACACCCTTCACTCTCCCTCCCAAGAAATCAAGTGTACTCAAATCCCTACCTCAGGCTCAGTTCCTGGAGAACTGACCTAAGACCTGTTCCTTCAAGAACCGTCCAGCTCTCAGGGATTTGCTGCAACCACCTGATCATTCCCCCCTCAGGAACGCAGAGCAGCAGGGCACTAGGACGTGTCAGCATTAGTCCTGTGCCAGTGCCCATTATTTTTTAAATGGGACATTTGAAAATCCTTTTTAAAGGTTGACTTAGTATTTTGACGTTCTGTCAGCATTTTCTGCTTGCTGGACTTGACCGTCCATTTGAGTTGACACCGTAGTAGTTCACCTCGTGCTGCCCGGTGCGGAGGCTTGCCTTCCTGTCAGCTGACGCATGGCACAGAAAAGAGCCCCTAGCGCCTGCCCTGCCCCCCCAGCCCGTCCTCTAGGTCCCACCAAGGGAGTTCTCCATCAGAGATGGCGTAAGGAAGGAGCTCTGCGCAGCTAGAGCAGGGCTGCTGCCTCTCCCCCACACACCCCACCTGCCTTCTGGGGCTCCATGTGAACGAGACTTCTCCAGGGTTAGGAGGAGGGAAGGGACCGGAACACAGGTGTGTGTGCACGCGCACATACACACACACTCACACCCTTCCACTCGCACCATGCTCGCAGAAGTAGGATTCACCGTGTCCCTGATTCCCTTTCAGGCGTCACCTCCAGAGGTGGAAATTGTCAGGGCGGCCTTTGTCTCCCACCTTTCCCCCCTCTGTGAAATCAGCGATGTGGTTGCCTTCCGGTGAACACGGTGCGGCCCCCGACTCCCCTGCTCCCGGAGCCCATGTCCCACACGCCGCCGCGCGCCTCTGCCCTCTCTGAGCCTGGGAGGAGCAGGCATTTGCCCACCGCCGCACGCGGCGACAGTTCCCCAGCCCACGGGGATCAGAGCTCTGAGGCGTCTTTCTGTGTTCTCTCCCCCGTGTGTGAGCAGATTAAGGCGGTGGACAACGGGCGCCCGCAGAAATCCTCCACGGCCCGCCTCCACATTGAATGGATTAAAAAGCCACCCCCTTCACCCACACCCTTGACCTTCGATGAGCCCTTTTACAACTTCACGGTCATGGAGAGCGACAGAGTCACCGAGATCGTGGGGGTGGTGTCGGTGCAGCCAGCCAACACTCCCCTGTGGTTTGACATAGTTGGTAAGTTCGAGTCCTCCTGAGCTGCATCGGGCAATGTAAGAATTGGCGGTTCTGAGCCCCGAGCGAGAATGTGACAAATTAGAGCCGAGATTAAAAAATGTATCATGCTGGAATGCAAAAGAGCCAGTAAAACGAATAATCGACCTGTGCTTTCGTTCCGACTCTGTAGCTAAGCTGAACAGAAAGTGCTCTCTGGCTGGATTTTCCATAGTATGTTATTTACTGCAATCTCTAATGTCTTTCTGTGTGTCATTTAAATTCTATTGTCACACTTGGCTAATCTCATTTCTAAATGTATTGATGGTACTAGACTTGCTGTCCTTCATTTCTCTCTTTTTCTTCACCTTTTTTCTGCATTCTGTTCTTTTTTTTTTCTGCTCCCCGACTACCCTGCTTCAAGGTGGCAAGCATGCTCGAGAGATGTTCTATATTCTACAGACAGCTTGTGGGCAGAACTGTTCAACAGAAGGTACCCTTAGTGCAAACACATTTGCTAAAATACGGCTATCCAATCTGCCTTTTACGTGGTTTTTTTAAGCAAATTAAATTACATCTTTCATAACTGCCTGTGACAGGCTGAAGTGCAGCCCACAGATTTCATACATGCCTCTAACAGCTATTGCGTTACTCATGCCCAGCGATTCCTTTGTTTGAGGTTTGATGGGGGCTTGGAGTTTGGAGGGGTTTGTTTTGATTTATTTTTTTTTCTTTGCTTTTGAGATATGTGGGCTTTTTCTTCTTTGGGTTTTTCAGTTTTTTGATAAGATGGTTTATTTAACTGGGCCTTTTCCAATTGAAAAATAAATTAAACTGTATTTCAGCCCCTCTGTCTTGCAGCAGTAATAGTGTTGCTATCCCTCAAAGCCCCACCAGGAGAGTTCCCTGGCTGCTGTCCACAAAAGGAGGGCAGCCAGGAGAGGAGCCTAGAGGCAGCCAGAGCAGATGCAAGCTCAGCTCAACCCCTGGGCCACCCCCAGCCCCCTGAGAGCAAGCAGGCAAGCGCAGCAGAAAAGCCGGGTCGTACCCCAGCTGCCCTCCCCAGCCCGGCAGGGAGAGGCGCGGAGAGGCTGCCGTGAGGATCAGGAAACAGAGCGGGCCGTGGCTAGGAGAGGGCGAGCGTGCACCAGCTCCGCACCTGGCCCGGGTCAGCCACGCTGGGTCCCCCTCCAGGGGAGGCCGGGCGTCCAGGAGGAGCTGCCGGGGCCGCCGCTTCCTTGCCCACGCCCTGCCGGGGCAGCACGGGCAGAGGCTTCCTCTTCTCCCGGGACCTGCCGAGTCTGGGGCAAGCGTCTGGGATGCACCACGTCTGTTTCAACGGACCCAGGACAAGGACCCCCACCCAGACCCCAGTCCAGGGGTCTGAACTGAGAGAGAAAGGCTTGCTTTCCACCTCTGTCGCCTCACAGAATGGCGGGGCATCTTTATCTTACCTAGCTGGCATTAACCTGCCGTCCCTCAGCATGTCCATCCCAATTTCGCTTTCACCTCCCTCTTCATCTCCACTTGCGCATTTGAAAGTGGGCCTCTTCTGAGCCACGGAAGACCTCAGGTTCTTTGTTTTCTCGGTAGCTTCAGCTCATGTAGGCATTTGCGGCAGGTTCTTCTTCCTGAGGGAAACAAAGGCTCCACATCCTCCTTGCCTGGGTCTCTGTGCCGCCCACTGTGGGGCTCCCTTCCTTACCCCCTCCACGCAGTCACGGGGAAATGCATTTCCATTTGCACGCACGTCCCTAGTGCTGGGCCCCTAGGGGTGTGTGCTGTATCCATGTCTTTCAATCCCCCCAAGAAGGATGCAGTGGAGCCCAGGCCGGCAGCGGGCCGTGCTGCGTGGCCGCGGGAGGAGTGCCTGTCTCTCCTCAGCCGCAGGACTCCACTCCCTCCCCTGCCCTCCAGGTTGTAAGCCCCCTGCAGCCAGGCATCTGCCTCCGCATGGTCCCTGCATGCAGCTTCCTGGCCGGCAGCCCCTCCCACTCCCAGGCCCCCTGCGCCATGTCCTCGCCTGTACCCCACCTTGCAAATCCTCCAGCACACACACCGAGGCTCCGTTTCATCCGCCGCCTGGCGCAAGTCACCGGGTTGATTTCCGTTCTGCACCCTGCATGCGTGCACGTGGCTGTATGTGGCTGAGCACCGGGTGCTGCACGTAACCTTGCTTGCCTGTGTGTCTTCTCCGTGGGCACTGCTGCTGCACATTTTCATTTATGTTCATCCACCTGCATTATCACCCCCTAAGGTTGAGGCCCATGCCTCCCCACTCACTCCTCGTCCCGCTGCTTCTCTTGCTGCCCACCCCGGGAGCCAGAACGGATGGTGCCGCCTGATGGAAACGCTGTGGGCAGCCAACGTGTTAGCCCTTGGACGCCTCCCGAGCCCTCTGCAGAGCCACTGAGACTTTCCATGGTACCCCTAGCCACAGCACTTAGACAAACGGGAGCGCCGCTGGTCCAGGAGAGGGCCATGCCGACAGACGAGCTCACTCTGCCCGAGGACACCCCTGAGCTGCTCCCAGTGCAGACCCAGAAGCTGTTATCAGGGACGCGGCCTCAGCGCGCATGGTTCCCTATCGTATTTTTAAATGCTACGCTTTTCCTACAGTATCTTCTTGGTTTCAGTACCTTGAGGAGTTCTTAATGGAGAGCTACAGTGTTGTCCAACTGGTCTAGATGATTCCATCATAGAGATCTCACTGTAGATTCGATCATGTCTAGCTGAGCTTCTCTCGCAAATTGAACTTACTGGACCAGATGCCCAAACAAAGCATGATTTTTTTCCATCCCGACATCCAGCCAACAGCATCTTGAAACTAACTCTTAACTTCACTACAGACAGAAAAATCTTGTCGCCAGGTGCTGGTTCATTCAGTATTGATATTTTCCCCCTTCCACTAAATCTCCCTTTTGAATCTCTCAGAGTCACTTTTTCAACCTGCTGATGACAGCCTTCCCTTTCTCTAAATAACTATTGTTTTATCATATTCAGATGTTTCATTCTTACTTTCAAGATGTCTTGCTTATTTATCTTTAAAAGGGCCATCAAAACTCTCATCTCTCCCCTCCCTTCTTCCTTACCTAAGTATCTCCCTTGGCCAAGCTAATACAGACAGGAAAGGAAAGGAGTAAGTGTGGCTTAAAAAACAGCCTTGGACTATAGTTGAATGCCAAGAATAGGCACTGGGCAGATAATGCCAGCATGGATCTGAACTGAGGTCTGAGTTCACGTGTAGGTCTTGCCTTGGTAAATGCTCTTGTGAATGTTCCAAGGGGAGTCAGGGTTTGGTTCTGTTTTAGACCTAATTCATTCAGACACCTCTGCAGACATGCATGGTTCCAGCAAACACAACATCCTGGCCTAGCATTTACAGCTTCCAAGTGCCATAGCTAATGAATTCTCATTAAGTAAGCAGAAATAGTGTTTCAGCATGCCTTTTCCCTTGAGAATATAGTTTTCTCATTTCCATATTTCCCATTCTACCAGATTCTTGCTTGAACTGCATTTCTTTTTCTCCTGCTATGATATGAATTCACAAAAGCTGTGCAGTGAGCAACATTTTGTTCCCAAGCCTGGACCCCTGCCCCAACGAGCTGCCTTCTTGAGCCGCTGAAGAGACCGCTGCTTACGACGTTGTGTAGCTAGACCCTCCTCAGCTTCCAGAGACAGAAGCCCTACTTGTAACCCACTTAAGAAAGCTGTAATTAAAAGGAAACATCCTAAAGCTCAGCTGTTCTGTGTTTAAACAGCCCAACGCACAGCATGTTCCTTCTGTGTGTTAAAAGGACAGAAAATGAAGGGAACAGAAATAACCCAGAATCCTTTGTGGCTTTATCACATATCTTCACACTTCTCAGGAGACTATGATTTCAACTCAGCAGTTCCTTGATTTACATACTCTCTAATGTGCAAGCAATCTGGTTCACAGTTCGGTCCCTGTATCTTTATCCCCATGGCAAATATTTGTATTGTAAAGGCAGCCATTATTACACAATTCAAATAATTCCTCTTTACTCACAATTTAATGGGGGAGGCTGCCATCCCCCCCCCCTTTTTTTTTTTTTTTTTTTTTTTGCTTTTCACCTGACTTTGACTAGGAAAATGGGTTTCTCTGTAGATGGTAAGCACTTAAAATAGCATCGTTTATTCGCCTCACCCAATGTCATAGAGAAGAGAAAAGTTGTCCTTTGAAAAGAATTCTCTGGTGGTGAGTGCTAACTAGCTCGCGGGTCCGACTCGACCTGGGATGCCTTTATATCTTCTGGTACCTTACTTAATACCTTATCACTCATCTCGGCACCGTGGCCCCGAGCTCCTTCCTGCAGACGCTCGGGCTTTCTTTCCCCTGCTCGTCTCACCTCCTCGTCCTTGTCCTTGAACCTTGTCCTCAGCCGCGCTGTCCTGTGTTTAGCAGCGGCCGTGCTGTCAGCCTGGAGACTGAACATCTCGGGGTCCTCTCCAGCCAGCTGGCCATTTTCCTAGGCACACACCTCTCACCTGTACCTCCTGAGAGAAGCCGTGTCCTGCACCACTTCCAGTGCAGCCGTTCCTCCTCCGGGTGACTGCTCAGAGCCGTGCCGTTGACGTCAGGCCCCTTTCTCCTAAGGCGCACTTGCCCGGACTGGGCCCTTAAGAAGCCTCTCCTCCAGAGCAAGGATGTAGCCCACTGGTGCTCCTCTGAGGAGCCCTTAGGAAACAATAAAAAGTCTCAGCAGCTCTTCACTTACTAGCTGCTTTAAGAACATGAATTTCAGGCTGGATTTCCAAGGGAGTTTTTCTTCCCCCCACTGTTTCCTGATCTCCACCCAGCCTCTCCTGCCTTAGGTGTCCACGTCCGTCTCAGCCCCGTCCTGTGCTTGTTTCACACCAAGGCAGGACGGTTTCCACCATCAAGGGGCGGATGACGTGTTTAGGTGGCGTGCACACTGAGCTCGAGTGTGCAGCCTGTGCACAGCTCCCTTGGTTCACTGAGATTCAAGAAGCTTCTCACATAACATTCCCCCTTCGGTGAGGCTAGAGTTTGGTTGATATTTTCAAATTACACCTGGATATTTTCAATTACACCCGTTGTTAGGGGTGGAGGGACTAGAAGCTTCTCTAAAGGGGAAGCTGTGCAGTTGGCTCTCCTCAGGGAGAGATGGGGCTGCTTTGGACCCTTGTGACAGGGAAACGTGACCCAGTCGTGGCCGGCGCAGTGCCCTGCGTCTCGGCACACGCAAGGAGCTTCTGGCTATTTTCATTCAAGTCCCATTTTTAAAGCCGTGCAGGGCATTCCTACTTGCCATGCTTAACTTGAGAATCCAGTAAAATGCCAGTGTGTCACTTGTGCTCTTTGTTTACTCTATTACACCCGTCTTGACTAAAAATGGCCAAAGAGGACTGTCCCTGCTGCGATCGTGTCCCGTGGGCTGTTGCACCTCGCTTCCACTGCACCCCGCAGCAGCGCTCAGGCTGTGCCTCCCCGGCCTCGCCCTGTGTGCCCACCCGCCCGCAGCGCCACCCGCCCCTTCGCCAGCCTCCTGCTGCTGCCACCAGCCTGGCTTTGCATGTTCTGTTACTGGCTCTGAGGAAGCACACCTGGTCCAAGCAGAACGCTGCTGGTGCACAGGGGCTTCCAGATTACGACTTGCCCCCCGTGAATTGGGCACGGCTCCCGGTGGAAATAAGGCCACGCTTCCAGCCGAAACGCAGCCTGACAAGTGGGGCCCAGGGGCGATGTTCGGTTGGGGGTGACACGGGCTGTAGGTTATTGCACGAGGTTGATGGTGAACTGCTGGTCTAGGTTCTGTGTCCCTCGTCAGAAACCCATTTGAAAACCTGGGATTTTAGGAACTTTGCTTTACGTGGAGTCTCGGTTTAACGAGGAAGGGGCTCCCTGGAAATGAGTGGCAGGTGACGAGGGCTGCACAGGCTTCCCAAGCGCCCGCTGGTTTGCTTTTCTCTTTGTCTATCCCTGCCGCCCCTTTAGAGGTTTCTCGTCTAGACTCTTTCAAACAGTAAATGAGAATGGGGGAGACACGCACAAACGGGAAGAGAGAGAACTGGAAAGAGTGACAACCATAAAAGTAACCAAAAGGAAAAAGTGACTGAAAAGAAAGCACTCAGCCTCCGTGGCTTGAGCAAGTGAAGTGTCTGTGGACTTCTCTGTAGGGCCCCGAGGAGAAAGCAGGTGTCAGGAATGAGAGAGAGCTTACAGGTACCCACGTACACCAGAGCTCGAACTGCACATCTTTGCCTGCGTGCTCACTATTTGACCTCGTTCCTGTGAATTCCCACCTCCTAAAATAACTGAGTTAGGGGATAATACTACCCCTCCCCCGCCCTCACCCCCAAACCCCCCACCGAAACTCACAGTCCTCTGATTTTAAAAAGTAAACAAGCCTTGGTTAGGAAAACGTGCTGAAGGTGATTTGAACAGTGGTTTAACGTCCCCCAGAGGTGACTTGAGCATGTGCATACCCGTCAGCCCTGCGCACAGGGCTTTATGTCCTTTGAGTTTCCCTGGGAAAGTTTATCAGAATGTACCACTTGAGAGCAAATGATTTTTCTCTTTTCTTAAGATGCTTGTTCAAGACACTTGAATGCCCCACGCTTTATTTCATGCTGTTATCAGCACGAGACGTTGCCTTTGAAAACAAGAGCCGCCCTCAGGCATCTGCCTCTTCGTCCCAGACTTCCTCCCGCTCCTCCTTAGCCTAGTCTTCAAAAGATTCTTTTTTTTGGAGTTAATATTTAGTGCTCCTCAGTAAATTAATTAAAGATTTAATTGAATGATGAATCACTTTTTTGATGAAAATTTTGGAAAAGTATATCATTTCCAAGCAATTCTCTGGTTACCCCTTTATCTCCATAACTTTAATTAAATGCCAAGGGCAATTATGTTCTCCCTAGCAATTAAATCATCTTAAGAGGATATGACAGCTGCAAGCAATAAGTATTTGAAATATATATGACCAAGTTTTTAAAAAAATAAACCATATTATTTATTTCATGTCACTGTACATCAAATTCCAGTAATTCAGGTAAAATTCTCCTTTTTCTTAGCTCATCTGTTGATTTATTGTAATGTCATAGAGATGTATTGTTCATTGATCAGCAAAATTAAACACAAAGAATACTGAATGTAAGAGAAGCCAAAGTTTCTCTTCTAAAATACGAAATTCAATAAATGCATTGCCTTAAATGCTGCAATTAAATAAAAATCACTCTCCAAGAACAAAAGTAATTGACACCATGAAATTTCAGACTAAAAAATATATATATATATATATATATATATATATATACACTGATATTTAATTAAATCGTTCCAGCATTTGTGTCACTATCTTCTCTTACCCTAAAAAGAAAATTCATTTTGGGAAGATCATAAACCACACTTTGGTTCACAGCAGGAGCAAATCAGCAGCAGTTTCAACAGTCACCACAGTTGTTTTAAGCATACCATCTGCAAACTGAATTATACCTGGCCTGGGGCAGAAAGCAACATTAACTAAACTTCTATATAAATTGTTTTATAAGTTGATGTTACGTAAGTGGGTGTTTTTCTCTACTTCTTTCCAGATTCCATTTTATAAATCTCCCATGAACTTTCTTCTTTTTATAGGAGAAAAATAATTCATACTGTCAAGGTGGCAAAAAGATCATTTCTATAAATATCCCAAATTGGAAATGCACAATTCTTATATGAAATTCAATTTTTTTTGCTTTCTTATTTTCTAGTATTTATGATTTTATTTCTGACGTGTATTTGAGGGAATCTGAACTCTACCAACCGTTTACCATCAATCCTGGAATAAATTTAAGAGTGGCTACTCATTTTTCTTAATAATAATTGGGCTATTTACTTAGAATTCAGTTTACTTTGGAAAAACCAAAGGGTCTAAAATTCTGTAGCACATAAAGCCAAATGGGGTTTCAGAACCTGTATCTTTCTAAGTATTTTATGGAGTCAGTTTATGCTTCCCTGCTCTGACATTACTGCTGAGGACTTCCTTCACAAGACATTATTTTTTTGTGAAATACCTTATGCATTGTAGAGGCTGTGTTTTGAAATATGAATTAAGTTAGAAATAGAGGTCCAATTGAGATGTACAAAAGTGAGCCATAGAGACGTCTGTCAAAAATATTCTCTATAAGCATCCCCGTTAAAAATATTTGTTTCAATACAAGTAATAACTTGTATAATAACTTCAGATATCCTAATTTCCTGTTGTTTTTGTGAAATCGTCAGGGGGGAATTTTGACAGCTCTTTTGACGCAGAGAAGGGTGTCGGGACAATTGTCATTGCGAAACCTTTGGATGCTGAACAGAGGTCCATCTATAATATGAGTGTGGAAGTCACCGACGGGACCAACGTTGCTGTCACTCAGGTAGGTCATTAAGTTACTGGATAGTGGGGGTGCCAAAAGGTCTACTAAAGTCAGGGCTGCAAGCAATGACAAAAATATAGGTAGTAAATGATGTCAATGGGTTGCTAATGATTACCTCGGGAAATGATTCTGCCAATGGTGTTGCACAGCTCCGCGGCCTCTGTCAGCACCATTCATCTGTTTTCTGATCAGTCGCTGTAGATCTATCCCTTGACAACGAAGTCAACTTTCCTTGAGTTTCCAAGGAGGAGGAGATCTCTGTCCTCTGACTTAACACACCATGATGTTCTAAGCCTCCTCGTTTTCCAGTTAGCAGATACTCGAGCGTGCACATTTACTTTACAGACTCAGAAAGGCTGAGGGGCATATCCGGGCCACAGGGCCAGTGACTGGAGGGCTAGGGCTGGGTCCAGCCATCTTGCCCCGTCACCCTTCTGACTCTTTGCCTGTGGTGCTTTCTCCTGGGGGCCCAGCAGAACCCCCTGGACAAGGGGAGGCTGAAAGCCCTGAGCGTAGCCTCGCCCAGCCAGAGGCGCCCAGGCTGGAGAACTCTGCTGCTCAAATGCGCGCGAAAGGACGTTGAGCCAGGAGGAGGGACAATCCCTGGGCTTTTCAGAGGGTTCTGGGCACATTGTCTGCTGAAGTGGGACACAATGTTTGATATCAACATGGGGCATCTCTGCCCAAAATGTGAGAAGATCATTTTTGTAATACCAGAGACCTGGGCCACTTACGGGGGCGAGCTGGCACACGCGCCCGTGTGTGCCGTGAGCCCTGCCTCCCTCCCCAGGTCTCGCTCCCCTTGCCATGCCCGGAAGCCATCCCTGTTTGTCTGAGTCCCATTGTCCCCCTGAGCACACAGTGCTTCAGTTAGTGAAGATGCAATTTTTACCAAGCGCAACTAAGCAAGGGCTGCGTTCTTCACGTAACTATCAGCTTTTGTCACTATTAATTTTTAATAACGGAGTATGCTGGGTGGTACATCGCAGGCCAGCCTAGCCAGCCGCCTTAGTTCTAAGGTATTGCAAAAACCTGGTAGGAATCTTTCCTTCGATTCTGTTGGTCATCATGCAATAGTAGAATTTGAAGGAAACAATAGGGTTTGTTTTAGTACACCCGCTCTAATTTTCATTTGGGTAGATCGAGGCCAGAAAGGGGAAGTGCCTTGCACATGAAAAGGCAGCCAGTGTGGGTGGTCTTAGATTAGCTCCCACACCCCTGAGCCTCCAACCAGCACCCTGCCCTGTAACCAGGGTGGCCAGAGGACCCTGGGTCCTGTTTGCCCGAAAGAGTCCCTGCTGCAATCAGCTGACAACAGGTTGGCTCGAAGGAAGGTGACACAGAACTTTACAAAATAAAGGACAGAAAGAAAGACACAAGAGAGGAGATAAAGATGGGACCAGGGGACCCACAGCTTCTGGAACTGAGAGCCTCGACCCTAGTTTCCACATCGTATTTATTGGAAACTACAGAGCAGCTGTTTTTTCTCAAAACTGCAACATCATCTACAATAGGGAACAGCTGCAACATCTACAATAAGGCAACATCTACAGTAGAACGGGGGGACTCTTTCCCACATTTCCCCTTTTTGTTTTTGCAAAGTCTACACAAATGATTAACAAAGCTTCCTGCATGATATTTTCACTTTTAGGTTTGCACAATACTCGTTAATTTTTTTCTCTATACAGGGTACATTTATATATCACTTATAGTTCGTCAAATCACTTAAGTACATAATATGTTTCATTATTAAAGTTCTGATTCGATCAAAAACAATCTCATCTTCCCCAGTTTGCATAGTGCTCTTAGCATCTTTACTGGACCTGGGGCCACATCCAATTCATAGGCTAAGTCAGTATCCACCTTCTCCCTCTTTATTTTCTAAAGCAGCTGCTGAGGGCCTCCTACTCCTAGGAAGGACCTTTCCCAATTAACATATCTCTGAGGAATAAAAGATTTTTAGTATTCCAACAATATTACAAATTCCATTAACATGAGAAAGCGTTGTAGTTCATACCCAACCAAACAACGTTTAATAATTTGATAGAGTGTCGGGGACCTTACAGTTGGCCTCTTCCAGGCCCTTAAGATACCATTGTCTCTGACGTGTCTTACTAGGGTCACTGCCACAGGTTTCTTCTACGCAGCCAGATTCATTGCCATCAGGCCAGGGCAGAAAGCCTTGAGGAACTGCCAAAGTCCATTGCTGACCTTTTCACACAGTTTTTGCACTTTTTGTATTCATTCAGGTGTGTTTTACTTTTACAAAACACATCATCTCACTGAATGCTACCACAATACTTCTACAGCTTACTATATGCATGCTAGTTCTGTCCCGCATATCTCCATATCAACCATTTTATTTTAGGACAAAATACACCTTATAACATTTCAGTTATCATTCCCACATACTTTTTACCTTTTTCAATATTCGCTTAACTTTTACATCTTTCATTTTATCTTTCTTTTCTTTTTGTCTCTCTTGCTTCCTTCCTTTTGCTTTCCTTCCTCTCTTTCTTTTCCTTTCTTCCTTTCTCTCTTTTCCTTTCTTCCTCTCTTCTCCTTCCTCTCTTCTCCTTCCTCTCCTCCTTCCTCTCTCTTTTCTTCTCTTTTTTCCTCTTTTATCCTCTTTTTTCCTCTTTTCTTTTTTTTCTTATTTTCTTTTAAATGTTACATTCAAAAAATATGAGGTCCCCATATACCCTCCACCCCCCTCCTCCCACATCAACAACCTCTTCCATCATCATGACACATTCACTGCACCTAGTGTATACATTTTGGAGCATGGCTGCACCACATGGACAGTGATCTACATTGTAGTCTATACTCTCCCAAGTCCACCCAGTGGGCCATGGCAGGACACACAATGTCCAGCATCTGTCCCTGCAGCACCACCCAGGACAACTCTAAATCCTGAAAATGCCCCCACATTGTATCTCTTACCTCTCCCTACCATCAGCAGCTACTGTGGCCATTTTCTCCACATCAATACTACAATTTCTTCCATTACTAATCACAATAGTTCCCCAGCAGGTGTTCTCTCTCTCTTTTCCTTCCTCTCTCTCCTTTCCTTCCTCTCTCTCCTTTCCTTCCTCTCTCTCTCTTTCCCTTCCTCTCTCTCTCCCTTCCTCTCTCTCGCTTTCCCTTCCTCTCTTTCTTCTCCTTTTTCCCTTCCTTTCTCTCCTTTTTTCCTTCTCTTTTTCCTTCCTTTTTCCTTCCTTTTTCGTTTTTCCTTTTTCACACCACTGAAACAATTACAACACACACTTACATTGAACAAACACAAAAGCAGTTCCAAATCTATTAATCTAGAATTTCTTCATTGCTTCCTTTTATATTTCAACATTTCTTTTCCAGTTTTCCTCCTCTCAATTTCTTAGTCTCTTTCTGTCCCCAAGTCATACTTGCTTTATGATGCCATGCTTGAACAAGTTCTACAGTTTAGATACTTTGATGTAAAGCCATTCTAGTCTTCGAAATGAGACCCAGCCACAGTTTCCAGTGTCTGTCTCTCTATCTGCATGACCAGAGGTTCTGAGTTCCACAGGAACTTTCATCATCTCTTGGCGTTCATGGTCTGGCTTTATCCGACGAGCTGTACCCACACAGGACGTTCTCCATCTCCTGGGGAAATACAAGCAAACCCTCGAGGACTTTGAAGGCTTTCCAAACCATTCAGGGCTCTGTGCCGTGACACCAACTTTAGTTTCACTCGAAGCGATCCTTCCTCCCTTCAGGTCCCTTTTCAGGTGCCAGTTGCTGCAATCAGCTCATAATAGGTTAGCTCGAAGGGAAGGCGATGCAGAACTTTATGAAATAAAGGACAGAGAGAGAGAGACACAAGAGAGGAGATAAAGATGAGACCAGGGTACCCACAGCTCCTGGAACTGAGACCTCAACCCTAGTTTCCACATCATATTTATTTAGAAACTACCGAGCAGCTGTTTGCTATCAGAACTGCAACATCATCTACAATAATAGGGAACAACAGCAACATCTACAATAAGGCAACATCTACAATAGAACAGGGGAAACTCTTTCCCACAAGTCCCCATAACTTCTGTTGTACTGGCTTAATGACTACTTGTGCCCATTCACTCTCAGAGTTGCCCCAGCTGGGACAGTAAATTACATGATCACCCCACCTAAAACCATAATGGCTCCAGGGTCTTTTTGAGACTGCAGTGTAGACACATGGAAAGTCAGTGCTGCAGTCGAGCCCTGTGACTCCTGTGGGAATCGCAGGGTCTAAAAGCATGCTCCAAAGACTAATTCAAACCTCCCCCCCGCAGTATTGCTAAGATGTTAGTGCAAGTTCACTCTAAATGGATTTTCTAAATTAGCCATGTCTTAGCGTGTCTAGCCACTACCTTTTTGTACCACTTAAAACCACAAGACATATTTGAGAAAATACAATTCAATCACGAAACCCTATTCATTTCCATACTTCTCTCCTGAGTTGAATTAAAGGATAATTCATTGTGCCCAGAATGTTATAGATACTTGTTAAATACTTTGAGTATGAATAAATAGTTGGTAATGCTTGTTCAGCAGGACCTACATGGCTGTATCTTCAAAAAAAATTATCAATGAAACTTTTCTTTTAGAGTTTCATTAGGGCCAGGTGAGAAATAATTTAAAAGCGTTTGTTGGGGACACAGCTGCGGCTCCAGCAGTTGGGTGCCCATCTACCTCACGGAGGTCCTGAGTTCCGTTTCCGTCGCCTCCTTAAGAAGATGCGCTGTTGTGACAGGCTGGCGCGGTGAACTGATGCAACAACATGACACCACAGGATGACACAACAAGCAGGGAGCCGAGGTGGCTCAAGAAATTGGGCATCTCCCTCCCACATGGGAGGTCCCAGGTTCGGTTCCCAGTGCCTCCTAAAAAGAAGGTGAGCACACCACAAACAGACACAGAGCAGAGAGCGAGCGCAAACAGCAAGGTGGGGTGGGAGAAATAAAGAAATAAGTAAAAATCTTTTTTAAAAAAAGTATTAGTTCCACAAATACTTCTTGGGTTCTTACCATGGGCTCGGATCTGGCCTGAGATCACAGTGATTCAAAATTCTAAATCCGGATGGCCGACGCACACCCACTCTTTTAATAAGAACGAAGCATGGAGGGCACGCTTTTGAGTGCACGTGTTGTTCAAGTCCTGTTTTGCTGGTTTTATTTCAGACTAACGTGTGGTTAGTCTCCTCTCCATAATAGTTTGGAAGGAGTTAGCAGTGTGGCCTGGAGGTTCCCTTCGACAAGGCCAAGCGAAACAGGTTAACGAAAGGCTTTCAAGAGATGTTCCTGTTAAGAGCCTGCAAGCCTCTGTGTGTCTGGGGCCATCGCCTTCTCAGGAAGTGAGAACAGGTTCCAGAGTCCACACTTGCGGGCCGTTGTTCCATCATGTGAATGCCATTGCTCTGTCCACGGGCAGGGAGGGCCCAAGGGCCTCACCGGCCTCCTGCCCGTTGCAGTGGTGACAGCAACAATCCGTCAGCACCCTCGGTGTCAAGGCCGTCTTTAGAAAGAATGCTTGGGGAAAGAAAGGGCGCTCTCAGTTTCTTTTAGAAACCACTAGAACGTGCCCTAATCCACGACCTTGGGCAACCTGATCCCACCACCCCACAGATACCCTTCATGGAAGAGCTAAATGCATGCCCCGTTAGCCCCACGACACTTGGTCCGTTCTCCTTTGGGAACGTGTCTCTACTTTGTTCATTTGGAATCAAAGCATGACCTGACACAGGCTCCAAACAAGCCATAAACAACATGGTGGCTTTTACCTCGCAAACGTCAAATAAATTAGAGCTTCGGGGATTTCTGTGTCTACATGAAGACCCTCCGTCTTCAGTTTTGTCCTCTTCTCCCAGCTCTTACAGGAGTCTTGTGCCTCAGAGCTACAATATCTGGTAATAAATAAACTTTCTTTTCTTTACTGGGATCCCCTAGAATGAGTCCAGAACATAAGAAAGTTTTGTGGATTTCAAGTTATAAAGATTCAGATGGACAAAACGCAAGAGCGTTGCATTCCAAGATTTACAAAAGGCCCTGCATTATAGTTGTTTATTTTGTGAGGAGATTTCTTGCACTTTATATAACAGAGTGCAGTATTTGACAGCATGGTTTTGTATCAGGTACACCCATGTCCCAATCCCAAATCCGCCTCTCAGTAGCTGAGTCACCTTGAGTCAGTTACTTAACCTCTCTGTGCCCTTGTCTCCTTATCTGTAAAATGGGGGTTCCTAATGCCTGCCTCATCAGCGTTGCGGTGAGGGTTACGTGGGTTTATGCACACAGACCATTAGCGCGGGGTCTAAATCAGCCGTCAACAAATACCTGCTGTGCTGCGCTGACTCTTGTTGTGGTCACCCCTCCCCTCTGAGCTGGCTGTTCAGATGGCGCTGTCAGGTGAGGTCCACCCCACACTTGCTGTGAGGATAAGCGGGTGCCCGAGATGGACACTGCTGGGAAGGACGGCCTGTGGCTGCAGCCTGGCCTGTGAACGGGGACCTAGCCCGGGGAGTGGTGCCTTGTCCTGGGGCCTGGTGCTGCAAGGCACTGCGTGCAGGCTTTGCCAGGGGTCCCGGTGCCAGGCAGGGGGGAGGGGGTTCACCTGGTTCAGGGTGCTCCGTCCCAGGACGGCCACCATGGGTGACTCCTTGACAGCCTTCTCTCTGCCTGAAAATCACCGACATTTTTTAGAGTTTCCTGGGTTCCAAGGGTTATCTCAAGCCCTGAAAATGAATGGGTTCATTGAATTCTCACAGTTACTCTGTGAGGCAGCCCTGTTTGTGTGGACAGAATTGCCGGTCCCCTCCCGCCCACCCCCGCCAGACAGCCGTGCACTAACTCCAGGAACCTGTAAATATGTTTAAGTTATATGGGAAGAGGGACTCTGCAGGTGTAGTGAAGGTTATGAGTCTTCCAATAGGGAGACTGTGCTGGGTTAGCCGCGTGCACCCAATCTAATCCCACGCCTCCTTAAGCAGAGTCCGAAGAGATGCAGCAAAAGGGAAAGTCAGATTCCAAGGTGTGAGCAGGATTTGACATTCCATTGCTAGTTTGACGGTGGAGGGGACGCTGAGACAAGGAATGCAGGGGCCCTTTTTTTTTTAAAGGTTTATTTATTCATTCCCCACCTCATTGTTTGCACTGGCTGTCGACTCTCTGTGTCCATTCACTGTGTGCTCTCCATGTCTGCTCATCGTCTCTTTAGGAGGCACCAGGAACCGAACCTGGGACCTTCCATGGGGGAGAGAAGTGCCCAATCACTTGAGCCACCTCAGCACCCTGCTTTATTGTGTCTCTCATTGTCTCTCTTTGTGTCTCTTTGTTGCATCATCTTGTTGGGTCAGCTCGCTGCACCTGCTTGTCGCACTTGCTCACTTCTTGTTGGTCTTCTCCAGGAGGCACCAGCAACCAAACCCAAGACCTCCCATGTGGTAGGTGGGAGCTCAGTCACTTGAGCCACAGCTTCTTCCCTGCAGGGGATCTAAGGGGGCTGAGAGAGGCTCCCGCTGAGAGCCAGCCAAGAAACAGGGACCTCAGTCCTCAACCGCAAGGAACTGGATTCAGCCAGCCCTCCAGGTGAGCAGGGACACACATTCGTCCCTGCAGCCCCGGTGTCAGCCTGGTAACACTCTAAGCAGAGTGCCCAGTGGAGCCAGGCCACACCCCAGCTTCCGGTCTAGAGAGCCATGAGTAACACGGGTGTGGATTTCAGCTGCTGAGTGTGTGGCAGTGTGTTTCGACAGCAGTAGGAAAACAAGCCACTGTCACCAGCCCATCCTAGGTTTAAAGAGAGACAAAGCAAGGCTAAGAAACTTGAGTAGACCCCAGGTTCCCACCAAGGCAGTCCGATTCCAGAGCCTCCTCTCCTCACCACTATACTCTGCTGCCTCTCATAGGCCAGGGTGTCTTTTGGTTATGAGGCAAGCACTTTTCAAGACGGCTGCCGGAGGAAACCAGTGCCACCTGCGATCGTGAGACTGCCTCAACCACCCACAGAAAGCGAGGAGAGCCTCACTGTAACTCGCTGAGCTCCTGGGTCAGAGACATGCCCTCCAAGGATGAGAAATGGTGAATTTTAACAGCTCTTCCCCACGCATCTGCCAAGCCAAGCTGAGCTACTGCATCTTCAGAGCAAATTTTAAATAAAGCTAGAACATGGCTCTTCCAGTGGATCAATGGTTGAAAATGTGTAGAAATGTATACCTCGTGATAGGAGCATAATAAGACTTTCGAGTTGGAAAGTTTCCTTCTTACGCTTCATTTCCCAAGGGCCTCGGAAGCAGTTAAGTCAGTTGTTATCGCTGCACTCGTTTTACAATGAGAACCTGAGGTTCTGACACTTGGGTGTACCTGCATAAAGAGGTACACACCCATTCTTCCCTCAGGAACTCTCCCCTGTGTATACGAAACACAGAGTTTAACTGAAACACAGAGTTTAACTGTATTCGGGAGAGCGTTTGGAGCTGTGGAAGGAGCTCTGGCCCAGGGCCAGGAGGCCCAGGCTCAGTCAGCTGGCACCAAGCAGTGCCTCTGAGGAGCTGCATTCCTTCTGGGAAACAGGGATAAGCCCTTCCATACCTCAGGGACTGTTGTAAGAATGTAGATTCTTTGATATGTATAACGTGCTAGACAGAGTCAGGTTTTATTATTACATTTTGGCTCTCAGTTAACTTAAAGTTGAGATGGCATTCCTGATAACTATAAAGTACTATGGGGATGGCATTCGTTGTTATTCACGGAGGACAGGAGAGATACTAATGCCCACATAGTAATCTAAAAATTACATTAATTCCATTCAGGGACATATGAGACGTGATTTTGTGATTTTAACTGTTTTTCTTATCCAAGTCATGCTTTGATTCATAAAGATATGAAAATCAGCTTGTGTGTCTATACTCTACAGTCAAACGTGAGATTAATAATCTGTTCCAGATAAGCTCCAAAGTTTTAAACCCCAGGAACGCAGTTAATTGGGATTGGACAGAGTCTTACTGCCGAGAAGCTTGCCTTCCTGAGACACCCTTCCCTCCGCAGTCCTGAGATGCCCTTCCCTCTTCTTTGTCTTTAAGCCACGTGTGGGGAGTTCCTAACTGGCCTGTTTCCTTTAAAAAGCAGATTTTTACCTTGAGCAGTTGGCATTATCTTTTCCCTTCCCCAGCACCCGTACCTCCTTAAAATGAAGGAGGAAACATAAATCACTTTTGCTAAAGCTGCTCCGTAATTCCCTAAAAGGTTTTCTCTCATCTGCTTTAGTGTCTTCTCTCTCTTAGCAGATGAAAAAGGGAGGAGCCAAAACCTTCCTTGAATACTCAGATTAGGAAAATGCTGGAACACGTGCACTTGTATATAGATAGAACAAAGCAGCAAGCCAACTCTTAAAATGGAAGACTTTCTGTTAAAAAGATAATAATAATAAAATTTCACTATACATAATAGATCAGTACCTGACAACTTATGAGTGAATCAATTTTTGAAAATGGATTCCAATTTTAGAAACAGCGGGGAGCTTTCTATTTAAATTAATCCTGTGATTAATGTTCCCTAAATGAGCAGGGTCATGTTGGTTATCTAGTTTTGTAAATTAAGATTTCTCTATGGCAAGGCACAATAATATTTGCATGCATATTCTTCACATATATGTTACGTATATTTACAATTACATGTGTGTAGTTAAGATGCAGATGGAGACCTTTTCATGGACGAACTCGGGGTTTAGCTCCTAAGACCTGGGTTTGCATCTGCTTTGTCACTGTGGTTTCGGATGCATCCTTCTCTCTGCTGCTCACTTTCTCCACTGGCAAACCAGGGGTAATAAAGTCTGAGACATGAATACAACAGAATGATACAGATTGTAAAACAAGTACAAGCGGACATGATTTTTACACTTCCAACATTCAAAAACAGTATCTGTAATCTTGGGGAGAGTATAAGGGGCATCACCCTTGAAATCACATCTGTAGAATGTTTTAAACGTGGTTTTGAAAGGACAGCAGAGGTAGAACAAATTTTAAGTAACTTAGGACTTGGGGTCTGTTTTTAAAAAGGGGCGTTTCCTGCAACTCGCCCCATGGATTCTTCCTGGCATGAGCCTCTGTAAAGCAGGGCTTGGCATCTGCCCAGACTTAGCTCAGAGAAGTCTGCAAAACCCCCAGGGTTTGTGGTGGGCAGCATTGAGCCCGGCTCTGGAGAGACTTCCTCCGCTGAGGCTCTCTTCTGCTTTGATTCCCTTGTACTTCTTTAGGCCTTTCAATTACCATTTTGAACACAACATCTTTGAGAGTTACTTTGCTTTGTTTGTTAGTTCAGGAGCTCACAAATGGCCCCAACTGTGGGAAATAAAAAGCAAATAAGGAGAAGGAAGTCTTTTACAGGGAAACACTTGTTCTGACTGTAGATTAGGCACAGGACAAAGCAGGCAAAAAGAGGCAAGCTTTTCAAGAGCACATCAACTTTGAAACTTTGTGAAGTTCAGGGCAGACTTGCTGGCCACAAAGGCTTTATTTTTTTTTTTTTTTTTACTTTTTTTTCTATCTTGTTAACAATCTGCTTATCTGAACACAAATAGTTTAGCATCTTGACTAAGTTAACTTGAGCTTTTCAAGGAAGGATTTGGCATCCAAAGAATCTAGTATGGTTTTCCAAATACATGGGAGATAACTTAATACCCAAAGCTCTGTAGGCACACTCTCAATCCTTTTTCTGCCACAGCTCATAGGGCAAATCTTGTCCCAATGTAAGGCTCATTCCATAGACAAATCTTGGCACAGAAGTGACTGTCACTTTTTCTCATTCAAAAAAGTACTTCTGTATCAAAGTGAGCAGTAGTGCTGCTATTTATAAGGATAACCATGATCTGACTGAATTTATTTTTTAAAGTAAGTTATTTTCTATAATGCAGCCAAACATCAGAATCTTTCTAATGGAGGATCACGAGAGACTTTATTAGTGATGAAAAAGACAAGGCTGTCTACTATCTCCACCACTATTTAACCTTGTGCTGGAAGTATTAGACAATGTAATGAGACAAAATAAATAAATTTGCATCAATAAGAGTAAAACAACTTCTCTTTGCATATAGTATAATTATATATCTGAAAAGCTCAAAGGAGTGAATGGAGAAACTGTAAATGATGGGAAAATTTAGTAAATAGCAAGTTATAAAGTTAACATACAAAAATCAATAGCTTACTATATAGCTTACTTCAGCTAGGTATATAAACAGAGAAAAGATATAATGGAAGAGAAGACCCTGTTTAGGATAGTACATACATAAACTTTATTTTTTTATTTTTCTATCTGTTTGCATCATTGTCTTTTTGGTGTGTTGCTTCTCTGCACCTCTCCGTGCCATGCAGGTCTGGGATGCCTTTTTTCATGTTTTACCAGGAGGTCTCTGGGATCGACCTGGGTCCTCCATGTGGTAAATGCGAATCAGTGCTTGTGCCACAGCCGCTTCCCCATAAATGAACTTTAAAGGTATTCAGACCCTATTTGAGGAAAACTATAAAACACCCCTGAAAAAAAAATAGTAGATTTGAGTAGCTGCAGAGACAAACCATGTTATTGGATAGAAGACTACATTAAAGAGAAGTTAGTGTCCCTGCCCACCTTCCCTCTCAGAGGCCAACAGAGAGGGAGCGGAAGAGGGAGAGAGAGAGAGCCAGACTAAGGAGATAACAGTTCAACAGTTCTTTTCCTGGTTTGGGGTTTTGTTTTGTTTTGCTTTGTTTCTGGGGAGTGGGGACAGGGAAGCAACGCGTGTCATCTGCCCTTTGAAGGCAGCAGAGATGGGATACTACGTGTGGTCAATGGGAAGCATGGAGCCCATGACTCAGTTGACATTAGCAGGGAGTTCCTGCGCCACAAGATAGACACATCTCTTGGAAGCATCAGCAGTCAACGGGGCATTGACTATGGAAGGAGAAGACAAGCTGAAGTAACCCAAGACCTTGGCCCAAACCATCTACATCAGTTTCACAGTGACAACCCAGGATAACAGTGCACGTCAGTGTGATGCTTAGTCAGTCCCTCTTCTACACTTCCAGTCTGTGTATTCTTACTTCTAGGATAGAATTTACAACAGTGCATGTGAATCACTCAGGAGCCACATGTGTCCCTAACTTGACTGTTAGCTCTTCAAGCACTCATCCTTGCATCCCTGCTGCCAAACGCAAAGGTAGGCACAGAGCAGGTGCTGAATAAATAGATCAGTGGGTGATAGCAAGTCATCAAAAATGTTTTTCTTCAAGGCACTAAAGTATGCAACATGCTACAGAAATATTTACAGTTAGCTAAAATGAAAAGTTTGAAAGATGAAATCCTTAGCTATCCAGAAATATATTAGCCAAATCAATCATCCCTTGACTGGTTAAGGTAAAAGTTTCACTATGTAATTGAAATAAGCCATAACCTACAAATTTAAAAAGTAGAAAGTGGTAATATGGAAGGTTTTTTTTTACATTTGACTTACTAATTTTTCCACAAAGAACCTGCGTTTCTTATGTAATTAAAATGTTTTAGAATTATAATGCAATCATCAATTGAGTGAGATTCCTGTAACATAGAGAAAAACGAATTCTGATCCCTTGGATAAACCTGCTTGTGAGAAAGTGTGTATCAGGTCGGGGCAGGGAAAGGTAGGAGCTGCCAAGGTATGGAGCACGTACCTCAGGAGCATGTGAGTGTCCAAGCAAAGAGCAGATCTATGTGTCAGGGATATTGTGGGGGAAACCTTGCTTTGGTCCAGTATCTACTAGGTTCTTCTCTGTTCCCTTCTACTCTCCTAGGTCACTTTTTCTTCATGAGCTCAAGCCCCTATCATACTATAAGGCCCCATCTCTTCTAACTGAGCTGTGGTCTCCATCTGTCTCACCCCAGAGTTCTCACATCAGATTCTAAGTGGTAAAAGACCTCTTCCTAATATCCACCTAAAATGGGATGTGGACTCAACATCCTTAACCATCAGTGAAATGCACATCAAAACCGCAAGATACCCTCTTATAACTACTACAGTGACCACTGTTAAAAATATGTTGAAAATAAGAGAAAGCCCCAAGTGTTGGAGAAGATATGGAGAAATAGGAACACTGGGTCATAGTTGGTAAGAGTGTAAAATGGTGTAGCCACTATAAAAAACAGATTGGCACTTTCCTCAGAAAGTGAAGTTTGGAATTACCGTATGGCCTGGCCCTCCCACTTTTATGTATACACCACAAACAACTGAAAGCAGGGGCTTAAACAGATATTTGCACACTGATGTTCATGGTGGCATTATTCACCATTGCCAAAAGATGGAAGCAACTCAAGGGCTATCACAGATGAAAGGCTAAACAAAATGTGGTATACGCATACAACGGAATGTCAGTTACACAAAGGAATGGAGTTCTGATTCATGCGACAACATGATGAAACCTGAAGACATCATGTTGAGTGGAATAAGCCAGACACAAAAGGGCTAATATTGTATATTACTGATATGAAATAATTAGAATACACAAATTCATACAGAAACAACAATACAGGTTACCAGGTACAGAGTTACTTATTTGAGTTTCTGTCTGGAAAAGTTTTGGTAATGGACAGTGGTGATGGTAGTAGGGCATTGTGAATGTAATAAACAGCCCTGAACTATATGTTTGAATGTGGTTAAAAGGGGAAATTTGAGGTTAGAATTATGTTACTAGAATAAAATGCTTACAAAACCATAGGAATGTACAGCACATATTATGCAATGTGTATACAATATTATTGTCTAATTATAAATATTGTTTCATCAATTGTAACGAAGGTGCCACACTAACGCAAAGTATTAATAATAGCGAAAACTGAGTAGGGTGTGGAACTTTATAAACCTGCAGCTTCTCTAATTTAAAAAAAAGGAATGTGGTGCCTGTAACTCTGGGCCCGGCTGTGGGCATCCGCGTGGCTGCCCCCTCTTTGGGGCCCTCCTTGGGCCTCCCCTTCCTGCACACCTGGTTGCCCTTGGAGGCTCCCGGCTACTACCTCGGCTTCTCTGGACGTTTCAGCGCTCCGCCTTGCCTCACTGATGTGCCTTCTCTGGCCTGCACCCCGCTAATAGAAAAAGGGTGCTCCCTTGCAAAGGGAACGCATGCCTTCCTCAAGGGTCGCTACTGCAGACTACATGAAAACAGAAAGGGAGTTCTCTCTAAGCTAATATATTTAGCATAATCCAAATTTTAAAAATGATTTCATTTTTGTCAGTGATCTGCAGGCTAAGTATGAAGTTCACTTGGAAGAACACCAGGCAAGACTAGCCAGGGAAACCCTGAAAAAGAAGGACAATAAGAAAGGATAGTGTCTTTTTAGACATTAAAACATGCTGTTAAGCCTCTATAGTTACAACATTTTTGTATGATGCATGAATAGACAAATAAACCAATGCAACTGAATAGAAAACCCAGAAATATACCAATTGCATATGTAATTGCAAAATTTGCTTCTCAAATTAGTGGGGAATTTATGTTCTTTTAAAAAAAATAGCATTGAGATAACTGGATAGCAATATGCAAAAAAGAAAAAAAAAAAAAAGCTTGTTCCATTCCTCACATAATATACCAGGAAAAATTCCAAAAGGATTGAGATGTAACTGTAAAAAAATGAAATGCACAAATGCCACTTACAAAAAATGGGTGTATTCTGCTCTAACCTGAAACTGAGGAAAATGTTCTCAACTATGACCTAATATCCAGAAACAATAAGGGAAAAATTGATATATTTATTTACAGGAAAATAAAATGAAAACTTTCGTATGGCAAAAACACCATCGTGCTCAAAGTGAAAATAAATGACAAAATTGAAAATACATTTGCAATTTCTATCACAAAACTTCCGAAAATAAAGAAGGAAAAGGCCATCTAATCAGTAGAAGAATGAGTTGATATGAACAATTTAACAGGGAAATGCAAATGCTCTTCAACATATGAAAAGAATCTCAACCTCACTCATAATAAGAGTAATTCAAATTAAAACTGCACTGATACGCCATTTCTCATTTAGCAGACTGGTCAAAATCCCCAAGGTGTACCGTGTCCTCTGTGGCAAGGTTGTGGGAAGACGGTCATTCTTATGTATTGCTGTGGCAATGAAAAATGATACAAACTTCTGGGGAGGGGAAGTAGAACTATCTCGGCAAACTCTGATAACTTAACCCTTAATTGAGCCATCCCAATTTTAGGGACCCAAAGGCACATTGACAAAAGTAGGAAAAGACATGGTGCTAGAGTTGCACCATTATAAACTCTCTAAAAGTGAAAACTGGACATGTGCCGAGCCACTCGAGGGGAGGACGGAGGGAATGGAGGCGGGCCGCCCGCCCCGTGGAGGAGGGCCCCGGCCCCTGTGGCGCCCCCTTCAGGAGGAATGCAGGCTTTCTCAGGAGCAGCGCTGGAGACGCTCAGGGCCAGGTGGATCTCTTGCAGAGGCCTGTCTTGGGCACTGGAGGATAGTTAGCAGCGTCCCTGTCCACCTCCCCTGATGCTAGCTGCACCCTCCCTCACTCCAGCTGCGACAGCAAAAATGTCTCCAGGCACTGCAGAATGTCTCCTGTGGGGCACCCTCGCCCCCAGAAGCTCTCGCCCAGTGTTACACCAGCTGGCAAGGTGGGGGAAGTGCTTACAGTATGTTGCTATTAACTACATTTGAAAAATGATTCCCTGTAGGAGATGAAGAGAACAGGTGTAGAAGCTAGACTTCTTTAAATATACCTTCCTTCTAGTACCTTTACATAAAATAGAAAACAAGATTGCCATTTTTTTACATAAAGCAAGTCAGACCTGATGTGGCTCAAGCAGTTGAGCTCCTGCTTCGCACATGGGAGGACCTGGGTTCAGTCCTTAGAGCCTCCTAAAAACAAACAGTAAGCAAACAAACGAACAAAACAACTCAGAGGCACTGATATGGCTCAGTGGTTGAGTGTCGGCTTAATAAAAAAAGCAAGTCTGCAATTTGAAAGTAAATGGAAGCAAGTGAACTTGAACATGTATCCAGTTAATGCCATACTGCACAGGGAAAACTATTCTAAGTGACTTTAAACATAGTTATTTGACACATATCCCTAGTGAGAGAAATCCTAAGGGCAAAAAGAACTGCAAAATAATAGTAAATTTTTTTAAATGATCATAATTATAATGTTGATGTTATTCTGAGACTTTTGTGCATGTATTTCAGATAAAGCAATGAACAATTACGATGCATCAGAAATTTCAGCATGGGAGAAAGGACATACAGATGTAAAAACAATGCGATTAAGTAACAGCATTGAAGGCCTTATTCTGATTTGGAATTCACCAAATTCATCAATATACTTCATTTTTTATTTTTTAATTTTCGGCAAGAGATACTTTTGTGACTTTATTCACTGCGGGGTGGGGGAAGCCTAGAAACAATAGCTAGTCCAGTAATAATGAGCTTTCCTAGCACCCACATTGGAGGCTCTAAATACCATTTCTTACTTAAAAGGAACCAAGATTTTTGGAGTAATGGATAATTCCAGTTTGGGGCAGAAAATGCACAAGGTAATCTTGAACAAGATTTCCAGCAACATTTACCAGAAAGCAAGGAAGCTTTCAAAGACTATCAGGGCAGGGCAAAAGATCTTAGGAGCCGACTTGAAGAGGCTCCAGCCATGAAGGGTCCGCTTGTGCATCCATCCATATAATGACTGCAGTGGGCTGAAGCATCACATTCCTGAAACTCCTGAGTTCATCAGGATGCTTGGTAAAAAAGCCCCCACTGATCATTTTGGAGGATGCTAGGGAACCAACTAATTATTTTGAAGTGGTAAATAAAGGGAAAGAATTCAGTGTTTATCTTGCCTTTCCTATGTGACCTGGACTTCAACTAACCAAATAGTTGACCACACGTTTCTTTTTACAGAACAGTTCTAGCTAATAAATGAGGAAGAAATCATAGAATTAGAACATTATACCATTTTGGTATTTTAATGAACTATAATAAATAAAAGGAGTTTTGCCAGAAAAGAAGTGAAAAGAAAGGAAAAGAAAAAAGAGGGTGGGAAGAAAGATTGAAAGAAAAAGAAATTTGAATTTGAATTTTAGCAAGCCTTCTAGATCAAACTGCCAATATATAAGAAATCCAAGGGATAAAGGGGCCTCTCAAACAACCCTTGGGATGCATAAGCAAAGTTCAGGCTCTGAGAACTAAAGATCAAATGGCTCCATGTCTTCAACATCAACAGTAACAAAATAAAAACTGAAGGAAATAGAAAGAGATGGAGGTAGAACCTATAGATTAAAATATAGTTGAAGGGCATATCAACTAAATGCCCTGTTCAGACCTTATTTGCATCCTAATTATTTATGAGAAGAATCACATGCAATATATACACAATACATTAAAAATATTAGAGAAATATAAGCACTAGCTGAATATTTGATGATATTAAGGAGTTACTAGTTTATTTACATGCAGTAGTGCTATTGTGTGTGTAGGCGTGTGTTGAAGAGTTTCTATCTTTTCGAGATACATACTGAAATTATGCGATGGCTGAGATTCGCTTCAAAAATAATGTGGGGGAGAAGGTAAGGCTGTGTGTGATACAGATGAAACAAGATTGGCTATGAATTGATAATTTTCAAAGCTGTGATGAGTACATGCGGGTTCACTCAGCTACTACTTTTATATATATATGAAATTTTTATAGCAAAATGCTTTTTAAAAGAAAACAGGGAGCTTCGCATTTTAACTATCATTAGTGCCGTGCCTTTTGCCAGACCCCTACCAGGTGATAGAGAACTGTGGTAGGTGGACAGTCCAGGCGACGGTTCTGGCTGCTCGAGCACCACTGGTGTCCCTTCTTCTCTCTGCTTCGCCTCTTCTTCATCGCTTTTCCCATCCTGCCACTGCCTCCACTTTTAGTCCACTATAAGGAGCACATAGCAGGAACTTACTAGAAGCTTACAAACCTAGGTCACCTTGTGGTCTCTTACACTGTGCCCCAGATAATCCGTGGAAACATCACCCCCGGGTGGCAGTCTCCATTAACAGTGAGTATACCAGTCGACTCAGAGATCGTGTTCCTGCTGATGTGAACTACTGGTTTATCACCAAACTCTAACTGCTCAGAGGCTTTACTAGAGAGCTTCCGACATGTTTACGTATCTGCTAGAAACTAGGCTCCGAGGACAAGGAGGGAAGAAAGAAGAGGGGCCTCTGGTATCAGCTATGAGTGAGTGGGCATCAGGCATCACTCTTGTCTTGTTTTTAACTGTAGGTTTTTATCAAAGTGCTGGATAATAACGATAATGGCCCGGAGTTCTCCCAGCCACATTACGACGTGACAATTTCTGAGGATGTGCTTCCAGACACAGAGATCCTGCAGATTGAAGCCACGGACAGGGATGAGAAGCACAAGCTCAGCTACACGGTGCACAGCAGCATCGAGTCGGCCAGCATGCGGAAGTTCCGGATCGACCCCGGCACCGGCGTCCTCTACACTGCCGAGAGGCTGGACCACGAGGCCCAGGAGAAGCACATTCTCAGCATCATGGTAGGACCAAACTCCTAATTTGCTCTTCACAGGATCATGACTGTTTAAGGCACACACCTTCATCTTCAGAGAAACAGGGCCCTTACTTTTGCAAGTTGTAGTAAATTTGGTCTTTTCACAACTGAGTTGCACGCATTTTTGCCTTTTCATTTCAGTGAAGAATTACTGTTGTTAGATAGCTGCTCCATATTTTTGCCAGACTGAAATATTAGATAATTTCTCCAGACAGGAGCTGCTCAATCAGTGCTGCTGACAGATGAACTAATTTGAGAGGGAAGGAACAGGCCATGTTTCCATAAGCCTCCCAGGCTCTGGAATCAGTTTGCAGCCAGAAGATTTTGTGGAAAAGTTTAAGAGAAGTTCTTTGAGGAGTTAATCATGAGGGTAATCAGTAATTCAATGCATGCAATGCTCAGTCCTTGGAAGAGTTTGGAGAACTGATTTGTTACTTACTCTACTGGCATCGGACCTAATAATAAATACTGGCACACAAAAGACCTCAAAATACACTGAAGCCCGGAGCAGGTGTTAATTCCGAATTCAGGTTCATGGGCTCTGCAAATTAAGCAGAAGCTGCTTTACTTTTAAAGTGGAATTTGCATATTTCACATAATTGTGAAGAAGTGGTATGAGAAATACTCTTCTTTAGTTGATGGCTTCAAATCTGTTCTTTTACCTACCCCTGAACCACATGAACACTGCACAGCCACTGCCTAACAGAGACCTCACTGCATTCCTCAGAACAAGG
The DNA here is from genome assembly GCF_030445035.2 of Dasypus novemcinctus. NCBI lineage: Eukaryota > Metazoa > Chordata > Mammalia > Cingulata > Dasypodidae > Dasypus > Dasypus novemcinctus. The sequence continues at coordinate 127,159,630 of NC_080682.1, forward strand.
GCGGCACCAGAGACTTAGTCTTGTGCACTGATGAGCTTTCAGGCACGCCAGGACACCACCGGCTCCCAAGCAGCTGAAGGTGAAGTCTAGATGCAGTGCCTAGAAACCTCCGTGGGTCAGGCATGAGTGCCGTGCCCTGGTTATGCCTTCAGGCACAGACTCAGGGGGCAGGAGCAGTGACAGTGAGGTCATCCAGCCCATGCCTTTGCCCCCTCATTCATTCATTCAACAAATAGCTCAGCGACCTACTGTGTACCTGCACCCATGGTGCTCACATTTGGGACAGACCTAGGCTCCAGTCACCCTAAAACAGAGCTGGGCTTGGGTCTTAGAGCGTTGGCAGGTGGGGAGACACAGCGCACCACGGGCTGATTTGCAGGGGTTTTCCTGGGGCAGGAACTTGGTGCCAGAGACTAACTCCATTCTCACTGTTGCTCGTATCATTGCTGTTCATTCTTTCCTCAGCAAGCTCAGAGTTCAGTTTAGTCATCCTCTACCATTTACCATTCATGTAACTGATACCTGTATTTAGAACAAATAACTCCTTTATGCTGCCTTTCTCCAGCTAAGCCATTTTAGCCCTTTTGTGCATTCCTTTTAGGCACTGTCTCTGAAAACCCCCTTCTCTTTGACAGCTCTTCTCAGTGTATTTTCTGATTTCTTCACGTCTCTCTTAAGTTATGGAGTCTAAAATTGAACAAGCCAAGAGCACACACTTGATTAATTCTAAATCAAAATATAGCAAAACCATGTGGTAGTTAAAGAATTGATTGTTTGCAAGCTTCTACCATATGCGAAGCAGGAGGAACTGGAAAGTATTTGGGCAGGGTTCTTTGGTGAAGCCAAAACGGGCATGTCAAGTTTTAGAAATGAAGTTTCTGCTCACCTTCCTGTGGTCACAGCTTTCTCTCACCTCTGGACCTTTTTCTATACTGCTCAGCGTGTATGTGCGTGACACCCATACCATCCCCACTCCCCTTCCACTTGTGCCACTCCTACTTGTTCCTGCTGCCTCCTCCAGAAAGCCAGCTGTGCGGTTGGGCTCCTCCTACTGCTCCCTCCAGGACGCCCTGGCACTCGGAGCTGCGCATGAACCTGCCTGTTTACTTGTCTGTATCCCCCACGCACCTGTAGAGGTCTTTTTTTTTTTTTTCATTTATTTTTAATTCCCCTTCCTCCCGGTTGTCTGTTCTCTGTGTCTATTTGCTGCATCTTGTTTCTTTGTCCGCTTCTGTTGTCGTCAGCGGCACGGGAAGTGTGAGCAGCGCCATTCCTGGGCAGGCTGCACTTCCTTTCACCCTGGGCGGCTCTCCTTACGGGGCGCACTCCTTGCGCGTGGGGCTCCCCTACTCGGGGAACACCCCTGCGTGGCACGGCACTCCTTGCGCACATCAGCACTGCGCATGGCCAGCTCCACACGGGTCAAGGAGGCCCGGGGTTTGAACCGCGGACCTCCCATGTGGTAGACGGACGCCCTAACCACTGGGCCAAGTCCGTTTCCCCCTGTAAGGGTCTTGAGGGCAGGGATGCGTCTAAATCCCTGCTGAGTGGCCACAGTCAAGCTCAGGGCTGACAGGTCATAGGTGACAGTGGAAATGAATGAAGATGCCTGCACCGCATTTGCTAATACTACTCTATAGTTCCCTTTAGTGCAGCCTTCCTCCACCATTCCCTTAGCGGCTCCAGACACGGGCCGGGGCGGGACAGGGTAAGGGACCAGAGGAAAGGAGCTGTGTTTGTGATCTCTAGACATCGCTTCAAGCAGCACAGACCACGGGCACAGCACTAAGCAAGAGAGATGGCTCCTGCTTTCAGTCTCTGCACAGTTTCCTCGATTGAGAATGCCACTATTTATTGGGCACCCACTATGTCCCTGGGGCTGGGTTGAGCATCTTGCGTGCATTATCTCATTTTTTTTTAAGATTTATTTATTTATTCCCCCACCCCCCCTCGCTGCCTGCTCTCTGTCCACTCACTGTGTTCTTCTGTGTCTGCTTGTCTTCTCTTCAGGCGGCACCGGGAACTGATCCTGGGACCTTCCAGAGTAGGGGAGAGGTGCTCAACCTCTTGTGCCACCTCAGCTCCCTGGTCTGCTGCGTCTCTTATTGTCTCTCCTCTATGTCTCTTTTTGCTGTGTCATCTTGCTGGGCCAGCTCTCCACCCTGGCCAGCCCTCCATGTGAGCCAGCTCTCTGCACGGGCCAGCTCACCTTCACCAGGAGGCCCTGGGAGTCGAGCCCTGGACCTCCCAGATGGTAGACGGGAGCCCAATCCCTTGAGCCACGTCCACTTCCCCGTTATCACATTTTGTTCTCACCACGAACATAGCCAGATGAGTTCTTTGCAATGTAAGATTTTAGTCCCACTGCTCTTGTATCTTGCCCAAAGGTCAGAGATCAGGAGTTTCCTTACCGAAGAAACTTGGCTCGAGTCATTGTGAACGTGGAAGATGCTAATGATCACAGCCCTTATTTTACCAACCCATTGTACGAAGCGTCTGTGTTGGAATCGGCTGCCTTGGGATCAGCTGTTCTGCAAGTGACGGCTCTGGATAAAGACAAAGGGGAGAACGCAGAGCTCGTGTACACCATCGAAGCAGGTGAGAGCTGCTGCACCACACAGATCGCAGCGCAGTACCTGACATTCGACCCCAGGAGTGCTTATCTCCATGCAAAGTTCAGATAGTTCCCACTGGAACATCTCCAAGTGAGTTTTTAGCCAAACAATTGCCCTGTTTGTATGACAACACTGTATCAAGTCTTGGCATTTTAGTAACATATTTTCCTTCAATGAAGAGAGCATAGAGTTTCCCTTATTGTGTTCATCCTCAGGTTCCTATGGAATGGAGAAGAGAGACGGAGTTGGTAATAAACTCCAAGGCTTACCTGTGGGTCAAATAGCCAAAGCCACCCATCATCCAGTGGCCGCCAGTCTGTTCTGTCAGCTGAGTCTTACCTGCCTTTGTTTATTGTCGGTAGGTGGGCTGTGTTTCGGGAATTCCTACATTCCCACAGCAAACTCTGTTCACTTCATCACAGACGATGTGAGGAGCAGAGGTAGTGGAAGTACAGAGCCCACACTGCCTGCTTGACATACCCGATAAGTAGAGGCTTTCCTTGTCTTCAATTTGAGATCTTCTTAAAAATCAATTTTAGTATCTATAAGGCAGCAGCACAGTTTGCTGGTGGCTGAAAGATCAGTAGCTAAGAGATGAATGTCCAAGCAAGGGGTCAGAGCCTAAAAATGACATATGTCCTTTATTTGTCTATTTTCCCAGCCCTGGTCTGCCTTTTTTTGACTATTCAAGCCACGCATTTCTAAAATGTTCTGCAACATTATGTCTGTTGTGCCTAATGCCAAATGCTGTCTCCTTTCCTGACAGCACTGGGAAGGCTCCTGTCACTTGATTTACAATATGAATGCTAGAACGACAGTTTGGAGCAACACAATATTAGAAAAAGAAAAGCCAAAAACTGAAAGGAAGTCCCTGCCTCAAATGATAATCTAAAAGTATTTCCTGCATTAGGCATCCACATTTTACATTGGTCTGTGCTGAGAAATATATGAAAAAAAAAAACCCAGAAAAACAACATTGGTCTAACAGTCAGGAGTCCCAGACAAATGCACCCATTTCTCTTCTAGATCTCCATGGAATTTTCTTTCATCCCAAAAAGCTTGGGTAGAATTTCCTTAGAAATGCTACGTTACATCTCTTTTTTACCACAAGACATTTTTTTTAACTTACTTATAGAATCCTTGATCTGCTGGTTTCATAAATAATATAGGGAAACATTAATATAGAGAATATTTAAATATTGTCACAGAAAATGTCACCGTAAGTCAACAGCTCTTTATATTCTTCCAACGGTTTTTTTCTGTTCTGTTTTTTTTCTTTTCCCAATATTCACCAATGCATATACATTGGTTTATGTCATTGTAATCATTTAGATATCAGGTTTCATTTCCACTTTTCCTAACATTTTCTAAACACTTGTCCATGTGTCTAGACGGTTTTTATATTTGTCACTTGGACTGCTACTTATACTTCTCTTAGATTGCCAGATGATTTTTAAACTGGTTTGGTGGTTCTCACAGAATAATTTAATTTACCACTTGGCCAAAAAGACTGCCCTTATTTTTTCTTTTAACCTCCATGGACTACAGCATGGTACTTTGCATAGAGAAGAAACTCAGTCATTTCTTTAACAATTCACTAAACCCAGGAAAAAAATGATTTCCTTAAAACATCTTTCATATAGAAAGCTTGAGCTTCCAGAAACCCACAGAAATGACTGGTATGTCAAAATGACCTTAGTTGTATGTGTAAGAAGCACATGAGAATTAGAAGATGCCAAATAAATTTCAGATGGTCACTGGGCCCCTTCACAGATGGACATACTTAAGCCAGACCTAGACTGGTCCTAGACCAAGCCCATCCCTTCCCATATGGTGATTGGGAGAGGTAGGTCCCAGGTACTATAGCATTTTGAAGCAGATGACAAGTGGCTGTGTAAAGTGCATGTTTTATTTAAGTTCTCCCAAAAATCTTTGATAAACAAGATTTTACTCTGTTTACTGGTGGGTCATAAATTTCCTATCCCTTGCCTGCCCTCTCAAGTAACTACTGAGGTTTTTAGATAAGCCTGAAGGACGAGGGCAGAGCTTCTAGTATTAGGCCAGGATTTATTCTGGTGCCAAGGATGGCTCGTGGGTGGCTCTAAGACAGGGCGGTACAGGAGAGACCAGGACAAAGAGCTGGGTTAGGATGGGGGCATAGTGAGTCCCAGCATGCATGCAGATAGAGAATTAAAAAGTCTTTTTTGGATCTATCTCTCCTCTTGATTGTTCAGCAGATGTTTATCGAGCACCTCCTTTGAGGCAGGCACCATGCTCTGTACTAGAGAAGCAATAATGAGTAAGATAGGTACAGCATTTGCCCAGTTGCCAAAAGTCTGTGAGAAGCCACAGATTGGAAGAAAACATGCAGAGGTTAGTTTCGAAGGAGTCGGGTAGAGCAGGGAGGAAGGAGCAGGAAGTGGATTCCAAAGAACAGGGTTAGTAGTTGCAAAGGGAAAGAGGCAGAAGCCTGCTGTGGAACGAACCCCTGAGCACAGCATCCCGGAGGGGGCCGCGACAGGCCGGGCAGCGCGCACCGGGAGCAGGGTCGGGAAGGTTCCCGGGGCTGCGGGAGCCCCTGCCTCCTTCCCAGGCACACGTGTGCTGCTGGGTGAAGAACGTGCACGCCTAGCGTGAGGGAGGCCGGCCTGGCTGCCCCATAACGAGGCCTTAGCCGCCTCCCTCAGGATGGCGCCTTGCTGTCGTCTCTGCACGGGCCCATTGCTCTCTGTTTACTCCTCTGAGATGCTGGGGTGAAATGATTCCTCAAATTCCACACGTTCCTGCAGAAAAGCCTCTCCCACAAGCTTCTCACTTCCTGGCTTGAATGTGCACAGTGCTGTGTTGTTGTGGTTGTTTTAGCCTGGATTAGGAAGAGGCTGAGCTGTATTCACAGTGTTCCTAGAAAACTCATTTCGGTTGCTTTTGAATACCCCAAAAGAGGAGTCTCTCGTTTTCCTTCAGATGGAGTCGGCATGAATCAAGTAACTGCTTCTCCTTGCTGTGCTGCGGCAGAGCAGCTTCTAGGTGAGGAGCCGAGCTTCGGGACGTTGAGATGACCACTTGTAACTCGTTTTCCCCCTGGCTTCTGTGTTTCAGGGAACACGGGGAACACCTTTAAGATTGAACCAGTCCTAGGCATCCTCACCATGTCCAAAGAGCCAGACCTGACGACGATGAGTCAGTTTGTCCTGTCAGTCAGAGCCACGGACCAGGGTTCCCCGCCAAGGTCTGCCACCGCCATTGTGCGAATTTCTGTCACCATGTCTGATAATTCTCCGCCGAAGTTCACTCACAAAGACTACCAGGCAGAAGTAAACGAGGGCGTCGGTATCGGGACTTCGGTCATCCTCATCTCCGCCATCAGTCAGTCTACCCTCATTTATGAAGTCAGAGATGGAAACACTGATGGGACCTTCACCATCAACCCATATTCTGGTGTCCTCAGCACCCGCAAGGCGCTGGATTACGAACGCACTTCCTCGTATCAGATCGTCGTTCAAGCCACTAACATGGCCGGAATGGCTTCCAATGCCACAGTCAATATTCAGATTGTGGATGAAAACGATAATGCCCCAGTCTTTCTCTTTTCTCAGTACTCGGGCAGCCTAAGCGAGGCTGCGCCCATCAACAGCCTCGTGAGGAGCTCAGATAACAGCCCGCTGGTGATCCGAGCCACCGACGCCGACAGCAGCCGAAACGCTCTGCTCGTGTATCAGATCGTGGAGTCCGTGGCCAAGAAGTTCTTCACTGTGGACTCCAGCACCGGCGCACTCAGAACCATCGCCAGCTTGGACCATGAGACCGTCGCCCGTTTCCATTTCCACGTGCACGTCCGGGACAGCGGGAGCCCCCAGCTGACGGCAGAGAGCCCTGTTGAAGTCAGCATCGAGGTGACAGACGTGAATGATAACCCACCCGTGTTCACCCAGCCTGTGTTTGAGACCGTCTTGCTTCTGCCTACCTATGTCGGAGTGGAGGTTCTGAAGGTCAGTGCCATGGATCCCGACTCCGAGGTACCCCTGGAGCTGACGTACAGCCTAATGGAAGGCAGTCTGGATCATTTTTTCATTGACTCCAATAGTGGTGTGCTCACCATAAAAAACACCAACCTCTCCAAGGACCACTACATGCTGGTAGTTAGAGTGTCTGATGGGAAGTTCTATAGCACGTCCGTGGCCACCGTCCTGGTTAAGGAAGCCATGGACAGCGGCCTCCACTTTACACAAAGCTTCTACTCCACCTCGATCTCAGAGAATAGTGCCAACATCACCAAAGTGGCTATCGTCAATGCAGTTGGGAACCGCCTTAATGAGCCCTTGAAATATAGCATCTTAAACCCAGGAAATAAGTTCAAGATAAAGTCTACCTCGGGGGTCATTCAGACCACTGGAGTCCCTTTTGACCGCGAGGAGCAAGAGTTGTACGAGCTGGTGGTGGAAGCCAGCCGTGAGCTAGACCGCCTGCGCGTGGCCAGGGTGGTGGTCAGGGTTAGCGTCGAGGACATCAACGACAACCCTCCCGTCTTTGTGGGCCTCCCTTACTATGCTGCTGTGCAAGTGGACGCCGAGCCTGGGACTCTGATCCACCGTGTGACGGCCGTTGACAGAGATAAAGGGGCAAATGGGGAGGTGACCTACGTCCTACAGGATGACTACGGCCACTTTGAAATTCACCCCAGGTCAGGGGATGTCACTTTAAAAGAAGCATTCAGCTCTGACTTGTCCAACATTGAGTATGGGGTCACCATCCTCGCCAGAGATGGGGGAACACCTTCCCTGTCCGCATCGGTGGAACTCCCCATCACTCTTGTCAACAAAGCCATGCCTGTCTTTGACAAGCCTTTTTACACAGCATCTGTCAGTGAAGACATCAGAACAGATTCCCCCATTTTGAGCATCAACGCCACCAGTCCCGAAGGCCAAGGCATCATCTATGTCATTATCGATGGGGATCCTGCCAAACAGTTTAACATCGACTTTGACACTGGGGTCCTGAAAGTCGTCGGCCCTTTGGATTACGAAATCACGTCTGTCTACAAGTTGACCGTGAGAGCCAGCGATGCCCTCACTGGTGCCAGGGCCGAGGTCACTGTGGACTTGCTGGTCAATGATGTAAATGACAATCCCCCTATTTTTGACCAAGCCGAGTACAACACCACATTGTCGGAAGCATCTCTCATTGGGACACCCGTTCTGCAAGTTGTCTCTACCGACGCGGACTCAGAGAATAATAAAATGGTGCATTATCAGATTGTTCAGGACACGTACAACAGCACAGATTATTTTCACATCGACAGTGCAAGCGGGCTGATCCTCACGGCTCGGATGCTGGATCACGAGTCAGTGCAGCACTGCACCTTGAAGGTCAGAGCCACAGATAACGGCTTCCCACCCCTGAGCAGCGAGGTCCTCATCCATATCCATATCTCAGACATCAACGACAACCCCCCGGTGTTTAACCAGCTCATTTACGAATCCTATGTGAGCGAACTGGCCCCCCGGGGCCATTTGGTGACCTGTGTGCAAGCCTCGGACGCGGACACCTCGGATTTTGACCGGCTGGAATACAGTATTTTGTCCGGGAACGACCGGACGAGCTTCCTGATGGACAGCAAGAGCGGGGCCATCGCCCTGTCCAGCCACCGGAAGCCGCGGATGGAGCCTCTGTACAGCCTGAACGTGTCCGTCTCGGACGGGCTCTTCACCAGCACTGCGCAGGTGCACATCCGGGTGCTCGGGGCGAACCTGCACAGCCCCGCCTTCTCGCAGAGCACGTACGTCGCCGAAGTGCGCGAGAACGCGGCCGCCGGGACGCGGGTGGCGCAGGTGCGCGCGGCCGACGGGGACCCGGGCGCGTACGGGCACGTCAGCTACGCCATCCTCAACGACTTCGCCAAGCAGCGCTTCCTGGTGGACGGCGGCGGGCAGGTCAGCACGGCGGAAAGGCTGGACCGGGAGAACGCGCTGGAAGGCGACGTCCGGATCTTCTTGAGGGCCCTGGACGGCGGCGGGAGGGCGGCCTTCTGCACCGTGAGGGTGATGGTGGCGGACGAGAACGACAACGCGCCGCAGTTCCTGGCGCTGGAGTACCGCGCCAGCGTCCGGGCCGACGTGGGCAGGGGCCACCTGGTCACTCAGGTCCAGGCCGTGGACCCGGACGCCGGCGCCAACGCCAGGATCACGTACTCGCTGTACAGCGAGGCCTCGGTGCCGGTGGCCGACCTCCTGGAGATGGACCCCGACAGCGGCTGGATGGTCACCAAGGGCGCCTTCGGCCAGCTGAGGAACTCGGTGCTGTCCTTCTTCGTCAAGGCCGTGGACGGCGGCGTGCCCGTGAGGCACGCCCTGGTGCCCGTCTACGTGCACGTGCTGCCCCCGGAGGCGTCGCTGCCGTCCTTCTCGCAGGCCCAGTACTCCTTCAGCGTGCCGGAGGACGCCGCCATCGGGAGCACGGTGGGCACCCTGCGCGTCGTGCCCGGACACAACGTCCGCTTTAGCACCGCCAATGGGGAACGGCCCGAAAACAACAGAGGGGGCGTCTTCGTCATCGACCGGGAGACGGGCACCCTCAAGCTTGACCAGCGCCTGGACCACGAAACCAGCCCCGCCTTCCACTTTAAGGTGGCGGCCACCGTGCCCCTGGACAAGGTGGACATTGTGGTCACGGTGGACGTGGACATCAAGGTGCTGGATCTGAACGACAACAAGCCAGTGTTTGAAACGCCGAGCTATGAGGCCGTCGTCATGGAAGGGATGCCCGTGGGCACCAGGGTGGCGCAGGTGAGAGCCGTGGACGTGGACTGGGGGGCCAATGGGCAGGTCACGTACTCCCTGCACTCGGAATCCCAGCCCGAGAAGGTGATGGAGGCATTTGCTATCGACAGCAGCTCAGGCTGGATCAGCACCTTGAAAGACCTGGACCACGAGACTGATCCCACGTTCAGCTTCTCCGTGGTGGCCACCGACCTGGGGGAAGCCTTCTCGCTCTCGTCCACGGCTGCCGTCTCCGTCCGGGTGACAGACATAAATGACAATGCGCCCGTCTTTGCCCACGAGTTGTACCGAGGGACTGTGAAGGAAAGCGACCCGCCGGGCGAAGTGGTCGCTGTCCTTAGCACGTGGGACAGGGACACTTCCGACGTCAACCGGCAAGTGAGCTACCATATTACAGGTAAGCCCCCCCACCCCGTTTTCACTATGTGCTCCGCTTTCTAACGGAAGAAGGAAAAGACTGGGGCTTAGGGGCACCTAGAAGGAGGACGAGGTGATGAACAAGTGAGCGTAGCGAAACCTCTCTGGGCCTGAGTGGACCTCTGAATAGACTCCCTTTCATTGGTGGTGGTCGCTAACTCAGCTTAAGTGGCGTTCAAGGGTGTGCCTGCCACAGAGTATGACTGGCAGGTCCTTGGGCCATTTTTTATCATGGGAAATGGAGTTCAGCAAACTCTCTCACTTGAAGAAATGAAGATTCAACAGCTCTTGTTTGGTGGGGAAATATATTTTTAAGGTATTCTTTTCTTCCCACATTGTCTAGAGCCAAGAAAGAGAAAAGCTCGATCCAGCAAGCTTCACTTACTGGGTCTTCCTGGTAGCAAAAGCACGTGTACAAATTAGAGAGCCAGCTTTGACATTTAGTTGATAGAACCCAAATTGTTACTTAAAGTCAGAGGGTGTCTTTTCTGACAACTCAATTTTCTTGGATTCCTTTCTGTCGTTCCAAATAGTAAGTAGTGGTTCAATGCAAAAGCCAAGATAGACAAATGAGGTCACCAAGAGTGCACAAAAAAATGTCACGTAAAATGTCACTGTGACTCTAAGAGGCCAAGGATCTCACAACTAGTGAAGAAGGGGTGCCACTGATCAGACACAGCTTCCCAGGCCCACCTTCGACTGCCAGGAGGAGAGGACTGGTGGTATGGGGGTAGGCTTTCTAAAAAGTGTTTGGGATTTTAAAGCTAATGTTTTGATGTTGTGACATTCAGAGGCAGAACATAAGCAAAGTGCCAAAAGATTTTAAGGAATCCATCAATACTGGTAGTCAGGTGGCTTCCCTCTAGAAAAACTGCATTATTCAGAGTGAGCATGAATTAATTAGAATGCCCTTAGGACACAGAATCTGCTTAAGTATGTTAGTGGGAAAGTTAATTAATGACTGCCGAGTAAGATTCACAGTGGCGCTAACTCGTCAATGCTTGGGCCTGGCTACACTTCTTTTCGGTGTTATTCTTCTGCTTTTTCCTTATGGGACTGTTTTCTTGATGGTGTTTTCTATTTACATCTCTATATCTTATATACTTTATCTGTTACCTTCGGTCTTTTTTCATTAGAACGTTTATTCCTACAGTAAAGACAGGAGGCATAGTGGTAAGGAAAGAAAGGTGAGTAAAGCATCACTTTGATTTATTTGCCTTCCGTTTCAGAACAAAAGCTTCTTGGGCTGAGGGATACTCTTCTATCTGGGAGAATTGTTAAATACTCAGCCTTAACGGTTTATGCATAATCTGTGAGTGCTCAGTGGATGATTTAAAGGACCATCCCGTCAACTCTACCAAAGTAATGAGTACAGAGCAGCTCAAAGCGACTGCTACCATTAGCCGTGCCAGCCACCAGCTGATTTTAATTAGATTTCACTTTTTGCTCTTCATGGGACTCAACTTGGCTGTGCTTCTTCGGATTAACAAAGGACCATTAATCATTTTATTTAACAAAAGATCAGTGTGGGCCTGTGTTGAAAGCATTTAATAGAGAGATTAAATTTGTACATGCTGAAATAATATTCAGGTAAAGCATAATTGAATCCTGGCAGGGGAGGCCCCTGGGCCACGCCAGAGCAGGGTTTCTCAGCTGTGCCCCGTTGACATTCGGGCCAGGTAAGTCCTCCAGGTGGGCCGCCCTGAGCGTTGTCGAATGCTCAGCAACAGCCTCTGCCCACTGGATAGTAACACACCCCCTCCCCGCGTGAAACCAGAACCACCTGCAGGTGTTGCCGAGTGGCTCCTGGAGGCGGGACCCTGCACGGGGCGTGGGCAGCCCTGACCTCTCCTGCACTGCTTTCCCAGCACGGCTCTTGGTCTGTGGTTGCGCCACACGGGTGGGCTGAGGACTCACCTCATCCCCCTCTCCATCCCGACCCTGGCCCTGGTCATCAGAGCCCAGAAATCCCCTCCTTCCTGCTCAGCTCCGCTGGTAGGACCAGGGTCTTTGCCCTCTGCTTTTTCAGATCCATTGGAGGGAGGTGAGGTGGTCCCACCTGTCAGTGAAGTGGAATCCCCACCCAGAGTTTCCTTGTTGATCTGTTACTGTCATCATTCCCCACTAAAATGTGAGCTCTGGCCACAGGAGTGGGCATTTTGGTCGGTGTTGTCCCCTGCTGGGGCCCTGGAATGGTGCCTGATGAGAGAGGAGGTAATAAATACTTGTTGAGTGCCCAAATAAATGAAACTGTGATGATCGAATTTGATTCCTGGAGTCTTGCCAGTTTGCTTGCCTGGTCTCCTGCGAGTGTTTGAAAAGACCTTCTCTCCCTCTCCGGGATTAGGAGGTCAAGGTGGTTTCCTTCCTTCCTCTTTCTGTCCCATTCTCCAAGCTGCTTTTGTCTCCGAATGGTTTAATGATGTGAAAAAGTAATATTGCGGGGCTCACTGTCAGTGTGTCAGCACCATAAGAAGTCATTCCACTCCAGCTCCTCTCCTTTGCTCCGCCTTCACCAGCTCCACGTGGATAAATTTGTTCTAATTGCCGTGCTTATCTACAAACTGCTCCTTAAATGACCCCTCGTTAGGGCTATTTAATACCAATGGGGCTTCCTCCTTCCCAGAAACTTTTCTCCCCAAAACTCCAAATCTGAATGAAAGCACAGCTGTACAATGAAGCCCTCATTAAAGGACTCCTTGATAGCACGGGCTGCCTGGTCCTTGACCGCATAATCAACAGCTAATGAAATTGTCTTGGTAACAAGAGCTATGGTGTAGTACATCCTCTCCTGAGACCAAGTGGAAAGACAGTCGGACCATCCTGAGAAGACGACTGATTGTTCACAGTTTGAATTTGATTGTCCTTAAGGGGAGCTAAATGAGAGATCATCGCCAGCTTCTCTAAGTGGATTTTGTTCTCTAGGAATGCTGCTGTTTTACTTTCCACACAAGCCAAGCATGTAAATATCATGCTTCTGCTGCAGGGAACCAAAGGGCATCTCCTCTTCTTTTCCAGCGTGGTACCCAATGCCACCGAGGGGCCCCAGACGACCCCAGGCTGCCCTGGGAGGCGCCGCTCAGGGCGCTCCACTGCACGTCTTCAAAAGCTCTGTCTCCCTGCAGGAGGGGACCCCCGAGGAAGGTTTGCCCTGGGCCTGGCGCAGAATGAGTGGAAGGTCTATGTGAAGAGGCCTCTGGACAGAGAAGAGCAGGATATCTACCTCCTCAACATCACTGCCACCGACGGGCTCTTTGCCACCCAGGCCCTGGTGGAGGTGGCTGTCAGCGACGTGAATGACAACAGCCCCGTCTGTGATCAGGTGGGATGCGGGAGCAGTGCTGCTGTTTACTCCGATTCCTGAGTTAAATCAGGACCCATTTCGCTTTTCTTCTTCAGCGCAGCCTAATTCTGGCTCTTCTATTCTTTGTGAGTCACCTCCAGTTGGAGATATGAGGGTAGGAGGTGGGGTTTAGGGTGGAATAGGCTAAACATGAAAAGTTCAGGTCCCTAACTCTGCCCAAAAAGCATGAGTTACATTTAATAATTTTTAAGTAATCAAAAGGAACCTCAGAGCTCATTCTGCCCACATCGCTGCTTTCAAGCACGTGGATTGGAGTGCTCTAATGGGGAGGTGATGTGTGTAGGTTTGCAGAGCTGGTTAGTGGCTGTGTAGGGACTGAGCCCAGGTCTCCAGGCTACCCAGGAAGCAGCCTTTCCACTCCTGTGCAAAGCTTGGCAGCCAGGGGCAAGGCGGCGGTGCTGGATTTTCCTTCTTAGTGAAATTAGTTTACCTCTATCCTCCGTGGTCCAAGAGACAGTTTTAGAGTTGGAGAAGTTGGAAGAGGGTGGCTGATAGACTTTGCTGCTAATGCCAAATGTTAGAAAACAGAGTTGAAAAGCATACCAGGACTCACTGGGGCTTTGCAGAAAATAAGCCTGCGCTCATTCGTCATGTCTTCCGCAGTTCCACGGAAGCAGGGGTTTGTTTGTTCACTGTTGTGCTCTTAGCAGCAAGTACCCAGTGTGTAACAAGTGCTCGGTAAATATTTGTTGACTGAATGGACATGGGAGGAACAGGGCAGCAGATAGACCGTGTTCATCATCTATTGTAATATGGTTCCGTGGTGAAAGAGAAAAGTAATAGAAGCTAAATTCCACAAATGCATTTTTAAAGAAATTGTTTGTAACTGCTAAATATGGCAGTTATCCCCCAAATACTAATTATTTAATCACCTCTCTTCATCTCTGCCCAGGTTACATATACAGCATTATTTCCTGAAGACATTCCATCAAATAAAATCATTCTGAAGGTCAGTGCCAAGGATGCTGATATTGGATCCAATGGAGATATACGATACTCACTCTATGGATCTGGAAACAGTGAATTTTTTCTAGATCCAGAAAGTGGTAAGGTGAAATTTATTCTTTGGGTGACTGTCATAGTTAACTGCTGAGAGAAGCTCTTTAACTCTCCTGTAGCTTCATCACAAGTGGGCAGCTAATACATGAGAGCTTGATGCGATGCCCTGCTATGTTGGACTCCAGGAAATACTAAGATCACATGGTGTCTGGAGAGGGGTACTCTAGACCAAACGACGTTTATTTGGCTTATAAAACATGCCCTGACCTCACCTACGTTTAGTAACCTCAAGGAATGAGACAATTCTGTTTGCTTCTACTGTTTCTCATATCCATGAGTTAAGGCACCTGCCTCTAAAGGATATAAACAGTTACATCACAGACACAGGTCTCCACACAAACCAGACAGCAATGCACAGTACAGAGGAGTTCCCCATATCAAAATCACTTTCATGTCCGTGATCCTTATTAACACATTTGTCTAGCTTTTATTGAACATCCCTGCTTAGTTTCTCCAATTTGTAAAATTTACAAGGTGAAAGGGTATGTAAGCTCAAGCCAGAGACATGCAATGAAGGCCAGAACTACTGGAAAAGGCATTTTCTGTGGAGTCAGACTATTTTACTGTTGTGTGTAGAATGGTCCACCCAATGGCAATTTCGAAATGAACTCTAAAGATTGACTAGCTTGCATATTCCAGTGTTTGGTCATGTTGAGTGAACAGTAAACTAACTGTTGAGGCTACAGAATGGTAATGGGCCATCTCTACCCCGACACCCATGTCAGCTGTATCCTACTGGGAAGCCCTGACTTAGTCCGTGGGAATATGGGCCTGGTTATTCTGTATTCAATTACTAACAGTTATGGGGAAGCTAATAGACATCAAAGCACTTTATGATCTTTATGGTAGACCCCAAGATGACCAAAACAGACCACACGCAGAAGGGAAGAGAAACACTTCGAACCACTAACAATGGTGATGAAAGGCAGAGGGAGTAAGGTGCAAGGGGAGGTATAAGAGGAGTTGTACCTGGGCACAGAGGAAGAAGTAGCTAATAACCTGATGAGAGGAAAGAGGAAACTGCGCTGGGACGCAGGACACCACAGGAGTCTGGGAAGGGACATGACCGACACTGTCACTGGAGGGAGGAGCTTCAGAATGGCTGTGGGAAAAGCAGCGAGAAAAATAACTTTGGTCCAGATCATGGAGGGCCTCGCATGCCCCGCTGAAAAGCCCCTGGCCGCTTTGCACAGGAAGGGGAAGTGACGCCGTCTGCGCTTGAGGAGCACAGGCGGGCGGCGGCAGGGACTCCTTCAGGGAACTGCTCGGTCCAAGTGCTGCCTACTTGTTTCATGCATGAGTCATATACTTACCACCAAATATCACTTGTCAAGTCTGGCATCATACCTCTCCATTTCTATTGGAACAAACAAACATTTTTCTCAATGGGGGGTTGACGTCCAGCAGCAGCGCAGGGTTGCAGTGGTTAAAATAGAGACAGAGCTGCATACCTGCTGGTAAACAGCTGCTGCTCCAAGCTCCTCAGTACCCCCAGCCGCAGCCAGGGCCTGGCTCCGCCCCCAGCAACTGCAGACCCTTCCCCAGACAGCTGCTCCAGCTCTGAAGTCAGCTTCTGTTACGCTGCTTTGTTTCCCCCTGAAGATGGGATAAAAAGATGTTGCCTATCTGGAAGCGCACAGCCTGTCCCTCTCTGTCTCTGGATTGTTGGCGTTACTGACCATTAGAGAACTTGGGCTACTGGGCTCTTCTCTGGACTTTAACTGGAGAGTGGCGGGCACCCGGAGAGGGAGCAGGCCTCCAGAGAAGAATCTGAGGCATCTAAGAGGTGGGAGCTTTCTCCTGCGGCCGCGAGAAAGATCCCTAGTGCCACAGGCTCATAGCGCGATGCGTTCCGGGTCTTTGAAGGTCACGCAGCTGCTTAGCTGTTCCAATCAGAGTCCCATAATTTCCCCTGGTGCCAAAAAAATGAGTCTGATCTCGTTTTCCAAGTGAGGGGCACTTACACCAAATGTTAGCAGTCCTTTCTGTAGTGGGGTTCTTTCGAATTGCTTCCCACCAGTCAAAGCTAGCTTTTAAAACGCTTTCCCACAGGCGAGCTGAAGACTTTGGCTCCGCTGGACCGGGAGAAGGTGCCCGTGTACAGCCTGACGGCCAGGGCCACAGACGGCGGGGGCCGCTTCTGCCAGGCCCGCATCCTCCTGCGCCTGCAGGACGTGAACGACAACCCCCCTGCCTTTCCTTCCGCCCAGTACCACGCCTGCGTCTACGAGAACACGGCCGTCAAGGCTCTGCTGACCAGAGTGCAAGCCTTGGACCCCGACGAAGGTAAGGATCCCGCCAGGCGGGCGCGCCTTGGCTGCGCCCGGCCCCCTTCCAGGGGCATGTGCGCAGCACACCACAGTTAGCGCTCTGCTAGCGCCCTCAGCGCGCCGGGGAGAACCTCTCCTCCTCCTAGTGCTTGAAGAAAGGTGCTGTGAATCCCTTTAACAAAGAGTTTTTAGGCTTTTTATTTTCTTTTGAATAAAAATAATAGCTTCCTGACTTGCCTGATCCTCCTGGATGTGGTTAAAATGCTGTGTCGTAGAGCAAGGAGAATTCATTTCCATTTCTATGAAGAATTGCATCCCATGCTTCAGCTGAAATATGACAATCTCGATTTATTGCGGTGCCCCACAGTGCAAAGACCAATTACTAAGTGTGCTGCCAGTCCAAGGTGGATTTTTTAAACTGTCATTTTCCAGAGCGTTTTTGGTCACATATAAACTGGCATTACTAGGCAGGGTGGGGGTGGGGGAGATAAGAAGGAATTAGGGTTGAAAGTTGCTAATAAAGTTTGTGTTAAAATCCACTTTACATAATGAGATGGTGAGTTAGAAAAGACTGGAGTTAATTGCTAGGTAGTCCTTCTAGAATGCATAAATTATTGAGGTGACTACATGATGGAATATAAATACAAAAGGGCAAATAGCCTTTCAGTTGTGCATTTTAAGAGCTGTAAATCAGAACTGGGGAATGATGGGGTGTGTCTGCTTTGCTAAATACAGTATCTTATTGCTTAATTCTGAACTGAAAGAAAAATTATTGGACTAATGGAAAAGTAAATACACGATAATTAGTTGAAAACAAATGTAGGACCCAAGGTCTCTGCATATTTCTCCTCAGAGAAATTAGTGGCTACCTCATTAGCATAATTTTCAAGGCTGAGAACCAACCCTTTAGAAGTCTGTATAGTATAGAGCTTTGTAAAAAATGGCAAACAGGGAAAGGCTTTTTATCATCATGTAATTATGTAATACCTACAAATACTTTTCTTATTAAAGGAGGATTAATAAACATTTCCTGGACTCTTTATTAGCACACTTTTAAGGGGAAAAAGTCAGAAATCATGCAAATGAATCTTCTCTTTTAATAACTTAAATTTGATTTTGAGAATTTGTAATTGGGACACAGATGCAATTTTAAAAGCTGTTCCTATTGCTAAGCTATAAGCTAAAAAATTGGACTCTTTCTACTCGCTCCCATCAAGAAGGAATTGGGTCTGCTCCAGTACCAGAAATGGCAGGAAGAAGCTGTCTAATTAGTGCACAGATGTTTCACCAGTGGCACTGGGAGATGTTTTGCAAATAGTGGTGAAGAAAATACAATCTCTGCCTCTTTTTCACTTCTTTCTGAGACGGCTGGGAGGAGAGAAGGAGAAGAAAGGCTGTGTCCACTGATTTACAAGGCAGAGACTATAAAAGCCTTTGAAAGGCCAAACTAGAGCAAGAGCCCTACTGGGACCCTGCTCTGCTCAGGGCTCGATTAGCAAAAACCTGTGTTCAGAGCTTCAGATAGAGACAGACTATGGGTGCTGCTGACCCCATGCAAAGTGAAGTCAGCAGCCGTGTGTCCACCTAGGAATACGTTAAACTCTAGTGTGGGCCACCAGATTCTGCTTCATTTTATGTTTTTATAGCAGGTCTCGCTGAGCTTATGTAATAATAACAATGATAAAAGAACTAAGATAGGCAAGTGGCTCAGGTGACTGGGCTCCTGCCTACCCCACAGGAGACACGTGGTTTGGTTCCCAATGCCTCCTAAAGAGGACAGCGAGCTGGTGTGATGGTCGGGCGTGGCAAGCTGACACAACAAGATGATGCAACAAGAGACACAAGAAGAAAAACATAATGAGACACCACAAAGCAGGCTGTGGAGGTGGCTCAGGTGATTAGCTGCCTCCCTCCCGCATCAGAGGTCCCAGGTTCACTTCCCAGTACCTCCTAAAGAAACAAGGAAGACGAACAGACACAGCAAATGCAAACAACAAGGGGGTGGGGAGAAATAAACAGATAAGTAAAATAAATCTTAAAAAAAAAAAAACTAAGATAGCTGGGGAAGTACAAATGAACACTTCTAAATGACACCTTTGAGCACCCACTGTGTCCCAGGCAGCGTGCTGAGGTCTTGGTCAGCGCTCACAAAGGTTTTCCAGGAGCAGGGGCATCAGTCTGAGCTGCCATTCACATGAAATGATTCAGAACCCTTGGGTATAAGAGACCAGGGTTGATGGCGTTTTCTCTTTCCGCCTGATCAGAACACTTACTTTCTCGGGCGTGACCCCTGCCCAGCCCTTCATCAGGATCACAGACGAGTGAGCTGCATGGAGGCCACCGCGCTGTAGACTGGGGAGTTCACCCTGGGGCAAATCGAGCCTCTGCCCTGAAGGGGAGGTTGCCCCCGAATGGCCAAGACCGAATCTAGCCTCCAGGGCCTTCGTTTGGTCAACATGGTGCTCAAAAAGTAACTGTCAGGGGATTTTTATTAGAAATTTAGATTTTCTGAAAACAAACAAACAAACAACACCAGCACTCAGAAGACTCAACAGTTCCAGGCCCACTGTCCCGGAGTTGGGAGCGAAACAGTAGCTGCCCCCTTGGTTCCAGCCAGAAGCCCCCGCCCCATTCCCTGCCGCATCACTGGGGGGTGTTTGGGTTTGCAGTCCATTCTCCACAGAGACCAGGAAATGTCTGCTTTTTACAAAAACTTGTTATTTTGAAATAATTACAGGTTCACAAAAAATTGGAGAAAAAGTTACTGGGAGGTCCCATGTATCTTTCACCCAGCACTACTCTGCCACTCCAATGGTCACGTCCTGTATAACTGTCAGTTTAGTACACTGTTAAAACTAGGACGCTACCACGGGTACCTTCCACAGTGCTTGCTCAGGTCTCATCACTTTTACGAGCACTTCTGTGTGCACGCATGTGTGCATAGCTCTGTGCAATTTTATCACCCGCAAAGCTTCATTCACCATCACCGTGTTCAACTCACAAAACCGTTCCCCCTTTGTGCGTCCCCCAACTTCATACCTGCAACCCCCTCAGTCCCTAACCCCTAGCAAGCCACTAACCTCTCCTCCATTTCTATCATTTATTTCAAAACTGTTACTCAAGTGGAATCAGATATATGTAACTTTGTGAGAGTAGCTTTTTTTTCCTCACCATAATTCCCTTGAGATTGTACAAGTTTTCTGATTAGATTTTTATTATTGTTATTATAGAAGTTGTAGGTTTACAGAAAAATCATGCATAAAACACAGAATTCCCATATACCTCCCTATTATTAACACCTTGCAGTAGAGTGAGACATTTGTTACAATTGATGAAAGCACGCTTTTATGATTATACTATTATAAAGTAATAGTACACTGTGGACAGGTTTACATTAGGGGTCACTGTGTGGTACAGCCCTACGCTGTTGTTTTTTTTTTAATTTTCTACTAACATACATACAAACTAAAATTTCCCCTTTAGGGGAAGTATATATTTATACACACATCCAAGTATATAATTCAGTGCTGTTAATTATATTCAATATTGTGCTACTATCACTACTGTCCAGTTCTAACACTTATCCATTAGCCCAAATAGAAACATTACAATTGAAGCACTGAACCTGATGAAGATCATTTGTGCAAATGACAGGGCTATTTTGTTCATGAAACTTTCTTTTGCTCCGTATATTCCTCCTCACCAAGTATATTTCTTTACATAACGTAGCAAATATTTCACCAGCATCTGACCACAATACATACTAGGTCACTGTTCATTGCAGAGAAAAGACAAGGAGATATTATTCTGAAATCTGAATTCATAGGTTCATGAATTCAAGGTCCTCTAAATGGCATGCTATACTTTCATATCTTACTGCTTTTCTAACTTTAAAACATGTAATTGCTTGTTGCGAAACAGCCCCCTCCTGTGCTGAATTCATTATTCATAATGAACCAACCTTAATGATAGAATAACTGCCTAGGTCAGGAATAAAATAAAAATAAAGGAGAACAATATCATTTTAACTCGTTTTATGAGTTTTAAGAAATAGCACATCAACTATCTAGATTTTAGCATTAGTTTTCTGTAAATTGGAAATTTCCTCAATCACATAAACCAGTGACCTGACTTCATGGCCCAACATTTGTAAAAAGTTAATCCTTTCTATAATGATGGGGAGACTTTTGTTATAGTAACCCCTTGGGACCAATATCCTACTATTTAGTCTACCTCTTGGAGGAGCGAGGGGCATGAATTTGTGTCCAGGTTCCGTGTTTTGAGCGTTTTTTGTTTTTTGTTTTTTTAATGCTAGCCAAGGGACTATGTGGTGATGAGGACCAGAGCTAAAATTCGTGGCCATCTTAGGCAAAATAACATAAAAACAAAATGTTAATTTGCATTGGAAAATATGCTATAGCCCATGATTTATTGTGAGGCTAATTTCTCGATATTTGAGATGCAAAAAAGACATGCTTTCCCTCTTAAGGATCAGATGTAAAGCAGCTCATGGAAGGCCTTTCCTGTAAATATTTCCTGCAAGGTTTGGAACTGCTCTTAGGGATTTCAGAGAAACTTAGAGGTTCAGAACTCATGTTACAGTGTTTTCCATCCAATTTAACAAATACTCATGAGCACCTAGGTAGTAGATGCCAGAGAAGGGACTGTGAGAGTCTCAAAGATGAGGAATTTGCAGTGACAGGCCTCAGGTAATATGCCGTTTACAGAGGGGGATGAGTCAGGGATAGACATTCCTTCAGTATGAATATATGGGATTAGGATTTCAACAGTCAGAGCAGGAAGGCGTTTGGGAAGAAAGGAGCAATGAGAAGAGAGGAGATAGCCTGAAGCTGGGGGAGTGTGGGCCCCACCAAACAGGGAGATCCCCAGGCTCGACTGCGGAAGCACGCTGCGTGCTGCTTTTCAGTCATTTATACTGACACATGTATATTTACAAATGAAATTTATGATGTTGGGAGTTTGCTTCAAAGCAATCTGGGAGTGTGGGTGTGAATATAGGTGAAAGAGTTTGGGCTATCGTTTGATAATTGTAGAGGCTGACAGGCTCATAACCTGCTCAAACACTATTATATTATTCTCTCTACTTTTGTCAAGGCTTTTTTTTTTTTTGAGGTACCAAGGCCAGGGATCAAACCTGGGACCTCCCATCTGAGATGCAGGCACTCAACTGCTTAAGCCACATCCACTCCCCTGTCAAAGTTTTTCAGTTTCCTTAATATAAGTTTTAATTTTTCTTTTAAGGTAAGGAATGTCCCATGTAACTCACCATCCTAGGGCAGAGGACTCCAGACACAACTAAACAAGAACTCTGGTCTCAGGATTTATTTCCCATCGAAAGACATTTCCCCTGCATTCACCCAGTTCTGGAGCAGGTAATCCCACTGTGGTCACAGCTAGCTGCTGGCAGCTCCAAAAGTCACCTCCTTCCTGGGTCACGTCCAGGGGGAGCAGTGATAGCCTCTTTCTCAGAATTTGTGATCCTTGGGTATCACTGGTCCTGACTCAGTCCTGTGTCCACTGCTGCACCACATGGATAATGGTTTACATTATAGTTTATACTTTCCTCCCATCCACCCAGTGGGCCATGGCAGGACATATAATGTCCAGCATCTGTCCCTGCAGTACCACCCAGGACAACTCCAAGTCCTGAAAATGCCCCCACAACATATTTCTTCTTCCCTCTCCCTACCCTCAGCAGCTACTGTAGCCACTTTCTCCACATCAGTGCTACAATTTCTTCCATTACTAATCACAATATTTCCATAGTAGAATACCAGTAAGTCCACTCTAATCCATACTCTATTCCTCCTTCCTGTGGACTGTGGGATGGTTATGTCCACTCCACCTCTATATCAAGAGGGGGCTTAGATTGCGCATGGATAATGGATGCAGTTCTCCTGCTTGCAGCTGTAGGCACTCTTGGCTCCCTGGTGTGGTGGTTGACCTTCTTCACCTCTCTGTTAGCTGGCTGGGGTAAGTCCAATAAACCAGAGGGTAGGAGCTGCAAGTCTGCTGAGGCTCAGGGCCTGGCTATCACAAGGACAGTCCAGAGATTCAGGTCTCCTGAGTGTACACCAACCCCAGCACCAACCACAGGTCCGGTAAAAGTAACAGAAGAAGCACACGTAGAAAGGTCACATCAGAGTCCAACTCCGTCACACTCAGGAACACAAACTCGAAATAGAGCCAGCTGACATGGCCCTGAACTCCAGAGCCATCTGCCATGACCATAGAACCTGTGGGTCTCTGTAGCCCTCAGGAGAACCAGCACCTGGGCTTGTATCTACTTTGTCTCTGGGACCCTGCTGAGGCATACGTAAGCGTGACCCCTCTATTGACCTCCCAACTCTTTTTGGAGACTCATAGCCAGATAAACTCATTTGTCCTTTCCATTTCCCCCTTTTATTCCAGGTCAAAAAGGAGTTTTTAACACCTGATACTACATGTAGGCTGAGATGTTCTGCTGGTCTGAGTTGACCCCTTTATTCAAGGTCTTTTTCTAGTTATATCATCAGCTGGTACTTGGTAGTAACCCCTCAGCTTCAGGGAAGCTCATCCCCAGGAGTCACGTCTCACACTGGGGGGAAGGTAATGCATTTACGTGCTGAGTTTGGCTTAGAGAGTGGCCACATGTGAGCAACATGGGGGCTCTCAGGAGGTAACTCTTAGGCACCCTGCAGTTCTAGGCCTAGTTCATATTTCAGGTGCACAGGCTCATAAGCATAGTCATCAGTATCAAGGGCTCATTGTTGGACCATCTTTCTTTATTGGTCTTTTCCACTTGGGGGACTCTTGCTGTTCCATTGGGGAATGCGATAGAGCTCTCCTGGCTAGGAACTCAGCACTCCCTCAGTTGTCGTTTTAACTGTAACCACTATAGAAATATCCAAACATTTTTATGTGCCCTGTATACATGCCCAGGAGAGCTCCCTCCCAACCATGTGCCCCATATCAATAACATAGATTACATAAATGTTACATAAAAAGCATAAGGGATTCCCATATGCCCCACCCCCTCTCCCTCCCACACTTTCCCCATTAACAGCATCCCTCATTCGTGTGGTGTATTTGTTAAAATCGATGAACGCATATTGGAGCATTGCTACTAACTGTGGATTACAGTTTACATTATAGTTTACACTCTGTCCCGCACAATTTTGTAGGTTATAAACAAATGTACAATGGCCCATGTCTGTCATTGCAATGTCATGCAGGAAATTCCAGCGTCCCCAAAATGCCCCATATTACACCTTTTCTTCCCTC
The DNA here is from genome assembly GCF_030445035.2 of Dasypus novemcinctus. Lineage (NCBI taxonomy): Eukaryota > Metazoa > Chordata > Mammalia > Cingulata > Dasypodidae > Dasypus > Dasypus novemcinctus. The sequence continues at coordinate 127,183,415 of NC_080682.1, forward strand.
TCCCCTCCCTCAAAATCTCTAGGGGCCGCTGCCTTTACATCAGTGATAAAAGTTCTTCCATTGCCAGCATAATAATAAGTCTATAGTAGAATAATAAGACTACTGTAGTCCATTATTCATTCCCCAATCCTGAGGATTCTGGGATGGTGATGCCCACTCTGCTTCTAACTGAGAGGGGCTCAGATCCCATGGGGCAGGGGATGGAGCTGTCTTGTGATTAAGTACATGCGTTATGTAAGTTCCTCCTTGTGGTCAGATGCACCAAACTGGACAGGAGGTCTTGCCTTCTAGGGATGGACAGTTGTGATGGGAGACAGGCTGCACAACTGAACGAACACTCAAAGTAAAATGGAATAAGTGTTAAAATAGCATCTGTAAGAGTAAGGGTTTATAAGGAGTAGTTAGATATTACATCTTAAATGCTAGTGCCTTATGGCAGGGTTAAATTATAAACCAGGATTTTCTCCTGGGGCAATTCAGGAAGGATTCACAAAGCGATACTAGAATTTAAGTTGGGATTTAAGGGTTGGGGTTAAGCATGAATAAGTAGAGAAGAAAGGAAAGGCCCAATAGCACGGAATATGAGAGAGAGCAAGAATTTTATTAGGCTCGACTAGGCTGAGAATTTTTAAAAGTCTCAGTGGCTTGGTACAAAAACAGTTGAATTCTTGTCCCTGTGAAGTGCCGGTTGGTGACAGTCCGTCCAGTGACCCTGGGACCTTGTCCCTCCATCCTATGAGCACAGCCGTCTTGACCCTGGTCTTCCAAATTTGCCTGTGTGGGAAGAGAGGGGTGGAGGCGGCACCGCGGCTCTTCCCTGCCTCTGCAGTGGAGGACCACAGCACTGCTCACGTGCCCTGCCAAGACCAGTCCCCTGCTGGACACCCGCCCAGGAGCCAGGAAGCGTACGGAGCCCCAGAATGTCCTTTAGGGCCAGTCATGTCTCCATGGTGATGCAGGCAGGAAAGGGCACTGAGGTTGAGATTCCCGACGGATGGGGAGGGCACACCAGGCCAGCACTGAGAACCAGAAGGAAGGAAAGGAGCGGGAAGAAAGAAACCCAAAGGGAGTGCAGGAGAAAGGCTGCGGAAAGCCAGCGGAGGCACATTTGCCCTCAGACATCTCGACGCAGTGAAAGGGTCTACGTCCAGGAGACCAGCAGGGTGGTGGCTGAGCTGGGCCCTCTGAGGAGGCACAGGGAGTTTGTCCCAGGCGCTGGGGAAAATGGGGTGGGAAGTAAACAAGAAGTGAGGAGGAAAACGGCTCCACCCAGCGAGGGCTTTGTCGCCAGCAGTTTACAGTGGTCCAAACAGTGGAGTGAATGATATTAAGAGAAAATACAAAAAATGCTCTCACAGTCTTCCAGAGTGATGCCTTCCCCACAAAATTAAAAGTTAGATCCTCACATTAGCAGAGAACAGGAAAAAGAAAAAAAAAACTTCTGTTGACAGAATGTTTCCATTTTGATCCAAGTGTTTGATTTTCTGTAGACTTGGACATCCTCTGTTTTGCACAAGCATTCGCTATCAGAATGTAAACTCCTTATCCATGTGGGAATTCATTTACTGAGTATTGGGAGAGGGAGATGGCCCCTTGACCCCTGTGCTGTACGCCCGTGACGCGGAAGTTGGAATGAAATTGGTTTTCCACAGCATCAATCTTGTCAGAGGAAGTGAAGAGCTAGCCCCGTGTCTTGGAGAACTGTTTACTCTGAGGGAGTACCTCTTTGTCAAGGCTCAGAGAAGTAGTTATCTGAGACGAATGTTCATGAAAGTAACCACCGAGGATCATAAAAAGATCTTTCTGACCAAACGAGTGCAGTAAAATCCATCCCGTTGCTTTCCTGCTTCTCCTGACTCATGTTAGCCTGTGTGCCTGTCGCTGTGTGAGAGTCGTAGAACAAGGCTGGTGAGGGAAGCCTAAGAGATGAGATAATCCCTCAGGGACAGTTCGTGGACAAGCTGCTCGAACGCTGACTTAAACGCAGGCAGAGTGCTCTGCTCTAACGTTTGCTGCGTTTTTCTGGAACGGAGTCTTAGGAATCAGACAACATCTACTCCTGGAGCTCTCACTCCACTTCCAGTTTGTCTGCTGAAGCAGACATTCAACTACCTAGGATGGCATTTGAATTTAAATCTTCCTGTATCTCCTGCCTGGTCTCATGGAGGGAAAAAAAATAAGTACTTTCTGAAATTCCAATCTATAGAGCACTTAGCTTTGAAAAAAAAAATCTGACCAAAGAGGTAAATTGTGAAGCATCTTCTTCCACTGCCTTCAGAATCTGAGAGTGTGGGACTGCAAGGAAGGACAGACTCTGGAATCAGGGAAGTTGACTGTCATCCCTCCAGAGGGAGGACATCCCGGCACCCCACCCAGGGGCGTGGAGCTATCCCGCCATTTTCCCTTGTAGGACTGAGAAAGCACCCTGCACCTCCTTGGACCTCGGATCAGGCCGTGGGGTGTCCCCGTAAATCCTAAGGACAGACCTGGTGGGAACCAGACTGGTCAAGAGTCTGGGTGCACAGGGAAAGCCCTGGGGCTCAGTCCCTGGGCTCCGCACAAGGTGGGCGGTCCTGAGCAGGTCCGTCCCACTGCCTCCCTAGTGCGAGAAGGACGATGCTGCCGCCTACTTTGCCAGCCTCAGAGGGTTGGTGTGAGGCTCATACATGAGAGGTTGGAAAGCACTTGAACTGTGTAAGGCCACATCGTCCCTCGCTGGAGTCAGAGCTCCCACAGCCCTTCACAGCTGCCCAGCATCGATGGGCTTCCATGCCTGCTCTCTGCATTCTGGAACCCTCCAAGGCAATTCTGACTAAGAACTTTAAATGATAATCATCATGATATGACTAGTAGTGTCTACTTTTTGAGCTTCTACTACATTCCATGCACTGTACTTTTCTGTACATTATTCCCCCTTCCAGCAAGTTGGCATAGTTAAATAGATAACTTTTTTCTATTTAACGTATGAATAAACTCTGAAGGCCTAAATAACTTTCCCTGGGCCACAAACTAGTTGGTGGCAGGCTGCAGAAAGGAGCCAAGGGAGAGTTAGTTAACAGATATCCAGCTAATATATAAAGTCAAGGAGAGCTAGTTAAGATATCCAGCTAGTAGTTAGGCATCAAGGAGAGCTAATTAGCAGATATCCAGCTAGTAGTTAGGAATCAAGGAGAGAGCTAGTTACCAGAGATCCAGCTAGTAGTTAGGCTATGGTCTTTGGCTGTGTTTCTAAGAAGTGGACCCCAGGCCAGCAGTATCAAGTTCACCTGAGAGATCCTTAGAAATGCAAATTCTGCATAAGGAACCCTACACTAGTCGTGTTCTCAAACTTTATCTTGGATCGGAGTCACCTGCAAGACTTGTTAAAACAGGTGCTCTCCCAGAAGTTCTGAGGCTCTGAGGCTCTGGGATGGGGCTGATAATCCACATTTCAGACCCATTCCCAGGGCATGACGTAGGGATCCCTGGACAACACTTTGAGAACACTTGCCTGGGGGTTCTTAATCCTTTTGAGTCATGAGCACTTTGAAAGTCTGAAGACAGCTGAGAACCACTTCATAGAATCATGTATTTCCACTTATAAAATGACAAAGGTTACTAATAAATGTGCTCAAATACTTTTTAAAAGCTATTAGATAGTTACATGAATTTCTTCCTGAGACATTAAATAACAAGACCTAATATGGTCTAATAATTTTCCTATTTTGAAATATGAAGTAGTGATTAGCAGAGGTGTGTGCAGCAACTGTAAAATAATATGAAAATATCACAGTGGTTTGTTGCTGACGTTTATGATTGAATGCAGTGCCAAATCCATGTAGAGGTTAGCAAAAATAAAGATGTCAGCATTTGCCCTTGTGTGGTGGCCTCAGAGATGAGCCCCATGGTGGGGTGTTCATACCCCACCCTTGAAGTGGGCTCGGTGAGTCGAAGGCCACTGCGGGGGTCAGTTACAGGAAGCCGTGGCTTCCCTCTCGCTGTCTGCCTTGCGCTCTCTTGATCACTGGCGGGGAAGCAGGCTGAGGAAGCCCGCGAGGAACCCACGTGGCCAGGAGCCCAAGCCTGCCACAGCCCCCAGGGAGCTTCCACCAACCCCCCCCCTCCTTCAGCTCGACGGCAGCTCTGGGAGACCCTGCGCCGCGGCAGCCGGCGGGCCCGGCCTCCATTCCTGGCCCGCAGAAACCGTGCGCAGGAAAGACTGCGCGCTTCATGCTGGTGAGTCGGGGTGTAGTCTGGCACAGAGCCAGAGTGAACGCAATGCCCTGCAACATCCTGAATTTTCTCCACAGATGCTCATGGATCCCTGACAGTAGCCTTATCCTTCCACAGGCTCCAGTCTCTGAGGAAGAAGTAATCTCATTGTGGATCATCACAATCAAAGAAAGCCTTGGTTCTGAGGGGAGGGAGGGGGGAAAATATGTGTAATATGAGGCATTTCAGGACATTGAAACTGTCCTGAATGACACTGCAGTGACAGATACAGGCCATTATAGATCTTGGCATAACTTACAAAATTACGGGAGAGTGTTTAAACTATAATGTAAACTATAATCCACACTTAGTAGCAATGCTCCTGTATATGTTTATCAATTGTACAAGTGAACCACACTAATGGAGGATGTTGGTAATGTGGGAAAGTGTGGGAGGGGGAGGGAGTGGGTGTACGGGAATCCCCTACATTTTAAATGTAACGTTTATGTAATCTAAGTATCTTTAAAAACATTTAAAAAATGGGGGCGAACTTGGCACAGTGGATAGGACGTCCGTCTACCACATGAGAGGTCTGTGGTTCAAACCCCGGGCCTCCTTGACCCGTGTGCAGCTGGCCCATGCACAGTGCTGATGCGCGCAAGGAGTGCGCCCCATAAGGAGAGCTGCCCAGCGCAAAAGAAAGTGCAGCCTGCCCAGGAATGATGCCGCACATAAGGAGAGCTGACACAGCAAGATGATACAACCAAAAGAAACAGATTCCCATGCTGCTGACAACAACAGAAGCAGACAAAGAAGAAGACGCAGCAAATAGATACAGAGAACAGACAACTGGGGTGGGACGGAGGGAGGGGAGAGAAATAAATAAATAAATAAATCTTTAAATTAAAAAAAAAAACCTTAAAAATAAGAAAGCCCTGGGGGTACAGTCACTTTGAAGGGGGCTGAGGATGAGTGCCGCGGGAGCTGTGGGCTGCCCTCCAAGCTGCTCTCACGGCTTCTCGCTGGGGCCCGAGGCTCCAGGCCTGTGGATGGCACAGGCCTAGGAACCGAGGGCAGCACCACCACAGAGGCCCTGGACAAAAACCAGTCAAAAGCCTTCTTCTGAGAAGGAAACTGAGGCCCAGGGACAGAGACTACCCATCGATCCCTTGCTTAGCAGCAGAGCTGGATCTAAAGGGAGGTTATCCTACTCTTCAGTCCAGTGCTCTTTTCTGTATTCCAGGATTTTCCACCAGAAAATGTTTCAAGATGGATTTAATCCTGATTTCAGCTTATTTCCTTCCTAAGTACCATGTCTTCTATGCTTTTTCCTAATGCCCTAGAAATTGTGACTACTAAGTGCCGAGGTCAGGGATTTAATTGTTTTCCTCCCCAAAGCTCTGTTGTTCACTGCAGTGTTAAATCTTTGTTGGCTACTGAGGAACTCCTAACCATCAGTAAAGGTTAAATAATCCTCCCCAAAGGCTGAGACCGTGAGGCATTCTCTGGGGATCTTGCAGTTGAAGGCCTTTGTCTGGCTTAGATATTGGAAAGTGTAATCTGCTGTTCGGAGCCTTGCTCCCGAGATCACAGAACCCCCTACCTGTGACCACAGTACGGCAGAGGCAGATGTTGGTGCACCCACTGCAGACAGGAGCAAGGTTCATAAAGGTACCTGCTGAGTAGGTGTGGTGCTGAGACCCCACGAGCCCTTCCCGGAGCCTCGTCTGCAGTGTGTCTGACAAGGTGTTGGGATCTGCAGCCCCCATTTCTGTGGCGTGGTGCCCTGCCTTTTGGGAAGCAGCAGCATATGGTGGCTATGGGATGAGACCTGATGAAGTATCCCAGTCCCACCTCACGTAGTCCATCTGACCTTAAATAAGTTCCCTCACCCTTTGAGCCCCCATTTCTTCCCAGGGCAAATAGAGATATTAATTTGCTTGTTTTCCTACCAGATGATAAGCTCCTGGGCCTGGGAAATCAGCCTCTTTCCTTTTTTTTTTTTTTTTTTTTTTTTCTTTTTTTGTTTAAAGATACAGAGATAATAAAAAATGTTACCTCAAAAAATATGAGGTTCCTCCATACCCCACACCCCACACCCTCACCCCTCCCACATCAACAATCTCTTTCTTCATTGTGGCAATTCATTGCATTTGGTGAATATATTTTGGAGAACTGTATGGATTATAGTTTACATTGTAGTTTACACTCTCCCCCAGTCCATTCAGTGGGTTATGGCAGGATATGTAATGTCCAGCATCTGTCCCTGCAATATCATTGAGGATGATTCCAAGTCCCCAGAATGCCCCCACACCACACCTCCTCTTCCCTCTCCCTGCCCGCAGCAGCTCCTGTGGCCGCCGTCTCCACATCACTTCTTGATGTGTCCAAGCACAGCACCGTCTACCAAATACAGACTGAGAGGTGTTTGTTGAGCTGCCGAGCTGGAGAACTAAGTTAGATACTTCACCTAAATAGCAAATATGGAGTTTTTATTACTCCCTTCAGGGTTTCAAAGCTTTCACATACACAGCCTGTGCCTCCTCATGCAGGAAGTCCTCAAAGGCTGTGGGAATTCCCTCACCACAGAGAGTTGTTAATGTCTGCTGCCAGTCAAGGCTTAAGTCAGCGGCAGAAACTGACTCCCCTAAGCCCGAGGAAACAGGATCCCTTGAGTCGAGTTCTAAGAACTACCTCCTTCCAAATTCCAGGAACCAACAGCAGAGATAAAGATAAGGAACCAAAATCAGACAAACTCAGTTATCAGTCCTGCCTGTGCATCAGAATCCCTTTGAGAGCTTTTAAAACTAACCAGATCCAGAATCTGACTCAGAAAGTCTGGGATAGAGCCAGGCATCCCGCCTCCCCAATTTGGTTGTGATTCTGTGCATAGCTTAGCTTTGCTTTAAGTTGTTTCATAAGTTGTTACACTTCTTAAAATCTAGTTTCTTCCAAATAGGGGTCACAGCACTAGCCGTCCGATGAACAGCTAATTCCTTCCTGAAAAGGATATCTTAGAGAAGCTTTCTAACCATTGGCCACAGAGCTTCGTCCCGTAAGCACACCCATTCTCACACCCCTCATCCTGAGCTGCCATGGGGTGCAATCTCACAGGGACTCACATACAAGCACCCCCTGCTCAGTCTGCTTTGAGCTTGTGGTGGGGTCAGGATCTCTGTGACTCTGCCTGGGGTTGCCTTCTGCACCCCCCTCTCCAGATGGCTCCCTCATCTGTTTGCTCACTGTTTAAGTTTATTGTCTGCTCCTTGTGGGACATCCCATGTGGAGGCAGCTGCTCTACTCCTTGAGCCATAGCCACTCCCTCCTCATTTTGTTTTTGTTTGTTGTATGCTCATTGTCTTGCTTGTTGTTTTCGCTCTTTGTGTACTTGTTGTTTGTCTCCTTTAGGAGGCACTGGAAACAGAATCTGGGGCCTCCCATGTGGAAGGCAGACCCTCAACTGCTTGAGCCACATCTGCTCCCCTCTTTCTCCTTTTGACTCCTCAGAAAGCCAAGGGGCTTCCAAACCCAGGGCTGGTGCTCTGCCTGCGGGTGCCCCAGCTTACCCACTACCCAGGGAGGAGCTTCTAAAGGCACTTCAAAAGAAGGGATTAGAGAATCCATTTAAAAGTAACTGCTAGTTCCATGGACCTCCTCATGGCAACTTTCTGTTTTATTTCATTCATCTGAAGGCGTATTTCAAAGAGAAAAAAGAGTGGTTAGTTTGAGCTGTTTCACTGCAGTGGGATTTTATGTGCCCCTCACAAAGAATGAGAGAAAAATCTTAGGCCAGCCATCTTCTGTTATTGCTTAATTTAAGTATAAAAAAAACAGTTTAAAAAATTATCCCTTGAAATAACTTTGAGACCACTGACAAAAATGGTTTTCTATATAAAGTTAGTCTTTCTGAGCAGACACTAAAATGAGTAATGGAAATATCCAGGAAAAGAATCCTTATAGAATATAAAAATATCTTTTTCTAAAATTATTTCAAATGACATGTATGTTGAAAATTAAACTGGTCTGGGAAATAATTTGAAAATTTGAATGCTCTCCAAAATTTATATTAAAGAATTGTTTTCCATATACATGATTTTTTATAGTATTTCTTCTATTTACTGAAAACATAATCTGTGTCTACAGTATAACATTTAGAATGATAATGAAAAAGTTAATATAAGTCATTTCCAACCACTGTTACCATTTTGCTACAAGTCCCTTCACTCTTTTTCACCATATATCTTGTTTCTTTATAAAAATGTGGCCATAAACTAGATATGATTTTGAAGCCTGCTCTTTTCACTTATTCCAAACATATTTCTATGTCATCATATATTATTTTATGTTTTTATTTGATGTTTTGCATAGTAGTCAGTGATAACATAATTTATTCAACTAGTCTTTGTTGTTGGAAAGCAGGGTAGTTGTCTGTTGCTGTTTTTTCCCACAAGTGTGAACATCTATATAGCAAGAGCTCTTATATATCTGGGAAGGTTTTATATACATTTAGAATATCTGTCTGTGCAGTTTTAACATTAAGCATTCCTGATTCCTCCACTTTCCACCCTTCCCAGCTTCATTTCGTTTAACTCGTGCATTTGCAGTGGACACGTGCGCAGTGTGTTCATCACCTGCCTGCGTTGCATTGGTATATTCGGTCCGATGCTTGTTCTGTCCTCTAGTTGTTTCTTCTGCAGTTCAATGTGATTGCTCTCTGACTATGTGCCAGGTGCTGTGCTCAGTTCTGGGGTCCACAGGGGAGTAAGACACAGTCCCTCTGCCTAAAAGTGATGTTCGCCTGGTGGAAGAGAGCACATACCTGCAACTAATGATGATGTAAAACTATAGGCAAAAAACATGTCACGAGAGCACAGAGGATGGTGTCATGGGAAATTAAGGCAGCCATTCCAGAGGAGACACCACAAAGACTATGTGGGATTTGACAAGGGTAGCTGGAAAGAGAGCCTTCCAGGGAGACAGAAGAGCTTGCGCCAAACCTGCAGGTGTGCACGGCGCCTTGAGGAGTGGCGGTGCTGGTGAGTGTGAGGGGCGTGGGGACCAGAAGAAGATGAGAAGGCCTCCTCGAGAGCTGTCACTTCCTCGGTGAGAAGTGGGGAGCCAGTGGCTATCTGAGCATCTGGACAGGATTGGATGCGGAGTTTCAGAAATTTAGTTCTGGTTAAGTTTGCCCAGGAGGGGACAGACATACGGTTTACAGTCAGGAGCCTCTGCAGCAGCCTCGCTCAGAGGGGTCGGAGCCTCACCTGGCTATGGGAACTGGCTACAGGACATCCAAGAGGTGGCTCAGATTCCAGAGAACTTGGCAGTTGGATTCAGATTGATGAAGGAATATGTAGGAAGACATGGGGAACTCTAGTCTGAGCAATTCTTCCTAGAGTTAGGGAGCTCCACTTCTCACCTGAGTGCCTGGAGTCGTCCCTGCAAAACCCAGGTGGCACTCAGCAAGTCCTTCCTAAGCTGGAGAGTCACGGACAGCACCTCAGGCGAGAGGACAGAAGCCTTCCACTTTTCAAAAATAACAGCAGCAACTATTACAGTAGCCAGTAGAAGAAAACAGCCCAAATGCTCCCCAGAAGGTGACCCTGTAAACAGATGGTGGTATGTGTGTACCATGGGGTAGCACCATATTATTACAGATAATGCAGCCACATCTTTAAAGAACTGGAAGAAAAATATATCAACCTCGTGTTTTATACCCAGAGGAAATACTTTTCAAAAATGAAAGTGAGTATATCCATACAATGGAATACTTTCAGCCATAAAAATCATGAAGTACTGATTCATGCCCCAATATGGATGAACATCAATAACATAATGCTACGTAAAAAGAACCCAGACAAAAGGTCAGCATATTGTATGATGCCATTTATGTGAAATATCCAGAATAGGTATAAATCCACAGAGACAGAACACAGATTGGTGGTTAAACAGGGAAATGAGGAGAAACTGCTTAATGGGTACAGGATTTTATTTTGGAGTGATGAAAATATTTTAGAATTGAATGTACTGAGTTCCACCCCCCACCAAAAACAAAAAAAAGATAGTACAGGCTTTTTAGGAGAAGTCTGGATAGCCCCATAATGAAGAAGCACATAGATTGAAGAACCAAAGCTTTGCTTACCATTTTTCTTCAAAGTGTAATCCTTGTAGCTTATATAAGAACATGCCTTAATCACCAAGCTGTCATAAAGCCTGCGAAACTTAAACGTACTTATGAGATTTCAGACACTGATGAATAGCGTTAATGAAGGCAAGAGAAAGTGTTGGTTCAAAACCAGTTGTTAGTCTGGAGTGTGGGGTCAGGCATTGGCTGCCAGGGGAACATGAGGGAGCTTTAGGAGGTGATGAAAACTTCTGTCTCCTGATGCGGTTAGTGGTTACACGGGCGTATGTATCATGACAATTGATGAGCGAGACATTTAAAATGCGCTCATATATGTATATGAATTATGCCTCAGTGAAGTTGAAATAAAAGTAACTTGAACCAAAAATAAAATGAGTAGAGGCTGTTGAAATTGCTTCAAATTATGTCTTCCCTAAATATAATTTCCAGGTAAATTCAGATCCCTCTTTAAAAACCAGTTTACAGCAACTCAGTTCAGCCCACATTTTTTGCATGCTGCCTACTGGTCAGATGGTGAGCAAATATCAGAGAATCTAGGGGTGAGTGCCTAGACCAGGCCCTGTCCAGGCCGTCAGGGCAGCTGCCAGCTTAAGACACCCAGCAGGCATCACACAGCTCTTGCAAGGAGGACCCTTAGGCCTAGGGAGGCTGATTTTTCAGAGGAGGGAGAAAATATTTTTCACAAAGATCAGGTTAAAAAAAGACTCAATGTACTTACTCTGTTGGCAGCACTTGCCATTTGGTTTCAGTGCTGATTCTAACACCTTTAACAATCTCAACTCCAAAGCTGCATTTTTCCGACGTGGATTATATCCTTAAGGGTGGTCCTGGAGTGGGTATTTTTCTGAGTCCTGTATGAGTAAACCTTGACCATTTCACTGAATGGTGTGAATCTGCTGTGCTGTTGACGTTTCTTCCCAACCAGAAGACCCAGTAGCTCATCGTGACCAGACTCACAGTGGGCTTCTCCTCTTGTGTTGATGGCCCACGTGGGCCCAGTTACAGGGGAGGGTCAGCCCCCTGGAAATAATAAATTCAGCAGGCTCCATGTGTTTAACTTGGAAAAGAATCAGAATGCTGGGAGACAACCCCAGACCTCAGCCAATCTGGTTCTGTCCTTTTAAGATGATGAGGCCTGAGGCCCGCGATGTTCAGTGACTTGTGCAGACGTACTCGTGGCGTTTGGGTAGACGGGATAGAAGCAGTCTCTTCTAGGACCAGGCCGCATTGCTCCATATTAAAGCATTTTAAGTGTGGGCTTTTGAGGTACACTTCCAGGTCCAAAAAGTCTGTGTCTCCACTGGGCAGAGCTGAGAGGCACCGAGCCTCTGTTTAGAAACTTCCTGAGGGAGAAAAGAGAACTTTGACAACTTGTCTCCACGTTTCCCGTCCTTCCCTATTAGCGAACTTTTATGTGCTTTTTCTTTCCCCCAACCCCACTCCACAAAATGCCACTTCCTATTACTTCCTCTGAGTGAATAGGGATTTTACTTATGTTCTTTTTACTTGAATTTAATCCTCTGTGGGCCTGCTGGCTCCATTTGCAACAGTTATCGTGCAGAAACTTCACTTGCAATGAAAGTCATACTTTACTTGGTAGCCTGGCATTTCAACATTTTTAAGAAGGTGAGTCACTCTGTTCTCATTAGATTAGGCTCAAATTGGAGAGGAGAATAATATTTCTAAAAACACTGACACAAAATGATAGATTACCGTTAGACCTTAATGGAACACAGTGCAACGTGCTATAAGAGTATTAGACCAAAGACCAATTAGCAAGTGCGTCTTCTGGTAGGGTTCATCTTTTCTGCTGGGCGTGTAGCAAAGGCATGGTGGTTTGAAGGATGGCATTATCAAACACCCTAGGATAGAAAGTTTCCACTTGAGTAGCATGACCTGCATTCATTTATCAAAGACTGCCGTCCCATCTCCTGATAACATGACAAAGGCCCAAGTGCTGCACCAAAAGTACTGCCTCCAAGTTGACATTTACATGTCTGACTTAATTCTAAAAATCAGTGAAATCCACTGGAGTCGTGTCTAAATTTGAGTTTCTGTATGTTCCAAAAATATCTCCTGCTCTTTTTCTTGAGGACTGGCATGGTATTGGTGATGCCATTTAGCAAGTTTGGTGGTGTGGGCCCGCGCCCGGTGCTGGTCTGGTTGGTAGCAGGAAGGAGAGGGGAACAGGAAATACGGTTCTTCCTGACGCAAAGTGAGCGAGGATCCCGTTGGGGCAGGACTGGTGGGTGGGGATGGTGTTTGCCATGGTACAGCAGCAGAGCCCTGTGGCCCAGTTGAAATGAACAGGGGCGCGGTGGTCTTGGTGACTGGCTGATGTCAGCCTCGTAAGCAGCAGCCTCCCGGCCACAGGGCTAGCCAGCTGAGCAGAGCTTGGCGGACAGACAGAGGGACTCAGTGACATTTTCGATTAGACTTGAGCTGTCTGTCCAGGGGAGGAACTGCAGGCTACCCCCAGAGCGCCTCCCTTAGGCCCAGCCACTGCCAAGAGCAGCGGCCAGCAAGTGAGGCTCTCACCGCTCCTCACTCAGCTCCTTCTGGCACCATGGGTTCCAGAACAGGGAGTCCAAAATTGCCTTTTCCCTTAAATGATCCTCAGGCTTTCTGCGCAGCTCTCCTGAGATCCCTGAGGGAACTGAGCAAGGATCCTGGAGAAAAGTGGATTTGTCATGCAAGTCCGTCGGCCCTCGGTTTCCGTGAGGGCAGAATGGGTCTGGAGTTGCAAGCGGATGCTCAGGTGCAGCCCCTGCATGCATCTCCCACGGGGTCTTAGAGCTGCTAAGAGCTGTGTGCCCTGGGCTCGGGGTGCAGGTCAAATCCGCAGGGCGTGTGTGCAGTCTGAAAGCTTACACAGTGTGCCGTGTCAACCACTGATACGTTTCTGTGAATGTATTTTTGTGACTTCAAGAGTTCAAGGCCGCTTCCAGGACGCACAGCCAGCCAGTTCTGACAGCCGGACAGTGCAGTCTCCCCAGTCACATGCTTGAGCCCAGGAATGTGTGTTGAAGAATTTAATTTTGCAGCCTCTCCAAAAATAACCAAAAAGTATCCCCAAGCCTCTGCCTGGGCCGTATTTCAAGAAGCAGCAAGAAAAAAGGAATGCCTTCTCATTTTTAAGCCCAGTATCAGCAATACCAGAGGCTGATGTTTCTATATCACAGCGTAATTGTTTTGAGAGAGAGAAAAAAGTAAACAGTGAAACTTTGGAAAAAATGGACTCTCTGGAATGGAACCAAGAACTAGCTCTCAGTATTGACCTTTTGGTTAAAGCCACATAATGCAATTTATGTCATCCCCTCCAGATATATTATTTTATTGGTTTGCTGGGAATTTTGGCTTAAGGGAAATTGTACATTGGGTGAGTAAAATGTTTAGCTCATATTACTTCCAAATGCTTGTCCCCAAGGTGAAGTGTTACGAGAGAAAAAACACAGTCATAGCCCTTACCCTATAACAGCTTATAGTCTAGGGCTCCATGATTCACAAAAGATACTTTCAGATGGCTGTTGTGGCTACAGACTCCTGATGGAGGACTATTTTCATTAAGAACATTTACAGTCAAAGTGGTGCTTTATCAGCCTAGAAAGTTGTCCTATTTTACAATCTTAATTCCTAAGCTAAGTTTAGATTTATAAAGCATTTTGAAGTCTTAAGATTCTCAGTTGAAGACAGTTAAATCCATCTTTACTTGAAAACTAGAAGTCAGTCAATCACCATGCACTAGTTTACTGGTTGCTGGTGGGGCATTTCCTCGCTGATACACTTTAGCTTTAGTACATATTGAGACAGGATGGTACCTGGCTGGCTAAATGTGTGTGTTGAAATCACAGAGTTGGAGATCACCCTGGTTGTGGGGCCACTCACTTCTTGATGAGGTGCTCCAGTGTTCATTTGGATTTGTTTTCTCTCTACATTTAGTTCTAACCTCATCCATTCTCCTGGCTTTGCATATCACCTGTATGCTGATGACCCTCAAATATATGTCTCCAGTTTGACCTTCTCCTTGGAACTCCCTCCTCCTGTATCTAACTTTCTGCTTGGTATTGCAGCTTGAATATCAAATGCCCATCTCAAATTAATCTGCCCTAACCCGGGCTCCTGATCTTTCACCCAAAGGCTGGTTCTCCATCTCAGCCAACTGCAACCCCCTCTTTCAAAAATCTAGGGATCCTGGAATCATCTCTTTGTCTCACCTCCCACAGGCTGCCAGCTTTGTGATGAGAAAACATTCCTTTCTTACCACCTCCGAGTTTAGACTCATTCAGGACACGATCTCTTTTCCCTGTCTCTACTGACACTTGGAAAAAAGAAGAAAAGATTCCAGAGCCCAGTCAGTTCTTACTATCTCCATGTTCAGAAAATACCTGAAACCCAACCACCCTTGCCCTCCACCTCCACCACCCCCACCCTTGTTCGTGTGGCCATATCACTGCAGGAGTCGGCCGACAGGGCTTCAGCTGCTTCTCTTCCACCCGCCACCGTCAAAACCCGACGTGACTGCATTGAAAAGCTAAGGCAGATCATGTGCTTCTCTCCACAGAGCCCTGCCCCGGCTCCCCACTCACTTATGTCAACATCACCCAAGCAGCCACCTGGTGACCTGCCCCCACCAGGCTACCGCTGAGCTCACCTGCTGATCCTGTCCTAGACTCTAGCCTGAGTGCTCCCGTGTGCTGCTCCCACACGCCAGGCGGGCTCCCCCGGGACCTCTGTGCTTGCCGCCCGCCTGGCCTGGTGCCCACAAAGGCCTCCCTCCCTGTCTTTACTCAGATGTCCTCTTTCCAGGGAGGCTTCTCCAACCACCTTGTTTAAAATCACCACCTACGCACTCACCTCCAGTATCTCCTCTCCCCCGCTATGACTGTCCTTTTCTCCAGAGCACATTTTTACCTTCTAACGTGACTTTTTTTCCCCACTGATTTTGTTGTTAATTTTTTTATCTCCTCCCACTAGAATGTAAAAATTTCCTCATGAAATGTGTGACTCTTTCCTTAATTGCTGAATCTCTAGCACCTAGAACAGTGCCTGGCAGATTCTATATATGTATCTATTGGAGTAATTGATTAATTAATTAATTTGTATTTCTTTCTCTGGGACACATCTTTACCCAATGTATCTTTTGGCACCTTAGAGTTTTCCTTAAAGATCTCTGTTTTTTTTTTAAATTTTAAGTGTATCCAAATTTTTACTGTATTAGCTGCAAATATTTTTCCAGTTTCTTTACCTTTTAATTCAGTAAAGGCATATTCACAAAATGAAATGTAAATATTGCTAAGACCAGGGTTGCCCATGGCTGTGATTCCTGGTTTGATGTGTGTGGACCTTGGGAGGTTGGCAGAGCCTGCATCTTGGGCACTCTCGGTCTTGCGCCCCCTGCAGGCCTCAACAGAAAGGTGGTGTACTCCCTGGCGGACTCTGCGGACGGCATCTTCTCCATCGACAGCGCCTCTGGCATCGTGGTCCTGGAGCGGCCGCTGGACCGAGAGCAGCAGTCCTCCTACAACATCAGCGTGCGCGCCGCCGACCAGAGCCCCGAGCGCGTGCTGTCCTCCCTTGCCACCGTCACCATCACCGTCCTGGACGTCAACGACAACCCACCCGTGTTCGAGAGGAGGGACTACCTGGTGACAGTGCCCGAGGACGCCTCCCCCGGCTCCCAAGTCCTTGCCGTGTTTGCCACCAGCAAAGACATAGGCACAAATGCTGAGATTACCTATCTCATCCGGTCTGGAAACGAACAAGGGAAATTCAGGATCAACCCAAAGACAGGTAGGTCAGCCACTTGCTGCTTAGGGCTCGAGGCTGCACTCTACCCTGCTCCCCCTCGGCGCTCCAACGCCCACTCTTCCTACCCGCATCCCCCTCCTCCCACTCGCCGTTTCGGCTGAATTCTAAGCTAGTACCTGTGGGCTTACTTGGGAATACTTGATGCCCAGGTTGGCTCCAGGATTTCTAAATAGGAGGCTACCGGAGCCACAGCCATGGTTCACAGCGGCGGGAAAGAGCTTTTCTTGCAGTAGCACCTGTGTACACGAGGGTTTGGGTTTCACTCGTTTCCTCTCCTAACTTGGATCTTAGGGTTATGTTTGGGAGTGCTCCAGGGGATCAGGCCCCTGTCCACACTTGGGCTACACTCGCCTGCCGCTGGAAGCCATCTGCATGGTGACTCGCAGGCCTGCTCCGCCGGTTCCCCAAGCGGACAGTGCATTGGAACCGGAGCTGTATTTGAACCTGCTCTCTGCTCCTGGTCAGAACTGTCACTTCTCACCATGCCCTTTTCAGATTGATGGTATCACCTCCAGAAAAGGTGCTCAGAAACAAACTGAGGCTGCGCTGGGGCATTCTCTCCAGCAGTGCGTTAATAAGAATGAGGGGCCCCTGCGTAAACATGGGCACTCAGAAAACCAGTTTGGATGGTCTTCCAAGAGTAAGCATATCAGCGATGTGTTTTTATAGAGTGTACTAATACTTTACAAAGCATGCTTGAGGATATTCTCATTCTGTTTACCTATCCCCCTGTGAAGAGACAAGGATTTCCCATTTTGCACACAAGAAAGGTAAGTCTCTCACACCTGCTGGCCTTTGGACAGATTTTCCTGTCATCACTCAAGGAGTACGCACTTATTAAGCGAAGTAGAGAAGGAGGTGCATTCAAGCCCAGTAAATACAAACAAGACACCATTGTAATTAATAACACTGTTTAACAAGGCAAATACCCCAGGCTCCTATTAAGTCAGTATACAGTTCTCTCATTTTCCCTAGGAGAAAACGGAACCTCAGAGAGGTTAAGTACTTTCCCCAGTGTCCACCTAGTACCTGGGGTCCAGGGTTTGAAGTCCCTAACTCTAGATTCCACGTTCTGACCTCTCTAACAATGCTGTGGGAGGGGGTGCGAAAACGAGGGAGAGCCGGCCTCTCCCAGGAGAGCCTGTTTCCTGCGGTCGTCACTTCAAGTTAAATGCACGGCGGCGTTCCTCAGTTAGCTGTGTGCTGCGGTTGTGTAGGACCACCCTAGAACGGCGTTCAGGACGGGTAGGGTTGGCTTTGGACAACAAGCACTAAGGGGTTGGCCCCTGAGGAAACGTAACTGTGAGGGAAGAGGCCACTGTCCAGGTGTGGCCTCTGCCCCTCACCTGGGCTGGAATGAGCCGTGAGCAGTCTTAGCTCCCGGAGATGTCCTCCGTCCAGAAACGTGAGCAAAGGTGAGGGCCTCGCTGCTCCTAATGATTGTTCTCCAGGTAGCAGAAAGGTAAATGCTCTTGGTAACTGCTCTGCAGGGCATGCAATGACCAGTCACCACCTGAAGGAGGCAGGAGGGAGAGGGCACCCCCAGAGCACCCCCAGGGGCAACACCCAGCCACTGCTGTCACTTGTTTTGTTTGCTTCCTTTAACTGGGGTGCAGACATTATCATCTCCATTCTGTAATTGTAAGCACTAAACTCACAATATTTGACTTCCAGGTATTGCCTTTTCCACTATGTTTCTATGCCTTGAGATTTCTGAGATTCTTGCCTTCCTTTATTTCTCTTTGTCCTCTTTTCACCATAATAGTTTTAGACAAGCACATTATAACTTGCGAGGCACCCCAGTGTTTAATTCAATTTGGTTGACTCTGCGAGTATTTGCTTGCTGGGGAGAGGTGAGATCATACATCGTATCCATATAGCTCATTCTCATTCTTCCCGAGCCCCCTTGAAGAATCAGGAGACACATATCGGGGAGGCTTGCTCCTGTCCCTACTCCCCAGCTGTACTGGAGTGACGATGCCAGAGAATTTCAGCAGTTCAGGAGCTGTTAGAGAAACATGCAAAGGCTTAATTTCTTCAGAGTTTTGCTTGATGGATAGCCATACTTTAACTGACAGCAGTAATCAGGCTTTGGGGATGCTTTCAGTAGAGCATTAAATAAACAGATTACAGAATATCTGAAATTCTTGGCTGGAAATGATGTTATAAATATTACAGTGATGATGGAACTGCTGACCAGAGATTTTCCTAATCGAAGCTCAAACTCCTTATTTTTCTTCAAAGGGGGGATTTCCATCTCTGAAGCCCTGGACTACGAATTTTGCAAAAAGTTTTACCTGGTGGTGGAAGCCAAAGACGGGGGCACGCCGGCGCTCAGTGCCATGGCCACGGTCAGCATCAACCTCACAGATGTGAATGACAACCCGCCCCAGTTCAGCCAGGACGTCTACAGCGCCGTCATCAGTGAAGACGCCTCCGTCGGGGACTCCGTCGTTTTGGTAGGTGCCAGGGGGAAGGTCCAGCTGTCCGAGGTCTAACAGTCCTCAACAAGGTGAAAAAGGAAGCACATTTCAACTTGGATCATCTTCTGACTTACCCCTTCAGTCTCCATTTGCCCCCAAGTACTCAAGTCTGTCACCAGAAACCATAAGTCTTTCAACTGCTCCTTCCCCAATTTTTATATTAGAAAGTGTGTGATAGATTAATTTATATCAAGACATAATGACTGATAACCACGGATCTCCCAGGAGGGTATTTTTTTCTGAGGGAAATAAACAGACATTGGATTGAATTTTTAATGATGGCTCCTAGTTTGTGATGTGAGGTGATAATTTATTAGGTGGCTAAGGTAACATAAAAGCCTCCTCCCCAAACACCCCGAACTTCTCAGGCACACAGAATAAGGCAGCCACAAATGGGAGTACGTTCAAGATTGACTGGCCACCTTCAGGGGAGCCCTTTCCAGAAGGACTGTTTCTAATACCATGAGAACCAGCCCTGGGTTCCAAGAAATCAGGATCGTTTAGACCGCAGATTGCCTTTTGGAAAGAACGAGCCCCATCCTCACCATCCTCATTCCTCGCTAGGTTGGACAGCTCCTGCCGTTCACCGGGTCTCTCTCTGGCTCCCGCAGCCTTGGGCTGGGGGCAGCTCGGCCCTCGATGAATAGAGTGCATTCTCTACCTGTCAGAAGTGGACTTCCCAGGTCGTGTTCTCTGTCTGGACACTGAGACTGTTTCCATACAGAATAAATGCCAGCCTTACCCATGCGGAGAGAGGGCCCATGGAAGTAGCTTTGCTGGGTGAGAAGGGAACGTCCTTGGCTTCCTGAGCTTCACGTGGAAATGCTTAGGTGGAGAGGTGCCTGGTCAGCGACCAAGGCTGCTGTTTTGCAGAGTCGGGGAGGAGGCACAGCAGGCATCCCTGTCGGTTAGCTTTGGGCTCCACCCAGCTGGCTCAAAGCTGGGCACAAGTAAGAGTTAGCGCAGCAATGAAAGGGCAGCTCCAGTGCTTGTGCTGTCCTCCTTCAGACAGCTGGCGTCTCATCCTCTGAGCATCTGCATAGGTGAGCACAGCGCCTGAGAAAAAGGCCAGAGCTGTGCCTGTTTTCACAGTCCCGGCACCCTGAAATAAACCTTTTTCCTTTTCTTGTTTTTCTTGTTTTCCATGAAGCTGATAGCAGAAGATGTAGACAGTCCACCCAATGGCCAGATTCGTTTTTCCATTGTGAGTGGAGATCAGGACAATGAATTTGCTGTGGATCCTCTCTTGGGACTTCTTAAGGTTAAGAAGAAGTTGGACCGGGAACGGGTAAGTTCATTTAGCTCAGCCCCTTTCACATCCACACCCACCTCTTCGCTGGAATCAGGGATGCCAGCGCCATGAGTACAAGTAGGAAGTTTCTTCATTATAAATAATCCGAGTGGGGATGGGCTAAAATGAAGCACTATGTATTTGAGTTAGACTTTTGAAAGGATTTTCTTCTAATAGATAAAGAAAAAATTTCTTACTCTAAAGAACAGGTAAATGTATCTTTCTGGATGGTTGGAATTTTTGATCCTTCCTAAGGGTGGGGGGGGCGGCAGAAAAGTACCCTTAGCACTGGAATCCTGTGGTTTTAGTTTCATTAGCAATGTTAGCCCTAGACGGTCAGGTACAAAAGAATCACTTGAAGGCATTGGGGTCAGAAAGAAGGATCCAGAAAACTCTGTCCAAAGTTAAACTAAGTTTCTAGACATTCTCTCTCTTGATCAAAAATATGTCTTTAAAGGGAAATTAAATATGGAAGATATGTTATAGTAGGGATGTGGAAAAGCAGGAAAACCTCCCTGGCCTCATAACCTCAGTGGACAAATGGGAGAGGAGGTGGCTCAAGAGGTTGAGCACCCGCCTCCCACATGGGAGGTCCCATGTTCATTTCCTGGTGACTCCTGAAAACAAAAAAAATTGATCAACAAGCAAAACAAATGTAAACACCAATTCACGGCTGCTGATTTGGCTCACTGATTGAGCACCAGCTTCCCTTATACAAGGTCCCAGGTTTATTCCTGGCCCCAGCACCTCAAAAATATATATATTTTAAATAACTAAAACAGATGAGGGGTGTCAGCTGTTGTTTCGGACAACAGCCTCCAAGCTGTGGTTCTGTCCATGGGCGGTTTTGATGTTCAGGGGACATTTGGCAATGGTTGAGGGCGTTTTTGGAGGTGCTGCTGGCATCCAGAAGTAGAGCCAGGGCACTGCTAGACGCCCTAAACGCACCTGCCCTGCCCCAGCTGCTCCCGAGCAGCTCTCTCCTGGGGACCCGGCAGTGACGAAGCACCGCCTGCCCCTGCGGGTCGTCTGGCAGGGCGGGAAGGAGGGGCTGTACCTCACGTCGGCCCTGTGTCCCCGGCAGGCCTCTGGCTACTCCCTGCTCGTCCAGGCGGTGGACAGCGGCGTCCCCGCCATGTCTGCGACTGCAACTGTCAACATAGACATCTCTGACGTGAATGACAACAGCCCCGTGTTCACACCCGCTAACTACACAGCCGTGATTCAGGTGAGCGCCTCCCGCCTGCCTGACGCTCGCCCTCAGTCCCCACCTCTTTCCTTTGCTTCCACATTACTCTCCTTCCTAGAGCTGCTGGGAAGAGGCGGCTGCTTCTCCCTCAGCTGATGAGTAAGCATGACTAGAGCTATCGCTTCCTGGGTCCTTGCAAGTGCTGGTGCGCTCCCTCCACCTTCAGTCCTCGCAGCAGCCTGTGGAGTTGGACGGCGCGGCCCCGTGGTCCACTGAAGCACCGCGGAGCCCAGGGCTGAGGAGCTCCCCTGAGGACACTTGGCTGCTAGGTGATGGAGTGTGGCCTGAACTTGGGCCGGTCTTCTGCAAGAACACTTCGCTCTCCGCGGGGGCAGGCTACCTTTAACTTCATGATGCTCTGGCAGGGGAGGGAGATTGACCAGTCACAGGGAGACTGGGCATCAAGATAGCGCTGCCAGCCGTTGAAATTGATCTCCCAGAAGCAAACTTAACACTTACACCCACCTCCCTTTACAATGAGAATGCAGGCTGCCGCTTTGTCCTGCCGTCAGAGGGAATGCCTCGCCTCCGTCTTCTGTTACCTGGAGTGTATTCCGTGAGCACTGTGCTAGGTGCCAAGCCGCCTCTGCCTGCCAGGGTTTCTAGAAGCTGGAAGCCCACAGGAGGGAAGCCCAGCCTGGGAAGCCCGTCAGCATGTAGGGCTTGCAGAGGCAGGGATCGAGATGCATGTCACAGGGGGCTGCAGGTATTCTAGAGAGAAAACCCGTGCCCGGTCCAATTTGGCCTCAAAATCACCCAAAGGATTTGTGGGTGGAAGGTGAGGTGAGAGTGGGCCAGATCTCGAGGGCCTCTTGGATGGCTCTCAAGACACTGGGTCTGGCCGTCCGCTGTCGCCTGGCCCGCCCCCCGGAGCTGCTGAGAGTGGAGGTGGGGGCAGGCAGGAGCCCAGCAGCCCTGCTGCCCTCCTCCTCAGGGAAGTCTGACTCCTTCACGGGTGTTTTGGTCTCTATCTCTTTTCCCTTCTCTGGCTCCAGGGCTTGTGCTCCCCTCCTGTGCCTTCTCCGGCAGCTGTGCATCCTTGGCCCTCTCCTGCGCCTTCCTCCAGTTCTTTCTTTTGGAGGCTCTTGGCCACACCTGTCTCCCACAGTGGCACTCTCCACCTGGCACTGCCTCTGGATGCGCACCCCAAACCAAAACAGGCTTTGGATGCACACACTCACTTTTGTGACGTGCATCCATCAGCGTGACAGACTGTTTCCAAATGCACAGCAGGAAGTTGGCGGCAAAGAGCTCAGAGTCTCCAGCCCCGGAGCGCGATGTGCCTGGTATCTGGAGCGCCCGACGTCTGGGTCCTCTTTCACCCTTCCTTCTCAGACGCTGACCCCGAGGGTGCACGTTTTCTCTCTCTCCTCCTTTCTTCCTGGGGGAAGCAGCCTTTCTAGAGTGAGCGAATAAATCGATAACTGTGTGGCACTGAGTGGGCTGTCAGGGTGAGACAGTAAATCTTGGCTGGGCTGAGGCCACTCCACCACCCACCCAGGGAGGGACTGTGTCTAGTTCTTCACGACCGGAGGGCCCAGAGGAGCTGCAAGACAGGTGGCCTTGGAGGTCCTCCTGCCTTTCTCCTTCGAAAAGGCCCCCTTTCCCACCCCCGAGGGACTCCCTCTTCCAACACATACATGGCTTTGGTAAGACCTAAGTCAGCACATAAAGCATGTGCCCGCCCGTGCGTGACTCCCCCACGACAGCCTGCCATCCTCTCCGTCTCCACGGCCTCCACCCACTTAATCCTAAATGGACCTCATCAGAAAGTTGGAACGCGAACGCGGACTTCAGGCCCGAGCTCTGGTAATGCTGGAGTCTAAACTGAGTGCGGCCAGAAAACCAGTGCCCGAGCTGCAGAGGAATTTAACTTGGCTTTTCCAAAGTGAGGATGACCTTTGACCCAAGAAGGGTAAAGAGTAAAGAAAAAGAGTCTTTGTGTTTCCATTTGGAGGAAAAGGCAGAAAGTGCCAAATAATTCTTACGTAGTCAATAGCATCGGGACTTCCAAAAATCCTGAGGAGGTTAAGGATTTTCTTCCTCTTCACTCTCAAGTTGAGAAATGTTCTAACCCCTTGCCCTTTCCTTCAGAAACATGTCAAAATTGGATTCCAGGGGGCGTAAAGCCCCGTTCTTCACCTGACATGTGCCTTTGTTACTTTTTTCCTGAGGTACCGGGCCCGGTGATAGAACCCGGGACCTCGTTTGTGGGAAGCGAGCACTCAACCGCTTGAGCCCCGTCGGCTCCCCTGAGCTCAGTTTTTCGTTTGTTTGCTTGTTGCTCATTTCTTGTTTTCAGGAAGGAGCAGGAACTAAACCTGGGACCTCCCATGTGGGAAGTAGGCGCTCAGCCACTTGAGCCACCTCTGCTCTGCGCCTTTGCGTATTTATTTTGAAGTTGCCAGAACGTCCCTCCAAAAGACGTCACAAAAAAAAAGTTTTTGTGACATCGTGTCCCCATGTTGGTGCCCAGCATAATTGTGTTGTGACAGGTGTGAGAAAGGGCTCTCCCATTCTGACAGGGTATGTTTTCTTGACCGGAGAGGATTTTCAGCCTAGTCACGAAGGCTCGTGAGTGCCATGATGCCCAGAGCTGTTGGCATAAACTCAGGCTCTTACACGCACATCGAGAGTGAGGGGACGCTCAGGGCCATCCCTGGAATCTGTAAATGAACCCACACAAGCCCTTGTGCTCTCACCTCCCTGGGGAAGGTGTGGGGAGGGAAGAAGGAAAGTAGGGCTCCTGGGCACCAGCATGTTGCCAGAAGACAAGGCTCACAAGCCCTGCTTTGAAGCACAGCACCCTTATCCATAACGATGGGCCTTTTGTTGAAATGTGACGAGGGGTGTATTTTACCTTCCTTCTCAAAATACTCTTTCATGCAGGAAAATAAGCCAGTAGGCACCAGCATTCTGCAGCTGGTGGTGACAGACCGAGACTCCTTTCACAACGGGCCCCCCTTCTCCTTCTCCATTTTGTCGGGCAACGAGGACGAGGAGTTTGTGTTGGACCCGCACGGAGTCCTGCGGTCAGCCGTGGTCTTCCAGCACGCAGAGTCTGCGGAGTATGTGCTGTGTGTCCAGGTACGTCCGCCCCGCCCGCAGCAGGCCCCCTCCACTGCGGCTTGTTTCCGTGCCCGCTGGGTGGTCGGCTCTTTCCCCACCGCGCGGTGTGCACCCCTTCTAACCTCACGCTCAGTTGCACACCAGTAAGAGCGGCCTCTGTGTGAAATGGAGCGGAAAGGAAGGACGCATTAGTGTTGAGGAGCAACATCCCGTAGGGTGTGCCAGCAGACAGGCACTGTGTGCTCCAAATTTTTGGGGTGCTAACTGACCCCAAGACAATTGACTGTTCAAGGCTTGCATTACACCCAGTGCTATTTGCCACATCGCCCACTGGAAGAAGTTACCAGTCATTGTCTTACTGTGATTTAGCCATATCGTGCCCTCCACTGTTGGAGAAACCTCATCTTAGCCTCAACCCAGGCCCAGCTCGCATGGCCTTGAGAAGTTGACTCCAAATCCCAGTGTTTCATCCTCAAGATCATCCGCCTGTGTGAAACAAAATGGGACAGAGAAGCAAAAGAGAGAGATCTGGAAAGGGTACGGAGAGGGGCTGGAAATGAGAGTGTACCAAAAAGTGTCTTTTGCCAAAACCAAGTTTGGGTTCCATCGGTGAAACTGGATGACCTTTTTCCCCCCGCGAGGGCAATCTAAGCTCATTATATTTATAATGATGTTAAAAATAGCAGTAATTCTTTTTATTTTTATGGCACTTGTATGTGTTATTTCTTTTGATAAGCTATATCTCATGCTGCTCCATGAAAACTTTCAAATTAATGCCTCCTGGCTCTGCACATGTCAGCGAACATGCCAGCTGCCAGCCGCTCCTCCAGTATAGTGGAAATCGTTTCATGCCACAGCACAGCAACTCAAGGGCCCAGCCTGTCTTTCGTGTCTTCTCATAGAAGCTAGTGCAATTCTTGCATGCCCTCCCAAGCTGTTAGGTTTGCACCTCAGGCTCTGGAGTCTCCCTAGAGTCTCTCCACCCCTAGTTCCTCACGTTAAACTACCACCGAGCCCTGTGCTCCTTCACTGTCTCTGGGTGCATCAGCTACAGTCTTCACTCACCACCTGCTCCTGCTAGTGCAGGAGCTTGTGGGTGATTCCTCTGTCTTAACCTATTCTTTTCTAATCCGTCCCAAAACTGTTCCCAGATTAGCAGCCCCCTTGATTAGGGCATTCCCCTAAACCCTGGGTCAGCAAACCACAGCCCCTGGGGCAAACCCTGCCTTCCGCCTCTGTATCAGCTTTGAAGTTTTACTGGAACACAGCCTTGCCCATCTCTTCCGTATCGTCTGCGGCTGCTTCTGTGCTGTAATGACAGCATCGAGTAGTTGTGGTGGAGACTATGTTAGCACGTAAAGCCTAGGATATTTACTCCCTAGCCCTTCACAAAACAAGCATGCTGACCCCTGGTCTAGACTGAAACCATCTGTGGCTTCCCAGTGTCTGAAGACCTGTGGTCTCTAGCCTGAATTCTGGCCTTGGACTTGCAGACCTGAATTTTGGCACTTTTGGTCAGATGCCCCACCAGTCCTTCTCAGGGCACCGACCCATTCCTCGCTGTCACCAGCGTCACGCATCTGTCATCTGCCTGGCCTCCTGCCTGTCAAGTCCAGACTCATCACTGTCCTTCAAGACTCTCCAAAGTTTGAATTCAGCTTCAGCCTGACTTGCTAACCTCTTCCCCTCCTACGTGAATTTTCAGTGTCTCTGATTTTGTAGTCTGTCAAAGCACGTAGCGTTGTAAAGATGGTAATAACAAAAACAGCAGCCACACTAACTGCCGTGTATGAAGTGCTTCCTTGGGCCAGGTTCCTGCTAGGCACTTCAGTCACTGTCTCTTATGAACCCCACAATAACCCTGTGAGGTAGATAGTGCTGTTTTACTCATATGAAAGCTCAGAGAAGTTAAATAACTCATTCCAGGCCAGGCATGTAGTGAGGGCAGCATCAAAATTCAAACTCAGGTCTGTGCGACGTCCACGTCCCTGCTCTGCGCTGCCTTCCTCCTAGAAGGACACTTTTACCCAGATCCCGCCCAGCCCACAAGGTCCACTGCAGCCACACGTCCTGAGCCCCATGGGGCCTCCTGTTCTCCTGAAGTCCTGCCACCCTGAGTAGGTCCACATTGCATGTGGCAGGCATTCAATAAGGATCTATTGCCAGAGTGGTTTTTCCATAAATTTTACATGAAGAAGGAAGGAAAAATGGCATTTTCAGGCTACGTGTTTTTCTCTTTGGTGTACATACATGATATTGTTTCTTAAGTGGACAGAATTGGTACATCTGGTCCAATCCAAAAGAGAGCATCAAACAGAGAGCACAGATTCCTTGTCAGAGTGGGAACGCCACTTTGCGAGGTTTCCCCTGGGGTTTCTCCCCAAAGTTGTAACAAGGCCAGCCTGTTGTGGGCACGCTGGGTCTCGAAGCATCTCTGTCCTCCCACCAGCTTACTTGTGTTGACACCTTAGATTGTCCGTGGTCAGGTGTACGTAGGGGGGTTAAAGGTGATCGACCCCTCCGCCTACTCAAATGGACACCTTAAGCATCTTGCAGAGGAGTGGCAGGGGACGGAGCAAGGAGAAAATGGGGTTCCTAGTACAGATGTCTTTTATCTGGGCTTTGTTAAAAAAGTAATTATTAAGATATTTTTTCTCAGTTCCTTGTCTTCTCTCCTCTTGGTCATTTTAGGCAAAAGACTCAGGCAAACCCCAGCAAGTGTCTCACTCCTACATTCGCGTGCGGGTCATCGAGGAGAGTATCCACAAGCCCACGGCCATCCCCCTGGAGATCTTCATTGTCACCATGGAGGACGATTTTCCTGGTGGGGTCATTGGGAAGATCCACGCCACCGACCAAGACACATACGACGTGCTCACGTTTGCCCTGAAATCAGAGCAGAAAAGCTTGTTCAAAGTGAACAGTCACGACGGGAAAATCATCGCGCTGGGAGGCCTGGACAGCGGCAAGTATGTCCTGAACGTGTCCGTGAGCGACGGCCGCTTCCAGGTGCCCATCGACGTGGTCGTGCATGTGGAGCAGCTGGTCCACGAGATGTTGCGGAGCACCGTCACCATCCGCTTCGAGGACGTGTCCCCCGAGGACTTCGTGGGGCTGCACATGCACGGGCTGCGCCGCACCCTGCGGAGCGCGGTCCTCTCCCAGAAGCAGGACAGCCTGCGCATCATCAGCATCCAGCCCGTGGCGGGCACCGGCCAGCTGGACATGCTGTTCGCGGTGGAGATGCACGGCAGTGCCTTCTACAAGCCGGCGTACCTGATCCAGAAGCTCTCCAGCGCCCGCAGGCACCTGGAGGACGTGCTGCGCGTCGCCGCCATCCTGGAGAAGAACTGCTCGGGGCTGGACTGCCAGGAGCAGCACTGCGAGCAGGGCCTGTCGCTGGACTCCCACGCGCTCATGACCTACAGCACAGCGCGCACCAGCTTCGTGTGCCCGCGCTTCTACAGGAGCGTGCGCTGCACCTGCGACGGTGGGTCCCCAGGGCAGCCCTCCCGCCTCGAGGTCGTAGGAGCAGGGCGGCACCGTGCAGTCACTCATGCCTTCAGTGCAGTGTTGACTGACTGTCAGCCACAGGCCCGGCCACAGGACCGACGCCACGGGGCAGGGGCAGCCAGGGAGCGCGGCCTCTGCTCCCAGGAGCTTGGGGCTCCGAGAGCAGTTCAGGCATGCAGGCGGCAAGCTTGAGCCTGGCAGTGCACAACCCCGGGGACATCCGGAGCCCCGGGGGAGGGCGGGGACGGGGGCCCGTCAAGACAGGAGGGTTCTAAAGGCTGAGATGGGCTGGCCAGAGAGGGAGCGTGGTCCAGGTGGCGGTCAGCCAGAGGAAGCCTGCAGCTGCAGGGGCGCG
This sequence comes from Dasypus novemcinctus, assembly GCF_030445035.2. NCBI lineage: Eukaryota > Metazoa > Chordata > Mammalia > Cingulata > Dasypodidae > Dasypus > Dasypus novemcinctus. Next base: position 127,211,519 of record NC_080682.1, read on the forward strand.
GGCAGTGGGGTGACCGCGAGACGGGAGTGGCCAGTGACTGCACGAGGCTGTCAGCTGGGGTGGAGGAGTGGTCCGGGCCTGGGAGCCGCTGACTGCTGGGAGCGCACACTGGCCGGCGCGGGCCTGCTGGCTCCCTCCGTGGGGGCGAGCAGAGGCTGTGGAAAGGCCGAGGGCATTCAGGTTCGCTTCCACGGCACGCGAGGGCAGGGGTCCAGGAGTCCGGGCCAAGGCAGGATCCGGGCTCTTTAGATCGGTATGGTTCTTAGCCGCCACTTTAATCAAGTTTCATGCTATACTGTCGGGAAGGAAGACGGTGATTGTTGCCAAGCAAATTCACCAGGTATGTGCTCCCCCACCCCAAGGCAAACAGCCGGGCTTCAAGAACTGAAAAAGGCTCTCCTTCCCAGGGAAATGGGCTCCTGAGCTGGGAGGGCAGGACTTCAGGAAGAATGAGCCTGATGGCTGGGGCACATCTTCAGATTCTTCCCCGCGTGTTTAAACTGAATCTCCAGGGGTCCCTCCTACAGGTCACCTAAATCCGGCCATCCCACGCAGGGCAGGGGCTTGGTGGAATGGCTCCCCTAGGTGCTGTAACTAGAGTCCTTGAACCTTGACCTCTCCGGGTGAAAGGCCATGGCTGGGTGGATTCACCTGCCTGCAGCTCGAGGGCCAGCGTCGCCCTGTCCCCCTTATCCTCTCTCTGATGTGAGCAGCCGTAAATTCACTGCCCTCTTCTGAGAAATTAGCACCCCACGTTTTTGGCCAGGGTGCCCTTGGTCTGAAGGGCCCATGGGCAGGGACAGGCCATTCGTAAGACACCCCTTCACAGGTGTGGGGACAAGCAGGGCAGGCCCCTGGTGTCTTCCCTGGTAGAGAGTTCTTGGTTGCAGTTCCGAGAATGAGCTTATCAGGCAGAGGCCCCGGAGAGCACGGCTCCCCCTGAAGACGTTCGGCAGCCTCCGAGCGGGCCATGAGCGGGCCAGCCCCTCGTGCGTCCCCACGAACGCGGCTCGTGAGTCGTCAGGCAGGTGCACGCACGGCCAGCCCAGCTGAATACGGAAGCTAGCTCCAGATCAACTCAGGCAGACAGGCCTGATGCTAGCAAGCCTCGGCAGTGTACTCGCAGAGAACAGTAGCAGGGTGAAGGATCGCGAGGCAGTACCCACTCACGCTTGGCCTCGGAAAGATTTAAATGCAGCAACAGCCCGAGCTTGAGCGCGCACCTGTGCTGGCATTTGTTAGTGCTGACTATCCGAGGAGAAAGCCACTGCCCCAATCCCAGAGGCTGTGACTAACCTCTCGGTGTTTACTGACTCTTCAAGAGTTTCATTCTGAAGACGGGCCATTTCCATTTCTCCTTCATAACAGATATATTTCTGTAGATGGCTCATCTCCAGAGTGCCTGAGTCCCAGAAAGCCGGGAGCGGTTGGCACATGGAGGTGGACACTTCACAGTATGTGGAAGGTTCCGTTAACTATTCTGCCCAAACCCACAGCTGTCCTGGAGAGGAGGCTTGAAGGAAAGTATGCTCGGCCTTTGGTGGCATCACCCAGCAAACGCCCATTCCGGATGACTCGGCGCTTCTGGGGGAACCCTGACAGTTCACTTCAAAGCCGAGACCTCAGGATGATGTGTTCCAGAACTTCTTTCAGGAGGGGCAGCTTCTTGACTTCTGTGGCATCTGCCAGGAGTTGGCATCTTGGCAAAGCATGTGGATTCAGGGTGTAGACCATTTGCTGTTAGTTACTGGACTCTTCAGCGTAATGAGGCAGAGCTGCAAATCAAGAGGGCGACTCTGCTCCAGTGGCGGTGATGGTCATCCCGGCCGGATGCAGAGACCTAATTCAGGGGGCTGTGGGAGTGCTGGAGAGCCGGGGCGGGGCCGCACTGGGGCTGGAGAGTGTGCGTCCAAGCTCTGATGCTTCTGCCTGAGGGACTGAATGTTGTCCACTCTGTACCAAGTGGCCTCCATGTCCCCCTGAGCAGGTGCAAAACCTTTCAGAGAATGGCCACCCCGTGTGCGCCTTCCTCCTGCTGTGAGAAGAGCACCTCCACCTGAGACAGGAGGGCCCAGGTCCCAGCAAGGCAGCGCAAACCCCAGGATGCTCATTAGTGTGAAGTGCCAGGTCTTATTTTATGCCTCCAAAGTGTACAGTGTTCCATGTCACCTCTGAAATTATGAGTCATGGATTTGGCCAAAGGAAGGCAAGTAAAAGATTACATTTGTGCTTAGGTCACCACCATGTTTCTGAGTCAAGGTAGTACCTCCAGGGTACTACTTGTTTTTTTAACTACAAAACTTCTTTCTTTACAAACTGCTTTCACCTGCACTCGTCCATTTAATTCTTACAACTCTGCGAGGAACCATTATCCCCATTTTTCAGGAAAGGAAATTGAGACCCAGAGAAGCCAAGTAACTTGTTTGGGGTCACACAACAGATCATTGGATAAATAGCCAGGGCTAGAATCCAGGTCTGGGGCTTATCAGGGCAGTGCAGGTTCCCGTCCAACAACCCCCTTCCCCAGGGACCTGGGAGTGGGGAATGAGCTTCCACGGCCTGGGTTCTGACAGGAGCTAAACACGTCCGCCACCTCTGTCCTGCCCTGCTGTACAAATGGATCAGCTGGTGGGACAAAGTGGGACCCTGCTCTCCAATGCTCACTGTGCCACCAAATTGACAGTGTGTGGAGATACCGCACATCTAGGCCAGCAGGCACCGCCCCTGGGTATCACCAAGCACAGGAAAAGTCAGTTCAGCCTGGGCTGTTTAATGATGGTTAATGAGATGAACATCCTCCCAGAAGCCAACAGGAGGTGGCACAGTTGTAGCCTAGCCGCGACGTGGTTGCTGCTGAAGCCCTTTCTGCCCCCTGAGACCGGGTCTTCACGGAACTTGTAAACCAGTTCAGACCCTTTGTGTGCATAAAGCGTCCTGGGTTTGTGGGGCTGTGGCAGGAGAGAGACGGCTGTCCACGAGAAGGGGGCCCCAGGCCTCAGTACCCTAGTGGCTGAGGGATGCATGTCACACTCAGGTCAAAGTACAGAGGCCAAGTCCCTCTGCCGATACGTATTTCAGAAAGGACCTGATTGCTTAGGATAGTTGATAGGAAAGGAACTGTAATACTGGTTATGGGAGGATTTTGTTTCTAGAAAGCTACTTTTCAGTACCTAGAAAGTCTTTCTCTGTTTGGAATGGACAGCATTTGCATACACGCTCACACTGTCCCCAGAGAAAAAGGACATAGCGTGGACACTCACCTCTACACTCTAGTCTGCCTTCAGATTTCCATGAGCCACGGAAGAGTGGCCCACGAGCAGTGAGCAGACAGCAGCAGCTGGAGCCCAGCATTTAGGCTGCCCACGACCCTGGGTGGGATGCCAGGAGGAGGCCCCAGGACTTTTAAAGCACCAAGAGACAACCTCCTTCCCAGGGAAAGCCCCCGTATCGGAAAGAACCTCTTGAAACAAGAAGGAGAAGGAGCCTCATCAAAGTCAGTGGCTGCTGGAATGCAATACATACACTTACTGTACCTGTACTAATTATATTACTGTGCATTTTAATCCATACACATTTTAATACATGGAGTATTCCTAATAAGAACTGGATCTAACAGGCCATTAATGAGGGTCTGAGATTGAATTATTTGGGCTACTATGGGTTATATAACAAAAGGAAATAATAAGAGAAAGAGTGATGAGTTTGAACTCAAACTGCTGCTGCTCTGCCTGGCTGTGGGCTTTGTCCCGAAGCGGGAGCTATGGGTGCTAAGGTGGAAGCCCTGTGCCCGCCACGGGCAGGGCTGATGGCACAGGAAGGCCAAGGCATGTGAACTCAAAGCACTCAAGTGCTGGGTTTGTTTTGAAATGCAGTGCTTACCTTTTATTACTTACAGCTGTTTTTTCCCCTCCTTTCACTTTGAAGCAGCATCTTTTAAACTGGATTTTAGATAATGCAAGGTTTCTTAGAAATGCAGCCATTATATTAAAGTAGGATGGATGATGAGTGTGGCAAATATAGCTATATCTCAGAAATGTAAAAATCTATAGACAGGCTGTCCTTAGGCTGGCAAAAACACAGGAGGAAGGCAAGTCCATGCAACAGGAAGTAGCAAACTCTTAGTAAGTAGCTGTCTCCATGGCTAGCTGAAGGTGGCCCCCAGTCCACCCGGGAGCCGCAGCTCCTCCATGGGGTGGGTTTCATTTTCATTTATGCACACTGCCGCCTCCATGTTGCAGAGGTATAGCTTGGGACTCAGTTTGCATCTCTGCGCATATCGGCGTCACTTAGGACCAGGCTTCTGGGAGCAACCTTGAAGTGCGCAGGTGGAAGCACGCACATGCTGAGATGATGCCCCACATGGGTCGTAAGCTCATTGTGTCTGGACGTGGCGGCACGCCTGTGGGGAAGCCATTGACTGGTGGGGTCATTCTCATGAAACGCAGTCCCTCGTCCTTCAAAGCCGCATATCCTTCAAGCCAAGTTGAAATGCTCCCTCCCTCCTTGAAGTCTCCCAGGAAACAGGAGTGTTCCTTTCTTGGCCCTTCTCTTCCTCTCGAGTCCCTCTATCGAAGTTATCTTACCGTATTGTTATCAAGTGTTCTCATGTTGTTTCCTGGGGAAAAGAGGAAGTGTGGTTTATATATATATATATTTTTTTTTTTTTTTTACCAAGATGATTTATTTATTTATTTACTTTCCCCCTCTCCCCCATTCTTTGCGCTCTGTGTCTGTTCATTGTCTGCTCATCTCCCATGTGGGATGGAGGTGCCCAAGGGCTTGTGCCTCTCATTGCATTTCCTCATTGTGCCTCCTCGTTGCATCATTTTGTTATATCATCTTGTTGTGCTGGCTTGCCACGCCAGCTCTCTGTCTTGCTCATCCTCTTTAGGAGGCACTGGGAACCAAACCCAGGACCTCCCATGTGGTAGGCAGGTGCCCAACTGCTTCCCAGAAGGGTCTTTTATTTTTATCTCCAGATGCCCAGCCTATCACCTAGTTAGCCTGGGAACAATTATTTGTTGAATGAACGTGCCACAATTTACTTAAAACTGGTTATCAAAAGCCTCTTGAAATAAGTCATGGGATAGTCGAACAGCTGTTACATGAATGTTGTAAGTACACAGCAGGAATAAGGATTTTGGGGAACAGAAGTAGGAAGATGTATTTGGGGGTGCTTGTTTCTTTTAGAACCATTAATAGCGCTCATTCTAAATGTTCAGTTAAAAATACCTTCATATCCTAAGAATGGTAAGCTGGATATTGCTCCTCTCAGCAATTACAAGTCTGAAAAATGTGTAGTTGGCATTGCATTTCTGCTTTCTCCTAGACAAAGAGAGGGCCATTCAGACAGACCGTGCGTTCAATGCTGAGGAAAGCGTCGGGTGGGCGCTCACAGGCCCAGTCTTGCTGAGGAGTGAAGATGCTTGGGGGTCCACATGTTCTCTTCCCAGAAGGGGGTGCCCTCTCAGGCCACTGCTGTGCCCCTTAGGAAGTGACTGCCTCAGTTGTAGGGTTTTGTTTTGTTTTGTTTTTTAAGGTACCGGGGGCCAGAGATTGAACCCAGGACCTCGTATATGGGAAGCTGGCAATCAGCCACTGAGCCACATCAGCTCCCCTGAGTTGGTTTTTCCATTTGTTTTGCTCATTGTTTTGTTTTGTTTTAGGAGGCACGGGGAACAGACCCCAGGACCGCCCGTGTGGGAGGCAGGTGCTCAGCTGCTTGAGTCACATCCACTCCTGTGGGTTAATTTTAATATGTCTTTTTCCATAACCCTTTTACTGCTTAAGCTCTCACCAGGTTTTAAATGGCTTAATTATGTTGAATTATCCAGGACCACTGAAAAGTACCCTTCCTTCATTGGACCTGTCTTCACCACCACCACAGTTCTGAAATAACTCACTTGGGTCCTGAATTCTTCCTTAATCAGTTAATCTGCTTTCTAGGATTTCCTTTCTGAGGGATTAACCTTTCATCTTACTGTGCTGTAAACATCGAGCAGGTAGAAAGGAATCCTCCTTTCACCAGGGATAATTCTATTTTTGATAGCTGGTAGAACACATTTACAGCTAATCAATAAAATAGGTAGCAGATGGGATTAGAAAACAGTTGTGCGTTGTGCTTTCATGATTTAGAACTAGGCATACGTTTCTTCTAAAAAGTCCTTTTCCCCTCTGACAGCAACAGTTAGCGTCAAGCCTGCGCCCACTTCTTTCAGGGCGGGAGGGGGTTGTAGAAGCACTCTAAATGCTGCTGTTACAGTCAGTTGGCCACCCCTGTGCAAGAAACCGGACCCAGTAAATGCTCCCAGGGCCCACACCATGATCTCTTCCTTCCCAGCCAGTCCCAACCTTAGCATATTTTAGCCTAAAAGAAGAGCTCCCTTGCCCTCTGCCCTCACCTGCGTTCCTCGGGCAGTGGGCGTTTGGTATGGGAGTTCAGCGGGCAGCCACGCCAGGTGAGGCCCACCCAGGCCCCGTTGCCTCGGAGCAGCCCCTTGGCTGCTCAGGGTGGAGCTGTCAGACCCGGATCTTGAGCCACGAGCGACTCACTTCGTGTACTCACCACCCTTGCTCCCTTTGTCACAGGAGGACTGTGCCCAGGGTCCAGCGATCCTTGCTCAGAGAAGCCCTGTCCGGGGGACATGCAGTGTGTCGGTTACGAAGCCAGCAGGAGACCGTTCCTCTGCCAGTGTCCACCAGGGAAGCTCGGAGAGTGCTCAGGTGAGAGTGGAGGGGTGGGGAGGGTCTGGTTTTGCATTCCTACAGCTCGTGCCCTTGAACAAATTACCCTGCCCAAACCCTTCCAGAAGACACTTGCCTGCACCCAGTTTCCCTGCAGAACAGACCACGGACCACAGCTGACACCCATGCTCAGGTGTGCTCGGGGCTTATCACAACTGTACCCTGTGCTGAGCAAACAGGCAGTGACCGTGGCCTCCCTGGATAATGAGGAGACTGCAACGTGTGTTTTTAATCATGTCACATGGATGTTAAGGGTACGAAATTATGGAAAATAGAAGACTGTTGGTTGAGCAGACAAGTCAGAGTATCTGGGCATGGTCTTTGAAGTTCAGAGACTACTCAAATCCACAGCCACAAAATGACTATTGACCCCAGAGAGTAAACCCCGCCTAGAGCAGCAATTACACAGACTCCACTGGAAATGCTCAGCTATATGAATGTTCCAGAAAGGAGAGGTGCCCACCTCGTGTCTTAGAGAGAGAGAAAAAAACAAGTGTATGTATGATTCTAAACCAAACAATCCTCCTTTTGTGATCTTCACTCAGTGTCAGTACTTCATTTGATTCACTGTTCTCTATCACTTCCTCCATTCTAAATATTGTTTCTTTTTGGTTCCAGTACAATCCTCCTCCTATGATAGAGTTTGTTTACAATCCAGACACATTGATACCACTTTGGGGATCCAAGAAATATTCACTGAGAGATGATAATAATAGCAATTATGGTAAAAATAATCAGTAGTTATGCCTAGTATGTGCAAGGCACCTTGCAAAGCATTTGGTTCTAGAAATTGGACCATAGCAAAGCAAAGCCTATTCTTAAAATGGAAGTCAAAGCTCTTTTGTAGTTGATTCAAGAATGGAGCTGCCCATGAAATGAAAAAGTAACCCCTTTGAGATCGTCTAAGATTTAGACTTAGAAGATAACTGATAGCTGCGCTGCACACACACATATATACGCTGCACAGCAGGTAAGTATGTAGGGTAATAATAAGGCAAGGCTTCTAACTGTAGCTCTCTTTTTCTGCCAGTCTCCTTTCTCCTTTCTTTAAAGAAAACATGACTGTCCATACTTATTGTCCAATGGCTGTATATCCAATCGGCCCTGTGATACTTGGTGACTATGGATATTGCAACAATAGTTTCCTTGTAATTGACAGTTTTTGAGTGCCTAAAGTGACAGAGGGTGGGTATGGAGTGGTATCTTTTAATAGTGTTAGTTTTAGAGAGTGGGAATTGGCAGTTTGGTGACACTAAGGAAATCAAGGTTTTGGAATTTGCCAACTTGCCCTGGGTATGAGACGACCCCATTTTTTGGCAGCTGTCTGGTTAATAATTTTTTCACTCTGAAATTAGAGTGTAATGTGAAACATCAGAACTTCAAGCAACTTGCTTGGAGGTGGTTGGGTGACTTCACATATCCTTGCTCATTTCTGCATGGGATGTTAAAAGTATGTATGTCTTCCCCTGCTGGTCCTTTCAGGGCACACATCTCTCAGCTTTGCTGGAAACAGTTACATCAAATACCGGCTTTCTGAAAATAGCAAAGAAGAGGACTTTAAGCTAGCGCTGCGTCTACGAACCCTGCAAAGCAATGGAATTATAATGTACACCAGAGCAAATCCCTGCATAATTCTGAAGGTAATTAAAATGGGTTATCTCTTCCTGCAGTCAGTTCTCACAGTAGTGTTTTGGCTCTTGAATTGGGAACTCCTGAAATCGTTTTCTTTCTAAGTCCAGAAGACCACAGCAGACTTGAGGGCAGAGGGGAGCAGCAGCAGAGCTGGGACATGTGCCAGCACCCCATTTTCCTTTTGAACATTCAGCTTCACAACTGGCTCTTGGTGGACGGTGGCATCTCCCTCTACAGTGGGTTTGAGCACCGGCCTCCTCTGAGCTCTGATCACTCAGCAGTTCATTAGAATGTGTGTCCTAATCAGTTCCCTGCAGGGGTGTCTTTTAGAAACGGCCGCATCCTCCCTGTTACATGAGTCTACCCCCCCCACTGAACTCCTGCTCAGGGAGGAGGTTGAAGACCTGGGATAGAAGATTCCCAGTGTCTTTTCATGACTCAAGTAGCCCAATTTTTAAAACATTCCCAGCCTCAGAACTCCTTTTGCGGCAGCCAGATTTCCTTTCCAGGAAGTCTGGATTTGTCTTCAGCCCAGGACTTCTGGTGCCTTCATCAAAACAACAGTGACACTAACCTTGATATGTGCCTGATTTAATTTATGTATAAAGGTATCTATTTTATTAGAAAAGCTGTGAACTTACAAAACAATCTTGCAGAATTCCCATGCAACACCCATCCACCAACACCTTAGATTGTTGTGCAACATTTGTGACAGGTTACAAGAAAACATCGTAATCTGTAACAATTACCATGATCTATTACCATTAATGATGGTCTACAGTGTACATCCCCCCTTTTATTAACACAGTACCTTCCATCATTTGATTTTTGTTATGAAGTTAGCATTTGATCAAGGAGAGCGTAGAGGTTCAGAGAGGCCAAGTTACTTGCTCAGCATTTAGAGCTACTAAGTGGCAAAGCCTCCACCCAGCTCCTCTCTCTCACTCCACACTCTTAATCTCCAGGCTATCTCCAGCTTTTAGTCTTACACTACAGCTCGTTTTATCCAAAACCACTCTCTGGGCACCCATAGACCCAAACCAGCCTGCAGGTGTGGGCAGGTAAGCAGGAGGGAGGAAATACATTTTATCTGAGCTCTTCTCCCAGGTTGCTGGTGTAGCCCATTGAAAGTGCCCTTCTAAAAGGTGGAGGTGGTCCAGAAGGAAGTGCCGTGCAGTTGGCTGGCAGGCAATCTTTTCCTTCCCAGGGCCTCTTTGCTCAGCTTACAGGTACCCGCGTGGGCCCTTCCAGCTCTGTCCTTTGATGATCTGATATATCACATCCCATCTGATTACATGGCCCAGGCTGTAATTCTGGGGCCAGACGAGGGGAGCGAAAATACCTAGGGACATTAAATGCCAGCAGCCTCTCCTTACTGGCACATAGACTTTTATTCACCTTCCTGTAATATTGCCAGGCAATATTACTTGGTGGCCAGGGTGAGTGGGCAGGGAATTAGAGTTTAAAAATTGTCTATATTTGTGGAGAATCTTCCACTTTCCTTAGTCGTTCAACTCAGAATAATTTCAACTTTGGAATGAAATGCATTAAATAATAGAGAGATACTCTGGATGTGCAGTTTTTAAGAACGGTGAACTAAAATCAGATATTCATAGTGGAAACAGAAAATACAAAAGCCTGTCTTTATTCCCTCCTGACCCCTGAAGGAGCCTACCTTGGATCAGCAGATCTCAGTACAGTAACACCAAGAGGTAATATTTTTTAGAGCCACTCAGAAAATGCTCTGCCCTTTCAGAGGTTCTACCCCCAAGGGACTCTGCCAGGGCACTCACTTACCTTCCCCACCCCCCACCCCCAGGCTCTTAACAGAGCTGGTAGTTACAGAGCATCCTTGTGAGGCAAATATTTTCATTTAACAAATCTCTTGTATATTGTTAAATTTAGAGATAACAAAAATATTGGACCTGAATGACTTGATGTAAAAAATGGAACTTGTCAATTAACACATCACTCGTAAATGTCCAAAAGGCACAAATCCCTGGGAATGGGAAAGAATAAGTCAAGCTTTTAGGTGGCTCTAGCTCCTAAGGTATATTGTATTTCATGAAATAGGCATATTTCTGAAAGGGGGGTGTAAATTGAATCTCTGTAAATGGAATTCTAATAAATGGACGATGGTTGCTATTGGAAGGAACCCTTGCACTAATCCCTTTGTGATGCGTATAATCACCCCCAATCTGTCTGTCCTGTAGGTTTGCTTTTCATATGTTGGGTTTGCCTGAAACAGGACACAGCTGTACTGAACTACTGCAGCTATTCTCCTGGAGTTGCTAGGAATATCCACTGAGGGGATTTGAATCTGTTTGCTTAACATTTTCAGCCTCATGCAAAATTTAATTTCCTTGGCTCTAGGTACAGTGTGTGCCTTGTGCTTTGGTTCAACAACTGAGCTAAAATGCTGTGTTTAACTTGCATCTCAGTTGTGTATATTTTCTCAGGTAGAGCACATTTTCTAAAAAGTACTTAAGACAATCGGTGGGGTAAAGGGTGCCTCTTGAACGCAGTTAAAGAAATACCTGGAGACCTGGAGACGTGAAAATGGTCAGACCAAGGAAAGCTGCCATCTCTCAGCAGCCATAAATGACGTTCATGTACCACTGATACCCATCCTTCCTCGAAAAGAGATTTGAGGCTTACTGTGGACACCCAGAAGCAGCACAATCACAGCCTCACTCGATGAGAAGAGGTTAAGAGCCAGCCATTGAAGTGGGGAAGGGCAGACTATCACTGAAAATTCTAGACCAAGAGGAGCCTATTCAGTTGAACACAAACCATAACCGAGTTTCCTGGCAGCCAAAGCTAGAATGAAGATGGTAGAACAGGTTCTGTAGCCCTACTCGCACCTCTAACAGAAATACGCCGATCACCAGGAGAGGTGTGCCAGGCACGAGGCACTTCTTCCTGTCAGTGTTTCAGCTCCAATAATAGAGCAAAAGCACAAGGAGTCCTTGGTGGTTACTCTAGAAATATCATGTGTTCTACCTTCTGAGGAAGTTACAGGTGATACATAGCTTCGTTTTGATGATTCTCAGGCATGGCTAGCTTGAGACCCCAGGGCTAAAAAGGAAAGTGGCCAGGGAAATGCCACTGGGGTTGAAAAACAGCCCGCTGTCTTCCCACACAGATCAGAAGCACACCAAGGAGACATTTGGGAGGCTCAAAGATCTGTATGAGACCAGCACTGAGAACTTAATTACGTAATAACGAAATACCTAACAGTTTACAAAGGGCTTGCCCGTATATGTATTTGAGTAGGCATAAGTAGGGATAAGTAGGTATTCCTTTTTGCCCATGAGGAAACAGGTTGAGGGAGCTCCTGTGACTGGCTCAAAGTGACAGCTGGTCAGGAGTGGATCTGGACCTCTGACGGATGCAAGCCGGCAGAAGGCCTGCAGGAGTTTACCAAAAGCAGAGAGTCAGTGGGATGGAATGACCCTGCTTGTTTTCATTCAAGACGTGTTTTTCAAGCACTTGCTCTATGCCAAGTAGCTATTAATGGCGCCTTGAAAAAATGTTTTTTAAATCATGACCTTTTCAAAGAACATTTATCAACTCTCTTATCAGTTCCATAATCAGGTTACATCTGCTAGAGCCAAGCACCAAGGATCTGAAGCAGGAAGACTTTGTGCCACAATTTATACTTTTTTCCTGCAGTGTAACTTCCTACAGCTCATATAGCTTGTCTCCCAAAGCCCTAAGCCACTAGAGAACCAGGTTAAAGAACATTTATTTCAGACAACCCTGAGGATCTAAATATTTTATAACACTAGGGCCACACTCTCTGAATTATGCATTTCATTGAGCAAATTGTCTTCCTGTCCTGCCCAGCACATCATTTCAGTATCATTGCTATAGACTTTTTAGATTTCATGCACACCTCAATTTCTATTAAAATAGCTTGTCCTCTGATTTGAGAAAGCTTTGTCCTCTTAAAAGGTATATTCTTTAAAACTAGATAAACCCTATTCTAAAGACAGAGAAAAACTAAATGTGATCAGAGTATATTTTTCCAATATGAAAGGACTCAGATATGAAAAGAACAAACTGTCCTTTCCATAGCTCAATATCTTCTTAAGAAATAGCCAAAGAATATTAATTTTTTTGCAAGATAAGCATCAGCATTCTAGTTTGTCCTATAAACAAGGCTTATAATTTCTAATTCCTAGAATTTTGACAATAAAAGTGATTTTTCTTTTCAACAGGGTAGGAATCGTCTAGGAATCTGGCTTCTTGTCCATTCAGTAATCTTCCTATTGTCTTTGCAACAGGAAAAGGAGAAGGAACTAGCCATGTTCAGTGTTAGCATGGGACGCTTTTCGTGTTCCTTGGTTACTGAACGTGTATGTGTGCGTACCTCAGGGTCTCATCATTGCTCCTGTGTGGATTTGTAGCTTTGGCTCTTATCCCACAGTGTAAGAATAGGGGGATTGGAGGGAACCAAGTCATATATATTCATTCAGTATGCCTTTTACAAAAACTTAGATGAATCACACCCTCACCACCAAAAGATTTCCCTCTGGTGGACACCATTGTGTAGCCACAGAGCGTAACAGCAGATGGACTGTGCCAAAAGAGTAGTCCCCAAAGTCACATTTGGTCATTTTACTGCTTACATTGATAGACAAATATGGATATTATCCAGGAGTTGTCACTTAGCACATATTCTGGTATGATTCACATTATCCTTTCAGTCTGTATTATTGAACACACAAACATACCCAAATGACAAAGGCAACACATAGCTGGCATGTGAAAGGTCTCCGAAAAGGAAACAAAAGAGTCTCCTGTCTTTTTACATTCATACATTTACGTTACAAAGAGGAGTAAATGCGTGCTGAGTGCACACCACGCAACCACCGTTCTGCTGTGGACCACAGTAGTCACCTCTGTTCTGCGGAGACGCCACGCACTTCTCACCAGGTGACCTGGCCGTGGACGAAGCCTGACTTAGACTCCCCAGGCCTCTTTTCCCCAGGTGCTACCTGGTTCACAACCCCCCTCCCCCATACTCGTACGTTTGTGTGACGTCATCTAGGAACATGAGGGCAGAGCAGGAGGTTCTGGAGAATCAGCGTGGCCTGAGGCCTACGAGAGAGCCCTCGGAGGGAGCTGTCTGTGGGGTGTGCTGAAGCATGGAAGGGGAATTCTGAGAATGAGCGGTGCTCTGGCCATCCTTAACTGGTCTGTCGTGACTCCAAGACATTTTGCAAAGACCGTTTTAGTCTGCCTCTGTGCATCACCAGACGTGTGTGCCTCCTTAGCCATTAGTGCCCTGGAAGGTCTGTTTTGTCTTGTTTTTATCCCCGCCCCTTCTCTCATCAAGTGTGTGTTGCACGCCACGGTTTCGGGCCTGGGCTGTGATGCCAGGAGAACTTAAATGCAGACCAGCCCCCTTACTGGCCTCCCCACGGGTCCTCCTCCTGGGTCAGGGACAAAGGCCAGGAAAAGCAGCTATGTCTCATGATTTCTGGCTGTGAATCCCCTTGTGATCCAAAATAAAAATGCTGGATAGACGGGGGGTCCAGCCCTCATTCCCTGGACCCAGCGCCACCCTGCGTTTCTGAGACTTAGACGAGAATAGATGGCAGCAGCCTCGAGCCCGTCCATCTTCTCTGCACAGGGTCTCCATGGAGGTCCAGGGCCTGCTGACCGCTGTCTGCCAGCCAGTGTCCTTCAGGAACACAGTTTCTTCTTGTATTTGACGTCCCCTGGAGTTAGCCTCCGTGCGGGCAACGGGCTGCCTCACAGCACCACGCAGCAAGGGGCAGCTTAGCACAGTTCAGGAGTTGGCAGTGAGCAGGGCTTCCCAGAAGGTCCTGTAGAGGGCCTGGTGCCGTTAAATGCACGTGTCCCGAGCCTGAGTGCTCTGTGAGGAAGTGTTCAACAGCCGGAGGAGCAGGGGTGCTAGGGGGCGGCTTTGTCTTTTTAGAGTACACTAGCATTTCTGTAGAGGGGGTTTTAAATCTGTGAAGGTGATAACCAGGGAAGTTTTTTTTCCCTGCCCATCCTCTGTCTCTCCGCAGTAGCACACAGGCAAACTTACTCAAGGAATATGTAAGGCTCTGCGTGATTGCCTGATTTCTTCCATCTTCTCTAGACCATTAGCCCCACGAAATCAGGGATGACGACTGCTCACCTAGCACTCTGCTTAGCATGTAGAAGATGCTCATTAAATATTTGTAAACAATAGCAGTAAGTTCACAGAAATCATTCCTGTGGTGGAAGTAACTAGGAAGAATGCAGAGAATAAGCAGAGCCTTCAGCAAGCTACTGCTATGAACTGGGAAAGGGTGAAGCCTGAAGGAATAGGAGCACTCTTCATTGCAGTGGTGGATTTCTGAAGCTCTGCTCATACTGCCGATGACTAGCCAGGAAGACAGCCTAAATCACAAGCGTGCGTTTGCATGGCAGATCACGGCGAGGGCCCAGGGCAGGCGCCCTAAGAACCAGGCCACAGCAGGCTTCTGGCTCCAGCAACGGCCGTGTCCAGCCTCCAGCGTTTGAAGCCCCGGGCCAGCGGAAGCAGGTGTGTGGGGTAGGTATTGGAGGCGCATGCTAAAGGTGCCGTTTGTCTCCCGGCACAGATCGTGGACGGCAAGCTGTGGTTCCAGCTGGACTGCGGCAGCGGCCCCGGCCTCCTGGGCATCTCAGGCCGCGCTGTCAACGACGGGAGCTGGCACTCAGTCTTCCTGGAGCTCAACCGCAATGCCACGAGCCTGGCGCTGGATGACAGCTACGTGGAACGGCGCAGGGCACCCCTCTACTTCCAGAGGCTGAGCGCCGGGAGCACCGTCTACTTCGGGGCCCTGGTGCAGGCAGACAGCACCCGCGGCCCAGCAGACACGCGGGCCACGCAGGTGCTGAGTGGCTTCCAGGGCTGCCTGGACTCGGTGGTGCTCAACGGCCATGAGCTGCCGCTGCAGAACAAGCGCAGCAGCTTCGCCGAGGTGGTGGGCCTGACGGAGCTGAGGCTGGGCTGCGTGCTCTACCCGGACGCCTGCCAGCGCGGCCCGTGCCAGCACGGGGGCAGCTGCGCCGGCCTGCCCTCGGGAGGTGAGTGGCCCGGGCAGGGCGGGTGGCGGAGGGGGTGCCCGGGGGGGGCTGCTTCCTTACCCAGTGCAGGCACTCTCGTGGAGAGCAGGCCGAGCCCCTTTGCAGAGGCCTCCCAGCTTGACAGCCTCAGGCATGTCCATTCCAGCCCCGAGATCCCATTGGCAGCTTCCCAGAGGAGTAGAGCAGAGGCTCCAGGGCCGAGAGGTGCCATTCCCGTCTGCCCCCTCCCCTGGCCACCCACGCCCTCCCACACCACCGCAGCTTGCAAGAACAGGACTGATTTTTAAGCCTTGGCCCTCTTGCGGCACCTGCATGAAACTGCACGGTGATTCCTGGCGGTCTGGGTTGTGACATCCACACTCAGTCCTCTCACTAGGTGGAATTATGGACCAGAGTTAGGCGTATAACCCTACCAGGAGCTAAAGGGGAGCAGGAGGTGACTTCACCAGCCCAAGAACAGAGAATAGAATGGAGAGGTTTTGGAGCATGCTTTTGAGACATGGGTATTAAAATAAGACTAGTATCAGCTTTAAAAGGGAGTAGAACACCAAGAATAAAGAAAAAGAGTTTTACATGATCTCTCAAGACAAGTAGATAATGAAATGCTTTTCTTTTTGCCCCAATATCTTTTTGCTATACATCCTAAAGAAACAAGAAAATTACACAGGGCAGGCCCAGAAGGATCGACGGAGGGCTTCCACTGGGTGAGGGGAAAGGCACAATGGGTCACGTGCAGGAGTCTGAAGATAGAAGAATCCCTCGACTGAGCCCAGATGCCATGTCTGTGTTCTTGTAAAAGTAGGTCAGGCATCCTCCTCCTCTTTGGAAGGCTCTCCCACCACTGATTCTACTTCGGCCCCTTTGCAGAGTGCTCAGCGGTAGTGTGATTAGCAAATTTAAACCTTCCTCACAAATCACTTAGAGATTCTGCCGTGTGCATTACCATCCAGTGTTCAGGAAGCTCAACTCCAAATTTAGAGTCCATTTTATTATTAGAATGTTATAAACTGTCCATGAAGTGATGCACTGCGGAAATACAGACACCAAAGTTATTTAGCCTTGCATACGTTACTGCCACAATGAGGGCCAAGTACCCTGGGGGGAAATATCTGCCGTCTCGATTTAAGAAATCTATTTGCTGTTTTTACTGTCTCAGCAGTATATGTAAATAAAGGGTTGTTATGGAGCCATAATTCCCGAATGATGGGCAGTAACTATACTTCAGCGGTTCTATAAACCAGCCCATTATGACAAGTCATGGCCAGTTTTTCACTAGGCAAAACAATTCTGCTAGTGTGAGCCATCTACAATGTATAAAAGGAGCATATCATTAAATTGGGCTGAAATAGAATACCACTCCATGTCAGATGCTGGTTACACAGCCACAAATTGTAACATACTTTTAACGATGGCAGGACGTTGTTTGTGCTGGCAAAGACAGGCACTTCCACAAAGCGTTATCTCTAAAATAATAGTAACAATCACTCTATTAAGGAAAAAGACTATGGACTCTTGCTCTTCAGTGTGCATTCTAAATTCTTTAAAAAGTCTCCATGAAATCCTTAAGCCAAATGCTCAACGGACATACTTTAATTAAATGACGATGACTCCCCTAAGAAACAGCAGTTTAATCTATTTTTTAATCTCTCTTTCAGTTTAACCAAATTTTTAGCTGAGGAGCACCTGCCATATACTTCTCTCCATACCCACAGCTATCTTCTCTCAGTCTGTTGCCTCCTTGCAACACCTCTTTTCAGTTGAGGGTGCCCAGTGGGAGCAGCTCCCCACCAAGGTGACGAGAAGCCTTGCCCACTGTCCTTCCTCAGCAGACATCACGTCCCCCATGGGCAGTCTGAGCCCAGGGCCAGCAAACGCCTCGCCTCCCCGGGAAACTGGGAAACTGAAGGCAGAGGGTTCCTCTTCCGGCGTGTGAGGCAGTACCCACCTGCTTCTTGGGTACAGTGTGAGGACTTCACCTTTAAGACAGAGGAGAGAAAATCCCTTTTCTTGCTCCCGGTATCTGTTCATGTCAGAGGTCCCCCTCTCCTGCCTGAAATTTCTTGAAATTGGTGCCAAAGGGAAAGAAGAAAGGAACCAACAATTTGGCCTTTATTTCGTACCTATAAGCTCCGTGGCTAAGTATAAGGTTGCTTAAAATAGAGGAAAAATCACTTAGTTCTGTGGGATAGTTTGAAAAAAAAAATAAGCCTGAGTTTTTAATGAAAGTCTATTCATGCCTTCAGGAATTTACCCTGACAGGCAGGGAGGTCCAAGGAGCTAATCGCAGGGGAAGAGTCTTCCACCCCCTGATCAAAGGCTAGAAGCATGCAGGATTGAAAGAGAAAATCTGGGCTAGAAAAGGCAGAGTGAGGTACTTAAAACATGGGTGATTCTGTGCATGTGAGGATGCTGACTAAAAAAGTGAATTGATCATCTTACTAGTATTTGGACTCTGTGCTATATGTTTCTCCAAAATTCCAAGCCATATAGTTTAGCATAATCATCCCCTTGACCACTGAAGAATGGCTGTCCTGATGACAGACTTCACTAACAAACTGTGGCTGCCCCAGGGGCACATTGTTCCAGAACAGTCAGAGTCCTTTAGCAGGCAGCCCACAGCCAAGAGCATTTGATGGCAGAGAAGCAGGATTCTGCCTCAGCCACCTCCAAAACCAGTCTAGCCCTTGGCGCGAAGACCAGGGCAGCGGTGTCTGCTCCTGGGAATGACACGGTCAGTGGGTCTGGCCAGCATTATAGCTCTGGCTATCCCAGGAGCAGGCCACAGGAGTCAGAGCCCCGAATGCTGACTTGTCACAATTGACCACAGAGGGAAGGCTCTCTGGTGGTGGAGACTTAAAATTATATGTATTCCATAAACATGAACGGAAATAGCAGCCACCATGGAGACGAAATGGCCCGGCCCCGTTGTGACCCCTGTGCCTCCCGGGCCAGGGAGCAGGGAGCAGCCCCGTGGTCGTCCACAGCTCAGGAGGGAAGGCTCCGTCTTCCATGCCTGTGATTCATCCTGCTCGTCAAGCCATTAAGGGGAGACGCAGGTGAGGTTAAGCTGTGATTCGGGGAAGCAGTGCAGCAAGGCCAGAAATAGCCATTCACACAGCTTTGTGTGTAATGAAAAGTCTAACTTCTGAAATTAAAAGTTGGGTAATTATTTTTTATTTTTTTGAGGTACCAGGGCCTGGGATTGAACCCAGGACCTCATATGTAGGAAGCTAGCGCTCAGCCACTGAGATATACCAGCTCCAAGTTTTTTTCTTTGTGACTTTTTTTAAATCTTTGTTAGTTTTTATTATGGTGACATATATATAACACAAAATTTCCCATTTAAACTATTTTCAAGTATGCAATTCAGTGGTATTAATTATATTCATAGTGTTGTGCTAGCATCACCACCACCCATTACCAGAACATTTTCATTACCCCAAATAGAAACTGCACCCATTAAGCAATAACTCCCATTCCCCCCTCACCCTGGTCCTTGATAACCTCTAACCTACTTTGTCACTATGGATTTGCTTATTTGAGATATTTAATATAAGTGAGGTCATACAGTGTCCTTTTGTGTCTAACCCATTTCACTCAACATAGTGTCTTCAAGGTCTGTCCATGTTGTAGCATGCATCAGAACTCCATTCCTCTTCATGGGCAAATAATATCCCATTGCATGGACATAACCACATCTTTTTCATCCATTCATCTAGTGCCTTTTTCCAGGTTCTTATTCTGAAATACTTTTGAACTTACAGGGTAGTTGGAAAAGTAATGTAAACCCTATACAATAAACTCCAACACACTCCTACCCACCCCAGACACCTAGATCTACCAATTTTAATTTTTGCCACATTTTCCATTTCATTCTCTCTTCTGTCTGTCCATCTATTTATCGATCTTATTTCTGAATATGAGAATGTATACATCATTCCCCTTGAACACTTAATACAACCATGTACATTTCCAAAGAACAAGGATATTCACTTATGTCAACACCTTAAATGCAATTATCAAATTCAAGAGATGTAACATTGATATAAAGTTTATAGTCTGTATTCCAGTGTTTTCATATCCCAATAAGGTCCCTTTGAGCCTTTTCTCACCAGATCCTATCCAGGGCCATGTATTGCATTTAAATGTCATTGTCTCTTCAATTGATGTTTTTTAAAATTGTGAGAACATATATACAACATAACCCACCCCTTGTGACCATTCCAAGGATACCACTGGGTGGGCTTCATCTCATCCATGATCTCGTGGTACTATGACAACCTCCCATTACTAAAACATCCCCATCTCGTCCAGCAGAACCCCTCCACCCCCTATGTAGTAACTTTCCCTTCCCATGCCATCCCTCCATGCCAACCTTGACTCTAGTTTCTGTCTCTGTGAGCTTTCATGTTCTTTGTTATTTTCTTGGTAGTTACCATGGGTCTCAAAATTGACATCTTAAACCTACAACCATCTCGTTTGCTCAATTTAACTTTGATAGTATACACAAACTATGTCCCTATACCTCTCTGTCCACCACCTGTGTATAGTTCTTGTGACAACTTTACATGTTTGAGTCCAAAACCACCTATTTATCATTACATTTTAGGCATTTTCCCTTTAAATCCACTAGTAAGTAAGAAGTGGAATTACAAGGCAGAATGCAATAATGCTGGTGTTAGTCTTTACCCATGCTGTTACTCTCACCAGAGATCTTTATTTTCTTTTTGTAGCTTCCTTTGATTGTCTGTTGCCCTTTCCATTCAACTCACTGAACTCTCTTTAGCATCCCAAGTGGTGGTGCACTCTCCCAGCTTTTGTTTATCTGGGAATGTCTTAATCTCTCCATCATTTTTGATAGACAGTTTTGCTAGATACAGATTTCTTGGTTGGCAATTTTTTTTTGCTTTCAGCTTTTTAAATATGTCATCCCACTGCCTTCTTGCCTCCATGGTTTCCAATGAGAAATCAGCACTTCATCATAGTGAAGCTCACTTGTATGTGCCATGTTGCTTCTCTCTTGCCGTTTTCAGAGTTCTTTATTTTTGGCAATTGACTATTTGATTAAAATATGCCATATCATGGATCTATTTGGATTTCTCTTGTATGGGGTTTGTTGAGTGTCTTGAATGTGTATATTCATGTCTTTCTTTAAATTTGGGAAGTGTGCAGCCATTATTTCTTTGAATATTCTCTGTGCCCCTTTTTCTCTTTCTTATTCTCCTAGGATTCCCACAATATGTATATTAGTATACTTGATGGTGTCCCACAGTTCCTCAGTCTGTGTTCAGTTTTCTTCATTAACTCTTCTTTTTTTCATCAGACTGGATGATTTCAATTGTATTATCTTCAGATTCACTGATCATTTCTTCTGCTAGCTCCAATCTGCTGCTGAACACATCTATGGAACTTTTTTCTAATTATCTTTTTTTAAAATTAATAGATCACACAAAACATTACATTACATTAAAAAATATAAGAGGTTCCCATATAACCCACTCCCCACCCCCACATCCCCATCATTTTTTTACTGTATTTTTTTGAAGATACATAGATCACAAAAAAAATGTTACTTTAAAAAATACGAGGTTTCCATATATCCCTCCACCCCCCCGACCCCACTCCTCCTACATCAACAACCTCTTTCATCACTGTGACACATTCACTGCATTTGGTGAATACATTTTGGAGCACTGCTCCACCACATAGATAATAGTTTACATTCTCCCCCAGCACATTCAGTGGGTTATGGCAGGATATGTAATGCCCAGCATCTGTCCCTGCAATATCATTTAGGACAACTCCAAGTCCCAGAAATGCCCCCAAATCACATCTCTTCTTCCCTCTCTTCCCCAGCTTCCCTGCCCTCAGCAACTCCCATGGCCACTTTCTACATATCAATGCTACAATTTCTCCCATTACTAGTCACAATAGTTCTGTAGTAGAATATCAGTAAGTCCACTCTAATCCATATTTTATTCCTCCATCCTGTGGACCCTGGGATGGTGATGTCCACTCCACCTCTAGATCAAGAGGGGCCTTAGATTCCACATGATGATGGATGCAATTCTGCTTGCATTTGTAGGCACTCTCAGTTCCCTGGTGTGGTGGTTGACCATCTTCACCTCCCTGTTAGCTGACCTGGGTAAGAGCAACGAACCAGAGAATAGGAGTTACAACTCTCCTGAGGCTCAGGGCCCAGCTGACACATGGACAGTCCAGAGATTCAAGTCTCCTGGGTATGCACCAACCCTAGTGCCAACCACAGCTTCAGTAAAAGTGACAGAAGAGGCATGTGTAGAAAGGTCACATCTGAGTCCAGCTCCATCACATTCAGGAACACAGATTCCAAAGTTGGGTCAACTGACATAGCACTGAGCTCCAGAGTCATCTGCCATGACCACAGAACCTGTGGGTTTCTGTAGGCCCTCGGGAACCAGTACCTGGGGTTGTATCTATTTTGGCTTTCTCTAGGGTCTTGCCAAGGTGTGTATAAGCACAACCTCTATGATGACCTCCCGATGCTTTTTTGAAGACTCACAGCCATATAAACTCATCTGTCTTTGCCATTTCCCCCTTTAATTCAAGGTCCAAAAGCAGTTTTTAGCACATGATCCTACATGTAGGCTGACATATTCTGCTGGTCTGAGTTTACCGTTTTATTCAAGGTCTCTTTCTAGTTGCATCACTAGTTAGTGATGTACACTGTACAATTTTCTAAATTTTTGTTACCTTATGTTTTACATTATGGTTTACATTTTAGCCTGTAGACTTTTATACATTTTTGGTGTAATTTAGCATGTCCTATATCCATCATTGCATGATCTTGTGGAACACTTCCATTGCCCCCCAGTTACCCTGCTTCCATCTATTCTATACCTCTCTCCCCCTCCACTCAGGGCCCAGGTGACAATCAATCTTCACTACTTGAAGGACAAGATTCACAGATACTTGCAACAATGCTGAGGGCTTGACATACTAGACTGCCCTAACCCATTGAGAGCCACCAATTCTCTCGAGAGACACAATTATTCCCTCTGTTTGAGAACATCAGGCCTCCCCAGGATGTGGGTACACCTTCAAAATCATTGTATAGTTCTTCACCCAATGACATAAAAAACAATGACAAAATGAACACTCACACACTCCCTAGAAGCCTGCCTCTGTGCCAGATGCCCTCTCTTAAGCATCATAAACAGGTAATCCTTCCTTATTATATTTTCTAAAGTGTTTTCTCAACATTATAGTTTCAACCACATACCTGACAATCTACCATGTTCAAATGATCCCCCCAGCCTTCCCCCCAATTCCTTGGGCCATCTGACCCATCCTCCCAACCCAAGCCCCCCCTCAAGCCTGCAAAGCCCCACCCAAAGGTATCCCTATGCCCCCATCTTATCCCTTCCCTGTACAAATCTTACCTCCAGCTTATCATAGATTTCACCCATGTAGGCGTCAGCTTGCAAACTTCCCTCACCCCCATCCAACTTCCTTTAAGCCTATCATCCAGTCTCTAGCTTTCTGAGACAGCTTGGTTTACTTATTTCATGTCAGAGAGGTCATGTAGTATTTGTCCTTCAATGCCTGGCTTGCTTCACTCAATATAATGTCCTCAAGATTCATCCGTGTTATCCCATGTGTTTGTTCTGTATTCCTTCTTAAAGCTGAGTAGTATTCCATTATATGTATATACCACATTTTGTTTATCCATTCATCTGCTGATGGGCATTTGGGTTGATTCCAACTTTTGGCAATAGTGACTAATGCTCAATCAATATTGGTGTGCATATATCGGTTTGTGTCCTTCTTTTCAGTTCTGGGTATATACCCAGCAGTGGAATTACTGGGTCATATGGGAAAGCTATAGCTATTTTTTTTTTTTTGAGAAAGTTCCAAACTGTCCTCCAGAATGGCTGGACCCTTCTGCATTCCCACCAGCAGTGGGCGAGTGTTCCTATTGCTCCACATCCTCGGCAACACTTGTAGTCTTCTGAGTTTTTTTTGATAGCCGCCAGTCTTATGGGAGTAAGATGGTCTCTCTTGCAGTTTTGTTTTGCATTTCCCTAATAGCTAGTGATTTTCAGCATTTTTTCATGTCCTTTTTTGCCACTTGTATTTCTTCTTTGGAGAAGCATCTGTTCAAATCTCTTGCCCATTTATTAAATGGGTTGTCTTTTTATTTTTGAGATATAGGAGTTCTTTATATATGCAGGATATCAGTCTCCTATTAGATACATGGTTTCCAAATATTTTCTCCCATTGTTTAGGCTCTCTTTTCACTTTCTTGACAAACTCCTTTGAGGTGCAGAAGGCTTTAATTTTGAGGGAGTCCCATTTATCTATTTGTTCTTTTGCTGCTTGTGCTTTGGGTGTGAAGTTCATGAAGCCATTTCCTATTACAGGGTCCTGTAGATGGTTCCCTACCTTCCTTTCCAAAGTCTTTATGGTCTTGGCTCTTATATTTAGGTCTTTGATCCATCTTGCATTGATTTTTGTATAAGGTGTGAGATGGTTATCCTCTTTCATTCATTTGCATATAGATATCCAATTCTCCAGGCACCATTTGTTGAAGAGGCCATTCTCTCCCAGTTGAGTGGCCTTGGTGGCCTTGTCGAGTATCATATGACTGTATATATGAGGATCTATATCAGAACTCTCAGTTTAGTTCCATCAGTCAATGTGTCTATCCTTGTGCCAATACCATGCCATTTGCACTACTGTGGCTTTGTAGTATGTTTTGAACTCAGGTAGCATGATTCCTCCAATTTCGTTTTTCTTTTTCAATATGTCTTTGGCTATTTGGGGCCTCTTTCCTTTCCAAATAAATTTGATAGTTAGTTTTTCTAGTTCATTTAAAAATGCTGTATTCATTTTTACTGGGATTGCATTCAATCTGTAAATTGGGTTTGGTAGGATAGACATCTTAATAATATTTAGTCTTCCTATCCTTGAACAGGGAATATTCTTCCATTTATTTAGGTCTTCTTTGATTTCCTTGAACAGTGTTGTGTAGTTTCCTGTGTATCAGTCTTTTACATCTTTAGTTAAATTTATTCCTAGGTATTTGATTTTTTTATTTACTATAGTAAATGGTATCTTTCTTTATTTCCTCTTCAGATGACTCATTATTGATGTACAGAAATGCTACTGAGTTTTGCACATTGACCTTATAACCTGTGACTTTATAAGTTCTAGAAGCTTTGTTGTAGACTTCCCAGTCTACAACAAAGGATCATGTATAGGATCATGTCATCTGCAAATAGTGAAATTTTGACTTCTTCCTTTCCAGTTTGGGTGCCTTTTATATCTGGTTCTTGCCTCAGTGCTTGAGCAAGTACTTCTAACATGATATTAAATAGAAGGGGTGATAGCAGGCATCCTTGTGTTGTTCCTGATCTTAGAGGGATAGATTTTAGGATTTCACCATTGTAAATGATGTTAGCTGTAGGTTTGTCATATATACCCTTTGTCATGTTCAGAAAGTTTCCTTCTACTCCTATCTTTTGCAGTGTTTTTATCAAGAAAGGGTGCTGTATTTTGTCAAATGCTTTTTCTGCATCTATAGATATGATCATGCAATTTTTTTCATTCAATCTGTTTATGTGGTGTATTACATTAATTGATTTTCTTGTGTTGAACTACCCTTGCATACCAGGAATGAAATCCACTTGGTCACGGCATATAATTCACTTAATGTGTTGTTGAATATGATTAGCAAATATTTTGTTGAGGATTTTTGCATCTTGGTTCATTAGAGAGGGTGGTCCGTAATTTTCCTTTCTTGTGGTGTTTTTGTTTGGGTTTAGTATTAGGGTAATGTTGGCATCATAGAATGAGTTAAGCAATATTCCTTCTATTTCAATTTTTTGGAAGAGGTTAAGCAAGATTGGCATTAGTTCTTTCTGTAATATTTGGTAGAATTCACCTGTGAAGCCATCTGGCCCAGGGCGTTTCTTAGTTGGGAGGATTTTAATGACTGATTCTATCTCTTGTAATTGGTTTGTTGAGATAGTCAATTAGTTCTTTCGTCAATGTAGGCTGCTTATGTGTTCTAGGAATTTGTCCATTTCCTCTGAATTGTCCTTCTTGTTGGAATATAGTTTTTCAAATTATCCTCTTATAGTAGTCTTTATTTCTGTGGGGTCAGTGGTGATTTCCCCTTTCTCATTTCTTATTTTGTGTATTTGCATGGTCTTGTTCTTTTTCTTTGTTAGTCTAGCTAAGGATTTGTCAATTTTATTGATCTTCTCAAAGAACCAGCTCTTTTAGTTTTTCAAGCACTGTCTTATTTTCTATTTCAATTAGTTCTGCTCTGATCTTTGTTATTTCTTTCTTCTTCCTTGGGGTTAGTTTGTTGTTTTTTGATTAGTTCCTCCAAGTATACAATTAGGTCTTCAATTTTAGCTCTTCTTTTTCAATATGAATTTATGGCTATGAATTTCCCTCTCAGTACAGCTTTTGCTGCATCCCGTAAGTTTTCATATGTTGAGTTATCATTTTCATTAGTTTCAAGGTGGTTATTGATTTCTTTTGAGATTCCCTCCTTGACCCACTGTTTTTCTAAGAGTGTGTTGTTTAATTTCCATATTTTGGTGCCAAATCTGGGTCTCTGGCTCTTGCAGATTTCCAGCTTCATTCCACTATAATCAGAGAAATTATTTTATATGACTTAAATCTTTCTGAATTCATTGAGTCTCTGTGCCCTAGCATGTGGTCTATCTTGAAGAATAATCCATGTGTGCTTGACAAGAATGTATATCCTGCTGTATTTTGGTGTAATATTCTGTATATGTCTATTAGATTCAGATCCTGTAATATATTATTTAACGTCTTTGTTTCTTTATTGATTCTCTTTTGAGAAGTTCTTTCCAGTGGTGATAGTGGTATATTAAAGTCCACCCACTATAATGGTAGAGGCATCTATTCCGTCCCTCAGTTTTTCCAGTGTTTGCCTCACGTATCTGGAGGCACCTTTGTTAGGGGCATAAATGTTTATGATTGTTCTTTCTTCCTGAAAGATCATCCCTTTCACTAATATGTAGTGTCCATCTTTGTCTCTCACTATAGTTTTGCATTTAAAGTCTATTTTGTCCAATATTAATATAGCTACTCTTGCCCTTTTTTGGTTACTGTTTGCCTGTAACATTGTTTTCCAGCCATTCACTTTCAATCCCCTTGATTCCCTGGGTCTAAGATGTGTTTCTTGTAGACAGCGTATAGATGAGTCATATTTCTTTATCCAGTCTTCCAATCTGTATCTCTTAGCAGTTGAGTTTAATCCATTGTCATTCAGTGTTACTACTTTCAAGGAATTACTTACATTAGCCATATTTTCTTTGGATTTGTGTTTGTTATATTTGATTTTTTTTTCTCTATTGGCCTTTTTAGTTGTTCTTTCACTCTCCTCCAACTCTGTTTTTCCTAATTTTTTCTTTCCTCCTGCAGAACTTCCTTTAGTATTTCTTGAAGGGCAGGGTTCTTGTTGGCATACTCGCTTAGTTTCTGTTTATCTGTGAATATTTTGAACTCTCCATCATTTTTGAATGCTAATTTAGCTGGGTAGAGTATTCTTGGTTGGAAATATTTTCTTTTAGTACCTTGACTATGTCACACCACTGCCTTCTTGCCGCCATGGTTTTAGATAAGAAATCAGCACTTAGTCTTATGGAGCCTCCTTTGTGTGTGATGGTTCTCTTATCTCTTGCTGCTTTTAGTATTTTCTCTTTGTCTTGTGCATTGGATAATTTCACAAGTACATGTCTTGGGGTAGGCCTGTTGGGATTTATGCTGTTTGAGGTGCATTGTGCTTCCTCAACATGTACATCCATTTGCCTCAATAAGTTTGGGAAGTTTTCAGTCATTATTTCCTCCAACACCCCTTCTGTCCCCTTTCCCTTCTCTTCTCCTTCTGGGATTCCTATAATATGCATGTTTGTGCATTTTGCATTGTCATTCAGGTCCCTAAGTCCCTGCTGGATTTTTTCCATCTTTTTATCAATCAATTCTACTATCTATTTGATTTCAGATGTACTGTCTTCCACATCACTAATTCTTTCTTCTGCCTGTTCAAATCTGCTCTTATTTGCTGAGACTATATTTTTGATTTCTTGAATTGTGCTGTTCATCACCATCATATCCGTTATCTTTTTGTGTATGATTACAGTTTCTTTTGTATGCTCTCCTAGTGTTTTCTTAATATCCTTAATCTCTTCCTTCAGTTCATTAAATTGCTCTATGATATAGGTTTTGAGAACTTTGATTAGTTGTTTGATGTTCCACTCCTCTTCCTGGTTTTTTGTTTGTTCATTGGATTGGGCCATGTTTTCCTTATTATTGGTATGGTTTGCAGTTTTTGTTGCTATCTGGTCATCATTTTATCTTGACAGGTTTATTCAGTTGATTAGCTTCTTCATCTGGTCTCAGGGTTTATTTGTTTTTGTGTGTGTGTTAAGTCTTCTCTTTGTCACTTTGTTCTTCTTCTTCTATTTCCTTGTTGTTGGCTAAAGTTCCCTTGAAGGAAAATATTACTGTCAGAGAAAGGAAAAGGGGTAAGGAAAAAAAGTATAGTAGTAGTATTGATAGTAAATGTTAGCAGAAGAACCATGTGGGATCTAAGAAAATAGATATTAAACTCATGTAAGCTGTGTAGAGTTATAAGAGTAAAAAAGTGAGTACCTATAATGAGATAGTAAACTAATTATAAGAAAGAATATAATATGAATTAAAAGGCCAGTGTGGTCAGGAGAGAGGGAAAGAGAAAAGAAAGGACAATAATATAAAGAGTGAATAAAAGATAGAAAACAGAATAGAGGTATTAGAGATAAAGAGTCAGAAAAATTGGTGGCTAAGCAAAGAGAGGTGGAATGTAAGAGAAACAATAAACTATTGAGGATAGAAAGAGGTAGAGAAAAGGGGATAGCATTGGTAGCCAAAATCAGTACACACAGAAAAGAGGAAATCAAGGATGAGGAAGCACAACAAATAAGAAATGCTACCTGCAGCACCTAATGTAAAAAAAAGAAAAAAGAACAAATAAAAGGGAGAAAAAAGCAAGAAGAAGAAAAAGAAAAGAAAAAAGGACCACGGGGGGATAAAGAGGAAGGAAAAGCAAGGAAACAAACCAACAAAAAAGACCAGACAAGGCCCCAAGTAAGGAATCCTCTTTGTAATTGAATAAACTGCTTATTCCCTTCTCCCTTCCTCACTTCCCTCTCTTCCAAGACAGCAGGAAGGCTGTGTGAGGGCTCCTGTAGGAAATTCAAGTGGGACCCTGGTGAACCAACTCACCTGAGAAAATAATGTCTCTTAATTTCTTGAGAGAGCACCCACCCCTTGCCAGGAACCCTAAATATGCCATTGGAAGCTTGTAAAGCACGTCCTACTGTCCCTCTCCCTTAGGTGTGTTACAAGGGGGCTAGTCAATTTTTTGACTCCCCCTTCTCCCAGACCAAGTTTCCTATCCCAGGCTATTTAGGTAAATCGGGCTCTCTGCAGATTCGCCTCTCCTTTCTTCCTAGGTTCTCCCCAAGCCAGATGGTATATGCTCCTCCAAGCTAAAAAAAAAGGCGGGGAGGTGACCAGAAAATTGAACCTGCACTCCTCGGTCCCCTCTGCGCCTCCCACCAAAACCCTCCCACTCCCGTAGTCAGACCAGATGACTAACAGATTCCAGGGAGTGCTGGGTTCAGGAAACAGAAGCCCAGGATAATTCAGCTCGGGGACGTGGGACTGTGGAATGTGGGTTACAGCGGTTCAGGGAACACAGGCTTCGGGATCACGCGCTTGGGGGACACGGGGCTCGGGAACGCTGCCACTCGACCGGCAGCTTTCAGGGAACACTGCGGCCCTCGGCCTTAGAAGAAGGGTTTTGCCTTCCCACAGCTTCCAGCTTCAGTGTTAGAAACCCAGTTTTACCTTGAGCAGGCACTCCTTTTGTCTCAGTCTCCGCAGATCGACGTCCAGACACTTCCTGCTTTGTAGGTGCGCGAAACAGCCTGCTCTGGCAGGATTCTGTCCCCACTCAGCCGGTCCGTCGCAGGAGAGATGACAAGGTGTACTTACCCGGATGCCATCTTGTGCCCCCTCTATGGAATTTTTAATTTCAGTTACTGTGGTCTTCAGCTATATTGGGTGCCTTTTATAACTTCCATCTTTCCTTTGATATCCTCTCTGTATTCATCTGTCCATTTCCATTAGTTCTTTGTCCGATGTTTTCCTTTAGCTCTTTGAGCATATTCAGGACTATCTTTTTAATGTCCCAGGTCTGGTCCTCTTCATTGATGGTTTAATATTTTTGTTTGCATGGATCATCATTTCTGTTTCTTTGTATATTTTGTAACCTTTTGTGGAAACCCGGACATTTTGATATTTTAATGTGGTATCATTGGAATTTAAACCCTGGGGCATCTCTTCCTTATGCCTATATCCAGCTGGTGTTAGGACAAAGCTTTCCTTGAATGCCATGAGCTAAGCAAAAGGAAGGGAGGGCTGGAGGGAAGAGGAAAATACCTGTCCCATTCTTCACCAATTGACCTAATCAGGTGCTCTCCTTCTCGGCGGGCTTCTCCATACCGTGAGTCAAGAGAGCAGCCCAGGCCAAGCCCAGGGAGGCCCTAATTCTTCCTTGGGCAGGCATCTCGTCTTCCCATGGGCATGTGCGTGTGGCCCTAGGAGTCACCTCCACACACCCGTTCACGCAGTTCCCAGTACCCCCAGGAATCCATCTTCCCACGTCCCCAGCCCTGCGCGGGGAGCCCTGCAGCCAGCCGGCCCTTGCCCCCAGCACCTCCTCCTCCCTCAGAGTTCCGTAGGAGAGCTTGGTGAGCAGGCGAGGCCGCAAGCAGATGGGGCGAGACCTCCAAGCGCCCAGCCCGGGCACAGGGTTGCTCTGCTCCCCCCAGGCCCTGCACCAGGGATCCACGCCCGAGCACTGGCGCTCCACTTGGAGCTGGAGTGAGGGTGGGCGGCGGGTCTGACTAGGGCACCTGGAGGGCCTACCACTCTTACGCAGCCTTTTTTCTTGCTTCGGCACTTAACCTGTTACTGTAGTCCTTTACCCTTGTTTCTGAGGAAGCTGTTTCTGCCAGTGCTTGCGGGTTGATCAAAGCCTCTGCGCAGGCATCGAGCGCTGAAGAGCCTCTCTGTGCCAGTTTGACTGGAGCGTGAACTCCAGCCCCTTTTTCTTTTCTCTTATTTATGTAGCAGTTTTTAAGCACTGATGTGCATCACCATCACCTGAGGACCTTGTTAAAAGGAGACCGGGGCATAGTTAGGTCTCTTGGTTTGTATGGAAAAAGGAGGTAGAATCCATTTACTTGCCTCTGTCATCTACTGACCATAACAGAAGAACTTTGTTAGGTCACTGAATCATATCTGCAAGTTCCTGAGATTACTACCAAAAAGATTTCTCAGTAGAAAGTTTGAAAACAAATAGGCCCACACTGCATCTCCATGTCCAATAAGCCTCCACGGCGGTTCTGTGCACATACAGAGAACAACCGTTTCTTGGATGCGGCAGATAGTTGAGGTGTGCAATGTTTTCAGCAAGAAAGTGCCCCCTCTTAAGGTGCTTATGCTTTGCTGGGTATTTGGTGTACCTGATCTGTAAGGGTCTTGATGGATGCGTCAGACGCTAAGGTCCTGCTTTGTGCCGAGCGGGTGTTGAGTTCCGTCCGTGTAACGTATGTGGCCCCCTCCCCTCCCAGCTGACAAAGTGGGTCGAACGGGGCTTAGCCCACTGAGCAGAGGTGGACAGAGAAGGGAAACTATATTGTACACATACTCGGATGAGCTTTGAGGCTTATGAAAAAAAGTTTTCTTCAAACACGAAATAAATCTAGCTCATTTTTGTACCTTGAAGAAATCTCGTGGTAACTATTAAAAATATAGATACTACTATAAAAACGCAAAACCCTACAACAGTCAAATTATAGGCAGACACAGAAGAACATGCTAGAAGTTGAGAATTCACTGTTCACCTAATTTTGGGAGCACATGAAAAGTTTCCATATCCTTAAAGAAGATAGAAATTTGGCCCAGTATACAATATATGAAATATGAGCCAGCTCACATTCCTGGGATAGTTACAAGTCAAAAGGTTTTATTACAGAGTTTATAAAGCAGTTGCATGTACCCTTCTTTGGGTCTGAAGAAAGAGAAAAGCCAGTAACTAATAGTTGAAATAGCAGAGTAATGATGGAGGCTATGACCTGCAGCTGAGCTCATCCTACTTGTGATTTGAATCTTATGTGGTAATGTCCCCAATTGAAATTCTCATGGACTAGAGGTCTGAATATTTCCTAATATCCAGCCTAAAAATCAGAGTAAAAAACCCCCATGGTTTTCAGTTGTATGGTTTATGAGCAACACAGAGACGAAGCTTATTTTAGAGTCTGTAGTCATTACAATAATTACAACAATAAAGCACCTAATGTTTATGTGCTGCCTTGTGGTTTATGAACCCAGAAACCTTATTATCCCAGTGAAGTGGGATCAGATAAAAGAGGGTCCTGGAGTTCTTAGCAGCTGGCCACGATCACACCCAACTGGTGGGTAGCAGTCCCCTCTCAAATTCACATCCAGGGCGCCCCACCCCCCATATCAAAACTGCCTCCCCGAGTTATGCAAGTCCTCACAACGTCTAAATGAAATCTGTAATTCAGCAAACAGTGGTGGATGCTGGCTTCAGATTCCAAGCACTAGCTGCACGTTTGTCACTATGTCCCTCTTTGGGCAGCAGCAGATATTTCCTTTTCAAGGCAGCCAGACGCTATGGGGATGATAGGAGCAGAGGGCGGTGGCCACTACCTGTTTGAATCAGGACATAAAATACAAAAAAGTCAAAGGAGCAAGGAAATATCCTGCGTATTTGCTTATACACCCCAAATTCACTATGTAATTGCTGGTACCACTTCTATTTTTGTACTTAGGATTTTAGGTTTTGCACTGTTCTCCTTTGAGCAAGGAAGGGAGGGGGCATTTTAAGTACATATCTGGGTACAGAAAATCATATGCTTCTACTTTAACTGGAAGGATTTAAACAAGGGTGCAGTTCTGAGGCAAGCTTTAAAACTACACTTCTCATTTCGCCAGGACTTAGGGGGAAAGAAGCTTTGATTTTTTTTTTCTTTTTTGTACCTGTATAACAATGGTAGTAGGACCACTGTCATTGAAAAATCTTGAAATGGATATAAAATGGTGTCTGCTTTTACTGGCTTTGTAACCTTGGGCACATCCTCTTATTTAAGCCTCAATTCCCGTATTTATAAAATAGCTTTAATATTATGTATTGTTTATATAATAAGATTATTGTCATGAATTAAATGAGGTAATGCATAAAAAGGTCTTAGATTTTTCCTAGCGCATATTAAGCTGTTGTTGTTCTTGTCAGTGGTTTCCTTGACATTCTTCCCCACCTCCAAGAAGGAAAAAAATTTTTAAAAACCTACTCTTTTTAATATAACCTTGAGATTACCCACTAATTTTTTTCTTTTATCTTTACAAAAGTGTTACATATTATTTGTAATCAAATAATACCTTAATATTGCCTTTACTTGACTTTATATCAACATAAGGTAATGCTGGGGAATAGCAGCAACCTGTTATTTTATTATTTTTAGTATTTAATGACTCTTTGGCTTCCAGAAGAGGTGTCTAATGCTGTTCATTTCACTGGATTTCACCCATTCCCTGGAGAGCCATCAAAAGTAACTAAGAGCCTCTTTCTCTCATTCTATCAAGTAATGAGCTCACTGATAAGTTCTACTGCCAGTCTAATAGAAAGATCTGAGAATCAGAAAGCTTGGGCGCAAGTTCAGATTCACTATAACTCACTAGCACTGCAGCCCTGAACTTGCCGCTTAACCTCTCCCACACCCAAAGAACTGAGGTGTCAGCGGGGCCTCCTCTTCTGCCTTCATAGAACCACTGAAAGTTATTCTAAAATAGTAATGCTTTAGATCACTTAGTATCATTATGGCAGACTTTTCAATAATATAATTATTATTAATAATAGGGCCCAGGCCAGGGCAATAAGATCATAAATAATTCTTGGTGAAAACAAGTTAATTTTTATTTAAAAAAAAAAAAAAACCTTCTTTCACAGAGGCTAAACAATAGATACCATGTTTCTTCTATTTAAAAATAAAATGCTAATCTCACCACTTATTTTTAAAAATCCAATGCTTTTCCCCCTCACCATGTTAACATGAGCCCCCCACCCAAATTTAAAGTCCTAAAGCCCTTCCAAAGCCTCACTACTTCCTGTCCCCATGGATGTAGGATCATGAGAGCAGAGCCTAGACAGACAAGGGAGTCCAGATGGGAAGAACAATCAAGGAAGAGTCTGAAACAGGCAGTTCAGAACAGCACTGGACAGGTGGGGCTGTGGAGCAAGATGGCCCGGGGTCAAGCCCACACCAGCTCTGTGGCCACGAATAAGTACACCAACTTCTTTGTAAAATAGAAATAATAGCGCCTCTATCATAGGCTTGTTTTGTGAGGATCGTTCTTGTGCATAATAAATGTCACAGACCGTTAGCTCTCCTCCTCATCATCATGAGCATCATCAGACTTCAAGTTTTGCACGTTTTCTTGCAAGTGTGCTCGTTTTCTCAGGTCTAGAACAGACCGCTTGCCCTGCGTCCTGCACCATTACCCCGCCTGGGTGCCGAACCTCTCCTCCATTTCCCGTTCACCCGGCGCCGGCTACCCTGTAGTTTCAGAGATGCCCATGCACTTCCGGCTGCCTTTTCTGTCTTTGTGCTCCTGGAGCCTGTCGCAGTCCCCGTCCAATGGTATCCTGGTCGGCCAGCTCTCTAATAGCTCCGATTTGTCGTGATTGCCAATTTTGGTGGTGATTGCCAGGGTTACTAACTGGGCTGCCCAGCACCTGACTATTTTTCAGTCGCTCTCATGACCCTGAAGGAGCTGACTCCAGCACACACTGCCCTTCCCTGGGCACTCAGTCACTATGAGGAGCTTAATCAGTCAAGCAGGAGGCTTTGTCAAGCAGGACTAGCTATCCCACAACAGATAACGAAAATGACAAAATACAAAATGAAACGTGTGAGGGAAAGAGTGCAGCACAAGTAGTGTCTCATTTTAAATTCTGATTTTCCAAGGCATGGCAACATGAAATCACTTCTCTGCAATCAGATAAGAAATCAGTCCCATGACCATAGTTAGAAATCAGTTTCCATGCTAGTGATCCAAAAGTCCTTTATTTCTAGATAATTCTTCCCCAACCCACCCCTAGCTGCTTCTGGTACAATTCTAAGGGGCTTGCAGAAAAAGAGCTGGAGAGGGATAAGTTTTACGTGAGTTTACCCACCTGCCTTCCCTCCCTCCTCCTCAGTGGTGTGCTTTCCAGAATCCTGTAGTGTAGTTGTCTAAATGACAAGCCACCCTGGTGAAGGACCACCAGGTGACACGAGAAGCATCTTGTACCACCTCAAGTGCTTTCAGCAATCCCCAATTGCATTGGACTGGGAAAATTCTTTTCCCAAAATCTAGGTGAGGGAAACCCAAGTAATCATCGTTCAAAACATTTACTTTAGAGGACTGCATCGTGCCCACAGGCCTCAGCCTGGCCTTCTGTGGACAAGGCTGGCATCGCCAGTGCTCTTTCCGCTGGCCCTCTGTGCTCCCTAGTGCCGGGAGGCTGGGGCTCCTTGGGAATGTAAATGCTTCTCTCCTGCCTCCCACACCTGTCTCTGAAAATGACTTTCTCTCCCTCTGACCCTATGAGTGTGTGCACACACACGATGTCCTGCTCATGGGCATTACATACAGTGGACCAGGTCAGATGTCCATGAGAGCATACATTATTTCAATTTACAAGTTTTTAACAATCTTCCACCTATAGAGACCAATCCATAAAGTTCCAGCCTCAGTCACTAGCCACTCAGAGAACACAGACTAGCCAGGAGCCTTCGAGTGAGAATGTGGATGGTTCTTTCCAGGATTTACAGCAGAGCTTAGTCTCGTTGGTCATTTCAGGGTAATGATGGCAGCTTCCTCTCTCAGCCCCATTAAAATGCTCTCAAAAACTCAGAACTGAGGAGAACTGAAACACCAGCATAAGTTTGGAGGTAGAGGACAGATGAGCAGGTAGTAAGGAAGATAGAAGATACTATAGTAGAAGCTCTGAGAAACCTGATTCCCAGCTGGTACAGGGAAAAGCTGAGAGCTGAATCTTCAAGAGACTCAGGAACTGGGGGACACCAGGCACTTCTGAATAGGAGGTGATTGGGGAAAGTACTTAAAATAAGAATCAGGGGAAAGTCTGTTCAAGGGGCAGTTAGATTTCCAGCTTTCCAGCTTGTCTGCACGGCCAGGCACCAACTCCCCTACCTTGGCAAAGCTTGGGGTTTTTTTCTCTGCGGATGTGAGCAGGGGCTATAAGTAAATATATGCTCACCTGGTGCTGAGATCCCACACCCTGAATGTTAGAAGCCAAGTCTTCTTCCCTAGGGCAGGCAATAAGAAGAGTCCTCTCTGGGGAAACTGTCCAACTGACAACTGACAAGCCCCAGTCGTGTGCTCCGAGCTTCCTGTCAAGACTTTGGTATTCCAGTGTCCCACTCTAAACTAGGAGCTGGACTCAAGGTTGACCAGACAAGTGAGGAAACCCTCTAACCTGAAAGCTCAGACCAAAACAAAGAAAGCGGGAGAACAACTTGGAGGAAGCTATATAGGGAGAAGACGTCAAAAAAGTATTATTAACATCTTCTGGGAGACAGAAATACTGTAGCTACAAAACAGGAACAGGATGCTGTGTGTTAAAACCACAAACAAAAAACCTTATCGAGCAAAAAAGGGCTCTTGGAAAATGAGAGCATAAATGAAAAACTCAATAAAAGTTTCAACAGATAAAGATGAGGAACTCTCACATAGTGAAGCAAAAACCCACAGAGATGTAATAGAGAAATGATAAGAAAACTAGAGGAAGGGCCAGGAGGTCTGAGATCCATACAATAGAAGTTCTATAAAGACAGAACAGGAAAAACAAGCAAATCATCACTGAAATCAATTTTCCCAGTTCAAGGATGAAATCTTCCATATTGAATAGGTCCGCTGAGTACCCAGTAGTGGTTGAAATAGACCCACTTGTCTATAAAATCTCAGAAAACTGGGGGCAGAGAGAAAGATCCTACAAGCTATTGGAAAGAGAGACAGAGAGAGAGAAAATACAGGTCATATATGAAACATCAGGAGCCAAAATGACTTGTGACTTTCCAAAAGCAACATGAAAAGAATATTTGTTTCCCCCTAAAATCTCTTACACAGGCAATCTATCAAAGAGGTGTAAGGGTACAAGAAAGACCTGCTCAGCTATGCAAGGCCTCACAGAACTTATTTCCTTTAAACCCATTCTCAGTCAGCTACTGTAGAGTGTGTTTCAACAAAATGAGAGGGTAAACCAAGAAAAAGGGAGAAATCAAAATCCCCATTGGAGAGTGGGGACTGCATTCAGCACGGCAGGGCAAGTGAACAGCCACTCAGCATGGTGCCAGTAGAAGGCCTCTGGAGAGCCTTCCTTGGAGTAAGAGATACAGGATGCCAGGTGCAGCTACACATGCAGAGACCCAGCTGGTGAAGAGTTTGGAGTTGAATTCACAATAGGCACTTAGAATATAAGTAAGCAAAAACACAGGGCAGTTATGAACTCCAGGAAAGACAAAAAGTTGTGCAAGAAAACAAAAATAATCATGGCTTCCATGGCTTAGTGTTTCATTGTTAATCATAATAGTATCAACACCAATGATTGATTTCACCAAAATTACATTATCACAGTATTTGGAGAAGTAGGGGGCTTCAGAAGCATGTCCCTATGTAATGGGAAACTGAGGGGTGGAAATAAAAGCTAAATTCTGCTCTCTATAGTGAAAAACCAGTATGTCTTGTCCAAAACTAGAATAATCACAGAAAAATATGGAAGTAAATACTGAAATACTGAAAAGATTGGCAGGTCACCTCTGAGGAGGTGTGTTTGGGAGGGGATTCTGCTGTTGTACAAAATAGACCTTGTGGAAGTGAGTTTATACAGATGCATACCTTTAATAAGAGAAAAGCAAATCTTAGTGTTTTTTTTTTTAGAACATCCTTATTATTCCTCACTTCCCCCTCTGAGAAAGAATGCTATCTCCTCATAACATCTGACCCAGTGTGACACGTAGTAATCTTCACGGTGGGGTTAGAATACATTCACACGATGGGTTCATGAGATGAGCCGGGAAAGAGGGACAATCGGGAGCTAAATAAGTGAGCCGGGTGATGGACGGACGTCTTCCCCTGCCTGCCTGTGTCAGCTGAGGGACCTTTGGGTGGATGCGTTTCTCGTCGTGCCATCCTCCCCTCACCTCCTCCATGGTGAGGGTCTCAGCTCTCCACCAAGGAGCAAGGGCACAGGGTAGACAAAGGACCCAGGGGTGGAAGTAGCTTGGTACCAAGGGTAAACCACTTCTAGCTGGCCACCTGCTGATAGCATGGGGGAAAGCGCCTTTCTCTCCATCTTGAGCCCTGTTCTGGGAACCTC
The DNA here is from genome assembly GCF_030445035.2 of Dasypus novemcinctus. Lineage (NCBI taxonomy): Eukaryota > Metazoa > Chordata > Mammalia > Cingulata > Dasypodidae > Dasypus > Dasypus novemcinctus. Next base: position 127,249,506 of record NC_080682.1, read on the forward strand.
AGGCTCTTAACCATTCTCACTAGCATGCGTGTATGCAGCTAATTGGGTGGATTTTGAGGACTAGCAGTGGAGCCAAATGGTTCCTAGGCAGTTTTTGTGGCGGGATGTGTTCCAGGTTCAAAATAACCCACCTGCTAGCCCTCTTTGGAATCAGGGCTGCCCGTGGCTCATGTGTCCCCTGTTTCCCTAGGCTATCAGTGTACCTGTCTCTCACAGTTCACCGGGAGAAACTGTGAATCCCAGATCACAGCCTGCTTCCCCAACCCCTGCCGGAACGGAGGCTCCTGCGACCCGATTGGAGGCACGTTCATCTGCAGCTGTAAAGAAGGACTCACTGGGGTCACGTACGTAAGCTCCTGAGGCCGTCTTCCTCTAGGCTGCTTTCTGTTGCTAAGGAAAAACCAGGAAACAGCGACCTGGGAGAGAATCCTCACACTTACTTGTCAGGCCAGAGATTACTATCTTCAGTCTACAAAGAGTGCTTGCAAGCAACCAAAATGTTTACAGGAATTATTTCTGGGCAGTGGGGTTATCAGTGGTTTGTATTTTTTACTTCATACTTCTCTGCATTTTCAAATTTTTACATAATTACTGTATAATCTGTAACTAGGAAAACAATTCCTTTCAAGAAAGTCATCTATGCCACCTAATATTTCCAGTATAATGCTGAGGCAGATGTAAAAGCCTAAAACCCATTAACTGGACCCTGCTGCCCAACACCTTGTGATCACTCAGAAAACGAAACTTACCGTTCTTTGCAATCCTTTTTCCCCCAAGAAATGCGGAAAATTAAAATGTTAGCCAGATGGGAAAGAAATGTTTTAAGTTCCTAGTAAAATGGCACTTTCAGACGTCCTTGATGGTTTTAGAAGTATATATGTAATCTCAAGCAGGTGATATTCTAATTAGAGATCAGTCTTATGTCTTCATTAGAGCAAATCTCCTGAGGATTTTACTAGGAAACACTTAGCCAACTTTGAGTCATTGGCTGTAATTTAAAGTCATAAAGCTGCATTTATTTTTAAATACTCCATGATTCTGACTGAATTTCCGACTGACCTGGCCTCAGTCTGTTCCAATTAGGGGTGCTTGACTCCATTTTCAGAGGTGAAATACAAGAAGGTAAGTGGTCAGGCCTCTTAAATGAATGCCGCAGAACAACTAATGAAGTAGAGAGACTGGAAGAAGGAAAACAGGCTATGTTCTCCAACAATGATAAACTAAGAAAGAGGAAGACTGTACTGTTTGCCTGAGAATTATTCTCAAAACAAATAGTAGTCATGGATTGCTTTAAAGAGAATAAAATAGATTTTCTTAGAATGCTTAAGTAATTTTTTTCCTGATGTGTTAGCATTAGCTTTAAAAAAAAAATGGGATCAGGAAGATACCAGATATGCCACCTCCACTCCCACCTGCTCCCTGCCCGCCAGCTTCCCAGAGGGACTAAAAATTATTGTAACATTGGAGAAGAATGTCAAAACCGGACTCTTTCCTCTCTGGAAACCTCTTGACGGTTTTATAGGTTCAAACTCTTAATCTGCAATTCAGTGACTCCAAAAACTTCGAGAACTAAGAGGGGTTTTGCCTAAGTCAGGGTAGCAGCCCTGGACACAGTCTGTGAGAACCTTTCTAGTCTCCTCCCTCATTTGGTGGCCGTGGGCGCCACTGGAGAAGGACGTTGGGTTCCGGGCTCCAGCGCCCGCCCCGTGCCCGGCTGGAAGGCAGGTTCATAGGACACGCAGGCCTCAAGATGTAGGCACTGCAGCTCCTTCGCAAAGCCCAAAATGTTAAGCGCTGGCAGGCACTGGCCCGTGGGTCGAGTGCCACCTGCCACTCTCTGGGTAGGGGCGGGAGGTGGGAGGCGGCCCCGCGCCCTCGCCCCGCCGGGCCGTGCGCCCCGCTCCGCCCGCAGCCTCGGGCCCTCCGCGCGGCGCGCTGCAGCGGCCTTTGTGTTCCTCCCGCAGGTGCGAGGAGGACGTGGACGAGTGCGCGCGCGAGCGCTGCGAGAACGGCGGCGCGTGCGTCAACGTGTTCGGCTCCTTCCTCTGCAACTGCACGCGAGGCTTCGCGGGCGCGCGCTGCGGGCTGCGGCCCGTGCTGGTGCCCAGCATCCAGGCCGGCCACCCGTACGTGGGCCGCGAGGAGCTGCTGGGCATCGCCGGCGTGCTCGTGGGCATCTGCGCGCTCCTCGTGCTCTTCGTCGTCTTCCGCAAGAAGGTCTTCCGCCGCCGCGGCTCGCGCCACGACGCGGCGCTGGGCCGGGACCCCGCGGCCGCCGCGCTGCTGCGCAAGAGCAACGGCGCCTTCCGCGGCCTGCGCGCCGCCGGCGACGCGCGCAACCTCTACCAGGAGGTGGGGCCCCCGCAGGTGCCCGTGCGCCCCATGGCCTACACGCCGTGCTTCCAGAGCGAGGCCCGCGGCAGCCTGGACAAGGCGGCGGACGCGCTGGGCGGCGAGCTCCAAGAGATGACCACCTTTCACCCCGAGTCGCCCCGCGTGCGCACGGCCCGGCGGGGGGTCGTCGTGTGCAGCGTGGCCCCCAACCTCCCGGCCGTGTCGCCATGTCGCTCCGACTGCGACTCCATCCGGAAGAACTGCTGGGACGCGGGACCCGAGAGTGAGTCTGCAGGGCTGCGGCCTGTGTCCCCCTCCCGGGTGGCCCGGAGCCTGCTGTGGGTGGGGCACCGTGGAAGGAAAGGAAGGGATGGACAGAGGCCGCTCGTGGAGGGATTGCTGCCCGTGTCCGTTCCAGCATGGCATTGCGTTTCACACCGGCCTTGAGATGCGGCTCTCGTTCTCCTCTCCATGTACAGATGGCGGGCCTGAGGCTCAGAGAGGGTGGCACGATGTCCAGGGCCGCACAGCTAGGGGGAAGGGTCAGGACTGGCATCAGGTCCCTCCTACCCGTAGCATGTCTCTGGGCACTAGCACCAGCAGCATATACACCGGAAGCAGGAGGACAGAGTATGGCAGGCCTTGGAAGACCTGAGGAGCAGAGGGGCATTGGATCGGGGTCTGGGGAGAGGAGGGCACTGCGCACAGAGGGCCCCGTGGTCAGAGGAAAGCAAGGTGGTGAGACCAGAGTGGCCCCCGAGCGGGCTCCGGCCAGGTGGTGGCTTTCCTTTTGGGGGCCTCACCCAGCAGTGTGCCAGGCATAGGGAGGAGCTGCAGATGCCAAGGCCCCGTGTGGAAGAGCTGGGCACGGGAAGAGCAGGGAGGTCCATGGAGACGGCTCAGCGAGCACCAGGGAGGACGACCCTGTGCAGAGCAGCACCCTGGCGGGCTCCTAAGGAGGCAAATGGCACGATCTCAGTTGTGTTTTTAATAAATTGACTCTGGCGGATCCACGGCTAAGAAATTAAGGAAATTAAGTCCAAAGAAAGAAGGACGCAGAGGCCGGTAAGGTGGCCGCAGTGAGCCAGGAAGTGAGAGGTGGTGATGGCGTTCCCTGCCCCAGCGTTCGTCAGGACGAGGCCTGCACGCGGCTCGTCATCAGACAGGTGTCCTTAAGTCCTGGTGACACCCTGGGCAGCAGGAGATTCCGGCGGCAGTGGTGACTGCTGTCGACTCGGGTAGAGGGCTTCAAAGGCAGCCAGTGAGCACGTGGCTGCAGAGATCAAAGCAAGGAGCGTGCGTTCCTCCTGGCCTCTTTCTAAGCATGCCTACGATTCCTGTAGGGAAAATCAAGTCGAGCAGGGAACACCGCAGCTGCTCAAAGCAGCTTGATGAGGGGAGGCCTGAGGGGTCACCCAGCGAAGTGTGTGGCTCTTGTCCAGGAGCGTGTTCAATCCTGGAAGTGGGGACATCATCTGCATGGAGGAAAGAAGCTCAGGAGGGAGCAAGAGTAGAGGGAAACGATAACTCTGCTCCTCAAAACAACTCTGAAGAATGGTTACCTGCAGGAGGCAGGCGGGAGGAAGAGGCAGCAGAGGAAGAGGAGAAGCGCCGAGGGAGAGGAGAAGCGGAGGGAGGAGAGGGTGTGAGGGCATCAGTGTCACATGCTGAAAAATAACCATAAGAACAGTCTAAAACACAATAAAAAATGGAGCTTGACGCCTAAAACATTCTCGCAGCGTCCCCAAGAGGGTTTCCAGGGAGCCCCTAAGCTGATCCAGGGTTGAGGATGAAGGGGTTGGCCGGGAGGGCTGGCAGCCAAGGAGCAGTAGCCGGTGATGATGTGGGGGCACCTCCATCAGCCCTCACGGCGCCCCATGAGCCTCCCTCGCCAGCCTGTCAGTGCACACGGAGGAAACTGTGCCTCAAGGCTCGACTCACCCACGGGCTCCTAAGAGGCACTGGAGCCAGGGGTCAGAACACCGGCATGGGACACCAAGGCCCCGCTTCGAGCCAGCATTCCTCCCGGAAGGTTGAGCGTGAAGGGGGGGCAAGAGGCCGCAGAGAGCCGTGGTGGAGGAGGCCGGGACGAGTGCTTTGTGTTTTAGTGCCGACCAGCAGTGCTCACTGTGGGCTCCGCCTTCCTGGACACACATGCTTCGTTTGGCCATAAGTATAGTTCCTCTTAGAGTAGCTGTAGAATCAGACTTTGTTGCAGTCTTGCCAAACCGCTAGCTAATAGAAAGGCTCTTTGTTAACCTAGCGATGGAGAAGGGGTGGGGGCACCTGGATGAAGAGAGGGGGGAGGTGCTTGAGCCTGGCCTGGGCCTCCCTCTGCCCGGCACTGGCCCCGCGCACACTCGGGCGCTCCCGAGGCCCCTCTCACGTCTCTGCTGCCTGCTGCTGGGCCGTCTCTGCACTTCCGCAGTTGTTTACCCAGCTCATGGTTTTGCTGTGGCCTCTGCATCGACGGCACCTGCCAGCAATGCCACCCTCTGCGGAAGAAGCAGTGACCTCTGCTGCCAAGAACAACTCTTGCCTTAATCACGAGCCTGCTTCTTTTTATGCTGTTACCTGACGTGATGATTTGAAGCTTTTCCTGGTGATCATTTCTCCTGCTTCATAATGTGACAGCTTTATTTCCAGAATCCACCTCAGGCCAAAACTCAGATTTCCCCCCAAAGTATTGTTGGGTTTTTATTGAATACATTTCCTTCTCCGTTAGGCAAGGCAGAGTTAGCTGGCAAGACCATTTCTGAGTGACTAATTCATTTTTCACTTGACAACTTCAAGATACTGGCCGTTTTTATTGCTTCCTTTAGTCCATCAAATAAGAAAGTAGCCTTGTCGTGTGTGGGTGTGGGTATGTGTGTGTACGGCAAAGAGGGAGGAAGTGTGTGGATCAAGAACTCGTCCAGAGGCTGGCTGCACCCTTACGGGGTGCCGGGCGCAGCATATTGTTATTCCTAAAATGATCCGACACTGCCCTCTAGAAGTACGGCTGAGAACTTCAGCACTCCCCAGAGGTGCAAGTTAGGAAAAACGTAATGGCATTCTTGCCTATAAAATATTTATATCCCTATTTTAAAAGTAATATCATTTAACCTCGTGTTGACACTGCATCAGTTCATGTAAATGATTTAAATTAACTCTGAATGGCAAAGAGCAGCCCAGCCGCTTCATCCTCCTTCTCTTGGGCGCTTCACTCGGAGGAGGGAGGAGCTCCTTTCGGCTGTCAGCTCTCTGGAAGCTCATTTCCGTGGGTTAAGGGTTTCGGTCCAGAATGTAAATCATTTGATTGACAGACCTTTGCCCCCAATGGCACAATCAATTTTCTATTGTGGAGCTAAATTATTTTCTCCAAAAAATTGGACCTCTGAAGTGACCCTGAAGGAGCAGGGCTGGAAGTGCGCACAAGGTAACCCGCGTCATTTCTGCTTTCCCTTCGCTCCGGCTGTCCACGAAGACAAAGGGGGCGACGACCCGGGAGAAGCGCCCTGCTTCGCAGACAGCAGTAAAGGCAGCAACTCGGAGGTCCAGTCCCTCAGCTCCTTCCAGTCGGATTCTGGCGATGACAACGGTAAGAGGTCCCCTCGTGTGCGGGGAGCCTGAGTCCTGCGCTGGCGGCTCTGGTGGGCGGAGGGCGATGTGACCAGCTCTGTCCCATGGGGCTTGGGAGCGTGCTCTCAGCCTTCTGCCCAACTCTGTTGCTGGGTGTCATTGCTGAAGGGGCACCCGGTGAGCTGCAGCTGTGAGCATCCCCTGAGGCCTTGACCCGGTTCACAGCGGAGCTGCCTCACCCCAGAGGACACCCCTGGCAGGCTGCGCCCCCTTCCAGCGGTATCTCCAGTGTGCATCGCCCCCCCCATCGTTAGGAATGCGTTCAGGGGCAAGACCCCCTCCCCGTGGTGCCAGTGGCTTCTTCACTGGGCCGCAGCCCCCTTGGAGTCCTGTGGGGACGCTGCGAGTCAGCTGAATGCTGCAGGCAGGCCCTGTGGGCTGCGGACCCTGCTGCCCCCCCTTCTCCTGTGGACCTGTCTGTGTAGAAGGTGCTAGCGATGAACTGGGTTTCCCGAGCTGAGGAGCCACTTTGAGGGGCTGACGGTCTCCAGGGAAGGAAGGGGCTAAGGCAGTGAGCGCTTTCCATTTGGACAAGAGCCAAGAACGATTTCAAAGCATCCTGCCCAGAGACAGGCAGCCCTACCCCAGCCTAATACTGTGAATCATCTTCCATTTATCAGCAGTTGGAAAATACCAGATATTTATTAATTTACGCAATCGTTCGATCCATAAACCCTTGCTGAGTTTGTCCTGTGTGCTGACCCTACACTGGGTTGGAGGGTACAAAGTGAAAAACAACACAGTAAAGACAGGAAGAAGTGAGTTCTGAGACTGTGGGCTCGGTCATAAAAGTAAAGCATTCTGCCTGCACACATCCTTGCCCCAACTCTTTTCCACGTCCTTCCGCAAAACCTGGCACTCCTGATGGTCAGAGACGGCTGGGGCAAGCAGCCGTGGAGCAGCCATCTCTGAGGTGTGGAATGGCGCCTCCAGTCTGGGCCGACTCCTTTCCTCGGCCCAGCCGGAAGACAAGCTGCCACTGGTTTCGTGCTGTAAGGAAGCGATGGAGAGCTTAGTCTCCCTTCCAGCCTGAGGCCCGACGCCAGCGACGGGCCACGCAGTGGGCGCACCAGGTGGCCTTTCCTGCGGCCGTTTTGGTGGGCCCCCTTAAAGCAGGTGGCATTAGGACTTCTCAACCTCGTGGTTTTAGTGTGACCACTTCTGCGCAAGCTGCTGTTGTCAGGCGTTAGAGCCGCCTGAGAGACCACAGAAGTCCCCTGCCCGGATCTAGATGCTCAGAACGCCGCATGCCAGCTTGCCTCCTCGCCCGCACGCGGGGCAGGGGCAGCGGGGCCCTGGGTCTCTCTAGGCTGTTGGGCACAGGTGAGTGTGTCAGTCCTTGCAGAGGTCAGGCTCCATCCGTCATTCTGACACTGGCGCAGAGCAGCATGAGTGACCAGCCAGTGATGACCCGGGCACCGTGGGAGGTAGAGGGACGTCAGCCGGAGCTAGAGGGGCCACTGCCATTGCCCTCTGGTTCCGCTGGGCCTCCGGGTGCAAGGTCACGACCAGCCCTCTGGGAGCTTGCGCTTCCTGGCCCCGGCCCCACACTTGCTGCGTTTTCCTTCGTTGCAGGAATCCCCCGGGCCCCTAGATACAGCCTCCAAGGAAGCTCCGCCCAGTGAGCCCTTGGGGTGTCTGCCTGCTGCGGTGGTGGTTGCTCTTGTAGTTTAAAGAAGTTAACGTTTTGTCGTAAAATATCTGACTAACCTGAAGCTGTCCCCCTCTGCTTTTCCTCACCACAAGCATCCATAGTGACCGTCATTCAGCTTGTCAACAATGTAGTTGACACTATAGAAAATGAAGGTATTTACTTTTTTACTTCCATAGCATTTCTTTGTGTAAAAAGTTATCCTTTTATGAACCTGGAGAACATTATGTTGAGCAAAGCAAACCAGACACAAAAGGACAAATACTGTATGATTGCGTTACTATGAACCAAATATATTGTGTAACATACTGTATGATTTTTAAAAATTATATGTATCCAGTACATTTAAATGAAAAAATGTATGTTTTTATTATTTTTTTTAAAAGTTATCCTTTTAAAAATTTAGATTCCTTGTTACTTTGGCCAAGGGGTGATTTTGATCATTTGACAACAAAGGGGGCAGTAAGCAGATAGTTTCAAATGACATGTTGGATGTTTATTGACTGGAGTAAATTTTACAATTCTGAGGGGGAAAAAACCCACCTAGTTGATACTTCAAAATATGTGGGGTACTCTTTCTATAAAATCCCTTCCAAGAGAAGAGTACCCAATGAGTAAGAGTCTAGATTAATATGAAATTCATTCTTACATTCAACATGCATTCATTGAGCACCTACTGTGAGGTGGGAACACTTAAGACATCATTCACAGTGCATCATTCACAGTTTATGGGATTATTTCAGTCAGGTAAGTTTTATTAATGGCATAATGAGATAGAGCCTGGTGTTGATGGGATTGATCTAGTTCCTCCGTAATAGTGGGGAGAAATGAAAAAGGTTAGAATCAGTCTAGGGCTTTGGGAGCATATTTTTGCATGTTTTGTTATTGTTATTGTTTTAGTCATCTAAAGTGTTCTCTTTATTCCTGCTCACATGGCTTGGGTTGTCAGTTTCACTTTTCACTTTTATTTAAACAGTGTCTGTCATGGACCAAGGACAGAACTACAATCGAGGTGACTCTGCCCAGACCCCAGCATAACATTTAACTTTGGCGTTTGAGTTGCTGAGTTCATTCTTACCATTCCCTCTCCTGCCATCCTTTCTGAATTTCTTTGATCTCAGTATTGCATGTTCCAGGGCCTCGTGTGCTCAGTGTTGGAGGTGGAAGCCCCACCCGCCTTCTCGCACACCCTCGCTCCCTGCGTGCGGTTGCCCGCCGGCCTGCACATCCCCCTGCCCCTGTGGTCCACACAGCACCCTGGCACATCTCCTTGCGCAAGCATGCCGCCAGCCTTGCTCTGCACGGGGCGCGTGGGTAGGCAGCAGGCACAGGGCGGGGGGGCACCGTTCCCAGAGCACAGCCCTGCAGCCCACCTGCCGCGGCGTGGCTGTGCGTGAGGCTCTGCGTCACCCCAGCACATCTTCCAGAGTTGCCGTCACCTTGCCGTCCCCTGGCCAGAGCATGGCAAGCCCCTGGTAGGCCCTTGGAAGTAGCATGTGGCTGACCCTGGCTTTTCAGGTTCTCTTATATGTTAAGAATGCATGTCAGGCCCCTTCTCTGCTCCCTGCCCAGCACTGCCCCAGCTCCAGCTTAGAGGAAGTTCACTGCCGCGGCTTTTCTCTCGCAGCCTATCACTGGGACACCTCTGACTGGATGCCAGGGGCCCGCCTGTCGGACATAGAGGAGGTGCCGCAGTACGAGAGCCAGGACGGAGGGTCTGCGCACCAGGGCAGCCCCCGGGAGCTGGAGAGCGATTACTACCTGGGCGGCTACGACATCGACAGTGAATACCCACCCCCTCATGAAGAAGAGCTCTTGACCCAGGACCAGCTGCCCCCTCCCCTGCCGGAGGACTTCCCTGACCAGTACGAGGCCCTGCCACCCTCCCAGCCTGTCTCCCTGGCCAGCACCCTAAGCCCGGGCTGCCGGAGGAGGCCACGGTTCCACCCCAGCCAGTACCTCCCTCCTCACCCATTCCCCAATGAAACCGACCTGGGGGGCCCGCCCACCCGCCCTGAGTTCAGTACTTTTGCCATGAGCATGGACCAGGGCCCGGAGGCCACGGTTCCAGCAGACAGCATGTCTTTATCCTTGCACAATTCCAGAGGCAGCTCGTCCTCGGCTGTGCCGGGCCGCCGCGGCCGGGACGAGGCCGAGGTGGCCGGGAGCGACTACGAGGGCCTGGGGGAGCTGGGCCTGGCCAGCCTGCACATGCCCTTCCTGGAGGCCCAGCACCAGACACAGGTGTGACGCCCGCTCGCACGCACTGCTCGGGTCGTTTCCGAGGCGGGACCACCGGCTCCGGCGCCACGGGCAGCCCGCTGAGGGAGAAGGAAACGGAGCAAACGGAGCGCTTCCCCCAGGGACTTCTTCACGAGTAACACTGGCACAGGCAAGCTCGAGTCCAGGTGGGGGACACTAGAGGCCCAGCAGTGGGTTCTGAGCGGCGACTGGTAGTCTTTGCAGCACATACCTGCGTTCAGGACAAAGAATGCACGCTGACTTTTAAAGGAGGAAAAGACGTTCCACCCACGGAGCTACCCACAGGAGATCTTTTAGCACTTTGTGCGGTATTGTGCCCTGGAAACTTTGACAGCATCGGTCTTTGCAGTATTAATAACTGGCAACAATAAAAAAAAAAAGGCATTGTTGCATGTAATTTTGAGCCAATGTGTGGGGGGATAGTAGTTACAGTTGTTGGAAGTTAGTCTCTTAGGTGAAAGAAAAGAGAAACAGAGGTATCAAACAAGAAAATGGGCTGAGGCCTTTAAAATCTTTTTTTTTTAATCTGCCCAATTTTCAGCTATACAATTAAGTTTGGCTAACATGTTTAGTATATTCAATTATTTCTCTTTGGGCATCCAATATCATATAGTTAGGCTGTACGATCTTTGAAAACGGTATTTGGGTGCCATTTTGTGGGTGAGGGAGAAGGTTAATGTCGTTCAAACATTAGAAAGAAGGTGACCCTCTGGTTTTGTTATTTCTGCTAAATGTTCCTGGCCATAACCACAATTCTGACATTGCTATAGCAACTGGCCTTTGTTCTGAGAATCACAAAATGAACTGGTATGTTAGAAGGAGAGATACTTTCAAATATAGCAGTATTCCCAAATTGGGGGGTGGGGGAAGTTGGGAGAAAATATATTACGTTGAAAGTTTTCAGCCTGGATAATTACAATTCTTGATAATGCAGATTAAAAGTACTTGCTATTCTAAATTGATAACATCATCACTATAAATGCAATTACATTAAAAAAGGAGAAAGTAGATTAGCTGTATATAAATTACAGCAGCGTGTGCATGGGCCGACGTACAAGTCCGTGCTCGCCCTCAGTCGGCTGCTCTTGAGGACGCGAGCGGGAAGGGCTGGGCGTGCGCTGTGCTAAAAGAGCTGGCAGCCCGGCGCGCGTGTCTGTGATGTTAGAGAAACACCAAATGCCACGTTTTACCCCAGATCAGCTAACTTTATTTTGGGACTGCCTTTTTATACGAACTGAAAGCCAAACTGTGCTTTTTAAAAACAGTGTTTTGTTACAATTTTCCAGATCTAACCTCTATTTGAAAAATAAGTAAAGTGGTTAATTACACCCCAGACTGCTCCTCTCACCTGACCAGTGGGCTTCAGTCAGATTATGCTACGTGTGCAGGGGCAGTGGTGAATGAATGCATACTTGCTCTATCTGCTTAAGGAGCAAATCTCTGTCCACAGTTCTGATGACACCTGGCAGGGGTGTGTGAACTGTACTGTCTTGAGTCTGTACCATCAGCGAGACATAGTTTTAGTTTCAGTTGTGTATATCCACTTCTCCATAGAAGTCTGTTTTTGAACTTGATGGGGAAAAAATCCCTTTCCATTCCCAAGATTCCTGAGTATGTGGACATACATCACAGGTTTTTCAGCCCTTCTCCCCTTCCCATCTCTTGTCAGACTCTACTCATGGAGGTAGTATCCCCACTGGTCTTGAAATGAATTTCACTAAGGCCACTTTCAACAATAAAGTCCTTGGTATTTTTCTTATGTAAGAAGCACATTTACAAGAATCATGGAGAAAATGACAAACTAATGGTCTAAGTAGAATCACTCTCACTTTTAACAATGCAATGACATAAAAATCATCAAAGTAAAACCAACAATTGATTTCTGCCCCCAGGAAATATTAGAATGAGATTAATGCTTATGAGTCACCACTGCTTACACAGCATCTCTTCGAGGGAGAATGCCTGAGTAGCGCAGTAATAAAGAAATAAATAGATCCTGATCCAGTTGTGAAATCACTGAAGAAAATTGTGCCCACTGTTTGCTGTGACCTATATAAAATACCTCTTTCTTCAGGATACCTCCCCCTGATTTTCTGCAGAGTATTTCTTCAGCTAAATGTATACCAGACAAGCCCATATTATGTTTCTATTCATTATCTTTAAACATACAATGTCTCTTTGCTTTTTGGAAAATCAGATTTTCCCATAGAATATGAAATGGTTTGCAATTAGACCAAGGTGGAGCTAGGTGGTCTGACCTCATACTCAAAGAGCTGGAAGTGTCCTTGTGATCTGCTAGTCCAACCCCCTTACGTTATAAAGGAAAATACGCCCAGTGAGGGGAGTGAACTTGCCCAAGCTCGCAGAGTTAAGTGACTGAACTCAAACCTGCTAATTTGACCAAAACTCTTTATGACACTGCCCATCACCAAACTGCCTGGGGTATTGTAACTACCTGAATCTGCAGGACCCTCTACCCATCTACTTTGGAATATGTTAGAAACAAGAACTGACAGACTATTTCAAAGAAAGGTGCAATTACAGAATTCACACATTTCTTTGGACATTTATCAAAATGCTGCTTTTGCCAAATAACTGCTCTCTAAAATGGGGATGGGATGATAATTACACAATTGAACTCAGACCAGTCATACATTGCGATGAATACCTTTAATTATAATATCTACTAGGTACATTTTTTTTCCTTTTCTTCCCCACTGTCAGTATTAGTGTTTGTTCCTCTTCCCTCCACCTTAATGGAGCAGTTAGTGTGGTTTCCTTTTTCTAGTATGTGCCACCCCCTAGAAGCCCTTTCCAATAACCTGTTGTAGGTGCTTTGCACAAGTTATGGTTTGGTTGAGGGTAGCTGGACTGTTGGTAGTTGACATATACAGTAAGCAGAAGCCATGAGACAGTAAAAGTTGACAAAGAAAGTAGGTTCTTGATTTATTCCCTTTCTTCCCTGAGTATTTTGCTGCTAGGTTCCATTCCATGTCAACTTTCCATGGGCTCATGCCATACTCATCCATGAAATGCCATTGTAGAAGACTTAGTGATGTAAATAAGTCCATGCATTTGGGGTGTAGGCCTGGAAAGGGAAATTCATAATGCCTTCCTGGAATGTATGTGGAAAAAAAGCAAGGAAAATAGGTATACCATTGACACCTTCCTACTTACTCCCTCCCAGCCCACCCATTGTCCCCATTAATGCTGTCTTCATATCAAAGTCAGGGAATTGAGAAAAGAGATTATCAAAATGAACCATATCAGAGTTAGAAAACACTTTCATGTGAAATAATTCAGGAAGACCCAGTGTTCATTTTATTTGTGCTCTCCAGATAATTGTCTGATCTCCAATCCACTGCCCTTCTGGGGCACAGATTTTGCTAAAGTGGTTAGACTTTTATGTTTTTTGTTTTTAGTTTCAAACCATGGGAAATGGAGATCTGAAAAGGCATTTTTTTTTTCAGTGTCATCATTTTGTGTGGTCTGTGAGAAGATAGTTAAGTGTTTTTGCTGGTTTGTGTTCTACAGCATTCAACTGCACATTATTCTGATGAAAATCCACAGATTTTAAGCTTCTGGTTATGTAAATCAGGGTTTAAAATCACCTATTGTGGACTTGGCATCAGTTAATATTTAGCCAGCTGGCTAGGAGATAGGAAAAGAAGATAATTCTTTTCTTCTGTAATAATGAAAAGCAATAATTACAAGTATGTAATATTACACAAAGGCCATAATTAGTCTCTCCCAGTGTTTAGGATGCACTAGAGAATTGTATAGTCATTTGGAGTGTGTTTGGACCCATTCTTGTGTGCTGCAGTACCTGTCCAACAAGCAAATACCTGAATTGCTACTATTTAACAATTTTATGAGCCCGTACTACTGCATTTCAGGAAGTGACAAGTATGTTTGGAAACGGAAGCAGTTCTATTTAAGCACTGTATCAGAAAGATTGTCTTGTAAATTTACCTGTTGCAAACAGGCTGATTTGTAAAGATGTACGTTTTGGTGTTTAAAATGTTTATAAAATTGTATATAATGGTTTCAGTTTTCCAGGCTTTTGTAGATACTGTGTTTGATGCCTATCAGGATGCTTTAATTTGGGGGGTCAAATATAATTCTAGGTCATCCAAGCTGTTGGTCTACAACTTTTGAGGTAACTACACACAAAAAAGGATTTTAGATTGGAAAATGATGCTTTTAATCATTTCAACATGTACTGTAATCATTTTTTGGTATCACTGTTTTCATTTAACTTTTTCTGTTTTCAAAAAAGCATTTTTATTGACATTTTTTTAAATGAATGTGTTTTGCCCAATTACTAAGTATCTGATTTTTATGCCATTTCAAATTGAGAATGAGGTATGTCAGTTCTTCACACACATGCACACTCGCCTGAACTTGCACACATATCACATGCAAACCTTATGCAAAGGGGAAAGCTGACACTTGAAGTGAGTCCTGTCCTTCATGGAACTGGATGATTCGCGCATATGTTGTTGTCAGCAGAATTCTGTCTTGTGTTCTTTTTCTATAAAATGAAAGAAAAACAAACAAAAAAAGGGAAGGACATTCCCCAACAGTGTACAGGTTTGTAACTGCCAAAATTTGATGGTTAAAAAAATTTTTCAAGTAAAAAAAAAAAAAAGCAATTGTGTTCATTTTTTTTTTTAAACTGAAATATTTATTGAATGAATAAAACAGCCATACAAAACACTAAGGCAGTACAGATGCATTGACAAATGAAGTTAATGTAGCTGCAGTTCCTAAGAGTCAGAGGCATTGGTTAATGGCTGATCCCTACAGAGAATTAACCGACGTGGCCTTACTTAATCTTAACAAGGATATTTAGGAGAGTCTGTCATCCTTCTCCTTCCTTCTTTATCTTTCTTCTTTGAGCCCAAGCAAACAAAAAGAAAACCTTTATGAGTGCCTACTTCCTGCCAAGCCCCATTCAAAGCACTACACTACTTACTTAAGACACTGAACCTATTTAAGAGTCTCCCAGTCTAATAAGCACATACTTACGGAGATCATTACCATACAGAATAATAATGAACTGTAACTGTGACAAATAAGCACAAGGTACCAAAGATACCAGACTAGTAGGAAAAGCACAGATGCCTGGGACAATCAGCCAGGAGATGGGAAAATTGGTATCGGCATTGCATTGTTTCACATTATTGTAGTGGTGTCACAGGTTTGTTTTTTTTCTTTTTTTTCCCCCTTTTTTTTAAAGATACATAGATCACACAAAATGTTATATTAAAAAATATGAGGCTCCCATATACCCCACTCCCCTCACCCCCCACTCCTTCCACAAGCACAACTTCTTTCATTAGAGTGACACATTCATTGCATTTCACGAATACATTTTGGAGCCCTGCTGCACAGCATGGATTTTAGTTTACATTGTACTTTACACTCCTAGTCCACTCAGTGGGTTATGGCAAGATACATAATGTCCTGCATCTGTCACTGCAATATCATTCAGGACAACTCCAAGTCCCGAAAATGCCCCCGTATCACACCTCTTTTTCCCTCTCCCTGCCTTCAGGAACTCGTATGGCCACTGTCTCCACATCAATGATATCATTTCTTCCATTGCTAGGGTCACAATCATTCTGTAGTAGAATACCAGGAAGTCCACTCTAATCCATATTTTTTTCCTCCATCCTGAGGACCCTGGGATGACGATGCCCACTCCTCTAAATTGAGAGGGGACTTGGATCACACATGGCTGATGGATGCGATTCTCCTGCTTGCAGTTCTGGACTCTCTCGGTTCCTTGGTGTGGTGGTTGACCACCCCACATTGTTGGCTAACTGGGTAAGTCCAACAAACTGGAGAGTAGATGTTGCAACTCTGCTGAGGCTCAGGGCCCAACTGGCACATGGATAATCCAGAGATTCAAGTCTCCTGAGCATACATCAACCCCAGTGCCAACCCTGTAGCCCTTAGGAGCACCACTACCTCGGGTTGTATCTACTTTGGTTGTCTCTAGGATCCTGCTGAGACGTGCGTAAGTGCGACCCCTCTGATGACCTCCTGACTCATTTTGAAGTCTCTTATCCAGATAAACTCATTTGTCTTTACCATGTCCCCCTTTTATTCAAGGTCTTTTTTTAGTTGCATCACCAGCTGGTGCTTGATAGTAATCCCTCAGTGCCAGGAAGGCTCAACCCCGGGAGTCATATCCCATGCTGGGGGGAGGACAATGCATTTATACGCTGAGTTTGGCATAGAGAGTGGCTACATTTGAGCAACATGGAGGCTCTCAGGAGGTAACTCTTAGGCACCCTGCAGCTCCAGGCCTAGTTGAAATTTCAAGCACATGGGCTCATAAGCATAGTCATCAGTATCAAGGGCCCATCATTGGACCATCCTTCCTCACTGGCCTTTGCCCTTGCATTTTGCATTTGGGGGATTGTTGCTATTTCATTGGGCAATGCAACAGAGCTCCCCAGGATGGGAATTCAGCTCTCCCTCAGTTGTCGTGTATAACTCTACCCACTATGGCAATACCCAATGAACATCCAAATATATCTGTATACCATATATGCATGCCCTGGTAAACTCCCTCCCACCCATGCATCCCATCAATGACACCCCACACTAATGCTCCTCCCCTGCCATAGTTGAGCCCCTCTGTGGTGCAAAACTTCAAAAATGAAGCCTAATATATTGCCAAATTCAATTAATAGGAAAATGAAATAATAAGTTTAAAGATTTGAAATAAAATACATAATAATTTAGAAAAAGTAGAATAAAATAAAAACTAGGGTATTAACAAAATGAAAAATATCATAATTTTTTTTGATATTTTGCCTTTCATCACTGTAATAGGTGTTACCCTGTATGTACAGTGACAAGGCATTCTCTTCCATTTCTTCCTCATGTGTCTACATCCTTTTTTTTTAAAGTTATTCAAAAAGTTTTAGGTCACATAAAGTCACTAGAATATAGAGGACTCCCATATACCATAACGTAAACCATAATGGAAGCATAGTTATTAACTGTGTTTCAATATCTATTCATTAGTTGTAGCAAATGTAACATGCACATGTAAAAAGATCATTGCTGTGGAAGGGGGATAAGGGTTTGATGTTGGGTATATGTGTTGGTTCTTTTTAGGTGCTTCTTTTTATTTGTATTCAGAATTGCTCATACTACATGGGGCTTACAAAATCAAACCCTGTAGGCCATGGTGGAAAGACCATGCCCTGCTCTTTAATCCTAGTCTGCCTCTCAGAGGAGTCTGTGGTTGGAAGGTTTAGACCCTCAGACCTTGAGGAGTGGGTTTTTGTTTTATTTGTTTCAAAGACACCTTAGGAAGACTTTTATTTATTCTGGTGCACATATGTTGAAGTCACTGGACACAAAGCCCTGTGGGGATTTTCCCTGATAAAGAAGAATGGAAACAGTACTGGACACATGAACAGTTCAGGCTCATCAAGTCCCACTTCCACAGAACTCTCCTAAATCCACCCCCACCTCTTCTAGGAAATTCCAGTGTTCCAATCCCTCAGAAACAAGTTTTGGGTTCAAGTAACCTTTTACTTTTCCTCTAAAAACCTCCAGAAAATTTTCTATATGAGGTAGAAGTCATTTGAAAAACACGGGGTAGACAGCATGGGACATGACTCCCAGGAATGAGCCTCCCTGGTGCAGAGGGATTACTGCCAAGAATCAGGTGGTGATGTAAGTAGAAAAAGACCTTGAATAAAAGGGGGACATGGTAAAGATAAATGAGTTTATCTGGATAAGAGATTTCAAAATGAGTCAGGAATTCATCAGAGGGGTCACGCTTACGCAAGTCTCAGCAGGATCCTAGAGACAACCAAAGTAGATACAACCCCAGGTAGTGGTTCTCCTGAGGGCTACGGAGACGCCCAGGTTCTATGGTTATGGCAGATGGCTCCGAAGTTCAGTGCCTTCCCAGTGGGCCCTACTTTGGAATTTGTTCTCCTGAGTGTGATGGAGTTGGACTCAGAGGTGACTTCTCTACACATACCTCTTCTGTCACTTTTATTGATCCTGTGGTTGACACTGGGGTTGGTGTATGCTCAGGAGACTTGAATCTCTGGATTGCCCATGTGCCAGATGGGCCCTGAGCCTCAGCAGAGTTGCAACACCTACTCTTCAGTTTGTTGGACTTACCCAAGTTAGCCAACAGCAAGGTGGGTATGGTCAACCACCACACCAAGGAACCGAGAGAGTCCAGAACTGCAAGCAGGAGAATCGCATGCATCAGCCATGTGGGATCTAAGTCTCCTCTCAATTTAGAGGAAGAGTGGGCATCATCATCCCAGGGTCCTCAGGATGGAGGAAAAAAATATGGATTAGAGTGGACTTCCTGATATTCTACTACAGAATGATTGTGACCCTAGCAATGGAAGAAATGATATCATTGATGTGGAGATAGTGGCCATGCGAGTTCCTGAAGGCAGGGAGAGGGGAAAAGAGGTGTGATATGGGGACATTTTCGGGACTTGGAGTTGTCCTGAATGATATTGCAGGGACAGATGCAGGACATTATATGTCCTGCTATATATAACCTACTGAATGGACTGGGGGAGAGTGTAAAGTACAATGTAAACTAAAATCCATGCAGTGCAGCAGGCCTCCAAAATGTATTCATGAATGCAATGAATGTGCCACACTGATGAATGAGGTTGTTGATGTGGGAGGAGTGGGGGGATTGGGGAGTGAGGTATATGGGAACCCCTTATATTTTTTACTGTAACATTTTGAGTGATCTATGTAGTTTTAAAAAAAATAAAAATAAATTTAAAAAAAAAGCTATCGGGTGGAGATTGAGACTCGAAATGGTAATGTGCAGAGGAGGGGACTTCACAATAATAGCCTGAGACCAGGAAGGACCACATCCAGAACGGGGAGGAGCATCCCTCTGCCAGGCTTGCTGTGAGAATCACCCTCCCTGGCTGAGCGCCATCCCAGCCTTTGCAGGATCCCTGCCCTGGACCATGGGCGGCTGTAGAATGGATCCTGCCTGCAGCCAGCAGCAGAGCTCCAGCTGCCCCACCCCAGCCAGGAGCCTCCACTGTGCTGGCAGAGGAGTGCACTCCATTGCAAGCCTCTGCTTTTTGTTTCCCCCAGTTGTATGTACGTAAACGTTTAACAAACAGCTGGAGAGGGAGGATCCCCTGGGGCATTTGCCAAATTCTCCTGCCATGGCTGATTTCAAGCTACCAATTTATAATGCCAACCAGCTTACAAAGCCCCTGGAAGTCTACCAGCTGGCTCTTGGCAGCCAGTCCAGAGCAGCTCAGCACACCACTGGCTCCCACACTAGCCCATCAGCCACCTGAAGGTAAAGTTGTGTCTTAATTATCTTTGTGTTCCAGGTTCCCAGTGCAATATTTGGCTCTCATTAAGTGTTTCTGAGTGAGAAAATGGTAAATTATTTCTCCAGCTATTTTTTCAACCTTGGTCTCATAAGTCCTTTCTCATTTTGGTAAATTTGGGAGAAAGGCAAGTGCTGATTTGCTAGAAATCTCTTGCCTGTCAACCCAAACTACAGCAGTGAATTGCGCACCAGCAAAATATTTACCCTTAGCAGAAGGGGGACTAGTTTAAATATCTATACCTCAGAAGTGGTAAAGCAACTCATAGAATGTCAATTAAAAAAAAAAATAGTACCATTCTCCTGAAGAAAGAAAATAAAAAGGCATTGTGCTGTTTAGGTTGGGAAAAAACAAGTTATACACTTTAAAGTAGAACGAGTTTTTGGCAAAACCTGTGGAAGTGATCCCAGGTTAAATTTCTCCCTTAAAGATGGAATCCACCTCCTTCAGGAATGCCTTGTATTTCGTGGACACCCACTGTGCGATGGGCAGACCAGGTATTCTCATGAATGTGATTGTGATTTAATCCTTACAAAAACCCGCAAAGGAGGACGCCCATTGTACAAAGGAGCAAACCGTCTTCCTTGCAGTGGGAAGCCTGGATTCAAATCCAAGTCTGTGTGGCCTCCAAGCCGTTCATATGACACTAGGCGCTGCTCTTGAGCAATAAGCATCGGTTCTGAAACCTAAAGCTCACCACGCACCACCTTTTCCCTTCAGAAAGGTGAGAAGAAAGACAGGTGGGAAGGTTCCTCCTGCCCTTCAGTCCTCAGAGGAAAAGAGGAAGGGGCATGCGAGGAGCAGGGCCCGTGGTGATGACCATGGGGAGGCTCTGGGGCTCCTGCCAGGACTGTGGACGGAAGGAGGATCTTACATTCACCAATGGCACCACCAGGGAAGCGTCTGCCTCCAGCCCAGGGGAGGAAATGCGAGCCTCTGCATGTAGGCTTTGAATTTTGTTCCCTAACACCTGTGCCAGGATGGTCACAAAGAATCATCATGTAGAGGAGATTCAGAGTCTACGATTCTAGGACTTGAGCAAGCAAGGCAGGCTATTCTGACCTGCCTTTAGAGTGCAGCATTGTAAATGGTAAAGATCTTGAGGGTGCCGAGTTCACCCATGAAATTCCAGGCCTGCCTAGAGTGGGTGCCTGCTCTTTGAAAGAAGTCCTACCTAAACTTACAATCAATAATTTTTTTAAAAAAAGAGTGTTCTTGAAGTGTGAGGGGCATTTACTCATATTATTCCATTTAATGCTCAAAATCAATTATGGAACTAGAGCTAGAGTTAAGT
This sequence comes from Dasypus novemcinctus, assembly GCF_030445035.2. NCBI lineage: Eukaryota > Metazoa > Chordata > Mammalia > Cingulata > Dasypodidae > Dasypus > Dasypus novemcinctus. The sequence goes on from NC_080682.1 coordinate 127,270,039, forward strand.
ACCTTGCCCAAGGTCACATAATCAAAGACAGAACTGGTATTTGAACAAAGGTCTGCCCAAAGTCCCTGCATTTTTACACAATATGCAAATTGAGCAGACTAAGAAAGTAATGACTTACCTTATTGCTTGGACTTTTGAGTTTCCTTCATCTTTACGACCAACTGTTTTCCTTTGAAGCTTCCTTTGGCCTCATACTCCTAAGGGCAAACTCCTGGGACCTGCAATCAGAAGTACCATGCGGGAAGATCTGGTGGTTGTTTCACATCATTTACCCCATGTTCCTGTGTTCACTCTGTGCCGATTCTTTGAGATGGAAGGGCTGGTTCCTAGTTTGGAAATAGTGCTCTGTGGGAAGACCACTTTCCTTTTCTGTCTCCAGGTTGGGGATCCCCAAATGCACCCCCACATTTAATGCTTCACCAAGAGGATTCACAGTACTTGGCATATAGTCGCACTTGTGGCTGTGATTTATGACATCCAAAGCTTGCAAAGCATAATTGGGAAAGTAAAAAGGCACATGGGGTGAAGTCTGGAGAAACCAGGCACAAGCATCAGAGGGTCCTCTCCCAGGGGAGTCACCCAGGACACACTTCCCCAGCAAAGAGTGACAATATGTGTGAACTGGGGCTGACTGCGTAAGCCTGTTAGAGACTCACGACCGGGTTTTTCTTGGGGGCTGGTCCTGTAGGCAGCCTCTGCCTGGTGTGTACAAGTTTCCAGACTCCCCAAAGGAAAGCTGGCGGTCAGCATAACATGTTTGCAAAAACACTTCAGGCACAGTGAAACATTCTTCTCAGGGAATGGTGAGAACTGTCCCAAAATCCAAGGGCCACCCTTGTAAACCAGCCTTTTGAAGGACAGCTGCCAGGCCTACTGTGTTAGCTCTTTGCTGCACAGTCCCTCTGAAATCTCTACCAAAAGGACATTCCCCTGCTTGCCCAAACCCTTAGCCATTAGTTTCCATTTTTCACAATGCCACTGCCTGTATGTTGGGGCCCTCTACCTACATAGCTCATGTGGTGCTGCTCCTCGAGTGTTCACCTGCCCTCCCCTGTGGGTCCTGCCTGGGCAGTTCTTCAAAATCGTCCTGGCTAAGAGCAAGCTGGTCAGGGAAATGACTGTCAAGCTTGGTAACTTGAGCAAAAGTTATACTCTCGAGCCACTTGTTTTGGATTACTAGTTGGGGGATCAACAGGGCAGCTTCCAATCTGGATATGCCTCTTGAAGCATTTTGGCTCATTTCTCAAAATTCTTCCACCTTATTTCCACTCTTGCTTTTTAAGTCCTAAGTAATTTTCAACCAATTAAGCCCACTCCGTACTGTTTTTAATAAAGATTTGCAACAACCTAAATATGTAACAATACGGGATAACTAGGAACAAACTGGCACAAAATTAAAACAGACTAACAGCTAAGCATAAATGACTTAAAAGTAGAAAAAAAGTATTCATAAAAAAATACTTGTTCCTTGGATTTTTTTAATATTACTTCTTTGTAGTTCTCTTTCTTTCTTTTTCCTAAGTTGTGCCAGGACATTACAAAAATGAGAAATTGAAACAAGTAAAAAAAATTTTTAAGGATCATAAAGGAAAACCCTATAATCTCACACACCCCTGTAGCAAATCCCTATCATCGCATGTCACCAAAAATAATCACCATATTATATCCGAGTATATTCTCTCTCATCCCTCATTTTCTTCTTATTTTATTTTATCTTAATTATACAATAGGTGCTGCAGGGAACACCTCACATTTGCTGGGTTTCCTCATCCTCTGCTGCCTCATTTCTGTGTGAATTGATTTTGGCTACCTACACTATCCCCTTTCCCCTACATCTTGATATCCTCCATCATCTACTCTCTCTCCTATATTCCACCTCCCTTTCTTTGATCCCCAAAGTGTCTAACTCTTAATTTCTAATACCTTTGTTTTCTTTTCTCTTTTTTATCCACTCTTGAAACTATTGCCTGTCTTTTCCCTTTCTCTCTCTCACAAAAACACTAGCTGTTTAATTCATACCATATTCCACCCACATTCAGTTGACTACCTCATTATAGGTACTCTACCTACTGCTATAACTCTACACAACCTACGTGAATCTAATATCCATCCTCCCAGATCTCATATTGTTGCTCTGTTAACATTTATCACCAATACTACTTTACACTTTTTCCTTGCTTACACAGTGGCCTTTCCCTGGTCCTAATACTTTCCTTTAAAGTGAACTCAACCAGCAATAAGAAATTAGAAGAAGAAGAACAAAGTGACAAAGAGAAGATATAACACTTATGAAAAAACAACAGCTAATTAATCCCCAAGACTAGACAAAGAAGCTAAGGAACTGATTAAACCCGTCAAGATAAAATGATGACCAGACAGCCACAAAAATCTACAAACCAAACCAGTAATCAGGAAAACATGGCTGAATCCAATGAACAAACTAAAAACCAGGAAGGGGAGCAGAACTTCGCACAAGTAATTAAAGATCTCAGAACATATATCACCGACAAATTTAATGAAGTAAAGGAACAGGTAAACAACATGAAGACAACACTTGGAGGGGAAATTGCAGACATATGCAAAAAGAGAACAGATATGATGGGTTCAAGAAATCAAAAATACACTCGCAGCAAATATCAGCAGACTAGAAGAGGCAGAGCAGATAATTAGTGATGTGGAAGACAGTACATCGGAAAACAAACAGATAGTAGAATTGATCGATAAAAACATAGAAAAAATCCAGCTAGGACTTAGGGACCTGAATGACAATGCAAAACACTCATACATGTATTATAGGCATCTCAGAAGGAGAAGAGAAGGGAAAGAGGTCAGAAGGAGTGTTGCAGGAAATAATGGCTGAAAACTTCCAAAATCTACTGAAAGAGACAGATGTACATATCCAAGAAGAACAGCACATCCCAATCGTCATAAACCCCAACAAGCCCACCCCAAGACATATACTTGTCAAATTATCCAATGCTCAAGACAAAGAGAAAATTCTAAAAGCAGCAAGAGAAAAGAAAACCATCACATACAAGGGAAGCTCCATAAGATTAAGTGCTGATTTCTCATCTGAAACCATGGAGGCAAAAAGGCAGTGGTATGATATAGTCAAGTTACTAAAAGAAAAAAATTTCCAACCAAGAATACTCTATCCAGCTAAACTAACATTCAAACATGATGGAGAGTTCAAAATATTCGCAGATAAACAGAAACTGAAAGAGTATGCCAACAAGAAACCTCCCCTTCAAGAAATACTACAGGGAGTTCTGCAGGAAGAAAGGCAAAAACAGGACAGGCAGAGTTGGAGGAGAGTGTAAGAGCAACAAAAAAGAAAAAAAGAGAAGGGAAAACAAAACAAAACAAAATATGGCAAACACAAGTCCAATCAAATTATGGCTAACATAAATAATTCCTTGAAAGTAATAACACTGAATGTCAATGGATTAAACTCACCTATCAAAAGATTCAGACTGGGACATTGGATAAAGAAATATGACCCATCTATATGCTGTCTACAAGAGACACATCTTAGACCCAGAGACTCATGGAGGCTGAAAGTGAATGGTTGGAAAACAATCTTACAAGTAAACAATAACCAAAAAAAGGGAGGGGTAGCTATATTAATATCAGACAAAATAGACTTTAAATGTGAAACAATTGTGAGAGACAAAGAAGGATACTACATATTAGTGAAAGGGACAATCTGTCAAGAAGAATGAACAATCATAAATATTTATGCTCCTAACCAGGGCACCTCTAAATACATGAGGCAAACACTGGAAAAACTAAGTGAAAGAATAGCTGCATCTACAATTATAGTGGGGGATTTGAATACACCACTATCAACTCTGGACAGAACATCTCAAAAGAGAATCACTAAAGAAACAAAATATTTGAACAGTATATTAGAAGAGCTGGATCTAATAGACATATACAGATCATTATACCCAAACACAGCAGGATATACATTTTCTCAAGTGCACATGGATCCTTCTCCAAGATAGACCATATGCTAGGCCACAAAGAAAGGCTTAATGAATTCAGAAAGATTGAAATCATACAAAATAATATCTCTGACCACAGTGGAGTGAAGCTGGAAATTTGCAAGGGCCAGAGGCCCAGATATCACACCAAGATTTGGAAATTAAACAGCACACTCTTAGAAAAACAGTGGGTCAAAGAGGAAATCTCAAAAGAAATCAATGACTACCTTGAAACAAATGATAATGATAACACAACATACCAAAATTTATGGGATGCAGCAAAAGCAGTACTGAGAGGGAAATTAATAGCCATAAATTCATATATCAAAAAAGAAGAAATAGCAAAAATTGAAGAACTAACTGCACATTTGGAGGAGTTAGAAAAAAACAACAACAAAGTAATCCAACAGGAAGAAGAAGGAAGCAAATAACAAAGATAAGAGCAGAATTAAATGAAATAGAAAATAAAGAAAGCACTTGAAAAGATAAACAAGACCAAGAGCTGGTTTTTTGAGAAGATCAACAAAATTGACAAACCTTTAGCGAGACTAACAAAGAAAGAAAGAGAGAAGATGCAAATACACAAAATAAGAAATGAGAAAGGAGATATCACCACTGACCCCACAAAAATAAAGACTATCATAAGAGGATACTTTGAAAAACTATATTCCAACAAAAATGACAATTCAGAGGAAATGGACAAATTCCTAGGAAAACATAAGCAGCCCATATTGATGAAAGAAGAAATTGATGATCTCAACAAACCAATCACAAATAAAGAGATAGAATCCATCATTAAAAACTTCCCAACTAAGAAGAGCCCAGGGCCAGATGACTTCACAGGTGACTTCTACAAAACATTCCGGAATGTTCCTACTGAAACTCTTCCAAAAAATTGAAACAGAAGGAACATTGCCTAACTCCTTCTATGATGCCAACATTACCCTAGTACCAAAGCCAAACAAAGACACCACAAGAAAGAAAAATTACAGACCAATTTCTCTAATGAACCTAGACGCAAAAATACTTAAAATACTTGCTAATCATATTCAACAACACATTAAATGAATTCTACACCACAACCAAGTGGGATTCATTCCAGGTATGCAAGGATGGTTCAACATAAGAAAATCAATCAATGTAATACACCATATAAACAGATTGAAGGGAAAAAATCACATGATTATATCAAGAGATGCAGAAAAAGCATTTGACAAAATACAGCACCCTTTCTTGATAAAAACACTCCAAAAGATCGGAATACAAGGAAATTTTTTGAACATGATAAAGAGTATATATGAAAAACCTACAGCCAACAATGTTTACAATGGAGAAATCCTATAATCCTTCCTTCTAAAGTCAGGAACAAGACAAGGATGCCCACTCTCTCCCCTTCTATTTAACATTGTCTTAGAAGTACTTGCTCGAGCATTGAGGCAAGAACCAGATATAAAAGGCATTCAAATTGGAAAGGAAGAAGTCAAAATTTCATTATTTGCAGATGACATGATCCTATACATAGAAAACCCTGAGAGATCTACAACAAAGCTTCTAGAACTCATAAATGAGTTTAGTAAAGTCGCAGGTTATAAGAGCAATGCGCAAAAATCAGTAACATTTCTGTACACCAGTAATGAGCAAGATCAGGAGGAAATCAAGAAACAAATACCATTCACAATAATAAATTTAAAAATCAAGTATTTAAGAATAAATTTAACTAAAGATGTTAAAAACTTATATACCGACAAGTATACAAGACTGCTCAAGGAAATCAAAGAAGACCTAAATACATGGAAGAATATTCCCTGTTCATGGATAGGAAGACTAAATATTATTAAGATGTCTATCCTACCAAAACTGATCTACACATTCAATGCAATCCCCATAAAAATCAACACAGCCTTCTTTAAGGAACTAGAAAAACTAACTATGAAATTTATTTGGAAAGGGAAGAGGCCCCGAATAGCCAAAGACATATCGAAAAAGAAAAACGAAATGGGAAGAATCACACTACCTGACTTCAAAACATACTACAAAGCTACAGTAGTGAAAACAGCATGGTATTGGCATAAGGAGAGACACACAGACTAATGGAATCGAATTGAAAGTTCTGATATACGACCTCATATATATATCCATATAATATTCAATAAAGCCACCAAACCCTCTCAACTGGGAGAGAATGGCCTATTCAACAAATGGTGCCTGGAGAACTGGATATCCATATGTAGAAGAATGAAAGAGGATTACCATCTCACACCTTATACAAAAATCAACTCAAGATGGATCAAAGACCTAAATATAAGAGCCAAGACCATAAAGACCTTGGAAAGCAGTGTAGGGAAACATCTACAAGACCTTGTAATAGGAAATGGCTTCATGAATATCACACCAAAAGCATGAGCAGCAAAAGAACAAATAGATAAATGGGACTTCCTCAAAATTAAAGCCTTCTTCACCGCAAGGGAGTTTGTCAAGAAAGTAAAAAGGGAACCTACACAATGGGAGAAAATATTTGGTAACCACATTTTGGATAGGAGACTTATAACTTGCATATATAAAGAACTATATCTTGAAAATAAAAAGATAAACAACCCATTTAAAAAATGGGAAAAAGATTTAAACAGACACTTCTCCAAAGAAGAAATACAAATGGCTAAAAAGCACATGAAAAAATGCTCCAAATCTCTAGCTATCAGGGAAATGCAAATCAAAACTACAATGAGATGCCATCTTACTCCCATAAGATTGGCAGCTATGAAAAAAACAGAAGAATACAAATGCTGGAGAGGATGTGAAGAAATGGGAACACTCATCTACTGCTGGTGGGAATGCAGAAGGATCGAACCATTCTGGAGGACAGTTTGGCGGTTTCTCAAAAAACTAACCGTAGATTTGCCATATGACCCAGCAATACCACTGCTGGGTATATACCCAGCAGAACTGAAAACAAGGACACAAACCGATATATGTACACCAATGTTCATAGCAGCATTGTTCACTATCGCCAAAAGTTGGAATCAACCCAAATGCCCATCAACAGATGAGTGGATCAATAAAATGTGGTATATACATACAATGGAATACTACTCGGCTTTAAGAACAAATACACTACAAACACACGTGATAACATGAATGAATCTTGAGAACCTTATGTTGAGTGAAGCAACCCAGGCATTGCAGGACAAATACTACATGACCTCAATGATATGAAATAAGCAAGCTGCCTCAGAGAGCTAGAGACTGGAAGATAGGCTTACAGGAAATCGGGGGGTGGAGGAAGGATGTGAGCTGACGTCTGCAGGGGTGGAATCTATGATGAGCTGGCGGTAAGTATGAGCACAAAGAAGAGATAAAATGGGGGCAAGGGGTTGCCTTTGGGGGGGGCTTTGCAGGTTTGAGGGGGGCTGGGGATGGGCGGATGGGTAATATTGCCCAAAAATTGGGGGGAGGGAGGGGCAACATACGAACATCGGAGATTGTCAGGTGTTGGTTGAGAGTAAAATGCTGAGAAAATCATATCAAAATATAATTAGGAGGGTTACCTGTTTAGGATGCTCGGAGGGGATGGTCTGACGCGGGATGGACTCCTGGGGAATGTCTGAATGCTCATTTTGCCAGGGTGGGTTGTACCATTGGGTAGAGACCCAATTAGTGAGAGTGGGGGTGGACCCACATCCTGGGGAGGACTAATGCCATCAAATAGAGGGAACTGTATCTCTGGAGAGAATGGATGGCTCCCAGGGCATTAGGACAGTTGAACAAGTCAGGCCCTGAACACTGTTGCAAGTATCTCTGGACGTGGCTCCTCAGGAAATGGAGATTGGCTGTCGCTGTGGGCCCCAAGGGGAGGGGAAAATGGATGTTGAATGGATGGAACCAAGGTAAATGTGGGGGCAAGAGAGGAGTTTCACGAGAGTACACAAGGATGGATATAAAACATGTAATATTACACCAAAAACATATAGGGGATGACAGACTAATAATGTAAACCATAATGTAAGACATAGGATAACTAAAAAATTTAGTAAACTGTATAGCCTCAAGTATGGACCACAATGTAAGCACAGATGTCACCTTGTTTGAAAGCTATTGTCTCGGAGTCTGTACATCAGTTTCAGTAAATATGATATGAATAAGTTAAAAGATTATCACTGTGGAAGGGAAAAGGTTTTATGGTGGATGTGTGGGAGTACTGTATATTGTATATATGAATTACTGTGATCTAAGGCTCTTATGAAGAGAAGCTCAATAATTAGGAAAAAAGAAAAGAAAAAGATAGGATGTAGAATTTTTCCAAATCAATATGTATTCTATATCTAACCTTTAAACTCATCGCTATATTCCATTTTACTAGTAAGGGAACCTGACATTATATTGGGCTTCACTTTTCAGGAAGTTTTGGATCACAGAGTGGTTCAACAATGGCAGTGGAGGAATACTGGTATGGGATGTTATTGACAGGGAGTTATACAGGTCATGTGTCCAGGGTGCATGGAAATGTTTGGATATACTCATAGTGGAAACAATGAAAAACAACAGCTGGGGGGATACTGGGTTACTGCCAGGGGGGGCTCTGTCGTGGTCCCTAGGGGAGCAGCAGCAGTCCCCCAGGTGCAACGGTAAGGACCAGGAAGGAATGAGCGTCCAACAGTGAGCCCCTGATACTAATGACTATGCTTGTGAGCCTATACACCTGAAATAAGAACAAGGCCTAGAGCAGCACTGTGCCTAAGAGTTCCCTCCTGACAGCCTCTGTGTTACTCAAATGTGGCCAGTCTCGAAGCCAAACTCAGCATGTAAATGCAATGCCTTCACCCCAGCATGGGACATGACACCCGGGGATGAGCCTCCCTGGCACCGAGGGATCACTGCCAAGTACCAGCTGATGACGTAACTAGAAAATGACCTTAAATTAAAGGTTCAACGCGGACCAGCAGAATATCCCTGTCTACATATAATAACAGGAGTTAAAATGCTGTTTGACCTAAAGTAAGGGGGAAATGGAAAAGACAAATGAGTTCATATGGCTATGAGTTTCTAAAAAAGAATCTGGAGGTTGTCAGAAGGATTGCCCTTATGCACACCTGAGCAGAGTCTCAGAGACAGATAAAGTAGATACAACCCCAGGTATTGGTCCTTCTGAGGACTAAAGAGACCCACAGGTTCTATGGTCATGGCAGATGGGGTTCACTGCCATGCCAGTTGGCCCTTATTTAGAGCTGGTGTTTCTGCGTGATGGAGCTGGACTTAGATGGGATCTCTTTTCACAAGACTTTCATGCTACTTTACTGGAATTGTAGTTGGTGCTGGGGCTTAAGATATATCTAGGGGATTTGAATCTCTGGACTGACAATATGATAGCCAGGCCCTGAGCCTCAACAGACTTCAGCTCCTACACTCTGATTTATTGGACTTACTCCACTCAGCTAACACGGAGTTGAAGAATGTCAACCACCACACCATGGAGCCTAGAGTCCCTACAACTGAAAACAGGAGGATTGCATCCAATATCCATGTGGAATCTAAACCCCCTCTTGACATAGATGTGGAATGGACACAACCAAGCCAAAGTCCACAGGAAGGAGGAATACAGTAAGGATCAGAGTGGACTTAATGATATTCTATTCATGAACAATTGTGGTTAATAATCGAGAAAATGTGGCATTGATGTGGAAAAACTGGCCATGGTGGCTGCTGGGTGCGGGGAATGGGAGGAAGAGAAGAGATGTGAAGGCATTCTCGGGACTTGGAGTTGTCCTGGGTGGTGCCCCAGGGACAATTGCCAGATGTTGTACGTCCTCCCATGGCCCACTGGATGGAACGTGGGAAAGTGTGGGCTATGGTGTGGAACATGGGACATGGGGTGCAGTGATGCCCGGAGATGTACTCACCAGACGCAATGGATGTGACATGATGATGGGGGAGAGTGTTACTGTGGGGGGAGTGGTGGGGTGGGGGCGGTGGGGGTGAATGGGGACCTCATATTTTTTTAATGTAATATCTTTTTTAAAAATTAATAAATTGAGTAGAATTTGGAAGAAAAAAAAAAAAAGAAAAACGTAAGTAGATTCTCCAGGGTTCAAATGCTGGAGTATTCATAGTATCATGTTACATCCAAATGACCAGTATTCTACAACCTTCAACCTTGAAATTCTTTATCTCTGTGGTGTAGATGACTACAGAGGAATCCTTAAAACCTGAATTCCTATGTGCACTCTCAATGACTGGAAACAAAAAAGTATCATCAAGAGGAACCATAACAGAGCATTTAAGGGGCTGTGGGTTCAAAAGAAGAAGCAGAAGAGCCGTGTTTTGGGAAACCCTGACTCAGTCCAACTCTGTCTCACTGGGGAACGTAAATTCCAAAGTGGAGCCCAGTGGCAGGGCGCTAAACTCCTGAGCAGTCTGCCCTACCTTCAGTGTCTAGAGCCCCCAAAGCCCCATTCTTTGAGGCAGTGTTTACTGTGCCCGTAAATGAGATCCTGCTGAGATATGCATAAGCGTAACCTCTGGAATGACCTCCTGACTCACTTTGAAGTCTCTTAGCCACTATTGCTCATAGGTTTATGTCCAAGAGACTTAAATTTTGGGGCTTTCCATGTACCAGTCAGGCCCTAAATCTATTTAACAGAGTTGCAACACCTACTGTCCACTTCATTGGATTCACCCAGGACAACCGACAAGGAGATAATGATGGACTACAACCATCCCAAGAAACAGAGAGTCTGCAACTGCAAGCAAGATAGTCCCTTCCATCTGCCTCATGAGATCTAAGCCCCCTCTTAATTAGAGGCAGAGTGGGCATCACCATCCCAGAATCCTCAGGATTGGGGAATAAACAATGGACTAGAGTAGACTTATGGTATTCTCCTATAGACTTACTGTTATTCTAGCAATGAAAGAACGTTGATCATGGATGTGGAGGCAGTGGCCACCAGAGGTTCTGAGCGGAGGGAGAGGGAAGAACAGGTGTAATATGGAGCATTTTGGGGACATTGGAATTGTCCTGAAGGACGTTGCAATGACAGATACAGGCCATTAGATATGTTGTCATAACTTACAAAATTGTGTGGGAAAGAGTTTAAACAATAATGTAAACTATAGTCCATGCTTAGTGGCAATGCTCCAATATGTGTTCATCCATTGTAACAAATGCTCCAATATGTGTTCATCCATTGTAACACTAATGAGGGATGTTCTTAATGTGCAAAGGTGTGGGGGGGTGGAGTGGGGCATACATACATTTTTTCATGTATCATTTAAGTAATCTTGGTATCTTTAAAAAATTAAAATTAAAAATATTTTTAAAAATTTTAAAAAGAGGCTGTGGAGTTGGGGCTGGGTCCCAGAACTTTGCTCCTGGCAACCTCACCTGGGAGCGTGCAAAAAGTCCCAAACCCACCGACTCCAAGTCTGCATGTTGCCAGGTTCCCCCAGGTGATCCGCACACACTGGTGACTGAGAAGCACTGCTTTAGCTCTTTGCCCTGGGCCCTGGTGGTCCTCGGTGCGTTGCTTCCTCACTCTGCCCCCGGTTGCTTCACCTGATAGATACCTGCTAACAAGAAGACCTGAGGAGGGGATGCACACCCGTGCTGCTGTCCTGCTCATCCCCCAGACCCTGCTGCCCAGAAGGGTCCCTCAGGAGACGGTCCCTCAGGAGAAGGCCCTTCAGGAGAAAGACCTACAGGAGAGAGTCCCTCAGGAGAAGGACCTACAGGAGAGAGGCCCTCAGTAGAGGGACCCTCAGAAGAACGGCCCTCAGGAGAGGGGCCCTCAGGAGAAGGACCCTCAGGAGAAGGGCCCTCAGGAGAAGCACCCTCAGGAGAGGGGCCCTCAGGAGAATGACCTTCAGGAGAAAGACCTACAGGAGATAGGCCCTCAGGAGAAGGACCCTCAGGAGAGGGGCCCTCAGGAGAAGCACCCTCAGGAGAGGGACCCTCAGGAGAAGGACCCTCAGGAGAAGGGCCCTCAGGAGAAGCACCCTCAGGAGAGGGGCCTTCAGGAGAAGCACCCTCAGGAGAAAGACCTTCAGGAGAAGGACCTACAAGAGAGAGGCCCTCAGTAGAGGGGCCCTCAGAAGAATGGCCCTCAGGAGAGGGGCCCTCAGGAGAATGACCTTCAGGAGAAAGACCTACAGGAGATAGGCCCTCAGGAGAAGGACCTTCAGGAGAAGCACCCTCAGGAGAAGGACCCTCAGGAGACGCACCCTCAGGAGAAGGACCCTCAGGAGAAGCACCCTCAGAAGAAGGACCCTCAGGAGAAGGACCCTCAGGAGAGGGACCCTCAGGAGAAAGACCCTCAGGAGAGGGGCCCTCAGGAGAAGGACCCTCAGGAGAAGGACCCTCAGGAGAAGGGCCCTCAGGAGAAGGACTTTCAGGAGAAGGACCCTCAGGAGAGGGGCCTGCATGGACCCTCAGGAGAGGGGCCTGCATCTCGCCCAGCACCAGGCCTGGCTGGCTGGCTGGGGGAGAGCCCGTTCAGCTCACAACCACTTATCACAAGGAATCAACAATGAAACACCTGTGAGTTAAAGCGCCCGTGTCCTCTGGAGGCAGGTTTTCTGAGAAAACTCCTTGGTGCATTCTCCGAGGCGCTCGGTGCTCTCCAGCTCTGCCCAGCCATTTTCCAAGGAAGCTGCCTCTCTGATCTGTTTTGGGAGCTGCTTCTCGAGGTGGAGACTTCAAGGCCATAGCACTTCTGTGACCCAGAAAGAAACTACATTTAACTGGGTCAGGAAGGAATTCCCTGACAGGTGACAGGGTCCCGGGGTGGGGTGGGGGGAGGCTGAGTTTGGATGTTAGTTCTGAATAGTAGGAAACTGACTTTAGAGAGGAATGAGAATGAAATGGCCAAAGGGCAACAACTTTCAGGGGCAAAGCTGAAGTGCAGTGATAAGATGTACTGTGTAAATAACTCACCTAGCACAGAAAAAGGCTTAGGATGGGCTCTCACCACAAAGGGGCTTTTCATGTCTTGGAATATAATTAGTTAAGAATTCAGGATACAAAGTAATTAGAGAAACTGTAACCTGGGGTATACTGCTGAATTATTCCAATCATTTTTACGATGGGTAAATTTAATTTCCCAGTCACGTGGCATAGATTTTAAATGTGGATAATGTGAAGAGCAGTGTTAATGCGTTGCAGCCTGCAAATTAAATTATTTCTTTTGATTTTGACTTTCCAACAAAAATCAGACTCAAATGATTGAATCTAAATCATGAAAATGATTGTCAGAGCTGAAAAATACTGGAGAGACAAAGGTACAAACTGCAGCAGCATCTCGTGATCTCCTTACCACTGAAGGTCGGTGTGCTCCATTAGTAATTTCTGTGTGAGTGTGTGTTTCTTTCCCTGATGTCATGGACTGGGGCAGGGGGATGAATAATTATTTCTCTTACATACGGAAGGTGATGTTGCATTCCACTGAACAACAACCTGTTTTCTTTGACACGTGGACACCGTCAACATTTTGTGTCTCCAGCCAACTCGGAGTTAAAAATTAAAAACGTCACTTTATATGAGCCACACGCTCACAGATGTACTGCCATCTGCTGTGCTTATTGAACTGCCCGGTGTGCCCACTATTCCATCCACGGCTTCTTTAACTGTTTCCAAATATACCTGTGATGCTTTATCTTAAGGCATCAATTATCCAGCACCCATTTTCAAGGTGATTACAACGATTTTCTGATGTCTGTTTTCTCGTATAAAAACCCTACTTTAATTGTACCATTAAGATTTCCAAGGGCTCCACTTAAGCCTGTGGCTTCAGAGAGACGTGACTTTGACTTTCTCTGACCAGCTTTGAGACCTGGATGGAGTTTCTGACTCCTCACCTGAAAACGAGGCAACATCAACCTCGTGGAGCTGGGGTGGTGCTTGAAGGAGGCGGTGCTTTAGGTGCTTAGCCCGGGCCTGCCACTCCCAGGAGGCCGCAGCAGGAAACCCCAGCCCAGTGGAGGGCTCCCGCCCCACCGCCTGGGGGAAAGGACCTGCCGCGGGCTTCCTTTCTGTTGACTCACTTGGACCGACCAGCCACACTGGCAACACTAAATAAGCTGTGCCGCACCACTCTAACAGTTCCTGTTTTCATTTTCTATTATTACTTTACAATCTTCTGTTCATTCACAAAGTTTTCATCATCGTAATCACAGTTGCGGCATCATTTTATATTCTGTTTTTTTCACTCTCTGTATTTTAAACGTTTCCCTTGCTTCTGTGTAGTCATCATTATTAAGCTTTAATGGTTTGCCTTCTCTATATTTGAGACCTGTGGATGAATCCGTGGAAGACAGAGCTTCCGAACCAGAGAGCTGGGGGAGGGAGAAAGGAGAAGTGTCCTCGACCTCCCAAGACGGCCATCGAAGAGGACCCCTGACCCCCGGCTATCCTGGGCCAGGGTCTGCCCCTCGGGGCAGTCTTGCATTGGAGGATGAAGGTCCTCGGAGACGAGCATGCCGCTAAGAGGCCGTGGGGACCTGGAGGCCTGAGCACCCAAGTCCTCCATCAAACCAGCGGGAGCGCCGCTGCTCACAGGGAACAGGCGTTTCCAGAAACCTCACTCCATCTTCCCCAGAGGCGATCTGCACCGTTAAGAGGCTGCTTTGGCAGGGCAAGCCTGCTCTTAAGTTTTACGTTAATTTTGGGTAGCTTCAGGAGTTCTCCATCCCCCAAGTCATCCTTGGTGTGCCCACTGGTCCCAGGCTGAGCGTCCAGGGCCACTGGAAGAGTAACTGCAGCGCTGGGAGTGCCACTAGACCACTGGACCCAGGCTGCTCCAGGACGAGCCCTGCCCTTGTGGTCAACTCCAAACGCCTGGGCTGGAGAGATGAGCCAGGGGCTCTATGCGTTCTTATTTTAATTATAAAAGGGATCTATGTGCATATTAAGTGTGATGACTGAAGTCCTTCCATCCCCAACGACTCCTCAGAAGCCCCGCCAAGATAATATTTTGATCCGAACCCTCCAGTCTTTTTCAATGTATGCATGAAATTCGTTTTTATGAAGTTGGGATCTGACTGTACACAGTTCTGCAACTTGCCTTTTTCACTCCATGGGAGGCCCTGGACATCCTTCCATAACCAGCACTTTCTCTGAGCAGCTGCATACTACCACACTGTACTGTGCACACTCATTTATTTCCTAGGCCCCTTGTTGATGAGCGTTTAGTGCTCTTTCCAGTTGGAGGGCTGCCACAGACAACGAGGCAAGGTGTAGCGTTGAATATGCCTTAGCAATTCTGCAATTGTGTCATATGGTAAATGTCTGAAGGTGAAAGTGTTAATCAAAAGGACATTCCCATATTAAATGTTGCTAGATATTGTCAAATTAACAGAGGCTTAAGAAAGGTTTGTTGAATTGATCTGAAAGTCTGAGTTCTAAGGCAAAGGCAGCAGAGAAGGAAAAGAGTGAAATGGAAAAAGGAGAGAAGGGAGATTAAGAAATAGGTGGAAGAAATTGGGAACAAAAGAAAAAGGGATTCCAACCCTTGATCTAGAGACATAACATTGAAAGACTCAGGACCACGGCAGGGTAGGTAGTGGGAGGCCAGTTTTGGGGGGGGGGCAATTACCTCATGTCGATAGAGGACCGATGAACAGAATGAATGTTAGTCACAACACCAGAGAAAAGAAAACCATCTCTTCCAACTCTGAGTGCTAAGTGCTTTACATCCTTACCTCCTGTAATCCTCAGAGAAACCCTGGAGAATATTTTGCTCCCAATTTGCATTTTGTTCTGTCAGTGCGAGAGACAGTACATCGTGCCCCTGAGGGCTGTGCAACGTTACTCCCGCGAAGGCTGTATTTTGTCATTGATGTAACCCAAGAGCCTGATACAAAGAAAGTGCTGGATAAATATTTGTTGGATGAATGAATGGATGGAACCAAGACTCACTGAGGTCGCATTAAATCAGATAGAAGTAGCTTGCACACATGTCATATGCACTCGGCACACGGAGGCTGCTCTGATAAGCAGCGGATACTAAATCGTGCTGTCAGTGAGCACTGAACAGTGAATAAACTCCCGTCTGCTGCCTTCAAAGCCAAGTGACTTCTCATTCTGCCATATGGGGCATCCTTGGCTGAAGCCCGAGAAGAAAGTGGAATTCAGGTTGTTGGCTTGGATGGAGATTCATGCAAGGAGAAGATCAGATAACTGAGAGCAACACATTTTAAAGCAAGCAAGGGGAGGGGTCCTGAAAGGCTTAAGTATGGCCTTGGGCTCCTTTTTTTTTTTTCACTTAGGCTCTAGTTGCAAGGGAAATGGAATACAAGTGTTTTCTTATTGCAGAGTTTCTTCTTACAATGCACAGACCAGTTTTCATCTTGGCATTAAAAGAAAATGGCACAAATGCTGTGTGCGTTCTGCCACACACCCTGTAGCCGCGGCAGTTACACCTTTTGGATAATGTTATCCTCCACTTGTTCTCCTGTCTTCCTGAATAATGCAGCCGCCCCCTGAGCCTCTGCCAGTTTCTTATCTAGCTTGGCCCTGTGTTCGAGTTACGCACCATTGTCCTACACGCCACTGTCTCACAAAACTAATGTGACAGGACGATACGGGGTAATTAGGACTTGGCTACTTGTGGAAGCTGAGAATGCGAGTGGGCAGGTTTTTCTCTGGAGATATTTCCAAGCCCGAGTGGCCAATAAGAAAAAGGGGGCCGAGGGGTGAAGCAGTTTCTCTTTAAGGGCCTTACTCTCCTGCTCCGTGGGTGTGCCGGACGTGCACGGTTCTGTCTGATGTGGGAATTTTCTTTTCAGAACAGAAGGAAAACAGATTTTTCGGTTTTCCCATAGGATGACTCTTCTCAGTTGTGTTTTGTTGTCATCATCAGATGTAAACAGATCTGTAAACATAAGCTGGTGCCTCTCTCTGCAAGGCCAAAACACGGATTGTTTAGACGAATGGGCAATGGCAGCTTGGGTTCTGTTTCCAATATCTGGGCCTTGGTTTGCTATAACAGTTCAAACGAGTAACAGTAGAGTTGCTTCAGAATTTCAGTTTAGCTTCTACGCAGTGGAGGGCTGTCATCTCAATCTGGCAGAGTCCTGCTCATTTCTTTCTTTCTTTTTTTTTTTTAAAAGATTTTATTTTATTTATTTTTCTCTCCTCACCCCCCTCGTTGTTTGTACTTGCTGTGTCTATCTTCTTTGTTTCTTTAGGAGGCACTGGAAACCAAACCTGGGACCTCCGACCTGGGAGGGAGATGCCTAATTGCTTAAGCCACCTCCCTTCCCTACTTTTGTTGTGGCTGTCATTATGATTTTCCTCTTTTGTCTCTTGTGTCATCTTGTTGCGTCACTTTGCTGCACCTGCCTGTCGTGCCAGCTTACTGTCCTGCTCGTATTCTTTAGGAGGCACTGGGAACCTCTGCTCCCTACTTTGTTGTGTCTCTCATTATGTTTTTCTTCTTGTGTCTCTTGTTGCATCATCTTGTTTGTCAGCTTGCCATGCCTGCCCAAGGCAGCAGCTCCCTGTCTTCTTTAGGAGGCACCGGGGACTGAACTCTGGACTTCCCATGTGGTAGGCAGGAGCCCAATTGCTTGAGCATCCCACTTCCCACTCATTTATTTCTGTGCCAGCCATACGGCTGCCATCTTCCTAGGCCCTCTCAGCCCTAATGGAAGGAGGGGAGTGGGCTCAGAGGCCTGCCCAGCCCACCGGCCGGCAAATGGAAGCATCTGGTCTGGTGGAGGAGGGCTCTTCCTGCGTGAGGGCCCAAGTGAGGCTCATGAAAAGGCTCAGAGCCTGCTCCGCTGGCTTAGAGGGACGGCGTCCCGGCGCGTGCTCCCGGCCCTGCCTGCCCTCTGCCAAGCCTGTGCTCATCTCCTGACGTCCCCCGTCCACAGGCTGCCACACTGACCGCACTGCCCTGGCTCCCTGCGGGCCTCTGTAGGGGATTTTTTGTTCTTGTTGTTTTGTTTTGTTATTAGAGAAGTTGTAGGTTATGGAGCAATCACGCATGAAACACAGGATTCCCATATACTGCCTTACCTTGACATGATTCTTAGAGGTCAGTTTTCCAAAGAAGTTTCCTCTGATTCCTCAAGCTTTGTCTGTCCCAGCGTCAGCACACAAAGTGCTTGAAGTATGCCAAAACTTCCTCCCTGTACCCGGCGCCTGGCTTCTGTGAGCCTGCTGGTAGAGCTCAGGCTGAGGCTTGCTTCCTGTACCACGGGGCAGCAGGGATAGGGCTGGGGACACCTAACAAGTGGAGGCCCCCGTATCTGCCAACAAGGAGCCTAGTAATGGTGGGTGACCGCGGCGCCCGACACCACGAGCGGCCATGCCAAGGGCAAAACAAGGGGCCTGTGCCCCGGGGAGGACGGTGCCGTCGCACTTCATGGGCAAGCGGTGGCCCTGACCACGGCTGGAGCAGTGCACAGTACTGGACGCGTTACGGGCACTCTTTGCTGTGCTGCCCAAAAATGCTCTTAGGCTGTCGAGAGCCTACTGTACCAGAAGCCTTTTCTGCTGTATTCATTCCCACATGTGTCTTGGGGCTCCCACTCCACTCAGGAATGTCAGAGAAGAGGAACTTAGAGGGCTAACCGTGGTATTTTTCGTTTTCTTCTCGGAGTGTCTTTTTAAAAAGACCTCCTTAGGAAATAAACAGGAAAACCATGATTATCCTTCAGAATTGGCTTTCAAACTGGCATTCACTTACTCAACAACTATGCTGACATCCATTTGTTCACGATCCAGTAGCTGTCCAGTGAGTGCATTTTAAGGGCCCAGACCCTGCTAGGTTATCTGTTTAGTTCTCCAATCATTTTAAGCAAAGGTACAGTTGTGGCTTAGCGTTCCAAAAAGAGTGTTCCGAGAGCAAAAGCCCCTGGCCGTTATGCCCAGACAGGGAGGGGAATGCAGCAGGCAGCTTGCCCAGTCCTGAGCCTGCCCACTGTGCCCGCTGTGCCCACACAGGGAGGAGAATGCAGCAGGTGGCTTGCCCCAGTCCTGAGCCTGCCCGCTGGGCCCGCACGGGGAGGGGAATGCAGCAGGCGGCTTGCCCCAGTCCTGAGCCTGCCCGCTGTGCCCACTGGGCCCGCACAGGGAGGGGAATGCAGCAGGCGGCTTGCCCAGTCCTGAGCCTGCCCGCTGTGCCCGCTGGGCCCGCACAGGGAGGGGAATGCAGCAGGCGGCTTGCCCAGTCCTGAGCCTGCCCGCTGTGCCCACTGTGCCCGCACGGGGGTGGCCTTTGACGACACTGACAGGCTGCAGGCGCCCTCAGCGTGGCCCGGATCCTCTCAGGCACCGGTTCAGGCTGACGACAGCCGGCACTTGGCAGCTTGTCCACCTGGAGGCGCGAGCGGAGCCCTGGTGTGGGGCAGCCCTGACACGGCTCCCTGCTGTTGTTTCCAGGCTGGTGCTGGGTGGGGGTTTCCCAGGAGATTCGGCCTCGAGAGGAGCCCACGCGACAGGCAGGAGCAGGTGATGCTGTTGATGAGTGAGAACAATAGCCCTGGTGCTCCCAGGCTGCTCCTTGGGCATCGGCCCCTCAGGAACGGGCAGGAAGAGCAGCGGTGTCCCCGCCGGCTCCAGCCGGGCCTCGAACAGGCCTCCCCGGGCACACGCTCTCAGGCCAGCCCCGGCAGGTCTGAGGCTCCGCGCTTTTTCTAATCGAGAGAAGGTCGCTTGGAAAGTCGGTCAGTCTTCCCTTCCAGGGCGTGTGCCTACCCCGACCCCTCCCGGCAGGAGCCTGGGAGCAAAGGACGCTACTCCCCGCTGGAATTACCCTGTTCCCTCCAGCCTGGGCCTCTCCTCTGAAACCCAGACCATTCCAAACGCGGCTCCGTTAGGAGACCGTCCACCCCAGCCCTCTCGGCCAGGAGGTGACGGCGCCAGCCTTCTAGCTCCTTGGGCTGGAGACCCGGGCGTCGTCCAGCGCTGCCCTTCTTTAGACCCCACCTCGGTTCCATTAGAAAAGTCCCTCAGCTCTTCCTCACTCGGACTGCCCCACGCGTCCCAGGCGCCAGCCTTCTTGCCCGGATTATCCACTAGGCTCCGACTGGTCTCATGCGCTTGCCCCTTACGATCTGTTGCCCACCCCTTCTCCCAGTCTCGTTGCTCGCTTCCCCCCTGCACTCATCACCACGTGGTATTTGCCTTCAGTTTCCACACACAAGGAAGTGGGTGGCATCTAGCACCTGGTAAGTGCCTGATACTTAATGAATTCTGGAGTCTTGAGCCCAGCAGATGCTGAACGAGCACAGAATTTAGTTTATTAAGGCAATGAGGAGTTATTGTCTTGCAGCCTTTAATGGAAAACAAAACCAGAAACAGAAAACCTAAAAATCAAAGGCTACAGAGCTCCATCCTTCATTCCCCACTCTCCAGGCTATTCAACCTAAGTTAGGTGAGCGTGTTGGGAAGCAACCTGACTCTGAGCCCAGGATCCAGTAGATGAGCTTAGAGCCCCCATGCAGCTCTATTAGCCAAGTGATCCTTGGCGTTTACTGTGACTAGCGGGGTGCTGGATACGGCACCTAGCTCAGGAACCATACGTGTGGGGCGTTGAGCCGCAGCCATGTGCCTCCGTGAGTGTGCATTTCCCATCCCGGGACAGTCCAACGTCCTCTCCCGGAGGGCAGGTCAGAGACGTGTTCAGCTGTGGAGTCGCTTAGGGGAAAGCGTGAGGGTGAGAGCCCTGGCTGTGAGAGTGAGGTGGGGTCCTGACCGTCTTCTCGACCCAGGGTGTCAATGCTTGGAAGCCATGAGCTTTAAATCATAGCCCATTATTCTGCCTGGATGTTCCTCATCTGCTCTGGCTTTCCTCCTTGGAAAAGGACGGAACAGCTAGTTAAGTTTGTCTATTTAATTCAGTAAATACATGAGATAGTTAGTACTTTTTATAGTGGGCAGAACTGAGGAAACCACAGAGAGCTGGCTTTTCCCTTGTTGGCCTTTACCTTACTTGGTGATCTTTCCAGCAGTCGAGGACCTCTTCTCCACCACGTGGTGATTCCAAAGGCCACTGTTTGCCTCCTGTCCAGCCCTGCAAAGCAGCCTGGAAGAGGGGCTGAAGAGTGAGATTTCTAGACAGTGGTATGGAGCTGGGTGCTTCTTAGCCTGTGCCTCTGATTCATAGAAGAGAGAGATTTCACCCCTCAGCTCAGTAGCACTCGTAGAAGTTCTCCCCACACGGGCCTCCTGGGGACCATCTGCAAGATGGATGCATCACCTGAATCCTGGGCTTTGAGACTGTCCTCCAGCTTCTTGCCTGAGCACCAGTCTTTTCCCTCAATTCAACAACCCTGCAGGAAATGTGGGCTACGTGGCATTTGCCCAGGGAGATTCAGGACAGTCACTTGGCGGGGGCAGGGTGGAACTGTAAGAGCCGTGAGACTGCTAGGAGCTAGCCACATGAGCTGGGGCCACAGTCCAAATCAGGACAATCCCTCAGAAGCACACCCCACCAGCAGCTTCCTCAGTGCCCCTGGCTTCCTGGAACCTTACCCGTGGCACAAAGCTGCTACCTCTGTTGGCGGGGAGGGTCATTCTTGCTGTCTCCAGCCTTCCTAAGAGGAAGGTCCTCCACAGATACGTTCTTCACTTTGACGCTCACATGGTCATCAAGCAGGGCCTCGTGGTGCATCTCCACAGACTTGACCTCTGTGGGGACATTGGTGGGAGACCAGGTGACCACAGTCCCAGGTTTCAGGAAGCAGTCTTCACCTGGCCCGCAGGCACCATGCAAACACCCGTCCAATGGGAGAGGAAAGTCCAAGTTTCCCTAGACTCAGACCAGATGTGGCCCGTAGGGGGATGCCAGGCTTTTGCCCTTTCCATATTTTTGCTGGAAGGAACCCTATCCAGAGAAAACTGGTTTCCTGGGGGGAACCTGGTCCCTTGGTTCTGGGTTCAAAGACAAAGGGCTACCTCCAAAAACCGGTTGAAAACCCCAAGATGGATATGTTACAAATGCTGGCTGTTTTTACACTTTACTCTAGCTTGGAGAAACTGTGGAGTCAGGGTTTATTCTGGCAGTGAGCCTCCAGAGATCATTCTTATCTCCCTCTGAATTTCTGGACTAGCACTCAGCTGTCAGCCCCACCCAGTCTCAGAGCTTGTGGATGGGGCAGTGGGTGGGGGATGGAATCCCAGAGCCTCTGGCATTATCACCCCCATGTCCTTCCCCTGCTTTCTCTCAAAATTCCAGCCCTCGAAGCAGGGCACCTGCAGGATGGTTGGAGTGCAGGGGAGCCCGGGGTATGGTTTCCCAAGCTCCCTGCCCGCGGACATCTGCAGGGCTCCTGGCCCACCCTGCACTCACGTTGGAGCTGTGCTCCAGCCCAAGAGGGGCATGAAGGCCCAGTGACAAGTTTGGGTTGTAGAACATCTTCCTGAAGCAGGCGCTAGCTTCCTTGGTGATTTCCTGGAAGCACGCTAGTCTCACTGCAGGCAGGCTCGGTGGAGTCCAGCTTGTGGATGGCCGCGGCCAGCTGTCCACTGTGCAGGCCGGCCGTGCCTGCCCATGGGTCTGCCCCTTCTTGGAGAGGCCCACCTGCAACTCGCCCATTCTGCCAGCCCCCATGGGCATGGTCAGCCTGCATGGGTGGGACATGGGGCAGTGAGGGGGAGTGGTCGACAGCAGGCGGGAACCTGGCTAGAGCTTTGGGTGGCCCCAGATCCCCGTGAGAAGCTGAGGAGCACGTCCCAGAACCTTTCAAATGTGCAGGGGGGTTCATGGACTGCCTGGCTTCCATGCCCAGCAGCCCAGCTCTCCAGCATCTAACTCTCATCTAGGCTTGTAAATCAGCTTTTCAGTTCCTTTCCTTCCTCCTGAACCAACTGACTAAGAGTTTGGGGGTTGGACAACTAGATCCTTGACCCAGCCCCAAAAGGTGACAGTACCTCTGGGCTTCATTACGGAGATGGCACTTTCAAAGTTCTGTCCTGTATAATTCTTTCAGAATTGATGATTGGCATGGGTGAGGAAAATGCTCCCAAGACTTATGATACCATCCTCCATATCCAAGAGACTCTGAAATGAAAGCCCGAGCTTCCCCCTCCACAAGGAGGCCCTGGGCGCAGGGGCAGCTCTTACCTGGGCTGTCGATGAGGATGACATAGTATTTGCCGGTCTCAAACTCCCACAGGAAGGTGTCGGTGGTGATGCCATGCTCGCTCTCTGCCTTCAGCTCGTGCAGCACCTGGACGTGCTTGAAGGAGCCCTTGCCATGTTGGGGGTGCTGGAGAGGGCAGTGAGTAAGCACCTGACAGAGAGCAGAGCAGGTCCCCGTACAGCAGACTTCAGCAGCAGCGCCCTCGGCTGCAGGCCACCCCTGCTTTCTGCACTCTGCAGCTAAACCCTTCCATGAGTCCCCAGGCTGCCAGACCAGCAAGGGCCTCCCCTGTCACCTCCTTGAACTTCAAGATCATTCTCTTGTTGATGCTTCCACTTGTGTGGATGAGGTGCCTGCAGTGGACTTACTGAATTCCCATGGCCAAGGGCGACGACACTGAGATGGATCTTCCTTTACTCGTGGCAGTGATGGGTCCACTGGGTGGGAGAGTGGGGGTGGGTGAGGCCTGTCCCCTTCCCCTCTCCCTCTCCACTCCCACCGAGCACCACCTCTCCACGCACGACACTTAGCCCAGAGCCTGGGCACGGCACGCGGGAAGCGGCTGAGAAGTGCGGCGGGCGGCCCAGGCACTCACCTCAGGACTCAGCCCGGCATAGAGCAGGTACAGCAGCTCCAGCCAGTCTTGCTCCTGACGGGCCACGCTCAGAAAACCCAGGGCTGAGCGGGTCCCCCCAATGACACCCCCGCCCCATCCCCCTGCCCTGGCTTTTCTTAGGAAGAGACCCTGTGCTTTGTGGTCTACAGCTTGTCCCCTGCAAGTCCTCACCTCCAAGCAAAGTTGCTCCAGAGTCCAGTAAGAGTCCACAGCTGCCCTGCAGTTAGCAAGCCTCTTGTCGCTCCTAAAGCACCGGCACTGCCCCCTCCTCCTGGCTGCCACCCTAGCCAACGCCAGAGCCTGATCGGCTAGAAGATGCCGCCCTTACACCCAGGCTCAATTGCTGAGGCTTCTTTTTGGCCGAGGCAGTGACTGGATGAAGCGACAGGGGTGAGGCTCTCTGATACTTTCTTTCTGGGGTTAGAATTGCTGAGAATCCAGAATGGGGGAAGGGACGTACCTGAAAATAAGAAAAACTAATGAATAAAAATATAGGATAAATGGTATACAGCATACGAATTTGTACAGGAGACTCTTAAAGTCAAGGTCCTCCCTCCCTCCCTCCCTCCTTCCCCTATTTATTGAGCAACACTGTGCCTGGCATTGTCAGAAGCTGAGAACCCAAAAAGAAAGCAGTCCTGGCCTCCCTTCTAAGAAGTTGCCAGGGTCCCGGGGAGATAGCAATTCCTGCTGAGTCTCCCCCAATTCATTATCACAAAATTGTTTAAAGGCTGTGGCTGTTTGGAGCCTGCTCTGAGGCCAAAGGTGCCCCCTCCTCAGCTTGCACTTGGGCGTGGATGACGGGGGGCCAGTGGTCTGAACTTTTGGGGTGCCTGGTCTCACTGAGGCCCACCTCATTCTTACGTCACAGTTTTCCACCTTCACCCCTAGAGAACCAAGAAACTGTAGAATGTCAGACAGTGTGGTCCTCAGAAACATCAAATTTGGGAAGTGGACTTGGCCCAGTGGTTAGAGCGTCCGTCTACCACATGGGAGGTCTGCGGTTCAAACCCCGGGCCTCCCTGACCCGTGTGGAGCTGGCCCATGCGCAGTGCTGATGCGAGCAAGGAGTGCCCTGCCATGCAGGGGAGTCCCCCGCGTAGGGGAGCCCCACGAGCAAGGAGTGCACCCGTAAGGAGAGCCGCCCAGCGTGAAAGAAAGTGCAGCCTGCCCAGGAATGGCGCCACACACACAGAGAGCTGACGCAGCAAGATGACACACCAGAAAGAAACACAGATTCCCCTGCCGCTGACAACAACAGAAGTGGCCAAAAAGAACACACAGCAAATGGACACAAGAACAGACAATCGGGGTGGGGGGAAGGGGAGAGAAATAAATAAATAAATCTTTAAAAAAAAAACATCTAATTTATCCCTGCCCACATTTTTCAGAAGAATCTAAGATGTAGGGAGGTAAAGTCGTGGCCCAAATATTCTGCAAGTCCTTGTTCCCCACAGTCAGTGCCTTTCCTCCTCTAGTCACCTTCTAGAAAAAGAGGCAGAGCGGTCAAATCCATTCATTTACTCTGGGAACACCTACAGGCAACAACAGCATACCTGGCCCTGGCCCTGAAGCCCTAGACGCAGACGTGAGCCACCTTGCCCTGGTTTTGAGGGGCTCACAGGCGACTATAAAGAAAGTATTTCAGCGCAGTGCATGAGTAATGAGGGCCAAGGACCAGGCACAGCAGGGACATGTCCAGGTGTGTGGGAGGCGAGGACGCGCCACAGAGGAGGAGCTTTAGCACTTGCAGGCAAGCGAGCATCACGGGGCTATGGGCTCTCCCCAGCAGAGGACAAGGTGAGGCCGGGCCTGCGTGCTCTTTGCCTGGAGGCAGGGGATGGGTGGGAGCAAACGATGACTCAAGATTGAGAGGAGATGGGGTGCATTAACTCCTTGCAGAGTTCACGTCAATCTAATTAAGCAATTACTTCCTTAAATCTCTTGATTACTCTTTATTGCCCTCAGGGGAGCAGTTTCACTCAGTTTATTATGTGGAGAGAAGCTCAAAGGCCACTGAGACCCAGGGCAGGTAGATGCTGGGAGGCCGTCCTGGAGGGACGGTCAGAGGAGGCGGGGGCCACGGGGCTGCCGGGACCACGTGCCGTCGGGATGGAGCACGGCCCTTTGTCAAGGTCTCCCCCGTCCCAGAGTCAGGCTGCAGTGCTCGGCACAGCCCCAGGGCCCTCTGCTCTCAGCTCTAAAGGCCCAGCCTCTAAGTGCTTTCCAGGCTCTGTGGGTCCACCCGTGGGACCCAGCTGGCCACACTCCCTCTCGGGGTCTGAAGTTCACCAGTTTCAAGCGAGAGTCTAGTACCACCTCATTTCAGCCTCCGTGAAATAGCACGAAGGTAAATAGCCCTAAGTGCTGCCCTCTCTACTATCTCTGCGCATCAGTTTCCTCATCTATAAAGTGGGGCTGACACTCCCCTCGCAGGGATATCGAGACGATTAAATGGCTGATGCACACAGTTCCTGGCACCTGCTAAGTGCTCAGTGAGCGATGCCTATGTTGTGACGGCTTCCTCTCCTTGTCTTGAGCTGCTGGGCTCAGCTCGTGGGGAGGTAAAGCTCTCACGTCTACAAAACAGGAGGAGCAGCGATGTGGAATGATTTGCCCAAGGTCACAGAATAAATTAATGAAGAACAGGATGATACCTCTCCATCTGACTTGCAGGCTTCCTCTGAGCCAGTCTGTCAACTCTGTAAGAATTATTATTATACTTCTTCCAGCTGAGCCATTTACATAGTAGCTCTGTGGTCTTGGCTGACTCAGAACTGAAGGAATAATCAGAGCTAAGAGGTTTCCTGACATTGAAATAGGCTGAAGGGCAAGTGTTCCTGATAGAATGTTCTCCCCTTCCTAGTGTAATTGGCTATTGCTAGGGAAATATTCCTATTATTTACAAACTTGAAGAGACCTGGCAATTCATTATCATTTTATTAGAAGTAATATTTACAATTCATAAGTGTAAAGTCATCCGAGTTGCTGGAATGGGATGGTTAAGAATTAGAAATGAATCTACTGTGACTATAATGCAGGCCTCAGGGAGTTAGAACGAAATAAAATCACTTAGAACACGGCAAGCACAATGTCAAGAGAAGTCGCTGAGATAAATGCAGTTACATGGACAAGATGTGCTTATTGTACAACTGCATAAATACAAGGAGACAGGACTTCCTAGGGAAAACCTAGCTGGGAGGGTTAATTACCAAAGGACTAGACAAGGCAGCCAGTACTTTCATGAGGTGTCCAAAGAGCAACTGTTCTCAACGTGAGCAGCGATTGGGAGCCTTTGGCTTCACTTTGCAGTGCCCTGAAATTAGATGCTGTCTCCAGGGCACCGGAGGAGAGAAGCGCTTGTGTCAATGCAACGGGGCTTCCTCTGCTGGGCGGGTGCTCAGAGCATGTCTGGCTCATCCTTCCCTGTTCAAGGTGTCAAGCCAGTGCTTTGCACAGAAAAGCTCACAACTGGAGGATCATGAAATCCTCACCATCTTTTACGTGCCCATTTTGTTATTAGTTAAGGCATCTACACATCTGAACTCAGATTGTTAGCCTGCGAACACATACGTGTTTCATGAATACCTTAGTTTGCTTTGAAAATACTTTCACTTGGTCTACTAAGAGACTGTGAGACAGAAAACTTTTAGAGGGTAAAACAAGGGTCTCCTTGCCCTGGGATGCTCCTAAGGCAAGGGTGCACCCTCTTCTAGCTCCCCGGGTGCACACGGGTCCTGCTTCCAGGGCAGACGTTAATAATCCAGGTGAACACTGTCCTGAGAAATGCCGGATTGGACTATACTGTCTCTGTAGTTTAGCTGGTAGTTAGCATTCATAGATAGCACACATACTTGCAAATTGTTTTACAGTCATTTCATAGTTGCTCTGTAAGAGATAATTAAAGCAAAACAACTTTAAATGCAGCTACTCAAAGGGACAAAATTGTTGTGCCAATAATGTGCGATATAAATGCAAATTATCAAGTTTTGTATTACAGTGAAAACCTCTTATATCATTTTTCATGGGACCAACATGTAAATATTATAATAGTTCTCTGATTTATAGAGTACTTTTTCCCTAAAAGATAAAAATGCCTAGCCATGCATTATCTCACAGATCATCCCAACACTAAGGGATAGGTAAATCCATTTATTTATTTGTTCATTCTCCTTTCATCTAATACTTCTACTTAAGACACCATACCAGGGAAACGGACTTGGCCCAGTGGTAAGGGTGCCCATCTACCACATGGGAGGTCCGCGGTTCAAACCCCAGTCCTCCTTGACCCATGTGGAGCTGGCCCACGCGCAGTGCTGATATGCACAAGGAGTGCCCTGCCACGCAGGGGTGTCCCCGTGTAGGGGAGCCCCATGCACAAAGAGTGCACCCTGGAACGAGAGCTGCCCAGTGTGAAAGAAAGTGCAGCCTGCCCAGGAATGGCACTGCACACATGGAGAGCTGACACAAGATGATGCAACAAAAAGAAACTGATTCCCGTGCTGCTGACAACAACAGAAGCGAACAAAGAAGAACACATAGCAAATGGACACAGAAAACAGACAACTGGGGGGGGAGGGGTGAAGGAGAGAGGAATAAATAAATAAATCCTTAAAAAAAAAAAAAAGAGAGACCATACTAAGTGCTAGGAGAACACAAGGTAGACTTGATCTCTGCAGGAAGTTTCCAGTCTAGTGAAAGAGATTAAAAGAGCATATAAGACTTAGAATGGGGGGATGCAACTATGGACTAAAGTAGACTTGTTCTAACAGTGGAAGAACTTTTAACATTGATATAAAGGCAATGGGAGGGAGCGAGAGGGAAGAATGGGTGTGACATGGGGCATTTTGGGGACACTGGAATTGTCCTGTATGACATAGCAATGATGGATACAGGTCATTATACATTCTGTCAAACCTATAAAATTGTGTGGTGCAAAGTATAAGCCATCATGTAAACTGTACTCCATGGTTAATAGCACTGCTTCAATATGTGTTCATCAACTGTAACAAATGAACCGCACTAATAAAAGATGAGGTCAACGGGAAAAGTGCAGGAGGAGGAGAAGGTGGGGTATACGGGAATCCTCCTGTATTTTAAATGTAGAATTTATGTAATCTAAAGCTTGTTTAAAAATAAACTAAAAGTAGACTTAGAATAAGGGAGAAATCAGGCAATATAATTTAATGCAAGTATTTCTTTATTTTAAAAGATTTATTTATTTCCCCATCCCCCTCACTGTTTGCACTCACGGTCTGCTCTCTGGGTCTGCTGGTATTCTTTTAGGAGGCACCAGGTGTCTCCTCCATGCATCATCTTGCGTCAGCTCACCTGCACCAGCCCATTGCGCCAGCTCACTTTCTTCCTTGTCGTCTTTAGGAGACACCAGGAACTGAACCTGGGACCTCCCATGTGGGAAGCAAGTGCCCAACTGCTTGAGTCACATGTGCGCCCAGACAATTTAATTCAATAGAAAAAAAATGGCTTTGGAACTTGAGATGACATGAGTTCAAGTCTTAGTTCTGTTTTTACTGGTAGAATCAGACTGACAAGGGTTCAGATCCCATATTCATGGCTGAGGGATCTCTATGCAACTCAGTTTCCTTCTCTGTAAAACTGGGACAAGGATATCTCGAAGGAGCTAGTGTGTGCAAAGTACGTGCAGCAGGTCCTCAAGAAATGATAGTTATTGTATTAATAATAATTGCAGGGATGGTAAAATATAGCATAATGAGTCTTAGGACAAGGGCAATCTCACTTCTGGCTGGGATGGGTTGGTTTGGAGATGGTGGGTGAAGAATCAAGGACAAGTTTATGAAGGAATAAAAAATAAAATAAAATTGATTTCTGTCTTCCTTTTCCCTAGTTTCCTGGTGACTGCTGTGAAAGCACCCAAATCCACTCCCTTATCCCAAAACTACCCCTTAACTGCACCTCAGTTACTGCCACCTGATGTTAGTCAAGCCAACATCAACCCTCCCTTGGACTTCTGAAACAATAACGCCCTCCTCACACTGCTCTCTGCTCCCTGTCTTGCTTAGCCCATCTTCCACCAACCCCTTCCCCACAGAACCGTCCAAGAGTTGCCCTTTCAAACTTAAACCCAATCATAGCCCCCCATCCCACATCTAAGTAGATTTCAGACCCCTTACTCTGGGAGGAAAAGCTCTCTATGGTCTGAACCTCCCCTTCCTCTCTGGCACCATCTCCCACTAAGGTTTCCCTCCCTTATAATTCTCCAGGCTTCCTTTCGTTCCTTGGAAGCTCAGGTTTTTATTCACCATATAGCCCTCGCAGTAGTTGATCCTTCCCTAGGGACTGCATCTCCCATTCGTCTTTGAGAGGCTGGCTCCTTCTTGTCATTTAGAACCATCTTAATGTCTCAGGCAGGCTTCTCCACACACTTATCTTGAGCCCTTTCGACCACTTTCTATCAGTGTCTTATTTTTCTGCATAGTACAATTATCTGATATTATCTTTTGTGTTCTTACACAATCATTTATTATTGGCTGTATCCCCATCTGCTAGATTGTAGTTTCCAGCAGTGACCCTTTCACTCAGACCCACCAGGGCCCAGCATGTAATGGGTGCTCAGCACTTGATGGCCAAATCTCATCAGGTGGCACTTTAACAAGCCCCGTCATCATCAGAAACCTCCTTTATGCAGCGATCGAGGGTGAGGAGGAGATGGTGATGGGATAGGAGAGGTCACTGCATTTGGGGGAGCACTGAGGAAGTGAACAGACACGGCCAGAACAGAAGGAAGGAGAACAGAAGTAAGGTTAGGCAGGTGAGCTGAAGCTATCATCAGCATATGGAAGAAGCCATTTTTCTAGCTCTCAGGAAGTGAAATGGTGAAAAATAAGAAACCATGGGAAAATTCACTTGTAATTGGTAAGGTTAATGTTCTGGAGAAGTAACCCCAACTGAGCAATAATCTGTACATTTTAAGTGCCGGAGGAGCCAATAAAAATGTACTCTCGGGAGAATTGTGTCTTCATTAGCATGGATAAAGCAGCAGCCTCATCTGTGGTTCCAGCAGAGCGAGCCACGCTTTAGATTCTACAGGAACAAGGTTTAATAGGAAGAACACGCATCTTAGCATTCACCACTTGTATTTGCTGGGGAGCCCTTTCCAGAGGCAAGTCATTCACCATTCATGGAGCTAATGTGAGGCGCAGAGTTTGGAAAAGACTGCATTAGAGCGTAGAAAACAAAGGCAGAAGAGCAGCCCCATGGAGGCTGTATTTCTAGTTCTAAAGAAACAAATCACACTCCTGTTTAGCTTCGGCACTTAAAAATCACCAGGGAGGTCCCGAGACCCCCTTGAATCTCCAGACTTTTAAACACTATAGCAAGCCATTTATTCTTCAAAATGTAGTGTGAATATAACTGCGAAGTTTAAATGATCCCTTAGGCCCTTACTGATTCGGTTAGCATGGAGAAATAATAATAAACAGTTTATTACAACTCTTGCTGTCATTTTCTCACACAGTTAAAGCACAAAACAGTTTTGTGCTTCGACTGATTCTGACTATCCTTTCGACGCGGATTTTGCCTGGCCAGATCTGGTCCACGTACCACACAGCTGGCTTGCACCTGACCTGGGAAGGAGAACAAACTCACCTTTGACTGATTTAGATGGAAGGAGGCTGAACAAAGCAGTAGCCTGACTGTGTAAGCTGCAAAGATCGTCACTGCAGTTGTCACCCTGAAGTCTTGGTGACCTGTAAAATAGCAACAACAATCATGAGAGTAGGCTGTGAACTTCTCCATGCCTGACACAGTTTTGAGTTCTTTCCATGCAGTGTTTCATTTTGTCCTCACTATAGCACCATGAGCTGGGCATTATTAAAATTCCTATTTCACAGGTAAGATTACTGATATACAGAAATCCCATTGGAATATTGCTTTCTCGGTCCAATGAAAATGTATTCCATTATTGCCAGTCTTCAAGTGGCATTTCACCTGGACCTAAAAGAGAATATTGGGTATTTTCCATTGTAAACGATAGGCCAAGTCTCTAAGCAGGAATGACCTTGGAAGAACCCTGAGGCTGGAAATGGAGCTCTCCAGGTATGCTTCTGAAACTTTCTCAATAGCTCTCTCCCTTCCGATGCCTATATCACCTGATGCTACTGAATTGATGAAACGAGTGCAGGCTTCCAGGTCCAGGTCCTAACAAGAGATGGGGAAGATGTATTGGTGATTGTATTAGTCAGGGTTCTCTACGGACACACACAGGAGCTAGCTGTAAACCTTATGAGACCTTATAAAATTGTCTCACATGGCCGTGGGGATGCACGGATCCAAACTGCATAAGGCAGACTGCAAGCCAGGAACTGATGAAGGTCCTCGTGAATTCCCCAGGAGAAGCTGTCGTCTGAAATGGAGATGAAAATTCTCTCTCTGGACTGCTGAAATCAACACTTCTTTTAAGGCCTTCAACTGATTGGACCAGATGTCTTCCATTGCTGAAGGCAATCTCCTCGGTTGATTGTAGATGAAAGCAGCCATAGATGCAATCCACTCACCGCTCATTTAATTCCATGAAGTGTCCTCACAGTACAATTTGGCCAGTGCTTCCTTGACCAAATGACAGGGCACCATTACTTGGCAAAGTTGAGACATAAATCTAACCATCACGATGATGGTGGGAAAAATAGGCATTTTAAAAATAATATGGAAAGACATTAGTGATATAAAAATGACACAGAGAAAGGTCATGAGGGGACTCAGGACATACTTTAAAATGATGGTGAAAAATGATGAAATGCATTTGTGACATCCAGACTGAAAGGCAGAATTGCTAGAAGTTTGGCAGAGGTTCTGGAATTTGACTGCCTGGGTCAAAAACCTCACTTTACTACTTTCTAACTAAATGACTTTGTATAAATTAGTTAACCTTCATAAGTTTCAGTATGCACTGTAAAATTGAAATAACATAATATTATCTACTTCCTTACATTTGCTTTGAGGATATAATGCGAAAATCTGTATCATGGTGCCAAGTATATATTAAACTCTCAGTAACTGATACTTATACCTCCCATCTCAATAAATCAGTTTATATTTACAAAAATGGTCTCTACTTATCTTCCTCTCTTATATAGGTCTTGAAAGAGGAAGAAGTGAATCCTGGTGATGGAGAAACCAATTTTACTTTAAAATCATTTTATAAATGAGATAAAACATGAAAAATCCCTTCGCCCAGTCCTAAGCACATTTAAGTGCTAAATAAATAGAAGAGTTATTATGAATTACTATTTTTAACATTATAATGGCTGTCTTAGTTTGCCAGAGATGCAATGACAAATACCGCACAATGGGCGGGCTTAAACAGCAAGCACTCATGTCTTAGGGTTTTGTAGGCTTGACTTCCCAAATCAACCTGAGGCTAGGTGTCAGCAAGGCCACGCTTTCCCCCAGGACCAGTGGCGTTAGGCCACAGCAGTCCTTGTCGCATAGCCGTCATCTCCCCTCTTTGGAATCTTTTGACCTCTGGCTTCTAGTTTCCGGTTCTGGCTTCTACCGACTATGACTGAATTTCCTCTCTTTTTAAGGCCTTCAGGCATTTGCATGAAGGCCCACTCTGATTCAGTTTGGCCACATCTAATTAGGATCTTGGAAGATCCTGTTTACAAATGAGTCTGCACGTCACTGAGGATAATGTCCTCAAACCACCTATTTGCCAGTGGGCTCAAGCCCACAGGAACCTGGATTAAGACTTGAACATGTCTCTTGTTGGGGCCACGATTCACTCCCCCAAAATAGATAAGAAAGAGTGGCAGTAAATTAGACCTCCCTATCACCCCAATTCTAAACCAAACCATGTGTCCAAAGACCAGCAGAGCTCTCATAATCCTCATACTGCGCAGGTAGGGAGCGCTCACGCATGACCTGCTGCTGGGAAGGTGACCCGTGGCGGGGAGTCCAGCTAAGGCACACCCGGAGTACCCACGTCTATAATGTGAACTGAAGAGACCACTGGGCAGTAGCCCATGAGAAAACCAACATCTAATGCTAGTGTAGAGCAGCAGCCGGCAACTAGGGCCCATGGACCAGATCCAGCCTGCTGCCTGTTTTTCGTTTTTTGTTTCAAATGACTTTTATGTGCAAAGAATGACTTTTACATTTTGAAGTGGTTAAAAAAATCAAAAGAAGAATGATATTTCATGATGTGTGAAAATTATATGAAATTCAAATTTCAGTGTCCATAAGTAAAGTGGTATTAAAACACAACAAGCCCTCCACTTATATGTCAATGGTAGTTTTCACGGTAAAATGCAGAGTTGAGCAGTTGAGGCAGACCCTTGGAAAGCGAAATATTTGCTATTTGGACTTTCACAGAAAAAGTTTGCACTGGTTTATAGTATTGGGATTTTCAGTGTCTTCTTGTTTTCTTATTCATTCATTCATTCATTCATTCATTCATTCATTCATTCACCAAACAAGTTTGAGTACCACTCTTTCCAGGTGCTTAAGAAGCTGAGATCCAGGAAAGTGGGAAAAGAGGTGAAACCAAAGGTTCAGCAACTATAGTGCTTTAATAGAGAGATAAACACACTGTAAGCAGAGCCCCAGAAGGAAGTAGCTAACCTGGGTGGAGTTGGAGGGTTCAGTAAATGTTTCAAGAAGAGGTAATAATCAGTCAGGTTCTCAAATATGAAAGCCACACAATAAGGGTAGACCAGACATCTGCTGCTATTATTTTGCAGAAGACAGAGAGATTCAGGAAGCCAGTGGCTTGCTTAAGGCCACAGGGTGAGGTGGGGTCAAGGCTAGGGTTTCCCACCTCCACCTGTGGCCTTCAGAAGCAGGCCGCAGCGCAGGGGAAGAGCCATCTGGGCAATGGGCGGGAAGCCCAGTGGAGGGAGAGACCAGGTGGCTCTCATGAAGAGTAGGTCTGGTTCTGTAGACAAACGTCAGGAGTGGAAACTCAAAGAGCTTGCCGGGGTGGGACATATGTGACTCGTGAATGACCAGGAGAGAATGTAGGCAAGTGCTTTATGGATTAGAAGGTACCATTAGAATGTCATGCTGTTTACAACCTGGACTTGGTTACCAGCTTTGGAATCATTACGAATATCCCACGTTTAGAGTCTTGTTTCTGTCACTCTGGTTTGGGACACAACCATGGAAAGCTGGAAGGGGAGAGGGTTGTCTTTTTTAAGTTTAGCCATTTTCTAACCATTTTTCATTTGCTCTGTTTCAGAAAATGTTTTAAATGTTTACCATGTATTAGGAACTTTTACATATGTAATTTCAGTAAATTGTGGTTACTAGTAAAGGATAATTGTGTACACATATAAATATTTTTATCTCACTTTATTCTCATAACAAACCTGTGATACACAGGTTTGTAAATTTGGAAATGGAAGATTAGTGTGAAAGTGGTTGAGAGAAAGGACATCGATGTAAACTATATGTAAATTACTGGGTTCAGTGTTTTTCACACATTTACATTTTCTTCTGAGAGACCCTGTTGGTATTTTTATGAACAATTCCCATGTTATAGATAAGAAGACAGGATCAGAGAGTGTATTTAATTTTCCCAAGGCTGCACTGCAAACAAGTAGGAGAAACAGGACCTCGGCCTGGATCTTTGGATTCCAAGCCTAATGAGCCTTGTGTTATTTCATATAATCAGAATTAGGGGGCCCCAGTGGAGGAGGTGGTCCCTGTGCAAAATGCACCCAAACCAAGAGGTGGTTTGTAAAGTGCATCATTACCTTGGATAACAAAAGTTCGTTTCATGGGGTAACAACTTTTTTTGAAAAGTTATACCACTGCTCAACACTTTGCTTTTGTTTCCCAGTTAAAATAAAATTTTCACCCAAAAACTCACTGACGAAATACACTGTAAGAAGTGCTATTTTACCATTATGCTTTCAGGCAAAAACTCATCCACTGATTCACTTGATGTAATAGATTCTAGTCCAAGAATATGGTACAGAACCCATTGGAACTGTGTACCGTGTTCGGATGAGCCCCAGCTGTTTGGCTTTATGTACGAAGCCGAGAGAGAGGAAGAACGAGTCAGGGCCCCTCTGACTCTTCAGCCCGTTGTGTGCTTCTGCTCTCCACGTTTGAGGGGGTTCTCACGTCTCATCTTCATTTTGACTTAAAGTTGTTTTTATGTGCTATGACTTCACTGTAAGTTTAAGTGCTTGATAATAATGAAACCCATTAATTTTTAAAAGTGTGGAAAAAATAAAAAAAAATAATACACTTTCATTGCATTACATTTTACATACAAACTATTAATTTTAAATGACATTATATTAAAAAAATTTTGTCGTTTTCAATTGATTTTTCTGTGTGAAAATTATTTGCTTGTTTCAGCTTGGGTTTGATGACATCACAAATTTTCCCATTAAAACTAAAATTTTTAAAGCAGCAGCATATAATTTACACTATTCTCCCCTCCCTCCTTTTTGGATTATCAATCTTTATTAGAGATTATTTTTATCAGTGTTGAAAGAGTTTCTGTTCTTATATTCCTTAAGTGCTCATTCTTTTTGATGCTTGCATACCGTTCCACTGTGAGCAGACCATATTTATTTAGCCAAGCTTATATTGTTGAAGCTTTTATGGACCCCAGAAAATCATTTCCTTAGAGCCAATCATTTCCGTGCACGTGAACCTATGGTAGGTGGGAACTTCTGATTAAATCACTTCAGTTAAGGGCCTTTGATCAGATTGCATGACCCAGGGTGGGTTTTAATACTCTTATTGGAGTGATTTTTAAACATAGGAATAAAAAGTCACAGGTACAGAAAAAAGCTATAGAGACAGAGCTGAGAAAGAATAGAACTAGATAGCCTGTACTGGTTTGAGTCTTTTGTGGACCCCAGAAAATTGTGTTCTTAAATAATTAAGGAATTATTTAACCCAGAAGCTGGGAGCCAGAAACTGCGAGGAGGCCACTTTGGCCAGAAGCTGGACGCAGTGAGGTGCGGAGGAGAGGGGAGAGATGAGTGGACGTGGCCACATGCCCGATGGCTGCACGTGGTGCCCACAGCTGCAAGCTGAGAAGAGGCGTTCTCTGATGACGCCTTGATTTGGACGTCTCCGCAGCCTCAGAATTGCAATCCGTGAGTTAGTAAGTTCACATTATGACACCGACCCGTTTCTGGTATATGGCTTGGCAGCCTTCAGCAAACTGAAACACTGCACATTTAGGTTGTTTCCCATTTTTTGTTCTTGTGAATAATGCTGCAGAGAATACCACAAGGTAACGAAAAGGTTATACTATGCAAACATTTTTATCCAAATTGTTGACTAACGTTGACACTGCCTGAACTGGCCTGTGTTCCTGCAGTGGCTTCTGCCTGGGAGGGGGCGCACGCCTCCATCCAATGCCAACCCCACCTCGGGAGTGGCTCTGTCTTCCCTGTGCACGGTGGAAACGAGAGCACCTATTGGACACGCACAGCTGCAGGTGTAAGTACTCCGGGCCTGTCCCCTTGCAGACCTTCCTTCCTTCACTCTCCCCCATCCTGGTTCCACAGTGTCCAACTTCGAGCTGCTGTGGGCATCCTGGGGCCCAAGGACAGGAAGGAGAGGCTCTACCTTTTGCTTTGGGATTTGGACCCTCCCTTTCCAAGGGGGAACTAATTTGTAGATAGTCAATATTCTTTTTTTTTTTTTTTATCCCCCACCCCCACCTTCCCACTTGCACTTGCTGTCTGCTCTCTGTGCCCATTCACTGCACGTTCTTCTGTGTCTGCTTGTCTTCTCATCTTCTCTTTAGGAATTGCTGGGAACCGATCCTGGGAACTTCCGATGTGGGAGACAGGCACTCAATCACCTGAGCCACCTCAGCTCCCTGGCTTGTTTTGTTTCTCACTGTCTTTCCTCTGGGTCTCTTTCTTGTTGTGTCATCTTGTTACATCAGCTCTCCGCGTGGGCCAGCTCGCCTTCACCAGGAGGCCCTGGGACCCGCACCCAGGACCTCCCCTATGGGAGACCAGAGCCCCGTGGCTTGGGCCACATCTGCTTCCTAGTCAATATTCTTACTAATTAAAGTTTGCAGTATGAATAATTCACCTTTAAGGAGCCATGATTAATTTTCCTATTCAGGCCTCTTGGTTTTGTGATCAGTAAATGAAAATCCACTAACTTTCTTTACCATAAGATGCTCTTCATCTCATCTCTGAATTCCTAACCTCTACAAGAGGAAATCGAATATAAAAATTGTGGAATGCTTCCCTGAGGGGATAGTAGTCAGCCTGCTGACTAAAGGCCAGATTCAATCCCTTATCATTTCCCACCCATTGCAAAGGCACCGCTCTGATGTGGGGAGAGTGGCCTTGAAACCCAAAGGACGCGGTTGCGACCCCAAGAGCCCCCAGGCAGTGCTGACCTGGAGGACATGGGGAGAGCCTCAGCTTCTGCGCCCTGAAGCACAGTGCACATGCACGGCTGTGCTTTAGTCTGCTGAAGGCTGCCAGTGCAAAATACTAGGAACAGGTTGGCTTTTATCTTGGGGATTTACTAGGTAAAATCTTACAGCTCTGAGGCTGTGAAAACGTCCACATCAAGACACCGTCTGAGAGCCGTCTCACCAAAGGTTGGCTGCTGGAGATGCTGGACTCCTGCATGTGGCAAGGCACAGTGGCTTCCCCTCCAGGCTCAGGTTCTCCCTGAGCTCAGCTGTGGGTGATCCGGCCCATGGCTTGGCTCTCCCCAGTCTGGGCCCTTTCCATGCCTCTGTGCTCCCCTGATCCTAGCCTCCGGCCCCTCTCTAAGCCTCTCAAGATTTCTCTGTGTTCCTTGGCTACCAGTGATCCTTGAGTCCTCTCTTGCATGTCTGGGTAAAATGATGCCTCTTAATTTTTGCCGCCTTCTCCATTTATAAAGTGCTCCAGTGTAAGTACTCCAATCAAAGACCCCAGCTGAATTCAATCCAGTCAAAGGGCCCCACATCCACAGGAATGGACCAATTTAAGAACGTAATTTTCTGGGGTCCGCAAAAAGACTCAAACCAGCCCAGGCTACCTGGGAAGTTATTCTAGCTTTGCAGCTTACGAGCTGTGATCTTGGGCAAGTGCTTTAGCTTAACTGAGCCTCAATTTCCTCATCTGTGAAATGGGGATGATAGTACCTATCTCATAGGATTGTGAATATTGAATGACTTAACCCATGTAAAGGGCTTAAAACAGTGCCTGAACATAAGCTCCAGTAAATAGTTTTAGTTTGCTAAAGGCTGCCAAGGCAATAATACTGAAACGGGTTGGCTTTTACAGTTGTGAAGTTGTGAAAGTATCCAAATTGAGGTATCAGGAGATGCTTTCTCCCTGAGCTCAGCTGTGGGTGATCAGGTCCCTGGTGGCATCGACTCATCTCTCTCCTGTCCTCTAGCCCTCGTTGCTTTCAGCTTTGGACTTCGGTGGTCTCCTCTCAGCTTCTGTGTTCCATTACTTTGAGCTCCAGCTCCCAGAGCCCTCTCTCTAAGTTTCTAAGCATTTTTCTCTGTTTCTCTTGCTTTGCTGAGTCCAGTTTTCAAGGATGCCAATGAGAGGATGAAGCCCCACGCTGGGCCGTGCCTTGCTGGCGTTATCTAAGTAAATGGCCCTTAACAGAATCTAATCTACTCAAAGGTTCACAGTAAGTTCACATCTGCAGGAATGGACCCATCTGAGACACAATGTTCTGGGTCCATGGAAGACCCAAACTACCACATAAGCATTATATATCACCCTCATCAATCACCATCATTATCATTACTAGACATATGTGTCATTGAATTGTAGGAAGTCAGCATCCAGGTCAGAGTTAACCTGAGGAAAAAATATCTCACTTTTCACAGCCAAATTATTCACTTTGCAGCTGAATCTTCACTTTAAATAAACACATTTGTCATTGAAGGTTGGGTTTGCGTGAACCACCCATGCATGATTTTATCCAGCCACTCTCCAGTAAATGCTGAGATCCAGCGATAAAATCTCTTCATTCATTTAGTCACTCAACAAACATTATAAGGCCTGCCCCTAATATTTTCAGGACTCTGGGCTAGAGTAAAAATGAAGGTACAATAGCCATGTGTCTCAATATTTAACAACTATAAATCAAGGTAACCAAGCATTACATAAATATTTTATCCTACCATGATGAATTCCTTTTCAAAATCACTGGAAAGCCGGGCTTGCATTTAGAATTCCCAGACCCAGATGTGGCAGTGGGAGGACTGCAGCCCTGGCTGCCCAGGCCTGCCCATCCCTGCTTCTGTGCTCTGCCCTGCATCCTCGCACACAAGCAGGCGGAGGCTCCAGCGTGCATGTCCAGGTTCCAGGAGCAGCCTCACCCACTCCAGCCATCAGCCACTCTGTAGCTGTGCCTCAGGCCTGGGGTGCTCCCCCTGAGGGCGTTACCCATCCTTGGAAGGACACACCTGGGTAAGAGGCCCGCACAGCAATTGAGGTGGATCTGGCCTTTGCGGTAGGTAATTTTGAGGCCCCACGCACCTTGAAAGAATCTGGGTGGACAATTCCTTTTGACTCTGTGGACTCCTTGTCCCAGGGGAAGAGGCCGAGTTAGAAGGCTGGAGCAGGACCCAGGGCAAGATGTTCCGGGGGGCAGTCCTGCTTATTGAGCCTCTTCCTGGTGCTTGCGTTGCCCTGGGCACTGGGGATGCCATGGAAGAAGACAGACGTTGTGTGGAGTTTATGAATGTGAACAGAAGGACCAGCATCAACCGCTGCTTATAAAAACAATGAATTCCCTTTGTGATGACATAAATGAGGAATCCAGGGTATTGGAGAATGTGGGCAGAGGGCTCCAAGCTCATCCGGGGTGTGGGAGAAGTTTTCTTGAGAAAGCTACACAAGCTGGGACTGGAGGAGAGTGACACGATAAAGAGGGAACAAGCAGCAGGGATGGCATGTGCTATGGCCCTGAGGTGGGAGGAACTAAAAGACAGTTAGTATGTCTGGAGGAAAGAGAGAGGAGCAGAGGCATGAGATGAGGCTGGGGGTGTGGGGAAGGGGCAGATTCTTCAGGGTGTGGTAGGAACTTTGTTTCGTAAAGTGTTAGTCAGCCGAAGGGGTGCTGATGCAAAATACCAGAAATCGGTTGGTTTTCATAGA
The DNA here is from genome assembly GCF_030445035.2 of Dasypus novemcinctus. Taxonomy (NCBI): domain Eukaryota; kingdom Metazoa; phylum Chordata; class Mammalia; order Cingulata; family Dasypodidae; genus Dasypus; species Dasypus novemcinctus. The sequence goes on from NC_080682.1 coordinate 127,310,808, forward strand.
AGGCCTTTATTCGGGGTAGAAGCCACAGTTACCAGAGCATAAAGCATAAGTTACTCCCCTCACCAGAGTCTGTGGCCATGTGTTGGAGCAAGATGGCTGCTGACATCTGCCAGGGTTCAGGCTCCTGGGTTCCTCTCTTCTGGGTCTCGTTTCTTTCCAGGCTCAGCTGTTTTGCTTTCTTCTGCCTATTTACTTCCCAGGTTCCAGCTCAAAACTCCAACCTCTGCTCTGGCATGTAAAACCACACCCTTCCTACCAAGGCACAGGGACTCAACCTGCTACTGATGTGGTGCATTCGAAGCCTTGACCATAATTTAATCAAGTAAAAGTGAACCCCCTGAATCCAATACGCTCTAATATGCATAGACAGACCAGTTCACAAACATGGTCCAGCATCTATTTCTGGAATTCATAAATAAAATCAAACTGTCACATAAGGATTTTGATGCTTCCCTAGGAGCCGTAAGAAGACGTTTAAGGTCTTGCAGTGGGGTGTGAACTGATGAGACGGGCATTGTTAGAAGTTTCCTTCAGCTACAGCTTGAGGAGATCTGGGTGAGAATGGACATCGGGAGCCCAGGCGAGTCTAGTGCACACCTGATGGTGGCTTAGAGCGGCCTGGGGAGGAGTGGATGACTCCAAGGTGGGCAACTGAGCGAAGGAGGAGCAGTGGTAAGCAACAAACTGAGTTTCCAAGTACTGGCTACGCAGCCAGGCAGGTGGGGCATGCGTAATGTTTGGTGGGAGCAAAACATGCAGGGTTTGAGATGGTTGTGGAGAAAGTCAAATGGAAACACCGAGAGGGAACTCGCCCACGAGTAGAAGAGGACTGGAGCCGTGGGAGGAGATGGGGTCACCTAAGTGACCTCTCACCACTGGGCTTTCACCTCAGGAAAGTTCCCAAACGACCTGATGGATTCCACTTCACTCCTCCCGCCACCACCATCACCCTCAGCAGTTAGAGTGAACTTTCTAGGACACAAGTCAGAGCGCACATATCCCCTGCCGCAATGGCCCCTACCTCCCTCGGAGCGAAATCCTAAGTCCTCACCGTGGCCCAGGAGGCCCTGTGCAATTCCCCCCCACGCCCCCGGTTCCTTTACTTTCCACTGCTCGTTCTGTCGTTCTCACTGGGGTCTTTATGGAACGTTCCCCTGCCTGGAGTGCCTCTCCCGCAGAGTGACACAAAGCGTGGCGTTTCCTTAGCTCCCGGTCATCTCCTCAGGGAAGCAAGTCCGACCACCCCAGTCACAGCAGGGACCCCTCACATCCTGACAACAAGCTGGCAGAGGAAGTGAGAAGTATTCGCCACTTAAGAAGAACTTTTCAAAATAAAGATAGGGAGGGAGGCCAGAAGGCGGCAGGAGTTCAAGGATGGTAGTCATTTGTTTTTTGTTTTTTTGTTTTTTAAAGATTTATTTTTATTTATTTATTTCTCTCCCCTCCCCCCCACCCCAGTTGTCTGTTCTCTGTGTCTATTTGCTGCGTCATCTTTGTCCACTTCTGTTGTTGTCAGCAACACAGGAATCTGAGTCTCTTTTTGTTGAGTATCTTGCTGCATCAATTCTCCATGTTTGCAGCACCATTCCTGGGCAGGCTGCACTTTCTTTCACGCTGGGCAGCTCTCCTTACGGGGTGCACTCCTTGTGTGTGGGGCTCCCCTACGTGGGGGACACCCCTGCATGGCAGGGCACTCCTTGCGCGCATCAGCACTGCGCATGGGCCAGCTCCACACGGGTCAAGGAGGCCCAGCGTTTGAACCGCGGACCTCCCATGTGGTAGACGGACGCCCTAACCACTGGGCCAAGTCCGCTTTCCTCATTTGTTTTTTAAAGATGGGAGAGATAAAAACTGTGTGCAAATGTGGACTAGAAGGTGCCTGTAGAGAGGAGACGTGGGAGGTCTGTGGAAAAGGAAGATGGATGTCTTCTAAGAAAGCAGGACCTGGGACCAGACGGTGCCCCAGGAGAGAGAGGCCTCTTCTCCGGGGCAGGCCAGGCGGCCGAAGTCGCTGTGGCTCCCCCCTCGGGACTTCTTTTTCCTTTGTGAAGTAGGCTGCAGGCCCCAGCCAGGAGAGCGAAGCAGGAGGGAGGCTTGGAGGTTTGCAAGGAGAGAAGGCGCAGCATGGAAGACGGTGGGTGGAAGGAGCGTTAGAAGGTGGGGAGCACGTTTGGTGGGACCAGATGAGGAAGCGTCTGCTTAGAAAAGAAGACAGAGCACAGCAGACGTGACTCGGCGGCAGGAGGGCTGAGCTCTGCGGCCCTCGGGGTCCCCGTCCATCTGGAGGGAAGGCTCCGTGAGCTCTCCCAGCGTGGACATTCAGGGGGCCGTTGGACCCAGGCAGGCGTCAGAAAGCTGATGTGGCTTTCCTATAAGGCTCAGAGGGCAACTTGTGGCGCTGCTCAGCTTCAGAGCCACCCCACAGGGGCACGGGCAGGGCTTTTGTCCTTTCCGGAACCTCTCCGGGAAGTGGGAGCCGCCCCCCGGGCTCTGCCGTTTGCACTCAGGGCTGCCTGTGGGCGCTGGCCTTCGCGAGCCGCCCCGGGGACCCTGCCGGCGCCCAGGCCCCGTGGAGAGGCCACTTCAGGGAAGGCAGCGGCCACTCCCGGAGGCCCTGCACGGGGCACGGTGAAAACATCCTGGACCTGGAACCTGACGATCTAAGTTCAAATCTAGAAAAGAGCTTTTTAGGAATAATGTTTCCATAACTTGTTGAGCTGCTCTTTCCTTTGTTTTATTTTTGTCAATTTGAATGCAGTTAATAAAGTAAAAAAAAAAATCCTCTATCTTCCACTTGGAGAAGGGATGTCCTGCTGCTGGAGCCAAAAAACTCTGAGCCTCAGCTCCCCTAATTGTGAAGAGAAGAACATTCAAATACGTTTGGACAACTCCACACGGACGCTTGCCGGAATCCATCTTTAGCAGTTAGCCCTGGCCTTCTGGGAGCCAGCTACTGTTGGGAGCACGTGGTACCTAACTCATTTTCTCTTCTCAACCCACGTGGAGGATGCTATTTTAATCCTTGTTTGACAGATAAAGAAACTGAGGCACAGAGTGATTAAGTAACTTGCCCAAGGCCACCCAGCCAGTCTGACTGCTGAGTCGGTGTTCTCAGAGCTGCTTCCAGGCGGCTGCGACCCTCCCCGCGTCACAGAGGGCGCGTGGCTTCGATGCACGCTGTGTTTAATCACAGCGATCCCCTGTGTTCCTTTGGTCCTCATGCCTCTTAGGGATGGGGCTGCTGAAGCTCACAGAGACTGAACGCTTGCCCAAGACCTCTGTGGCAGAGCTGGGCACAGGGCAGAGCTGGCCAGCAGCGCTCCCTTCTCTTCCCACCACACCAGAGCATCCTACCCAAATGAGGGACCGCATGGAAAAGGCTTTGACACTTGTGAAACACCGAGCCAGCCATGGTGACATTCTCAGCGGTGCTGGCTCTGTCCAGAGCTCGGTGCTTTGTGCTGCCCTTTCTGATGAGAAACAGAGAGCATGACGTTCATCGGCCAGCGTCACAAAGGCAGGCAGCAGGAGCGCTGGGGTGGGCCCAGGTCTGCCTGGTCTCAGCCCCTCAAACTGGAGAACCCTAGGCCCGGGCACTGGGTAAGGTGCTCTGCAGAAAGATGGGATATCTTGCTAGTGGGTGAGCTTAATTCAGAGATTTGGGTAAAATATCAGTTTTATGTTAAAACATAAGCAATATATTAATGCATTCAGAATGCAGCACTCACGTGAGTTTTTAGAATAAAACATGAGACTTGGGTCAATTTTGCATTTGCCACGACAGTTAGGACTTCCCCACAGACCCCCTGGGTGCAGACTAGCCCTCCTGGCCAGAGGGGGTAGTTGGGGGGGCAGGGGTTTGAGAAGGTCGCTGTACATCACGCGGTCTCTCGTTCTGCCGTGTTCCTCTGCCCTCTCCCCCACCAGTTTCCAATGACTCATCAATTCTGCCAAATTTGGGAGTGGGGGGAACAGATAACCTCATAAGGAGCCTGTGAACCCCTGAAAGCACTCTGATTTTATCGCCAAAGCATGTACTTACTCCTCTTTACCTACTTCATTCCCCAATGTTCTGTGATGGTTTATTTTAAAACAAATTGATGTATTTAAACATGTTCTTTAGGTTAGGTCAATAAATTTTCCCGAAGTCTATCCAGACCGACAACTTTCTATTCACAGCTGTGAACATTTCAGGTCATTTTTAAAGGGGACCCTGGTTTCTAGTCTCGACTCTGTGGCCTTAGGCACGATACCGCCCTGAGCTTCAGTAACTTCCCTGGCAGAGCAAAGCAGTGGGTTAATCACCAAGGCTTCCTTCCATCCCATCAGGGTCTAAGTAAGGACAGAATCTGACGTTTGGTAGCTCAGAATGTAAACTCCCGAATAGCAGAGATAGGTGTGCATTGCTCAGAACAGTACTGGGCATACAGCAGGCACTCCATTAATACTTGTTGAATGAATGAGTGAATGAATGAATGAATGAATGACTACGCAGCCTTTCACCTGGCAGATTCAGCAAGCACAGGATACAAGACATCTAGAAGGTGACCTGGCAGCATCTTTGTCGCCATGTCCACCCAGTCCCAGTCCAGAGCCTGTGGCATGGTGACCTGTCACACGACGTGGTGACCTCATGGGTTGAGGCTTTAAACCACGGTGAGGGTGGGGGCAGGCGGGAGTGAAGGTCTCCACGTCCTGTGGCCATCAGCATTCCCAGGCTCTAAAAATCAGGAACAAAGCGCAGATACCACAGGGGACTTAAATCCCCGCCTCTGCAGCAGTGGAGGTGCCGAGTGTTACCTGCCCTAGATGTGACCAACGCTGCTCAGAACAAGGGCAGCGGCGTAGGTATTTTATTGGGGTGTGTGTTGCTTTTGTCCCTGTGGACACTGTTTTGCAAGTAGAGCTTCCAGGCGCCAACGAGAGACGCCGTCCCTCCTCCGGAAGGTCAATGGGTGTGCTTTCTCTTCTCTACCGCAAGGTGTCGCAAGCGCCTGCAATAAGGCTCCATTTCTTTTTTATTAAGCAAACTGGATGTTTCTTTTTTGTCACCTGTCAATGAGATCAGTGCCTCCCTGAAGCACGGTGGCTTTGCCCTTGGTTGGTGAGTGCCCACGAAGGGGTGCGGGCAGGTGTGATTTAGAGGAAGGTGCAGGGAGTCACAGTGAGGGGCAGGACAGGGCTGTACAGAGGAAAAATTATAAAAGAACACTATGGGGCGGCAGACTTGGCCCAGTGGTTAGGGCGTCCGCCTACCACATGGGAGGTCTGCGGTTCAAACCCCGGGCCTCCTTGACCTGTGAGGAGCTGGCCCATGCACAGTGCTGAAGTGCACAGGGAGTGCCCTGCCACGCAGGGGTGTCCCCCACGTAGGGGAGCCCCACGCACAAGGAGTGCACCCCATAAGGAGGGCCGCTCAGTGCGAAAGAAAGTGCAGCCTGCCCAAGAATGGTGCAGCACACACGGAGAGCTGACACAGCAAGATGACACAACAAAAAGAAACACAGATTCCCATGCCGCTGACAATAGAAGCGGACAAAGAAGACGCAGCAAATAGACACAGAGAACAGACAACGGGGGGAGGGCGGGGGAGGGCGGGGGAGGGGGGAGGGGGGGGGGAGGGCGGGGGAGGGGGGAGGGGGGAGGGGCGGAAGGGGAGAGAGATAAATAAATAAATAAATCTTAAAAAAAGAAAAAGAATACTATGAACAAATGTACACCAACAAATTAGATAACCTATATGAAATGAACAAATTCCTAGAAACAAACAAATTACACAAATGTATTAAAGAAGAAATAGAATATCTCAAGAGACCAGTAACAAGTAAATGGATTGAATCAGTCTCAAAATCCTCCCAACCAAGAAGCAGGCCAGGACCAGATGGCTTCACTAGTGAATTTTACCAAGCCTACTGTAGCAGTTTGATATGGTTATGGATGCCAAAAATAGATATTGGATTATGTTTGTAATCTGGCCTGTACCTGGGCATGACTGAATTATGATTGGGGCTTTGATTGGGCCACATCATTAGGGCATTGAGTCCCCAGCCCTTAGTGGGTGGGAACTCACAGATAAAAGACATGGCAAAGGACAAATTTGGAGGCTTTTTGATGTTGGAGGATTTTGATGTTGGAGTTTTGATTTGGAGCTCCAGGAAGAAAGCACACAGAGGAAAGAGAAGCAAGCCCCAGGAAGAGAGGACGTGAGCCAGGGTAAGAACACAGAGGAACAGAGAGGGCTCCTTAGACATGGCAGAATCCCCAGGGACAGAGAGATAGAGCCAGTGGCCTGATAGTCTACAGCTGACCTTGTGGAGAAAACAGAGGACCTGAGCCCAGAGGAGCCCAGGAAGCCTGAACCCTGGCAGACGTCGGCAGCCATCTTGCTCCCACATGGGAAAATAGGCTTTGGTGGGGGAAATAACTTATGCCTTATGGCCTGGTATCTGTAAGCTCCTACCCCAAATAAATACCCTTTATAAAAGCCAGCAGATTTTTGGTATTTTGCACCAGCACCCCTTTGGCTGACTATTAGACATACCAAAAAAACCTGACACCAATTCTACTTTCATCCTTCCAAAAAATTGAAGCAGAAGGAATATTCCTCTATATCACCTTAAGGGCAATGCCAGATACAGATACCACAAGAAAAGAAAATTAAGAGTTCAATGTCCTTTATGAATATAGATGCAAACATCCTCAACAAAATACCAGCAAGCCAAATCTAACAGCACATTGAACAAATTACACCATGATCAAGTGGGATTTACTCCAGGTGTGCTAGGTCGGTTCAAAGAAGAAAATAAGTCAATGTACTGTACCATACTAACAGTATGAAGGGAGAAAACAACAACACATGATCCTCTCAATTGATGTGGAAAAGGCATGTGACAAATCAAGCACCCCTTTTTTATAAAAACACTTACGAGCCTTGGAATAGAAGGAAACTTCCTCAATATGACAAAGTGCATATATGAAGAAAAAAAAAACCCACAGCTAACTAATATCATACCCCACAGCGAAAGAATGAAAGCTTTCCCTCTAAGATCAGAAAAAAGACAAGGATGCCACTTCACCACTGTTATTCAACATTGTGCTGGAAGTTCTAGCCAGAGCAATTAAGCAAGAAAAGTAGATAAAAGGCATCCATACTGGAAAAAAAGAAGTAAAAATTTCCCCTATTTATAGATGACATCATCCTTTATATAGAAAATTCTGAAATATCTATAGCAAAATACTAGAACTAATAAACAAATTAATCAAAATGGGAGGGTACAAGATCAACACACATAGAAAATCAGTAGTATTTCTATGCACTGCTAATGAACAATCTGAAGAGAAAATTAAGAAAAACATTCCATTTAAAATAACAACTATAATAATCAATTATCTAGGAATAAATTTAACCAAAGATGTACAGGACTTATACATGGAAAAGTACAAAAATATTGCTAGAAAAATTCAAAGAATGAAATAAATTAGAGGACATTCAGTGCTCATGGTTTGGAAGACTATGTCAAGATGTCAATTCTACCCAAAGTGATTTATAGATTCAAAGCAATTCCAATCAAAATTCCCATAGCCTTCATTGCAGAAATGGAAAGGCCAATTACCAAATTTAAATGGAAGGATAAGGGGCTCAGAATAGCCAAATTCATCTTAAAAAAAGAAGAACAAAGTTGGAGGACTGACACTTCCCATTTGTAAAATGTATTACAAAGCTACAGCAGCCAAAACAGCATGTTACTGGCACAAGGACAAATTTAAAGACCAATGAAATTGAATTGCGAGTTCAGAAGAAGAGCCTCACATCTATGACCAACTGATATTTGACAAGGGGAAGAATAGTCTCTTCAACAAACGGTGCTGGGTAAACGGGATATCCATGTGCAAAAGAATGAAGAGTGATCCCTCTCACACCATACACATAAATTAATTCAAACAAGAATCAGGACTGTAAAATTCCTAAAGGAAACTGTAAGGAAACATCTTCAGGACCTTCTGTAGGACACCCCCCCCCCCCAAAAAAAAAATTGAGAAATGGGATTTCTTCAAATTTTATAAAAAAGTTTTGTGTATCAAAGAACTTCACCATGAAAGTATAAAGACAATCTACAGAATGGAAGAAAATATTTGGAAATAACATATATGATAAGGTTTTAATACCCAGAACCTGTAAAGAAATTCCACAACTCAACAACAAAAAGGCAAGCAACCCAATTATTTTTTAATATACTTTAAAAATTTTTTAAAGATACTTAGATTACATGCCCCAATTTAAAAATGGGCAAAATATAACTATGAACATTTTTGTTCAAAAATGGAAACTTAGTGGTTACCAAAGGTTCCAAGGGGAGAGGGAGGGAAGAATAGAAGAGATGGCAAATAGGGCATTTTAGGGCATTGGAATTGTTCTGCATGATCTTGCAATGATGGATACAGGCCATTTTAAATTTTGTTAAAAACTATAAAAGTGTGTGGTGCAAAATGCAAGCCATAATGTAAACTATAGGCCATGGTGGATAGCAATGTTTCAATATTTGTACATCAATTAAAGCAAATGTACTATACTCATGTAAGATGTTATTAATAGTGGAGAGTGAGAGAGGGGGAGGGGACTGGGTATATGGGAAACCCCTATATTCTCCATGTTACTCCTTTTTAGCCTAAGTTAAAGTGGGAAAACAGGTGTACTCATTCATTTCACCCACTGAACAAATCTTTATTAAGTTCAGTATATGTCAAGCACTGATACAGGTGCTGGGCATATAGCAGTGAACAGTGCAGGTGCTATCCCTACCCACATAGAGTTTGCACTCAGGTTGAAATTGTTTAAGGTATGACCCTGTTTAAGCTAAAAAGAAACAATGTAGACATGTATGTTTGTAAAGGCAGAGGGGATAAAGGTGAATCCAGCCTGGTCCCAGCTTTCGAGAACTCTCAGTGGACAGGAAGGATGCCCTTGGTAAGAGCCACAGCAGGAGCCCAAAGCAGGGATGCAGGAAGTGGAGGGCAGAGCCGGTGTGACTCGTGGGGTACAAGGTAGCGGGGGTCAGTAGGGCAACTGTGCAATGGTAGAAAGACCACTGGATTATTATTTTTCTCCTTGTACACACGAATTCTTTAAAAATAATTTTTTACTTACACTCCACTCACCAAGCAAAAACTCCCTTTTTCCTTCCTGCCCCCACCCCCTGGTAACCCCTAATCTATTTTCTGTCTCTGCCTACTGCTATTTCTAGGCATCTCTAGATACAATATTTGTCATTATGTGTCTTGTTTAACTCACTCAGCATAATGTTTTCAAGGTTCATCCATGTTGCAGCATGCATCAGAATTTCATTCTTTTTTTACAGCTAAATAATATTCCACTGTATATACCCCAATGTGTAAACTACACACTGTTCATCCATTTATCCATTGATGGACACTTGGGCTGTTTCCACTTTTTCACACCTGTGAGCAATGATGCTATGAGCACTGGGGTACCAGTGTGCACATGGATCTTATATACCAATGGTACATTGTATTGAAAAAGAGTCAGCGACTCCCATGGAGCCCTGCAGCCTCACAGGTCTGGCTAATTTGGAGGCAGTGTTTGTTCCAAATGCCTTAAAGAATAACGAAGCTTGGGGGCTCCAAGCTCAGGCGCTCACAGTAGCGAGGACGAGATGATGGATAAGTGAATCTGCTCCAGCAGGGCTGTGACACACAGCCCTTCCCGGAGGGCACAGCCACACGCCAGCCGATGGCCATGGCGGAAGACAGAGCGGTGAAGTCAGACCTTCAGGTTTTAAAGAGAAGGCACATGACTGTGGACATTTGTAAATGCTGGACCAAAAGACGAGCCTGCCACCTGCTCCTGGCCCCCGGGCCTTCAGCTTGTGACTCGTTCATGTCTATCCAGCGTCCCTGAAGAAGAGGCAGGGATGCTAATCCATGCCCCTCTTCCTTCAGGAGGGAAAAGCCCTGACGCGAAGAAAAATCTCCCACAGGACTGCGGTGGGGAGTATCTCCCCACTCAATTTTGGGAAAGAAATCTTCTGTATGAGTCTTCTGCACTCAGAAAAAGATGGGGACTTGACGTGGGAAAAACTGGAGCCAGGTTTGATTCCAGCTCTTATCTTCCAAATCCCTCATTCTGCTCTGAGGCTCCCTCAACACTGAGGAAGGAAGCTGCGAGAGGGAAGAGCGTGACGGAAGGTATTGTGGAGAGTTTACACTCAACGGAAAATTATTTTCCTTCATTCAAAGACCATGATTGAAGAGCTTCCTGCACACGTGATTCTATGTCAGGCACTCGTGGGGCTGGATGAGGATGAAGAGGACACAGCCCACTGTATTCGTTTTCTAGGGCTGTTGCAAAAATGCCACAACCTGGATGAGTTAAAACACAGAAATGTATTGTCTCAATCCTGGAGGCCCGAAGCCCACACCCGAGGTGTCGGCAGAGCCGTGCTCCCTTGGAAACTCAAAGGGAAGGCTCCTTCCTCACCCCTTCTGGCTGGCTCGGTGCTCCTTGCGTGCACGTTTCCTCCTCCTGTGTCACGTGACTTCTCTTCTCCCACTTTGATAAGGACGCGGCCATGTTGGGTTAAGGGCCCACTCTGCTCCAGGGTCACCTCATTTTAACTTGCTTACTTCCATCTGCAATGACCCTGTTTCCAATTACGGTCACTTCTGAAGTCCTGAGGGTTAGCCCTTCAACATATCTATTTTTTTGCAGAGATACAATTCAACCAAAACATTCATCCTCAAACTGTTTTGACCTAATGAAGAAGAGAATACATGTTTATTAGAAACCGGTGGGACCTAAATGGGGAAAAATAAAGGTGAAGTTGACTTAGAGACAGGTAGGCATAAATGAGAAATGAACTCGACACGTCCCCAAGTACACTTGAGGATATATACTTGATTTCACCAGCCCTAATATTGCCCCTTCACCTTGGCTTCAGGATTCTCGGTCTTTCTCCAGGAAGCCTCATTTTTTAAAATATTTTATTATTTTATTTTTTTATCCCTCCCACCCCCTTGTGGCTTCCTTGCTGTCTGCTCTCTGCGTCCATTTGCAGCACACTCTTCTGCATTGTTGCTTGTCTCCCTTTTTGTTGCGTCACCTTGCTGAGTCGGCACTCCGTGGCACTTGAGGGCTGGGTGGCTCTCCGCAGTGAGCGGGTGAGCCTGCCTTCACAAGGAGGCCCCAGGACTTGAACCCAGGGCCTCCCATATGGTAGATGGGAGCCCAACTGATTGAGCCACAGCCACTTCCCAGGAAGCCTCATTTTTATCGAGAAAGAGGTATATAATTTCAACCATATTTTCTAAAGCAAACGACTGGACAGATGGTATGATAATGATTTTTTCTCCCTAATTCTTAAAATTGTTTATATGAAAGACTTTACAAAGGCACAGAATTAGATCTCCTTTGATTATCAAGTTATCAAATTGCCATTATTGAAAAAGATGCAGTTAGGTATACTGGAAAATCTGTAACTGCCCTGCCCTGGCCTGTCTGCCAAAATTGGCCTATTCTCTTTGAGAAAGGGGTCCAAATTAAGTGGTTTAATAGATTATAAATGAATCTCTGGTTTGGGCTGATCCACAGAACTATGGGCTCTTCATTTCTGAGACTTGCCTTACAAAATACGACCCAGTAATTGGGAGGTCTTGGCCCTGGTTTATCGATAGAGTGCTGCTAAGAGATTTTTGAAAGATTTTCCCTGCTTTTATAGTGACTGGTGTTCCAGAAGATTTGGGACTAACTAGTTCAAGAGGGCACTCAGAGATTTGTCCAGGGGCTGAGGAAGGGCTACTTCAGCAGGGGCAAGGGGGAGAATGCAGTAGGGCTTCCCGTGGGATTTATTCCATTCATCTAATCCAGTAGGAATTGTGGGATCCTGGCCACACACCCAGCACTGTGAGAAAGCTGGAAGAAATACCCAATAAAACAAGCTTACAAATGCTTACCGGGACCAGGTGAGGTCAATGAACAAGTGGGCTGGCAGCAAGGAATGCACAGTACCTAGGTCTTTATTTATCTATGTTTGAAATATTTAACTAATATTCAACTTTTTTCTTTTAGAAAAAATTTTCTTTTTTTAAAAAAAGATACATAGTCACACAAAATGTTACATTGAAAAATGTAAGAGTTCCCATATACCCCACTCCCCACCCCCCACCCCACTTCTCCCACATCAACAACCTCTTTCATCAAGGCACATTCATTGCATTTGGTGAATGCATTTTGGAGCACTGCTGCACCACAAGGATAATAGTTTACATTGTAGTTTACATTCTCCCCCAGTAAAGGAAACAGCATGAGCATGATGATAGATAATAATGGGCTCTACTTTGGTGTCAAGGGCACAATAGGGAGCAGTGGGGATTATGGTGCCCCAGAGGATGCAGTTTCTGTCTAAGGAGGGCAGAAAGGGCAGGAGGGGCAGGAGAGGGAACCCCTTGTAAGCTCTGACTACAAGTCTGACAAGGCATGCCAGAGCTCCAAATTCTTAAGAGAAGCCAGACATTGAAAATTTTATGTAAGACAGTCATTTTTCCAACTGTCAGCAACTAATTAAAGTGTTTAGAAAACACCTTGTAAGCCATAATTCTGTGGTCAAACCAAACTGGTTTCATTATCTGAAGAAATTGACTTTGCCCTTTAAAAAGATGCGATATGCTTGGGTAGAAAATGCATACTAACTTGAATATGAAATAAGACTATTGGCTGCAGGTAATGCACACTCAATATATGATCAATGCCTTCCTCTCTTTCCTGTTTTTAACACAGAAAAAAAATTAATAGTAGGTGATACAGTTATGAATTCCAAAAATAGATATTGGATTATTTTGCAAACTGGTCTGTACCTGGGCATGATTAAATTATGATTAGGGCTTTGATTGGACCATGTCAGTAGGACATTGAGTCCTGCCCCTTGGTGGATGGGACTCACTGATAAAGACATGGCAAAGGACAGAGTTAGAGTTTTTGATGTTGGAGTTTTTATGCTAGAATTTTGAGCTGAAGCCCTGGGAAGTAAACACACAGAGGAGCTTGGTTGTGAGGAAAGACAAAAGGCCCTGGGAAGAGAAATAAGCCATTTGCCTGATAGTCTACAGCTGCCCTTGTGGAGATAACAGAGGAGCTGAGCCCAGAGAGAAGCAAGACGCTGGAAGGGAGGAACCCAGGAAGCCTGAACACTCATAGACATTGGAAGCCATCTTGCCCCAACACGTGGCAAGAGATTCTGGTGAGGGAAGTAACTTATGCTTTTGGCCTAGTGCTGTAATCTTCTACCCCAAATAAATACCCTTTGTAAAAGCCAACAGATTTCTGGTATTTTGCATCAGCTCCCCTGTGGCAGGTTTTCCATATTTTTTCCAATTCCTTTCTAAGAAGGTGGATTCCCTGCCCAGAGTGGCAGGAGAAGAAGCCTCCAGTCTTTACTTTAATGAGGAGATGGGCAAGGAGGTTAGGAGCAGGTTACATTTCTACGTTCAAGAATGGAATTCCAGGCAGAGAATCTGGAGAGAAAGGACAATACTTGGGGGTGGGGGAAGCAGAAGACAGAGATTCAGGGCATTGCGTAAAGGACAGGAACTTTAGGAAAAGAGAGGGAGCAGCATAAAGGGGACTTAAAATGCTTTACTGCGGCATGTATGTAATTCCCTGCTCTGTATATCCAGGACATTGTAAATAAAATCTACAGTACTCTTCAGTATGTTTGTAGTCATATTTGCATCTGCTTTAAGTTGGAAATGAGACAGCCAGGCTTGGGTACCTTAGATTGTGTCACAATGTGCGGTAATGACTAAACATGACAAAAGTGTGTTGGCTACATTTTACCAACCCAGAAAGAGAGGAACCCAAGATCTCATGGTGGAATAGGATATCTGACTATAAAGAAATGTCATGGAAAAATCTAGGCCCTGGATTGGATATTGTAGCCAGGAGAGAAATTCAGTGGGGGTGGAGAGGAGAGGAGGATGGAGGGCGAGGGGACGAGCAGGTGTGCCTGCTGCACCTGACCTGGCAGGTGGGCGGGGAGCAGGGCAGAGCCTTCCTTAGCATGCTGGAAGGAGGACTGGGGCCCTCATCAAACTTAGCTCTATGTTCTGGTCCAGGCTACAAGCTTGTTCCCCCAACATGCAGGTGTCAGAGGACGCAGGTAAGATCTTCCATTCAGACATGGCGACTCCAAGGTTTGGATTTTAGAAGCTATTTTATGTGTGCCATGAGCATTTGTCACTACACTGGCTATTCCTGTAGAATGTGGGAACTAGCCAGCTCTGCTGAGTCAGTTATCTGTGCCAGCCTGGCACAGAGCAAGCTCGCAAGGTTGGATCTTAAAATGCTTCTCACCCAGGTGGGACGCCTACCTCAGTGGGAAAACAAGGGGGAGAAGTGAGACGGGTGGGACTGGAAAGTCTGGTTCTGGCCTGGCTCTCCCGCTGGCCATGGAGCCCTAGGCAGTTAACGAGCCTCCAGGGACCTCAGTGTAAAGAAGAGCAATCCTCTGCCCTGCGAAGACTAAACGAGATAGGGATGTGAATGTTTTTGGAAATGTAATCATAATAGGGAACATTTAGTGCTAATTATGGGCCAGGTACAGTCTCCCATCTTTTACTCCTCACAGCATTCTGTGCCGTAGGTATCATCATCATTATTTTACAGATGAAGAAACTGAGGCAGAGAGGCTAAACTGCTCCTCAGGGGCCACATGGCTAGTAGTCTAGCTCCAGGGTTAACAAGCGCACTGTGTATCTCCAGACAATTATTATCCAGGAAGACTCCAGAGCTTATGGTCAACAGGCTTTGGACGTAGATGAACCTGGGTCTGCCAGGCCTTAGCTCTGAGCTTCGGGAAATTTAATTAATGCCTCTGTGCCTTCGTTTCCTCTTCTGTAAAATATGGCAAAAGATTCTATTACTTGGGAGGGTCGTCATGAAATAACACATGGGAAGTGTTAACACCATATCTGGTGTGCTCAATAAATAACTCTTTGTTCTAGATGCAGCCTTGGCCAAGATTCCATTTGTGGGTGCAGAAGGAAAAGGGTGACGTGTGGAAGTCTAGACAGCGAGAGCTTGCAGGGTGGACCTCCCAGGAGGACTGGTCTTACTGCGCTTCCTCCTGGACAGCAGAACCCCTGCGGACGACAGGCGTGTGAGGGGAGGGACAGCAGGCAGTGGCTTCTGGAGCTCCAGCCAGGGCTCACAGGCACCCCTGGGCGCTGCAGGAGGAGCCGAGACTCCCCCAGGGCAGACTCTTCCCCTGTCGTACAATCTGTGTCTTTGAAAGCAGCTAGGAGAGAGTCAGGTACCAGGCTGGAGGGGGTCAGGGCCCTGCCTCCCTCCTGGGCGTTTGTTGGGGTTGCCAGCCCAAGGACGACGCTCCACCTTCCCCAGGGCTAGGGCTTCGGGGCCCATGACACAGGTGTTTAGAAAGGGCATCGCTGAGCATTGGCGCTCCCTGCCCGGGCACAGATTCAGATCCCGGCAACACAGGAGCGTTTAGCTTGTCTGTGGACAGCAGTCTGGGGCAGGACAGCGTTGGAAGAAAAAGTTAGCTCCAGTGAGGTAGTCAGAGGGCACCTAGAGCAGCGGCTCACATTTCAACTCTGCTCCCGGGGTGAAGTTCCCAGCTCGCTGGCCGGAGGCAGAGGAGTGCAGCGTTAGGGGGGCCCTGGGTGGACAGCACCAGCCAGCTACAGGGGGAGATGCTCACAGCATCTCCATGGGGCTCTGACGCTCGTTTCACGCCCACCAGGCTGTGACTCCAGGAGGGGAGGTCTCTGCCCTCTGCCCGGGAGCGGGGTCCTTGTTTTCTTTTTCCTCTTCTTTGTGTTTTATTTGTGGTGTCCTTTCAGGGGCCTGGATTCTACTGTTCTCGCCCGGGCCTTGCTACTCTATAGCTGTCATTTGACTGATTTCCCGATATCTGGGATGCCTTGCACCCGGACTATAAAGACAAGTGTTAAGGTTCCACACTTTCTCCCATAAAAGTCAAAACCATCGCAGTGTGTGTAACGCTCTCGCCTGCGCTTTCTGCTCATCAGTTCCAGCTATCTTTACTAGAAAAGCACGCTCTGGAAAACTCCCAAGAAAGCAAAACCACAAGCCATTGCAATTACACAATTTTTTAATCTAAACAACCCATTCCACTCAGTGCGTAATAACAGAACGACAGGACCTGGTCTGGGGCTCGAAGTGCAGCGGATTCTGTGGGAAGAGGCGGCCCCTCTCTTCAAACTCCCATTCGGGTCTGAACAACCAAGGCTGTGATGCTCCAGTCCATGTTTTCCCCAAGGCAACATTCCAGAGGAGGGAACTATTGGGCAAGCAGCGGTGAGAGCGCTGGCCTGCTCAGGGCGGCGGGTGCAGGTTCTCTCCGTGGGCAAGCACTGGGAAACACAAAGCACACGCCCCAACGCTTCCTGTTGCTCTGTGGAGACTCTCCACCACTTCAGGAAACGATCCGGGCAGCTTCCCAGTGCCGGCCACGGTCTGTCTTTTATGTGATCTATGAAAACATTTCCTTACAAAGCTGGCAGAACGAGCAGCGGGAATCTCCTTCCATTTCTCCCAGGGTTCGCCCTGCCAAACACGTTGAGCTGCCCTATCCATTTCTTGAGGAGGAAAATAGTCCCGAGATGTTAATATTGCCCAATAAAAAAACAAACCTGCTCCAGGTTTTGGAATCAGACAGTCTAGGTTCCAATCCGAACTCTGAGACGCGCTAGCTGTACAACCTTGGGCAAGTTTCTTAACCTCTCTGACTCTTAAGTTTCTTCACAGTACACAAGAATAGTATTCTTTCCAGAGCGATGTTGTGAGGATTAAAGGGAAAAAATCCATGTGTCTAGTACATAGTAAACACTCAATATTAACTGTGGCTGCTATTAGTTTTGCTTATGCTATTATGTAAAAAGCAGTTGTTTCAACCAGGTTGCAAGCTGATTGCTGAAAGAAAAATTTTGGTTATATTCCTTGTACACTCCACAAATACATTCCAGACCAAAGAGAGAAAAAGCCATTCTACGATTAATGAAAGAAATGGATAATGTTAGACAGTTTGGGGTCCCAAACTTATTGCAGCCACTCAGCGACCAACACTGCCCAGTAACTTATGGCTGAGAGTCTGTTTCCTTCTCTTCCCGCTGGAACGATTATACCTGCCTCCCAGGCCTTCAGGAGCTGTTGAGAGGTGACATGAGATGGTCTGTGTGAAAGTGGTTTGGACAAGGTTTCAAGTACTACCTGGAGCGAAAGCCATTATTGTTGGGATGGGCAAAGCTGAGCTTCTGTGGGCAGGTTGTTTTTTCAAAAAATACTTTAGATTACATAAATGTTACCAAAAAAAATAAGGGATTCTCTTAGGCCCCACTCCCTACCCCGCCCACACATTCCCACATTAACAACTCCTTCATTAGTGTGGTACATTTGTTACAATTGAGTAACACATTTTGGAGCATTACTACTAACCATGGACTATAGTTTATAGTTTACACTCTGTCCCGCACAAATTTGTAATTTATGACAAAACATATAATGACCTGTATCCATCATTCATGTCATTATATTCAGGACAATTCTAATGTCCCCAAAATGCCCCATATTATATCTGTTTTTCCCTCTCCCTCCCCTCAGAACCTCCAGTGTGCACTATCGCCACATCAACAATGTAAGTTCTTTCATTGCTAGAATAACAGTAAGTCTATAGCAGAACAATGGTAAGTCTACTTTAGTCTATCATTCATTCCCCAATCCTGAGGATTCTGGGATGGTGATGCCCACTCTGCCTCTAACTGAGAGGGGGCTTAGATCCCATGGGGCAGATGGATGGGACTATCTTGCTTGCAATTGCAGACTCTCTCTGTTCCTTGGATGGTTGTAATCCATCATCATCTCCTTGTTAGTTGTCCTGGGTGAGTCCAATGAGCTGGAGAGTAGGTGTTGCAACTCTTTGGAGATTCAGGGCCCACCTGGCACAGGGACAGCCCAAACATTTAAGTCTCTTGGACACAAACCTAGCAATTCTTGTACTAACTATAGGTTAAAATAGAAGGGGCAGAAGAGCCATGTGTAGGGAAAACACAATTGGGCCCAACTCTGTCACACTGGGGAGCATAAATTCCAAAGTAGGGCCCACTGGCAGGGTGCCAAACTCCTGAGCTGTCTGCCCTGCTTATAGTATCTGGATGTCTCTAGATTCCTCAAGAGCCCTGCTATTTGAGGCAATATTTACTGTGGCAATCAATGAGATTCTGCAAAGACATGCATAAGTGTAACCTCTGAAATCACCTTCCAACCCACTTTGAAATCTCTTAGCCACAAAAACTCATTTATCCTTTCCCCCTTTTGTTCAAGATCTTTTTCCAGATACACTACTTGTTGACACTTGGTAATAATCCCTTGGTGCCAGGGAAGCTCATCCCCAGGAGTCATGTCCCATGCCGGGGGTGGGGGGAGGTAGTACATTTCTGTGGTGAGTTTGACTTAGAGAGAGGTGTGGGCAGGTTTTGACTTAAGTTTGAACTTGAGGTTAGGTGTAAAGAAAACCACTCCTTCTCATTTTTGTAACCTGAGGATATTCTGTAGGTATGAAACCAGATAGGACAACTCCAGCGTCCCCAAAATGCCACCATATTACACCTATTCTTCCCTCTCCCATCCCTAAGAACCTCTGGTGGCCACTGCCTTTATATTAGTGAAAAAAGTTCTTCCATTGCTAGAATAATAAGTCTGTAGTAGAATAATAATGTCTACTTTAGTCCATTGTTCATTCCCCAATCTGGAGGATTTTGAGATGGTGATCCCACTCTGCTTCTAATTGAGAGGGAGCTTAGATCCCATGGGGCACATGGATGGATGGATACAGGTCACTGTATATTATGTCATAACCTCGAAATTTTGTGGGACAGAGTGTAAACTATAATGTAAAATGTCATCTGTGGATAGTAGCAATGCTTGAACATGTGTTCATCAATTTTAACAAATGTACCACACTATGAAAGGATGTTGTTAATGTGGGAAAGTTTGGGAGGTGGAGGGAGAAGGATATATGGAAATCACTTATATTTTAATGTAACATTTATGAAACCTAAAACTCCTTTAAAAAATAATTTAAAAAAGAAACCAAATTGGAATCTTGAACCTCTCTCTTTCCTTGGTCTCTCTCTCTCTTTCCTTCGCCCAGTTTTTATTTTTCCTCTCCTTTAAAAAATAATTTAAAAAAGAAACCAAATTGGAATCTTGAACCTCTCTCTTTCCTTGGTCTCTCTCTCTCTTTCCTTCGCCCAGTTTTTATTTTTCCTCCCATATACTGTCATTTCATTGTTAGCTGCAACTACTGGTTTCTGCTATTGTGAAAATAATTCTTTTAGTTAAGAAGCCATCAGCCTGGATCACTGAAAGCAATTGCCACTCTTCTGTACACTTGGATGTCAACACGGGAATTGTTTTCTGCCATAAACTTGCTCTCTGCCTTGAAGGGAAGGCTGCAAAGCGGTCAGGGCAGGGCGCAGGTGTCTGACAAACCCCTCAGCCCTTCCACTGTGCTTAAGATCAAGTCCAGCATCCTCAAGGCAGCTTTGGAGGTCTTCCTGGATGCCACTCTTGCCAGTTCTCCAGCCCACCCTCTAGCTTCTGAGGTTTCAGCCCCTCGAAGGTGATACTCTCTTAAATTTGGTGGCCATGCGCAGTCACCGCCAGTGTCCTCCAACCTCCTCACCATCTGGACTTTTCTCACTAGATTTGCTTCTAGTTTGTCTTGTGGAAGACAAGGTAGATTCTATTTTGGCTGAAGATCTATGAGGCCCAGGGCATTTTAGGTCTCCCTGGCAACACCTCTCCTTCTCTCGGACTTTTAAAAGCACCACTGGGCCAGGCTGCAGCACGACTTCTTAGGCGGACAAACACCCTGATTCCCGGAGCCCAAGGAAGTGCTGCTGTGGGATCTAGCCAAGGCAGATGATCACCTTCCAGGGTAGTGCCGGGCAAATTCCCACATCCTGTGCTCAAGTAACCAAATGTGTGTTAGAGCGTGTGTCTAGACTGGGGCAGCTTACACCGCATTCCGCTCACCTTCCGCTATGAGGGCCGCCCAAAGCCGGAGAATTGCCTCTGTTCCTCTGCTGCCTGTGCTTGGAAGAGCAGGGGAATTGCGCCGCCTCTTCCTCCTGAAAGACCCTCGGTCCCCGTGCGGTCCACCTTGTGTTGCAGCCTCCCTCTCACTCTCCCACCGACCTGCTGGCCACTCCTCCTGGGGCAGGGGCTTGGCCTCCTGACTCAGGTTTCCTTGCCTCCCTCCACCGGTCACATCTGCCCTCTGACTTCTTAGTTCCTTGGGCTTCTCACCTCCAGCAGCCTTTCTCCCCTTTCCACGGACTCACACCCAGAGTCGCCCCCAGAGCTTTTGCATCAACAGAATCTGCACCCGCCCCTGGAATCTGTTTCAACCAACTCACTCTCTCAACACCACACCTTATTTTTTAAAAATTCACTCCCCACAATTCTTTGAGTCCATGAGACTTCTAATCCCTTGAGCCTGCATCCTTCTCACTGCTCACCAGCCTCTTCTGCTTTCTTATCCCTCCTCCTTTCTCTTAGATTTCAGGGTCCACCTTATCACGCACTTTCCTCTTTTATTGCCTCCTACTTGGCAAACCCTAATCCTGATGGACGTTCACTCTGCCTTCCCCGTGCCTGCTCTCAGTTGCCCCAAAATACTGATTAACTACCACCCAACCAGGTGACGGCTTCACTGAGAGCCAGGACCTTAAGCCACACAGGGACACTTGTCCCCTAACAAACTAGCGAGCTGTCCTGAAATGACATTGCGTACCTTCTCTTGTCTTCAAACCTTCTACACTCCCCCCTCCCCAGAATCCCAGCAAACGAGGTGGCCTCAAACCCTCCAAGATTATAGAAGCTGGAGAGGAGCACTCCCATCTCCTCCAATCGCGCAGCATTTTTGAATTTCACCTAGTTTCTGTTTCCTCTCAGCTGTAGGGGAGAAAGCCTCCCTATTCCTAACAAAATATTCCTTCCTTGTGCTTTGGTCACCACCCTGTCCCCTGTCAAGGTATTTGCTCCTTTGATTATCCCCTCCTTGTCCTGTACCATCATCTGTCCTTCTCCACTGCATCCTTTCTTTACTGCTTTTCTGTTTTTGTTTTTGTGTGTTTGTCATTATTTACATGAAATAATATGCACACAAATAACAGCCCAGAAATTTGTTTTGTGCTCCTTTCCAGATACTTCCCACCTTCATAGGTAGCCACTGTTTTAATTTCTGTCATCATACATTAGTTTTGCTGTTTCAGCCTTCACACAAATGACATTGCATAGTATGTACTCTTTGGTATCTGGCTTCTTTCGTTTAGCATACTTTTGAGATTAAACCATGCTGTTGTGGATATCACTAGTTTTCACTGCTGAGTAATATTCCATTGTATGTCTATACCGCAATTTGTTTACCCATTCGTCTGTTGCTGAAATTTAAGTAGTTTCTGGTTTGGGGCTACTATAGATAATAAGGCTGCCGTGTACATAAGTTTTCATGTTCATTTCTCTTAGAATTGCTGATCACAGAATAGGTATATATTAAACTTCGTAAGAAACTGACAAACAGTCCTTGAAAGTGGCTGTGCTATTTTGCATTCTCATAACAGCCATGTACAAGAGTTCCAGTTGCTGTGCACCATTATCCAATTTAGGATTGTCAGTCCTTTTGACTTTAGTGATTCTAGTGGGTGTTAGGACAGTAAGTACTTGCATAAAATCAGTGCTTGTTTTGGATTGAATTGTGTCTCCTCAAAGACAAGTTCAAGTTTAGCCCCCAGTCTCCTGAGTGTGACCCTACTCGGAAATAAAGTCCTGGAAGCTGCTGCTGGTTAAGGGGAGGCCCGCTGGAGAGGCCGTGCTCCTCTGAGCCCAGGGCTCGGCGGGCTTTGCCAGCAGCGCATGCGGTGGCGGAACGGACACTCTCCCTGCTCGCGCGGCTGTTCTCTCCTCTGTCCCTTCGAGGACTCCTGTCGTACTGGCTAAGCGCCACCAGCCTCAAGAAGGGAGACAATGCCTTACTCTTTTAAACCCTCTAGTTTGTGGTATTCGTTATGGCAGCGCCAGCAAACTAAGTTCTCAAAACTGTTAACTCTCACTGTTACGTCGGCTCAGGCGCTTAGTTTTTATACAGGGCACTTGACCAAGATCCCTCAACCCCTGTACTCCTGCTTCACCTCCTCCTTGTCGTCACCTCTCCGAAGCCCACATTCCACCAGCCAGCAGCACTGGTCCAGCGTCCGTTAGAGCACTGCACTCTTTAAGCAGTTGTTCATAGAGTAAAGCACAGTCTTGGCTTATGAAGACATCGCCAGTCCCACCCACGGCATACAGCAAGTGCTCAATGACGACACACCTGGCCTTTCTCCTGCAGCACCACCTGTCCTTGCTCTGGGCTCTGTCCTCACAGAGGACAGTCCTGGAGCCATGCCCTCCTTGGGACCGCACAGCGCCACGGCGGCCAGCGCTGCCCTCTGCCAACGGGTGGGCAGGTCCCGGCCGCCGGCTCCTTCTCCAGTCCTGCAACCTGGGTGTCCCTTCCTGGGCACAGCTTCTCTCGGGGAGGCTGTGGAGGCCACCGGGGGTCTCTGGCACGGTGTTGCCCTTGGGAGTGTGACCTGAGCTGGGCTGGCCACGTGCTGGACGCGCAATCCCAGCCGCCCTGAGCCGAGGGGCGCGCGTCTTCCTGCAATGCCAAGTCCTTCTCGCATTCATGCGTTTCTCTGCGATTCCCCGCCTGGTGAGCTCTTCCGCGTTCCCCGCGCCCCAAGTCCCTACGCCCCGCGGGCTGGCCGGGAGACCCGGGCTGGAGCGCCGCCTGCGCCCTGCGCGCGGCGGCGAGAAGCGGCGGGGAGGACGCCCGCGCGGGCTGGGAGCCTGCGGGAGCCGGGCTTCGGGGGCGGCGCGGGTGCGACCCGCAGTGCGCGTCGCCGCCACCGCCGGGAGCTCGCGGGCTGCCTTTCCGGGCTCAGGAAGCGCCGGCTCCGGGACGCAGGTGAGCGCGGCGCCCGCTGCTAGGCTCACGCCCTTCCCTGCCCGCTGGCCCTGCCCTCCCAGGCCCGGGCGCGCGGCTCCCTTCGCTCTGCCCTGTGGTCCACGCTTGGCACCAGGCCGGCCCCCAGAGTTAGGGCGAGCCGCCGCGTCTCGCCGCGCTTGTGGCGCTCGCCTCTCTCCTGTGCCCGGGGCACTCGCGGCGCACCGATCCCAAGGTGGATCGAGCCAAGTTTTTCTGGAGCGCTTTCCCAGGGCTCTGGGAAGCATGCGGCTGCACACCTTCACCACCCACCGCGATCTGTGCCCGTCCAGATGCGGCCCCGTAGGCCACGGAAATCTCACAACCTAGACACCGCGCCCCTCCTCTCTCAAGCACTGTGTTTCACTCAGTAGGGGCTTAGAAAATATTTGCTGAAATAATGAGTGAATTAATGGAAGCTTTCCGGCGGACTCTGTGTCAGACTTACCGCCAGGTCATCTGAAGTCCCAATTCCACCTCTAAATGCAGAAATCGCCTGCTCTGCTTGGCCTATGCTAAACTGCTTTGAGGTATCATGGTCTTTTCTGAAGAAGGAAATCAATTAATGGATTGACTGAAGATAAACGGTTCTGCTGAACAGTGTTGCAATACTGAAAATAGTTTTCCCTTTCAATCCGCATCATTCCAAATTACCATACTCAAGTCTTGGAAGAAATCACACCACAGGAGTCATTCTCTCCTGCTCCGGCCCTGGCAGGGTGTTGGTGCTTGTGGGCTGTTTCAGCGTGGGAGAGAAGCTCAACGACCTGTTTGAGGATTTGAAATTTTCCAGCTGGTCTTAGGTAGCAGGTCAAACATTAGAGTGAATTAAAATGGAAAGACAGCAATAGAAGACCAATTGTAGAGCTTAAAATGCTCCTCTAAGGAGCCAAACTAATTTTAATAGCCTGAAGATTTTTATCTAAAAAACTAATAAAGTAAGACCGTGAGCCTCTATCCATAACCTGGGGAACTTAACATTATTAAGATGTAAGCTTTCAAACGCAGTCATTTCAACAGCGCTGGCCACTATCTGGAATACCTTTCTCCAGGTATCATTGTGCCCTTTGAGTAGAAGCTTGCATATTAGGAAAGAGTAGGTAATGGTTAGAAGGCTGTATTGAATGTTTTTCGTTCTGTTGTCCTTTCGCTGCAGCCACAAACTTGCATTACTGGCGAGGCAGGCAGCAGTGATACAGCGCAGACTCCTCTCCTGGTGGGAGGGACTGGCCCGTGGGAGGACAGACACAAAGCGAAAAAGAAAACAAAAATTTCCCTGGTGCAAAGAGGGGAAGAAACTGTCCTCCTCCAGTTCCCTCTTTAAAAGAGGATTTTCTTTAGAAAGCTCCAAATGGTAACTTTTTTCTCTGGGCCTTGGAGATATGTGTCTTTTTCAAAGCCAAATGAGCTTCTTGGTGACTTGCAACTCAGGAATGTCTTTCGCAAGGACATCAAGGAAGATAGTGTCCTTATGTCCCATTTCCACGGAGTTTAACTTAGGTGCCAGGCTCCATAGTGTATACCTGCCCGAGAGATATGCGAAATTTTATTCCTTTGGAGAGAGGCAGTTAATAAACATAAAGGCCACCCCGATTACCAGGTAAATTTAAGATGAACTCTGTGTGACAAATGGTGCTGTCAAGGGCCCTTACTGGTGGGCTGGTAGGTATGTTTATTTTGAGAGTATGTATTTACTGGGTCGTTTCTGCTCTGCTACATAAACGGGTGAATTTTCATTCTGTCTTTGCAATCTCTTTAGCAGATGGCTTGTGATACATCACATTCTGCTTTAATGATTATTCAATAATGAAATTGTTTTTCTTTCTCCTCTATCTTTGTGGAGAGGATTTCTGGGTTGGGAGAAGGTTTTTATTTTGATTATATTTCCCCTGCACCTTCTAGGTTCTGGCACTGGCCACTTTTCTCCCTGACCACTTAGGCAGTCTGGCTGTGGCTCCAGGCTTGGAAATGTGGGCTGCCTACCCTTCAGGAGGTGGCTAAGGGGACGGGTGCTGCTTGGTTTTGCCTGAGGGAGACAAGCTTCTCTCCCTCTTCCATCCTGATGAGAGCAGTCCTTTAGCTTTCTCTGCCGGGCCCACTGAAACCTTAAAGATTGAGAATGTGTTGAAGCGGGCTGTGAGCTCCTCACTAGCTGGTGTACCCTCTGTTCTGTCTTCCTCCTGTTGTGTTTGCTACAGCCCAGCACCATCAAAACAATTAACACTGCATCTAAATGACAGTAATTCCCGACACGTTGGTAGCTGCTCCAGTCATGCAATTTAGCCAGTTTTTAATTGACCTGTCATTGGTTTTTACTAGAGAAAGTCATGGAAAATCTTAGTATCGAGTTAAAGACCTTGGCTGAGTAAGATTTCACAAGGTGTTTAAAAGCCCACAGCACATTCAATTGTTAACACTCTTTCCTTTCTTAATCAGGCTTTATTTTACTGAAAAGTTTGGCTTTCCTTTAAGAAGCACATTAGGGACCTTTCTGTAATTATGTCTGTCTCCCTAAGTCATCTTAATTAAGACGGCAGGGTTGTGGCAATGAGAGCAGCTGTTTCCAGTAACCAAGGTGTAGGTTAGCATCCAGCGTCTTTCTGAGGATGTCATTGTGCTTTGCTCCACTCTTTCAGACCCGCTTCTCCTGTGGGGCAGACCCTGCCTGTACCTTTGCCTTTGGAACGAGCATTTCCGAGGGTGGTCTAAATGGTTAAGTTACTGGCCTCAGGCTTGGGTCTGTCCTGCTGCAGCTCGGGTTCAGCAGGTGTGGGCGACTTTCGGAGATGGCCCTGGAGAGCCAGGCAAGGAGGCCCAGAGCTGTGATGACCAGGCTCTGCGCCAACCGCGGAGGGAAGGCCAGGGTCCTCCCCTTGGCTGGATGCCCCAAGCGTCACAGAGGGCACGGCCCTGGGTGTCACCCACGCTTGTCGGAGTGCTGCCTTGGGGGCTGGCCACACCGCAGGCTCTCCTGAAGTGTTTGTGGACTTTCCTTCTTGCTTTCCACTGCCACTCTGGCCTACAAGAGCCAGCGCCTTGTCGTTGTTGTTTTTAATCTGTTTCTCTCCCTGATCTTCTGAAACGCTCCTCCATCACGTTTCTTCTCTCTCTTCTGTAATTTTCAATCTCTTTCTCTTTTCCGTCCATCTGCATGTGCATGCACACACATGGGTCTCCCGTTTTTGAAAGAAGAAGGCATCTTTCTTTCATTTAGCTTCCCCACTGGTGTCCTCACCGTGCCACTCCTTCCCTCCCAGCCGGCTCTGCCCCATTGTTTCCCGCTCCCTCCTCAGTCTCTGGGTGTGAGGGGAGGACCGCTCCCTCTGTCACTGGATTTTGTCGAGGTTCTTGACTGTGCTGCAGAAATGAATTCAAAAGCACGTCAGGTGAGTTAGGCCAGTAGTTTATTCAGGTAGGGAGGGATGAGAAATGGGAGAAAATAACAGATCATGGGTCCCATTAGAGAGGAAGGGGCTGAAGAGTGACAAGGTGGGCCGATTTACAGACTACAGTTCCCCATTATAGATTATATATGCCCAGGTTTTACTGGCATGTTCATCCCTGCAGGGGGACATGGCGAGAAGGGCAAAAAAGGCAGGAACAGGCACATGCACCGGCATCGGGACAGGGTGAAGGAAAGAGCAAGAGAGCTTGGTGCTTGCTTTTTAAACCAGCAATTATTCCACCCCTTTGCTGATGCACAGGAGGAGTCCCAGCTGTTTACTGTTTTGATTGTCTACCCCACCCATCATCCCTCAGGAGAGTCCACTGACAAAGTTCCTGGGGAATACCTGGGGCTTCTCCTGGCTTCCGGAAGAAGTCTTGTTCTGAATGGCAGAATCTTGTGGAGGGGTGGGGTCTTCCAGCAGCCGTCTTGGGGTTCTTGATGTCCACATGGACTTCCTGCCAGGCTCCAGATCCATCTATTGATTCCCTATCTTAATAGCAGGCTTCATGTCCCCCTCAGAGAGTTTACCTCTTTATTTTTAAAGAGGTGCTGAAAGGAGACAAGGAGACGGTCTTTCCTCTGTAGCTTCTTCCTGCTGGTTGCTGGCTAGGGGCAGTAGGCCCTACCTGACAAGGTGTAAAACCCTCCTGCTATTCTGTGCCCATTGGAGGAAGATGGATCTGGCATCCTGGGTGAAGCTGCATGAGGGTCTCATATACCTAACAAGATGTTGATTCTGGAAGATACAAACTTAATTAGAATTTTGAGAATATGTGGTCCCTTAAGAGGATACTAGACCACAAAAGTAGAAAATGCCAGGTGCCTGGAAAGACTGAATTTTCCTGAAGTTGGTGGGAAACAGTATTTTTCCTTGAGTTATTTTATACTGTTGGTTAATTCTAGAAAGAGACTGCAATAGATACTGGGGTTTGGTATAAATTGACAATCCCAGTTCCTGTGGTAGGGGAGAGGAATGGAAGAAGCATTGCCCTTTTTAGTTAAGCCACAGGAGATGAAAACAGACAAGACTTTTAAAGGGGTGTCTGGTGTGCCTTCCCCCTAGCAATAGGCATTTGGGCTAGAGTGAGAGGGAATGGTTGACTTTGACACAGACACTACTTAGCTTTTTCTCTTGGAGAGGTATTTCAGGCCATCCAATGACTGGCATTTGTGTATCCTGTCAGGTGCTTCTAGTGATTTGGTACTTCCTTGGGCAGCTGGCTTCACTCAGGATTAGTATACCAAGCTGGAAATTCCTTTAACTTTAAAGCTATGGGAGTGATCAGAACTAGAGAGTAAAGTTCCTTACATTTTGACTCTAATTGAAAATGAGACTTGTTTTCTTACCAACTTTTGATCAGAACCTGGTTTCCAGGTCCAGGTTGAGGAAAGATTGCCCATGGACCATCTCAGAGGGCTGAGCTGAAGTGGTTCCTAGCCACCTCATTTGCTGTTTCCCTTCTGGTGGGAAATGCTTAGCCCTGGTAGGATGGCCTGTGGGTCTGCCAGTCCTCCCCAGGGTGTGAGTGGGACAGGTTCTGGAATAAGGGCTAGGAGGGAGACCTGGGCTACGCATGTGTTCCCCCTGGTGTGGGGTGAAGATGGAGAGGCTGCCCACATATTTAATTTGGTGGCTTTTTTAGATTAAAAGGGTCATTTCCCCCAGTGCTCTTAGGCAAGGTAGACATTCCTTTATCTTATAGGCACATACATTAACCACTTAGAAAATGAAGTTTACCAGGACTTTTAACATGTTCAATATTTCTCAGCACATGGTCTAGAATAGAAAAAACATCACTATAATCATCAGCATATATCTAGAACAGGATATAGGTGCAGTACTTAATATTAATTAATATACTACCCAATGCATAAGTTTCTCTTTGAGCTGCAAATAATATATTTAAGTTCCAGGTTTGTGATACCATATATGTCATCTCTCCATAGGAGCAGGTCACAATGTCAATTGTGTTTAAGTCCTACTCACAGTACTCTGGTGATCACTGCTCCATTTGGTATGCCCTTCACACAGCCAGCAAGCAGCAGCACTCTTGACCCTATAGAGAAGCTAGGAAGGTAGACTCTGGTATTCCACTGCCTGGTGCATAGTGCACTGTGCAACAGTGCCAGTCTGGAGGCAATATCCATTGTACATTTGGCTATATCAAGCCATTGTTGACTGCTGCAGGAGTTTGAAACTGCAGTGTAGTCTCCATTCACCTCAGGAGCACAACCAGAGATGTAGTAGATACTTTTATTGTTTCAGGGGTCAGTGACCAACCTAGCCAATAACTCAAATAGAGAGGCAACCTGCAGTGTACTGAAGGCCTGGTTTGAATGCACAAGAGAGTTTGACAATGCTGAAGTTTATCTCTTGATTTTTATACACTTTTTAAATACTCCCAATGCAATGTGTAACATATCACATGAACTTTTTAGTACTTTGCTTCTTATTTCCATGAGACAGTAATTAGCAGGTATTTTACATTACCAGTAGAGGAAAAACTACTTCTTCCATTTTTTAAAATGAAGATTCTCAATGGAATCAAGGTAACTGTATTAGTCAGGGTTCTCTGAGGAAACAGCATCAACAACAGATATCCGTCAACAATATGTGACTATATAAGAGTCTCTCATGTGACCGTGGGGATACACAAGTCCAGGTTCTTCAGGCAGGCTGTAACCAGGGGTTCCAATGAAAGTCCAATGAAGGTTCTCAATAAGTTCTGAGAGACGGCTGTCCAAAGACAAGCTGGGAAATTCTCACTCAATACTGGAATCACTTCCCCTTTAAGGCATTCAACTGATTGGATATAGTGTCATTCATTGCTGATGGCAATCTCCCTGAGTAATGTAATTGTAATCAGCTATCTATGATTTACCACTGCAGTAAAGTCAATGGTGACTAAAGTCCATAAATGCCCTTGTAATACAGTTAACCCAGTGCTCTCTTGACCAAACAACTGGGCACAGTTACCTGGCTGAGTTGACACAATAACCTAATCATTATAGTCCACCCCTTGTCAACTCGGCAACCATACATATTACCTTAAACCATACTTAGTCCCTAAGTAAAAGCAATAGTAGACATGCATATATATATTTCCACCTAACAATGTTCAACTCTCCTGCGTACAACCAGAAACACATTAATTCCACAGAAAATAGGGTGCAAAGTCTTGGGTAATATTCACTTTTAAACTTGACATCCTCAAATATTATGACATGAAATGGATACAACTTGTTATATGATAAGGGAAAAGTTTGGGAAAGAAGACAAAGAAATTCATTTTATGTACATATACAATCATCATAATGAAATAAGGAAGAAAGACTCATGACCATAATAGACCTCATTTCTGTAACTGGTCATGTGTTCAAAGTTCATATTTATCACTACCTTCTTCCACTAGTCATCCCATGTTTTCATTACCCTCAGCAAGCACTTCAGCTGGCTGTGGTTCTTTGCCTGTTGGGGTGACCCAAACTTGCATTCTTGAAGATTCTGGGTCATTGTTAGTCCTGCTTGGATTGGGTTGTTGCAATTTTCTATTGATTTTAATCATAGCACATGGCAATACTAGGAGATGCCCTAGAGGATCTCCTGTATTCCAGGCAAACTCTTCTTTACCCCCATTATGTAGATGCAGTCTTATTTCCCCTTGATAGTCAGGATCAATCACCCCAGCCAGGACAGCAATACCCTTCTTTGACTGTTGATTCAGAGCCCAAAGTGGCCAGGTGGCAGTTTTAACTTCCAGTTCAGTGGAATTATTGTTGTGTTCCCTGGTGACAGCATTCCTCCTTTGGGACTAAAACCTGTAGACCAGCAGAGTTTGAGGTTTCAGGGACAGGAAGCAAAAATTTTCCTAGTGAGTCACTAAGGGGTAATAGTGGTGTCCACCCCTTGATTCCTGGATCCATGGATCCTGGTTATGGGAGAAACAGCACCATAGAGTGGATATTGATTTAGAGCATACGCAGCCTCCTGGAGAACATTGCCCCAGCCCTGCAAGATATTGTCACCTAGTTAGCACTATATCTGAGTCTTCAAAAGGCCATTCCACCATTCTATCAATCCAGCTGCTTCAGGGTGATGGGGAACATGGTAAGACCAGTGAATTCCATGGGCATGTGCCCATTCCTGCACATTGTTTGTTGTGAAATGGGTTCTTTGATCAGAAGCAATGCTGTGTGGAATGCCATGACTGTAGATAAGACATTCCAGAAGTCCACGGATGGTACTTTTAGAAGAAGCATTGCATGCAGGAAATACAAACCCATATCCAGAGTATGTGTCTACTCCAGTTAAAACAAATTACTGTCCCTTCCATGGTGGAAGTGGTCCAATGTAGTCAACCTGTCACCAGGTAGCAGACTGGTTACCTCAAGGAATGATATCATATTGGGGGCTGAGTGTGGGTCTCTGCTGCTGGCAGACTGGGCACTCAGCAGTGGCTGTAGCCAAGTCAGCCTTGGTAAGAGGAAGTCCATGTTGCTGAGCTCATGCATAACCTCCATTCCTACCTCCATGGCCACTTTGTTCATGAACCCATTATGCAATGACAGAGTGGCTGGGGAAAGAGGCTGAGCATTAGCCACAGAGTGGGTCATCTTATTCACTTGATTATTAAAATCTTCCTCTGCTGAAGTCAGCCTCTAGTGAGCATTCATGTGGGACACAAATATTTTCATGTTTTTTGCCCATCCAAAAAGGTCTATCCATATACCTCTACCCCAGGCCTCACCAGTTTCCAATCATGTTCCTTCCAATTCCCTGACCATCCAGCCAAAACATTGGCAATAGCCCATGAATCAGTGTACAAATGCACCTCCAGCCATTTCTTCTTCCAAGCAAAATGAACAACCAGGTGCACTGCTCAAAGTTCTGTCCACTGGGAGGATTTTCCCTCACCCTGTCCTTCAGGGATATCCCAGAAAGGGGCTGCAGTGCTGCAGCTGTCCATTTTTGGGTGGTACCTGCATATCGTACAGAACCATTTGTAAACAAGGCGCAGGTTTTTTCTTCCTCAGTCAAGTGATTATAAGGGACTCCCCAAGAGGCCAAAGCTGTGGGCTGGGAAAGAGAAGGTAACATGGCAGGGGTGGTGACCATGGGCATTTGAGCTAGTTCCTCATGTAACTTACTTGTGCCTTCTGGACCCACTTGAGTCCTATCTCATATATACCACTTCCACTTTATTATGGAGTGCTACTGTGCATGCCCAACTTTATGGTTTGGTGGGTCAGACAATACCCAGCTCATGATAGGAACTCAGTTCTCATGGTAACTTGATGGTCCATGGTTAAGCATTCAGTCTCCACTAAGGCCCAGTAGCATACCAAAAGCTGTTTCTCAAAAGGGGAAGAATTATCTGTAGAAGATGGCAGGACTTTGCTCCAAAATCCTAAGGACCTGCATTGTGATTCTCCTATAGGGGCCTGCCAAAGGCTCCAGACAGCATCTCCATTTGCCACCAAAACTTCCAGAACCATTGGATCTGCTGGTTCATATGGTCCAAGTGGTAGTGCAGCTTGCACAGCAGCTGGACCTGATGCAGAGCGTCTTCTTGTTCTGGTTCCCAATCAAAACTAGCAGCTTTTCTGGTCACCAGGTAAATGGGCCAGAGTAGCACACCCAAATGGGGAATGTGTTGTCTCAAAATCCAAAGAGATCAACTAAGCATTCTGCTAACTAAGCAATAGATTATCCTTCACTTTAGAAAGGATATCTCGACATGCCCCACACCACTGAACACCTAGAAATTTCACTGAGGTGGAAGGACCTTGTATTTTAGTTAGATTTATCTCCCATTTTCTCTCACACAAATGCCTCACTAATCAGTCTAAAGCCTTGCTACTTCTTGCTCCCTAGGTTCTATCAACATGATATCATCAATATAATGGGCCAGTTTGATGTCTTGTGGGAGGGAGAGACAATCAACATCCCTGCAGACAATATTATGACATAGGGCTGGAGAGTTGATATACCCCTGAGGCAAGGTATACTGCTGGCCTTGCTAGATGAAAGCAAACTGTTTCTTTTGGTCCTTGCTAATAGCAATTGAACAAAAAGCATTTGCCAAATCACCAGCTGCATACCAGGTACCAGGGGATGTGTTGATTTTTTTCAAGCAATGATAACACATCTGCAATTGGAGTCAACACCTGGTTAAGTCTATGATAAACTACTGTCATCCTCCAACATCCATCTGTTTTCTGTACAGGCCAAATAGAAGTGTTGAATGGGGATGTTGTGAGAATCACTACCCTTGCATCCTTCAAATCCTTGATGGTGGCACTAATCTCTGCAATCCCTCCAGGAATCTAGTTTGCTTTTGGTTTACTATTTTGTTTAGGTAGGGGCAGTTCTAGTGGATTCCACTTGGCCTTTCCAACCATAATAGCCCTCACTCCACAAATCAGGGATCCAGTGTGGGAATTCTGCCAGTTACTGAGTATGTCTATTCCAATTATGCATTCTGGAACTGGGGAAATTATCACAGAATGGGTCTAGGGACCCACTGGACCAACTGTGAGATGGACCTGAGCTAAAACTCCATTAATCACCTGACCTCCATAAGCTCCTACTCTGACTGGTAGACCACAGTGATGTTTTGGGCCTCCTGGAATTAATGTCACTTCTGAGCCAGTGTCTAATAACCCCCAAAATGTCTGATCATTTCCTTTTCCCCAATGCACAGTTATTCTGGTAAAAGGCCATAGATCACCTTGGGGAAAGGTGGGAGGAAGATTAAAAGTACAAATTTATAAAAGTATAAATCCTTTAAGGAGACTTGGCCTTCTCATTCAAGGAGCTCTGGGTCTGTAAACTGTCTCAAGTCTGGGAATTGATTAAGGAGCCGGGATTCTCTGTGTCTGTAATTTGAGTTAAGGTTTTGTTCACTTGCCCTAGAACTCTTCTGTTTATACAGATCCAGAAGAAATTTAGTAGATTGCCCATCTGTTTCACTTCTAGGTACCCCATGATATATTAGCCAACACCATAATCTACATGACTCACTATTTTGAGCGCTTTTTTGAATCTGCCTTTCATTGTGGTAGCCACACCCACCTTGACTTTGGCTATTCACTTCCTACATTTGACTTTTACCAGACTGACTTCCAATCACCCCCATAATGTTTAAGGATTCTAATTCCAAAACAGCCCTCCCTACAGTAATATCTGGACTACAGAGAAGAGCAACCACAGAGCTCTTCAGGGAAGATGGAGTTAGTCTTACAAATTTATTCCTCACAGTCCTGGTTAAAGGTGTGTCCTCTGGACATTCCTGGGGTGGGTGGCCAACTCTCAAATTGTAAATCCATTCTAATATTCCAATCTCCCTAAGCCTTTGAATTCCCTCTTCTACTGTATACCAGGGCAAATTGGGCACCTCAACCTCAGACATGCTAGGCCATGTTTTGGTCCATGTTTCAGTCAGCCACCCAAATGAACTGTTAAGAGCCCCTTCCAACACCTCAAGCTACAGCATTGAATCCAGAATTTCTGCTGTGTGGGCCCATATCAATAAATTCAGCCTGATTCAACTTTATATTCCTTCTACCACTATCCCATTCCCTTAGTATCCATTCCCACACACATTCCCCTGATTTCTGTCTGTATAAGTTGGAAAACTCATGCAGTTCTTTCTGAGTATACCTTACTTCCTCATGGGTCACACTTTGTATTTCACATTTGGGGGCTTGTGAGTTTAGACTAATAATAGGTCTCAAAGACAAGAGAGGTGGTGGGGGTGGGTAAGGAGAAGGATTAGAAATGCCTTGCAAGGTACTGACCTAAGGGCATTCCTTGCATTTTTTTCTGGTGAGACAGGATTAACCTCTTCAGGCAGGGGTTGGAAGGCCGTTTCTTCAGGGCAGACTGGAGGCTAGGCTGTGCATGCTGGAGTTTGGCTGGTACATGCCTCAGTGCTGGGAGGAGGTCCAGACTCCCTAGGGTAGGTTGGAGGCTGGGCAGGGTAGGCTTCAGTTTGTCTGGTACCCACCTCAGGGCTGGAAGTTGTTTCAGGCTCCCTTGGGTAGGCTGGAGACTGGATGATACAAGGTTGACAAGGTGTGGTCTGGACAGGGCAGGCCATTGGAGGCTTATCCGGTAAAGTCTCATCAGAATTCAGGGTTCCGGTGTCTCTACCAATATTATTACCATCCCATATGTCTCCATCCCAATTGACTGGATTCCACTATTTTCCAGTCCCTGAGGGGTTGAAATTTTAATTTCCTTTGTAACTCCACTACTTGTACAATGAGAATCTGAGTTTGGTTCTCAGGTATTTCAAGCCTGTGGCTACAGAAGACAAGATTTTCTTTCAGAGCACACATAGAAAGTTTCCCATCATTCATGCAGCATTTCAGTTTCAAATTTGAAGCTTTTAACTCATCTCTTTCTTTTGTAACAGTATCCAGAGTATCTAGGAGGAGCCATCCAAAATCATTATACTGTTAACTCCGCAAAACTGTTAAGGTGTTGAAAACACTCTCACCCAGATCTTGCTTCTTATAAGCATGGAAGTAGGGGAATCCAGTGATGCCATTTTGCATATCTCAATTGCCAACTAATGCCATGGACTGTTAGCAGCCTTTACGTTATTGGAAAGGGAGTCATTAGTACCGTTGAGTCCAATTAAAGTAGAGAGCCAATTGCAGGACTCCCAGAGCCACTTCAGACATCCCATGTTTAAAACTATGTTCCTCAAGACCCCACTCCTGGTACCAAGCTGTATTAGTCAGGGTTCTCTAGGGAAATAGAATCAATGAGAAATACCTGCCAATAGTATGTGATTTTATAAGAGTCTCTCATGTGACCAAGGAGATGTGCAAATCCAGGTTCTGCAGGCAGGTTGTAACCAGGGGCTCCAAAGAAAGTTCAATGAAGGTTCTTGACAAGTTCTGGAAGATGTTGGCTGTCCAAAGATGAGCCGGGAAATTTTCACTCAATGCTGGAATCACTTACCCTTTAAGGCATTCAACTAATTGGATAAAGCATCACTCATTGCTGATGGCAATCTCCATGATTGATGTAATTATAACCAGCTATATATGATTTACCACTGCAGTAAAGTCATTGGTGACTTTGCTTGACCAGTGCTTGCTTGACCAAACAACTGGGCACAATTACCTGGCTGAGTTGACACAATAACTTAATCATTGCACTTTTCATTACCACCATTTGACTATGCACATTGAGATAGCTTCCAACAGGTTTCATGGCTATGAAGTTACTTTTTGTCATTAATATCAGTTTCAGTTTCTAGTTAATAATGCCTTCTTAGAACTATCCATTTAAGTGCTTCTATTTAGAAGATGATTTTACAAACTCTCTGTAATTGACCACTATGACATAGACTGGTTAATTTACCTTAGATTACAATTAGCAACCAACAGAATTCACTTTAAGCATTTAAAAGAGGGCAGATCTAAATTTCTTTAACTTAATTTCATTAGATATAAACTTAACTTTCATTACCTTAAACATACAACAAATTTATATACTTGGAATTTCCTAAACCTAGGGAGATAACATCCAAGCTAAATAAAATCAAAACTGTTATAGTTTATGCCAGGAATGCACACAGACTACTAGGTTCTGGAAAACTGTTTATTTTTAAAGATCTTTCCAAAGCTCTCAAGGACTTTTTCTTTACTTGTTGATATTTGGTAATAGGATTATTAATCACCCTAATTTTAAGGCTGTTAAAAGGTCTAAATTGAGTTATTACAGGACAAACTATGGTTTTTAATTCCCCAGCTTAGAAGATAGTTTCTATCTGTCACATCTCATCTTTCCCCCACAGCTCTTGCAAAGAGAAGTCTTGTTAACAGGACTTGTGACTGCTGGACTAGATGAGTGGACATTCAATGCCACTCCACCAGGCAGCAATTTAGTCCACACTTGGAGCCAAGAGAGAAAACAAGGTCACCAATACCATTACGATAGGAGATGGGGATGTCTGAGGTTTGCTTTCCCCTGAGCCATAGGGGTGGAAGCTGTTATGAAATAACCATAAGCAAAGGCAAGAGGTGAGGCTAGGCTTGAAGTGACTGTTAGGCTAGATCTACCAGTTAAACTTTCAGTTATTATCCTTCTGTTTCATTATATAAAGGCATCTATAAATGATCTTAACTCTTAGTTACAGTTTCTACAGTTTTCACTTCAAGGTTCATTGGTTACCCTTATTAACTAAGCCACAAGAATTTTATTAGGAACAACTTTGGAAAGTTGCTTTTCCAGCAGCTGAATCAATTCCACTTGTGATTTATACATTAAATCCATCTGCAAGACAGTATTAGCATTTAAAGACTCATATTTTGGGTACCTTTCACCGTTATCCAATTTGTAACAAGTGAACCCCAAATCTGATTTCCTAGGCACAAGCAAACTGACAAAGTTTAACACGGATTAAAACAAAAGAGAGAATTTTATACCTTTAGCATTTCTAGGAACCTTTTTATTTTAATTGATGGCATGTGAGGTTTCTTATTTTCCAGGAGAGGTTTAGTAACTGGTCCGGATCTTGATCTCTATTAACATCTTTTATAGGCACAACTGAGCTCAAACTAATGGAAGTTTGAGGTGTAGTTCCTCATTTCTCTGAGGAGGCATGACATGAGGTTTCTGGGCCTCAGGTCTATCTGTCCATGTTGGCACTGCTTTAGCTGGAATTCAGGGTCCTATACAGAGGCTCCTCATGGTTATACTGTGGCCAGGTAGATCTGCAGTAGGCAGAATTTCCTGATTCTTGAGATGACACTCCTATGGGGAGTTTGCTGGTGGGCTAGAGACCATGCCCATTATTCTAGGAAGATGAAGAAGCACGTTTTAGTCAACTGATCTGGAGTCCCAAAGTTCTAGTCTGACTAAAACTTTCACCACTTCACATAATTTGGAGCTGATGCTCTGGTCTCAGCATCCTGAGAATTTTAAGTTCAGAGCCTGCCTGGCCTAGAGTCATTCCTGTGGGAAGCCTAGATCAGATCAAAGTGCCCGAGCGGAATTGGTGGGAGCAGTCACCCCAAATCAAAGAAGCACCTGAGGTAAGTCTCAGGGGATATTTGGCTGCTGTCTGAATGGTTGGGCCCGAGGAATGGGGGCCACTCAGAGTTTACTGCTCTGGTTCTTGGCTCCCCTACATTCCAGGGTCTGAGACCAACTGCACTGTCACCCAAAAAAGGTGCCTGAAATCTCAGGGGATGTTTGGCTGCTCTCTGATCCCTGCCATCCTGGGAATCACAGAGCCACTCCCACTGGTCATTTATGGGGCCATTCTGGACTTGGAAGACAGACCAGATAGATCAGATGCTTTCAAGCTGAATATTGCTCCCTCCTAGAGAAGGGGCAGAAAGCTGCTTCCTCCTTTTCTTCTAGTGATCTTAGACACAGTCCTAGTTTTATGACTTTACTGTCTTGTAGTTTCCCAATTAAACCTGTCATCAAAGGCTATTAAGTGATTAGAGGTCAGTTGTTCTAGGTAACAGGCCCTGGAGCCCTGCGGCAATCACTTCCGTTGATCGGGTGGAGCTGCCCAGCCTCAGTGGGGGAATCAGGGTTGTCAGCACGCGGAGCCATGGGCAGTTTATGCAGTTGAGCTTATTACATGCTCTTTCCCTTCCTCTCTTCTCTCTCTGCTCTTTCCTGCTTTTGCTCCTTTAAGCTTCCTTTGTTCTCTCCACTCCTCTGTTTGCATGGGAGCTGCTTTTAGGTTACTACTATCAGAATATGTGAGTGGCTCTTACAGCAGCATAACTACCATGTTACATATACTGATTAGCTGGTGTGTGTGTCAGTTGGGATCAAGTCCACCCTGGAGCCTGAGTGCAGTTATGCTGTGTCACCGCGTCCCAGATATAGCCAAGAAGTGTCCAGGATGCTTAGGCTATTTAACTATTGGGCTCTGGCTCCCCCACAACTGCCTTGCTAGCAAAGGCATTTTCAGTTTTACAGTTTTTTTTTTTTTAATTTAAAAAATTTCCCTTCCCCTTCCCCTCCCCTGCCCTGTTGTTTTTGTTGTCTGTGTCTATTCACTGTGCGATCTTCTGTATCTATTTCTGTTTGTCTTCTCATCTTTCTTCTCTAGGTTTCATCAGGATTCGATCCTGGGGACCTCTGATGTGGAGAGAGGTTCCCTGTCAATTGTGCCACCTCAGTTCCTGGTCTCTGCTGTGCTTCACTTTTCCTCTCCCCTTGTCTCTCTTTTGTTGCATCATCATCTTTTTATTTTTTTTTATTTTTTTGTCTTTTTTTAAAAATATTACATTCTAAAAATATGAGGTCCCCATATAACCCCTACCCCCCTCACCCCACTCCTCCCCCCATAACAACAATCTCCTCCATCATCATGAGACATTCATTGCATTTGGTGAATACATCTCTGAGCACTGCTGCACCTCATGGTCAATGGTTCACATCATAGGCCACACTCTCCCACAGTCCACCCAGTGGGCCATGGGAGGACATACAATGTCCAGTAACTGTCCCTGCAGCACCACCCAAGACAACTCCAAGTCCCAAAAATGTCCCCACATTTCATCTCTTCCTCCCATTCCCTAGCCCTAGCAGCCACCATGGCCACTTTCTCCACACCAATGCCACATTTTCTTCAATTACTAATCACAATAGTTCATGAATTGAATATCAGTAAGTCCACTCTAATCCATATTCTATTCCTCCATCCTGTGGACCTTGGAATGGTTGTGTCCACTCCACTTCTATATCAAGAGGGGCCTTAGATTCCACATGGATGCTGGATGCAATCCTCCTGCTTTCAGCTGTAGGTACTCTTGGCTCCCTGGTTTGGTGGTTGACCTTCTTCACCTCCATGTTAGCTGAGTGGGGTAAGTCCAATAAACCAGGAGTTGCAAGGTTGTTGAGGCTCAGGGCCTGGCTATCACATGGTCAGTCCAGAAATTCAGGTCCCCTGGGTATACATTAAACCCCAGCACCAACTACAGTTCCGGTAAAAGTAACAGGAGAGACTTGT
Organism: Dasypus novemcinctus; assembly: GCF_030445035.2. Taxonomy (NCBI): domain Eukaryota; kingdom Metazoa; phylum Chordata; class Mammalia; order Cingulata; family Dasypodidae; genus Dasypus; species Dasypus novemcinctus. The sequence goes on from NC_080682.1 coordinate 127,350,332, forward strand.
GGACAAAGATCACATCTGAGTCCAGCTCCATCACACAGAAACACAAACTTCAAAGTAGGTCCAACTGAGATGGCACTGAACTCCATTTGCCATGACCATAGAACCTGTGGGTCTCTGTAGCCCTCAGAAGAACCAATACCCAGGGTTGTATGTATCTACTTTATCTGTCTCTGGGGCTCTGCTCAGGTGTGCATAAGGCAACCCCTCTGATAACCTCCTGGCTCTTTTTGGAGACTCATAGCCATATAAACTCATTTGTCCTTTCCATTTCCTCCTTTGATTCAGGCCAAAAAGCATTTTTAACTCCTGGTATTATACGTAGACTGAGACATTCTGCTGTTGCACCATCATCTTGCTGCATGACTCACTTGCACGGGCACTGGCTCACCACATGGGCACTTGTGTGGGCACTGGCTCACCACATGGTCACTCAGCTCTCTGCCTGGGCACTCGGCTCATTGCATGGGCACTCGGCTCTCCGTGCAGGCATGCTTTCTCTTTTTTCTTTTTCACCAGGGATCAAACCTGGGTCCTCCCATATGGTAGGTGGAGGCCTTATCACTTGAGCCACATCCGCTTCCCAGTTTTACAGTTTTTAAGACATTCCAAAGCATTTTAACACAAACCTGTAATGAGAAATTCAGTAGCAAGAAGTAGGAAGGTGAAACATGGGTAAAGGTTAATTTTACAAGGGTATCTTGGCCTGTGACCCCCTGCGGAGGGGAACTCCCACAGCATCCACTTTGGCCCTACCCACCACCTTCCTAGAAAGGCAGTCCTGCCTAGGTGTGGACCGTGAAGGCCCCAGCTCTCTGGCTCTCCATCACTGCTGTGCAGCCCCTAAGGGAGAGGGCAGGAGAAGGCAATGGCCACCGTCCTGAGGGCAGAGCCGATGGCTGCTTAAAGGGCTTGAAAGAGTGGCACAGTGAGCCCCTGCCCAGCACCCCAGCCCTCCCAGCTGGGGTCATCTCTAACAATCCTGGGCATGTGGCATGGGCACAGAGAGGAGGATTACATCCTGTGGGGGCTCATAGATGAGCCCGTTTAAAATGGAGAACCACAGGAAGGCATTAAACAGGCTGTAGGCCCTAGTTTCACTCACCAGTAAGCTCCTGGTCTGGCTCACCAAATATGTTACTGGATTTTGTCTAGGCTCTTGACTGTGCTGCAGAAATGAATTTCAGGAGCATGTTGGGTGAGTTAGGCCAGTAATTTACTCAGGGAGGGAGAGACGGGAAATGGGAGAAAATAACAGACCATGAGTCCCAGGTGCAGAGGAAGGGGCTGAAAAGTGATAAAACAGCTGATTTACAGACAGCAGTTTCCCATGATAGATTATATATACCCAGGTTTCCCTTGCATGTTGATCCATGCAGGGGGACATGGCGAGAAGGGCGAAGAAGGCAGGAACATGCGCACGGACCAGCACTGGGACAGGCACCAGGACAGGGTGAAGGCAAGAGGGCAAAAGGCCTTGTGCCTGCTGTTTGAACCATCAATTATTCTGCCCCTTTACTAATGGCAGGGGAGGAGTCCCAGCTGTTTACTGTTTTGATTGATTAACCCCCCATCAATCTCCTGGGAGGGCCCAATGATAAAGTCCTTGGGGACTAGCCAGGGTTTCTCCTGGCTTCTGAAGGAAATCTTGTTCTGAATGGCAGAGTCTTGGGTGGGGGTCTTCCAGCAGCCTTCCAGGGGTTACCGATGTCCACATGGACCTCTTGCCAGGCTTCAAATCCATCTATTGATTCCCCATCTCACTAGCCAGCTTCACCTCCTCGAAACCTTTCATTCCCTGCTTAGGCTTGCATGGTGCCATGTTTTGAGTCTCCTTCCTCTCTTCCTTTCCCAGATACCAGATCTGACCAGTCCTAAGTCCTAATGGTCTTGCTTTACAGTGTTTCCCATCTTCGTCCTTTCCTCCCCTCTGCACTTTTACCCCAACTTAGACCCTTGAGCTGACAACATCCCTTGCCTCCACACTGCGTTCCCTGCCCCTGCTCCATGTCCTGCTTCCACTGCCACAGGATCACCCCACCTCTAGCCTGCCTGTCTCCACAGCCCAGCACCATCCAGCTCCCTGTGTGGTGTGGTTCATACTGCCCTTCATCTGGTCTCCCTCCTCTGCCTCCTCAGACGCGCCAGCGTGAGTGCCTGCTGCGCCCCCGTGAGCTCGGTGTCTGCCTCCTGGCCTCGTGGCACCTCATGCCCTGCCCAGCATAGTACCCACCTACTGCATTTTGTGTTCTGTTTCCCTCCTCAGGGGGCTGCAGACTTCCTGAGAAGAGACCCTTATTTCATCTTGGACCACAGAACCACACCCATCACAGGAGCTGGGTACAAGTCGGTTGGAACAAATTGTATGTGGACAGGCTACTAGGGATGCCAGTCATTTTGCTTCATGGGGCGAGGTGGGCCTCAGCTACAGTCCTTGGTACTGGTCTCATAACACTACAGTTTTCATGGAATCGAATGGCTTTGAGCACTCAAAGCCTTGGATCCCCCTTGCTCTTGGGTTTGAAAGTGGCCTGGCCCTTTCTGATCTGACAACTGTGCTCTAGGGAGTCCTTGCAGGGGGCTGGCCCCCCTTGCTGGTGCAGCTGGTGGTTCCCACCTTTCGCTGCTTGTCAGTGGTGAACCTGTGCCAGGCAGCTGGGCACACAGAAGGGCCCTACAGTACCCTCGAGCTGGTTCCCATTAGCCAAGAGGAAAGCAAAACAGCATGAACTGTGCTTGACTCCATGAGCTCTGAAGCCTGGATCTGCCAGGCAGCAATCAACAACGTGGCCAGACAGTGGAATTTTGTGCCACACTGGGTTGGAGAGGCAGTCTGGTATGTCGTTTGTGAGTGGACGTGCTGATTTATTTCTAGGATGTTTTGATGATTTGTAAGGAGGAAGGGTAGGAAACATTTGACTGTGGGGTTTCCAGGAAAGCTGACCACATGGATCCTCACCTGGAATCAGTCTGTCCCATCTCAGCAAAGCTACCCTTCCTCCAGGCACCCAGCCCGGCTCAGTCTGCACCATCTCAAACCCAGAAACTGTGTCTGCCTTGCAGAGTTCCTAAAGGGAGTGTTCTGCCTGTGCAGGTGTTTTGCATCCCCTCTGGGTTGGGGCAGGGTCCACATGGCCCCCACTTCCTTGTCCCTCCCTCTCATCCATTTGTCACTAAAGGAGTGAATGAGAAATAAATAGGGTGGCTCTTGAAAATCCATGGGGGAACTATTATTTGACCCACAGTCCCAGCTCTCCAGGAGCTTGCAGGCTTGATTCTTCCATTGAGAACACATTAAAATGTACTTGGTGACAGGTATCTTTTGACCCACTGAGCCAAGTGAGGTTTGGAGTGCTTGTTATCAGCCAAAGACCTGCCTGGGCTCCCTTGGACTCCCTTCCAATGCCTGAGCTTTCCCACTGCACATTTCGGCCATGGATACATTATCATCTCTTTAAGCAAAAATGAACACATTTTAAATCCCATAATTATGTCTTTAGCTAAATAAACAGGAAAGCTCATAATCCTCTTTAATTCCTCCTGAGTAGCTCTCAGTTGCCCAGGGGTATAGACTTCCATGTGTGACTGATTTTATTTTCAGAAAGTCAGTTTCTCTATTTTAGACATGATATGCCTCAAAGCTCAGAAAATGCTGAATGCTGTGTTAAGCCTTACAGTTTGAAAAACTTATTGCTGAAAGAGGAAAGCTTAAGGAGTTGGGAAGTAAAGTTCGTGTTCTTCTTTGTGAGTTTATAACCTAGAGGAAACATTCCACTTTTTTTTGATGACCTCACATCCCCTACTGCCTCTTATATCTTATCCCCAGGAATACCATTCTCAGGATATCAGTATCTCTCTTGTTCTTTCTATGCAACAAATAATAATATAAAAAGCAACAGTAAATAACAGCTAACATTTAACATTTACTCAGGGCTTACTATATGCCAGACACAAGTCTTGCACATGAAAACAACAAAAACCCTCACAGCTTCCCCTCAAAGTACACTAGGTGCACCACTTTTCTCCTTCTTTTGACTACAAAGCTGATTGAGAGAGCAATCTACATTGCAAAAGTTTGCCCTCCCACACTCAGTGGAACTGGTCTTGGCTAATGTCACTAATTACCATTAGGAGAAGTCCTGAAAGACTGAGAAACCCTCTCCACTCTTGACTTCCCCCCCTTGCACTGCTGTATCCTGGCTTTCACTTGCTTCTCTGCCTGTTCTTCCAGCTCTTTCTCTGTAATAGCTCTGAGTAATTCACATAATCCACATCTCAGTTTCTTGATCTATAAAACCTTAAAGGATCAATTTATGTCAGTTGGGTCATATTTATGTCAAAGCACATGGTAAACATTAAGATGCTACACCAATGATTGTTATTGTTATTAGTAAGTGTAAAGTAATGAAATACTACAAAATACTACTGATAGTTTCCAAAAGGTCTCTTTTGGTGGTTATGGAGGAATGATTTGTAATAAGCATCTCAATTATCTATTTCTAAATGCATGCTTCTCATGTTCCTAAATAAATTTTCTTCTTAGGTTGTTGAAATATCCCATCACAATTTTTGTTTTTAGTAAACCTTTTTTTTTTTTTTTAGAGTGAAGTTAGATTTCAGCTCAGCCCTTGTAGTATTCATCCTAGCACCCTGGGGTGTTCATAAATAATGTGATTTTGGAAGGAAACACTCCCTGCCCTCAAGGAATTTGGGATCTAATTAGGAGCTTACATTATTATAGAAGTACATCATTTTAGTATTTGTAAGAAAATCAGGTTTTCAATACATTGTCTCTTGAATTATTTCAAATGTCTAGTATCAAAACATAACTAGTAAGAGTATCTCACATTCAGTTATTTCTTATGTCCTTTCCCATGCAAGACTCCAGCTGAGGTGAACAGAAATTCTGGGATGGAGAAAGCTTGAGTCTGGTGATTTTGGTCAGCCCCTCCTGTTTACCAGCTCCATCCCCTGTGATTTTCCCCAGCCCCAGGCCAACACTGGTCTTCTGGTTCCCACTCCTTGAAGTGTCACTGCCCCAAACAGCCACGGCTTTCATGCCATACCCTTTCCCTCGCAAAGGACCAGAGTATGGCAGATGCCCCAAAATGTACTGTACATTTGAAAAGGTGGAAGGACAGAAGGAAAAAGAGGTCAAGGCACAGGAAGTTTAACTTAATTAGAAATGATAGGGTCTAATAGAGGGTTATTTATTGTAACCCTCATTGCAAATTGTTTTGATTTGTTTAATCATCTGTTCTATGCCACTGTGAGCCTTCCGAGAGCAGAGTATATCTATCCAGCTCACCATGCTTCATCAGTACAGGTATAGAGCAGATACTAGCAATATTCATTGTGTAAATCAATGAACATCTACTTCTACCTTTTCTTTTAGCTCAATGACCAGGGACAATTTAAATCCAACCCAACTCTTCATGTGGGCATGGAGGGTGGGGACAGAGAGGGCAGTAGCTTTATCTTCAAGAATTCTCCTATCTGATGAAGACTCCATAGCTCAGCACTGGCTCCTTCTTTCCTGGATCCACAGATTCTTGTTAAGAATCTATTTCCCAGGAAAGAGAGAGGAAGAGAGGATGGAGGTTGATGTCTGTGTGAAGAGATGCACTTTGAGTATGAACAGTGGATGGGAATTCCGTATTAGTGAACAAAGCCTGGCTTTCCAAGCCTCTCTCTGTTAACGCACCCTGCGTGATGAGGCAGGTGGATATAAGGCATGCCAGGACTTGTGATTTAAGTATTCTCTAGACTTTGGTGCAGAGGGCAATGGGTGGTGTGGTGTGCATCCTGACTGATTTCTCACCTGCCTAGAAGAAGCGGGTAAAGACCTGGATCCCCCTGGAATATCATCCAGCTAGGCCCTGCACCTAACTGATGGGAGACAAAACAAGAACTTTATTCACTTCCTTTGGAATCAGGTCAAGACGGCCGAGAGATAGTAGAGCATCTAGGCAGATGATTCTGCATCAGGAACTGGTTGATACCAGCTTTTTAGGAACAGCCTGAGCAATAGGAGAAATTAATTGAATCACTTTTCATGTGGAGCTGAATGTGTTCTTCCCACTGTTTGTTTGTTTGTTGTTAACAAGCTGTTTGTTACCTCTGGGGCATTATTAGGGGATGAGCCACAATAGCACAGCAGAGCTTGACTCTGCTTTCCAAGCGAACAGCTGGCCAAGTCAGCACATGTGCCAACAGCTCTGGATTTTCTCTGCACATTCTTGCAAGTGCCAACAGCTCATTTGCTGCTCAACCAGGAGACTGCGAGGCCTGTGAAGACCAAGTTTCCTGTGTTGGAAAGAAGTGGTTTTCTTTACAGGTACAGCCAAGTCTGGGGAGTTGGGGAGAGGGAATAGCCTCTGAAAGAAAAGAAGGGAACAGGCAAAGTAGTAGTCATAGATAAAGAAGTTCATTCACTTGCCAAAGTTCACATGGTTAGAAAGTGGCAGGACTGACAGTGCCTCAGGTCTCTCCATCTTTCAGTGCCACCTCCAAATTTCAAAAGGACACTCAAAACTCTGGGAAGAGACAAGGGCTCTCTCCATTCAGCTGAACCCAAGAAATTTGAGAGGAAACTCCTTGTTCTCTTGGGACCCACCTGAAACTTGTCTGGGGGAATGAGTGATAGAAATCCTCCAGTGGACACAGAACCAGGCTATGAAATGGATAGAACACAAGATAGCTCCAAGTCCCAACCAGAAAGAAAATTAGGGGAATGTATCTTATGAAGCAAATAGATTCCTAAAATATTAGAATAGGAAGGACTCTAGCAGTTCAGTCTAAGGCAGGATTTTCTTCTGCCTTCCAGCCTCGACTTGAATGTCCTAAAATACAGAGGAGCACACTACTTCACAACTGTGCTCATTGTCCAAAGGTTCTCCTTTCTGTTCCATTGCAACCCAAGCCCCCCTGACCCTCACCTAGTTCTGGACTCAGGAGTAGTTTGGTCTTGAGAACTCCCAGAAAGTTCAAGATTTATTTTCTGTCAGTCTCAGTGAAGTTAACTGCCTGTGAATTTGCCAGGGTCCCCAGGCAATAGGGAACATGTCTCATGGAGTCAACCTGGAGAGATGAGAATGTATGTCAGGATGGAGGAGGGGCTGGGTTAATAACTGCAAGTCAGAGTCTATTTCATCTGAAGGTCCAACTCTGATGAACTGGCCAGAGGGCCCTGATCCTCATGTTTTATGTAGACCACAGCTTAGCCTCTCTGATTGCCATGCATTTTGGACCCATTTCCTTCTGCCTGATCATCTGCAGCATGTGGAACAAGCACATGTGGAGGTGGAGTGCCAGCAGCTCCGCTTCCATCCAGGGACTCCCCCCAAGGCCATTCCACCTGCACTGTGGGTTTGGTTGCTCCCTAGTGGGCAGCTCACTCTTACAATGAGGCAAGAAGCCAGAAGACCTGAACGACCATGAAGACCATGCCAAACAACATCGTGTTCCCAAGGACCCTGATGGCAAGAGACTGGGTGATGGGAAGACCAGGGCAGCCAACCTTGGGATCCTGGAATGAGTGGCTCTGGAGTGTGGCTCTGAATGCACCCCTAAGCCCCACTGCAGAGCCTAGCTCCTTGGGTCAGGGATAGATGAACAATGCTGGGCACTTTGGAAGCCCAGGCTTACGGAGAGGAACAGAAACAGTGATAGAAGCAATGAGTACTAGAAGAGTTAAATATCTATTATCATTTTCATAATATAAAGTCAACATGATTTGGAAATGAAATTTGTTAGTTCTTTTTAAAAGTTTAGTCTTCAAAAACAAGAGGCTTCAAAGATACCATTTCAGAGGGAATGCATTTTGTATAAAAATTTTTGGACAAGTTTTTGTTTATACTAGTTAAGAACTAATGTTAACCACAATAACAGGGAGGATATTGATAAGAAAGCCCCAAATGTTTCTCTCTGATGCCTTAATTTTTGAATAATTCCATTTCTAATCAATAACTTAGAGATCTTTTAGAATTAGTTTATGAGTCTTTACACAATTGATAGCAGGCTTGAGTTTTTGTTTCAAAGTAAGCATTTCTGATTGGCCTCTATATCCTTTGAATAGTTCTCGAGTCCATAGTGGGATTCTGATGTAGCTACCCATATATAAATAACTGCTGTTATGTCATATTCTACTTTTTGGAAAGTATTTGAAATAAAATGGAAGTTATTCTTACAAAGAATGTAGAAAACACAGAGACATACTCAAAAAAGCACACAAACTCAGAGACCAAACAGCCCTCCACCCTCAAACTTTCTCCTATGGTTTTCAGAAACCCCTGCCCAAAACAAGAGGGCAAAGCCACTGTAAGATGAATGGGAAATCTAGCCCTATTCAAGTATAAACAGGAATGGGGGGAGGGGGCATGTAATGGGGATGGTTCTTAAAAGTCAGCTCCTAATCCTCCAGGCAGAGTGCCCAGCCCCCACCTCTATGCACACATGATCACAGCCTCCATCATTGAAGGGCAACATATGTAAGACTTACTAGAGAAATAGGCAAACCACAAACCTTCATTAGGACTCTCACCACCCTCTTTCTCTTAATATACTTCTTACTGAAGGATATCATTCATACATGAACATACATAAACATGAAGTGTATAGTAAAAGTTGTGAAATTAAATAAACAGGTATAAAACCATCCAGGGGTCCCATACCTCTCATCTCAACCAACACCTTGCATTGTTGTGATCCATTTGTTACAAACTAGGTAAGAGAATCTTTGACTATTACTAATAACTAGTCCTTGTTTCACATTTGGGGTACTTTTCTGGGCATCCTCCCTATGTTGTAAAACAAATCTACTTTATTCATACATATTAATGCAACTTCCAAGTTATTGAAAATGTACATTCAGTGGTGTTTTGTATATCTACAGAGTTTGTGCATTCAACAATTCAATCATTATTAAATCTTTTCATTACTTCCCGAATAATGATAACAAAGATAGAAAAAACAAACAAGGAAATTATTCCCCTCTCAATATCTCTAATTCCACTGCTGTTTGTAGGTGTTCTTTGGGCTATCCTTGCCCAAATATTTATTAATCAAGCAGTTTTATTGAGATATATTCAAATACCCCATCATGGGACCAAATGTATAAAGGTATAAAGAATGGCTTTTTTAAAGCTGTTGAAAAGATCTTTATTGTAAAATTGTAAAATGAAATAGGAATTAGATATAAAGAAATGGTAAATGTTAAATGAGAGTGTAAGTGTAGGTTAGATTTAATATAATCCATGATAAGAAAGAGATACCAAGGCAACAAACTTTTATTAAGGGAAATAATGTTCTAATATGATAGAAATTAATTATAATAAAATTCTAATTATTATATTCCAGATCTATCTATCACACTTATTAATCTCTAAAAATGAAATAAATTTTTCTTTTAGTTATATCTTTCCTATTGAGGCAATAATTCTTTCTGGGTAATCAAATTCCTATTTGGGAATTCCTTACATCTTATGGGCATAAATTACCACAGATAAAAAGATCACTAGGAACACAACAATATTGCAAACTAGGGATGCTCAGAGCAGAGTAAGTCAAGGGTTAAGGAAGAAATGACCAAAAAATGAGAAAATATTGACAACTAAATGACGACCCTTACGTATCAATGCCACTGGAGTCCAGATACATCTGTGCTGAGTGTAATGGATAACCTGTACAAGGACCATGAAATTGGCCTTTGGGCCCTGAGTTCCCAAAGTGTTCCCAGCAGTGGAGGCTGCCACCAAAGAAACCTGCTCCCCCTTGGCTTTGCTGGCCCAGATAAAGGAACTGCACGGTGCCTGCTGGAAACCAGCATGCAGAGTCTGCTTTCCCCTCCACTGCAGGGATCCCCAATGGGTGCAACCCTTAGAATTACACAGCCATTTGACTTGGAGCCCGGGGCATGGAGGTGAGACTCATTTGAAAAGAAAGCCTCTAGAGAGAAGGCGATGCTGAAAACACAGATGACAGTGAGAGAGAAAATACTGGAATTCTAGAGCAGAGTAACTAAGCTCTAATTCTGTTTTGGTGTGGTGGTGTTTCAAATACAGAAGTAAAATGAAAAAAACCACTAGTCAAACTCATGATTCTGGGTGAAAAATTGAAACACATCAGCTATAAAAACAGGCACACAAAATATCCACAACTATTGTGACACGCTCATAACCTAGGAGAATGGAACATGTGTGCCAAAGGTATGGTATGGGCCATGGTTTGTGGTAATAATTTAATGATATTTTCTCATACTCTGTAAGAAATGATCCAACATAGTTAGGTCTGATGATGGAGGTTGCAGTATGAGAACTCTAACTGAGTGCAAGATTGTTTTGTTAGTTCACCACTACTGTAAGAAAAATATACTTAACAAAAATAATAATGTAGTTGGTTGGGGGAATATACACAAAATCAAAGAAATAGACTGTCATTAGTAAGATTATAACAATATTCTCTAACGCACATATTTGGTGTATTTAAAATAGAAAAACCCTTATTAAAATACCTGGTAAAGCACAACTTTTTAAAAAAGAGTTAAATATCTATTATCATTTTCATATAAATTTTCTCTAAGACTGAAAGCATTTTTCAAAATATAAAGCCAATATGATTATGAAGTGAAAGTTGTTAGCTCTGTTTAAAAGTATAGTCTTCAAAAACAAGAGGCATCAATGATAACATTTTGTAGGGAATGCATTTCGTATAAAACATTTTGGATAAATTTTTCTATTTACTAGTTAAGAAATAATGTTAACAATTCTAACAGGGAGAATAATGATAAGAAAACCCAAATGTTTTTCTCTGATTCCTTAATTATTGAATAATTCCATTAATAATTCAATAATTTAGAGGAGACCTTTTTTAATTAGTTTGAGTCCTTACCCTGTTGATAGCAGGATCAATCTTTTGTTTCAAAGAAAGCATTTCTTATAAGTCTTCATATCTTTTGATTGTTCTTGAGTCTATAGTGGGATTCTGACACAGCTACCCAAATATAAATAACTGCTGCTTTGCCATATTCCACTTTTCAGAAAGTATTTGAAATAAAATAAAAGTTATTCTTACAAAGAATGTGGAAAACACAGAGACACACACAAAACTGCATACAAACTCAGAGGCCAACCTTCCCATCCTCAAAGTTTCTCCTATAGCTCCAAAAGCCCCTGCCCCCCAAAAGAAGGAAAAGCCACTTTATGTTTGTTGTAGCAGAGAGAAGTTGGGTGTACATGGTACTGAATGCCAGGGTGTGAAAAGCTGAGAAGGAAGATTTATTATGACCAGCCAGACTCGGTGGACTCCTGTCCTAATAAAAACTGAGCCCCTGCGGCGGCTTGCTCAGTCGGTAGAGGTGGGGTCTGGCTGCAGACGATGGGTCAGTCCAGCTCTGGATGAGGGGTCGGTCCCACTTGGGACGAGGGGTCGGTCCCACTTGGGACGAGGGGTCGGTCCGGCAGCAGACGAGGAATCGGTCTCACAAGGGGTTGCGTGGTTCAGCTGATGGGGTCGCCCGGTGAAGCTGGCGACGAAGGGGTCACCCGGAGAAGCAGGCGACGAAGGGGTCACCCGGAGAAGCAGGCGACGAACTGGGGACAAGGGAGGCCAGGCCCTTGTCGGGGGCTCTCAGGACTGGAGGGCGCACAGCAGAAGAACTACCGCGGAGACAAGGTAAACACGCAAGTCCACTTTACTGAGGGAGAGGCAACAGTTTTATAGGGGCTGGGGAAGGCTGATTGGTCGAAGCCACGCCCTGTTCTGATTGGTTGCCGGCGAAAGGTCAGTGGGCGGTACCGGATGGGGGAGGGGTGGTGGTTAGGGATTGGCTGTCGCTGTTGCTGGGGGAAGGGGCAGGGTTTAGGGATTGGTGGCTACTGTTGCTGGGGTGGAGGGCAGACTTGAGTTTCCCGCCCACGCCTGGCTGTTGCTGCTGTTGGGGGAGGGGAAAAGGGAAGACTGGATTTCTCCGCCCACGCCTGGCTGTTGCTGCTGTTGGGGGAGGGGAAAAGGGTAGACTGGATTTTTCTGCCCACACCTGGCTGTTGCTGCTGTCGGGGGAGGGGAAAAGGGCAGACTGGAATTTTCCGCCCTGCGCCTGCACAGGGAGAAGGAAGAAGAAGGGTGCCGCCCCACAGGCATCGTGTGGCGCCATCCGGGAGGAGGGGCGGCCGCGGAAGCATGGCTGCCGAGAAGGGGAGACCCGAGGGCACTCTGCGCCCATGCCGAGCTTCCTTCAGGGGTGGCGGTGGGCCCGACCAACCACCCTATTATGGGGGCAGCGGAATTAGGCCTACCACGGCCGCTCCCCTCGCCAGGCCAGCAAGCCACACTTCAGCCCGAGGGGTGACTGCATTTCCCCCTTCTTTTCAAATAAGGGCCAGGATGGCAGCAGCAACAAGTAGCCGAGGCCCAAGAGGCAGTAAGAAATGAGGGAAGCGGGGCTGAAGAGGGAGGTGAGTATGATGGGGATATAAATGTACAATTTGGGGGGCGGTATCTGGCTGTTGCAAGCAAGGGTGGCCAATGTCCAATTCTCGTTGATCTCGGTGGCTATAAGGTCCATCTGCTTGTTAAAAGTCCAGGATGACAGCGCGTTACAGGTAGTTGATCTCTTCTTGGCGGCGAAGAGCGGTAGAGGCAGACTGTGTGATGGTCTGGAGGATCGCAGCGGTGAGGACAAGTCGTGTCAGGGCACCAGCGATGGTGGTGGTGGCAGCGTCGGGAGTGGTGGAGACGTAGGCGAGGACAGCAAGAAGGCCAAAGTCTCCACGGGCGCGAGGGAGGCCAATGTTAATGGGGCAGGCCGACATGGGGTGGCCCAATCTGCAACGCAGTGGGTGTTCAGGCAAAAAAAAAGGAGGGGGGCGGGGGACGAGAAAGGACGCTTTGGATGGCTGAGAAGAGGAGTGAGGTCGAGACAGGAGGAAGCTCCGCAGAAGTATGGGGAGCTGTTAAAAGCAGAAATGTTATTAGATTTTAGAAAGCAGGCCGCAGGCCGGGGAAAGCGGGTTGCGGGCCATTTAGCGGGGCTGGAGTTGCTTGAGAGCGATGGCAGCATGGGGGGCCGCGGTTACAGAAGACTTGGGGCTGTTTCAAAGAGATCTTACACCGGTGAGTGTCTAGGAGACCGGCGAGGGCCCGAACTTGCGGGGTTTGCTTAGCAGATAGGATGTTACCCATTGCTAATGGCCTTTTGGAGCCAATAAGAAAAGGGGCCCTTACCTTGAGAGCACGGCAATGGGAGCCGAGGTGCGCGGTGAGACGAGGGGTCGGAGCCGATGGGACTCCGACGGTGGTCGCGGGCCAAAAGAAGGCCCCGACGAGGGGAGGGCGGGACGACGAGCAGTGGAGCAAGGCAAATGGGAGCAAGCGCAGAGGGGAGGAGGCAGAGGTGAAGGCAGGGGTGGAGGTGCTCAGGCACGCGCTCCTGAGAGTTTTATTGGCGCCTCTTAATCATAGCGGGTCGGTATAAGCCCCCGACGTGGAAGGAGAAAGCCATCCAGCGATTCTCCCAGACTGCCGTGGATCATATGAGGTCACCAAGGTTCAGGAGCAGCAATGCAGAGCAAAAAGATAAGGGTGAGAAGAGAGGAGGGCGTAGGGCTGTGGTAGGGTTACTTCAGATGTGCAAGCGCGCTCCCGAGAAATCCAAGGCTCCTCTTAATCATAGCGGGTCGGTATAAGCCCCCAACATGGAAGGAGAAAGCCATCCAGCGATTCTCCCAGACCGCCGTGGATCGTATGAGGTAGCCAAGGCTCAGGTAGCAGCAATGTTGCATGAGAGAAGTCCCAAGGTGAGAAGAGAGGAGGGCGTAGGGCTGTGGTAGGATTACTTCAGACGTGCAAGCATGCGCTCCCGAGAAATCCAAGGCTCCTCTTAATCATAGCGGGTCGGTATAAGCCCCCGACATGGAAGGAGAAAGCCATCCAGCGATTCTCCCAGACCGCTGTGGATCGTATGAGGTAGCCAAGGCTCAGGTAGCAGCAATGTTGCACGAGAGAAGCCCCACGGTGAGAAGAAAGGAGGGGGGGGGCCGCCAGGTTATGGAGTGAGGCTGTGGTGGGGTTGCCTTGCCCCATGTTGGGCGCCAACTGCGGCGGCTTGCTCGGTCGGTAGAGGTGGGGTCTGGCTGCAGACGAGGGGTCGGTCCAGCTCTGGACGAGGGGTCGGTCCCGCTTGGGACGAGGGGTCGGTCCGGCAGCAGACGAGGGATCGGTCTCACAAGGGGTTGTGCGGTTCGGCTGACGGGGTCGCCCGGCAAAGCCGGCGACGAAGGGGTCACCCGGAGAAGCAGGCGATGAAGGGGTCGCCCGGAGAAGCAGGCGATGAACTGGGGACAAGGGAGGCCAGGCCCTTGTCGGGGGCTCTCAGGACTGGAGGGCGCACGGCAGAAGAACTACCGGGGAGACAAGGTAAACACGCAAGTCCACTTTATTGAGGGAGAGGCAACAGTTTTATAGGGGCTGGGGAAGGCTGATTGGTCGAAGCCACGCCTTGTTCTGATTGGTTGCCGGCAAAAGGTCAGTGGGCGGTACCGGATGGGGGAGGGGTGGTGGTTAGGGATTGGCTGTCGCTGTTGCTGGGGGAAGGGGCAGGGTTTAGGGATTGGTGGCTGCTGTTGCTGGGGTGGAGGGCAGACTTGAGTTTCCCGCCCATGCCTGGCTGTTGCTGCTGTCGGGGGAGGGGAAAAGGGCAGACTGGATTTCTCCGCCCACGCCTGGCTGTTGCTGCTGTTGGGGGAGGGGAAAAGGGTAGACCGGATTTTTCCGCCCACACCTGGCTGTTGCTGCTGTCGGGGGAGGGGAAAAGGGCAGACTGGAATTTTCCGCCCTGCGCCTGCACAGGGAGAAGGAAGAAGAAGGGTGCCGCCCCACAGGCATCGTGTGGCGCCATCCGGGAGGAGGGGCGGCCGCGGAAGCATGGCTGCCGAGAAGGGGAGACCCGAGGGCACTCTGCGCCCATGCCGAGCTTCCTTCAGGGGTGGCAGTGGGCCCGACCAACCACCCTATTATGGGGGCAGCGGAATTAGGCCTACCGCGGCCGCTTCCCTCGCCAGGCCAGCAAGCCACACTTCAGCCCGAGGGGTGACTGCAAGCCCCAAATAGGATTTTTGGGTTCCTTTTATATGGAGAATGTAGGAGTGGGGAGCCAAATGGTACTTACGTGCAAAAAGACTTTTTTGTTAGTTTCTTCAAGTGTTTTATCTGAGTATCAGATAGGTTATATCCTCCAAGTGAGCTTGAATTAACATATATCCCCCACATTCCAGGTAAGTTTTAATTAACAAATTTAGTTTGCATCCTTCCTGAATATCCAAAGCCTATAGAGTTTATACCTCTCAATTGGTTTTCCAGGGAACTAGGCATACTTGGATATAGAATAAATTTGAATTTATGCACAGGTCATATTACTTCTCCTCTCTGATGCCTGCTTAAGTTTATTAAGTTTCAGCGTCACTACTGTCAGAGTCTCTCTGGACTGACTGGTATGTATATAGAGCCATGAAATGTGCAGCTGTCTGCATTTTTCCTATACCATTTATTAGAGTGTGTATTCTGTTTGCGTTGAAAGGGAGGAGGCAAGGAAGTATGGTGCATCCTCCTATGAGGAAGGCAGTTATTCCCACTAGAAGCTTGAAATTGTCTGCTATTGATTGCCAGGTTCCAAAGGGATTACTTCAATTCCAACCATTCTAGGTCTGCTCTGGAACATGAGCAATTTTTACCATTTTGCTTGTAATTTCATCGATAAATTTTCCTGTACTGTCTAGTTCAAGGCAGCAGTTAGACAGATTGAATTTTCCACAAACTCCCCCTGCAGCTGCCAGGAGATAGTCTAGGGTGAGATGGTTTTGATAGATAGCATTTCTGAATTTAGTTGCTGTTGGGCTAGTAAGTTTAGAGCATGGGCATTTCAATAGTTATTATTTCTACCATGACTTGTAAGCAGATGATTCAGATTAGCATATAGATAGGGGTTCAATAACCCCACATGCCATCCTCCACCCAAGTTGCTGGCCCATAGTACTGGATTATACACTCAGGAGGCCATTCTTCACCTCCCCAGGTAATGACAGCCCTTTTTTCTCTTATGTTTTGATATATTGGCTGGCTTAACTCTTTCCTTTCTGTTAAGGGAATGAGGAAGAAGGAAGGTTTTATTGTACTGAGCATACAAGTACCACATCTGTTGTGGGGAAATTCTTGGAATGCTACTTTCCCACAAATCCAGTACAGACCATTTAGGGCAGTAAAGAGGCCCTTCACAGTGGAGTTTCACACTGTGATTAATTTGGGGAAAGTACGATGTATGAGAATGAGGTCAGATTCATTCCATGTTCCCCAAGGCTCCATTGTATAGGTGGTATAATTTTGGAATTTTCCCCCTGTGCATATTAGGTTTTCAACAGATATAGAGGAGTTTAGGCAGGCCCTTGAAGCACAATATTTTTCTATGACAGAAGTTTGCAACGGCCACATACTATCTTGGGGGACAACCGGGAGGCCAGTTTTGTTATATGGTTGGCTGTAATTGTATTCTCTAGTTTCCCAGGGCCATTGGTCTCCCATATTAATACCTCCACATACTTACCACAAGGAGACATTTAAGGCTGACCATACTACTTCAGCTAGGTTTATAAAGAGGTTTTTCGCTGCTTGAAGAATGGAAAAGGGCTTTTCCATTTCTTCATAGAAGGAGTGGAACACAAGTGGCTTAAACTTGTGAGTGGCTGTTCCTGATACCCAAACCGATATAGGCTCCTGGGTCTATGCCTCTACCATCAATGCAGAGGTCTATTTGGACTCCCTGAGTCTACCAGGATTCAGGTTTGAGGATGGTGAGGTTTAAGGGGTTACACTGACCATGTGGACAGTTAGTTGGGCTGTTCCTTTGGTGAGGACGGCTGTTTGTTTAGTTGTATCTGTGTTCCAGGTGACCCAGGTGACATAGGACCAGTAGAGGCAGTAGTATGCACCTATGTATTTGCACCAGAAGCCCCCTTCTCAGGCTACACTTTTCATTTCTGGAATGCACATATACTTATTGCTATGAGTGTATTTCTGCTCCCGGCTGAGCCCTCCACATTTGGCATTCCATGGTATCCTGGAGTCTATAACTTGATATGTGTCAAGTAGGAGGGACACTTGTTGGTTCCAGCTAGTGACTGGGGTGGAGTTAAGTAGCCCCCCATTTTGAATAAACACTCTTATTTCCCATTTATGGGAGACTGTTGGGGGCTTGGGGTCATGGCATGTTATTTGGCTGGATATGTTACAGACACTATAGGAGATTCCCTGAAACTGGCAGGTGATTATATGGCCCTTGCAGATGTAATGGTTATGCTATATAAATGTGGTATTGACATGGGTCCCCATTCACACTTCTTGGATACATGGCTTACACTCTGTGGTGCCATACTGGGACCAGGGGAGGATCAGGGCTAGGAGTAGGGAAAATAACTGAAGGGTCATTGTAACTGGGATTAAACTGTATTCCTATTCTTTGGCTATGCACAGACCAATTGGCTTCTGGGGTGTGACTGAGCAGGGCTTGGTATTTTGTTCTTTCATAAGATGAGATGTGGGTATCTGGAATTGCGGTCACCCCTCAGGCTGAAGTGTGCTTTGCTGGTCTGGCGGGGGAGCAGCCGCAGCAGGCCAAGCTGCTGCCCCCATAATAGGGTGGCTGGTCGGACTCACCGCCACCCCCGAAGGGAGCTCGGCATGGGCGCAGAGTGCCCTCGGGTCTCCCCTTCTCGGCAGCCGTGCTTCCGCGGCCGCCCCTCCTCCCGGATGGCGCCACATGATGCCTTCTTTCTCCCTGCACAGGCGCAGGGCAGAAAATTCCAGTCTGCCCTTTTCCCCTCCCCCGACAGCAGCAACAGCCAGGCGTGGGCGGAGAAATCCAGTCTACCCTTTTCCCCTCCCCCGACAGCAGCAACAGCCCGGTGTGGGCGGAAAAATCCAGTCTGCCCTTTTCCCTTCCCCCGACAGCAGCAACAGCAAGGCGTGGGCAGGAAACTCAAGTCTGCCCTCCACCCCAGCAACAGCAGCCACCAATCCCTAAACTCTGCCCCTTCCCCCAGTAACAGCGACAGCCAATCCCTAATCACCACCCCTCCCCCGTCCAGTACTGCCCACTGACCTTTCACCGGCAACCAATCAGAACAGGGCGTGGCTTCGACCAATCAGGCTTTCCCAGCCCCTATAAAACTGTTGCCTCTCCCTCAATAAAGTGGACTTGCGTGTTTACCTTGTCTCCACGGTAGTTCTTCTGCCGTGCGCCCTCCAGTCCTGAGAGCCCCCGACAAGGGCCTGGCCTCCCTTGTCCCCAGTTCGTCGCCTGCTTCTCCGGGCGACCCCTTCGTCGCCTGCTTCTCCGGGCGACCCCTTCGTCGCCAGCTTCTCCAGGCGACCCCTTCGTCGCCGGCTTTGCCGGGCGACCCCGTCAGCCGAACCGCGCAACCCCTTGTGAGACCGATCCCTCGTCTGCTGCTGGATCGACCCCTCATCCCAGGTGGGACCGACCCCTCGTCCCAAGCGGGACTGACCCCTCGTCCAGAGCTGGACCGACCCCTCGTCCGCAGCCAGACCCCACCTCTACCGACCGAGCAAGCCACCGCAGTTGGCACCCAACGTGGGGCTAAGCAACCCCACCACAGCACAACGTGGGGCTGAGCAACCCCACCTCTACCGACCGAGCAAGCCGCCGCAGCTGGCGCCCAACGTGGGGCAAGGCAACTCCACCACAGCCTCACTCCATAACCTGGCGGCCCCCCCCCCTCCTCTCTTCTCACCTTGGGACTTCTCTCATGCAACATTGCTGCTACCTGAGCCTTGGCTACCTCATACGATCCACGGCGGTCTGGGAGAATCACTGGATGGCTTTCTCCTTCCATGTCGGGGGCTTATACTGACCCGCTATGATTAAGAGGAGCCTTGGATTTCTCGGGAGCGCGCGCTTGCACGTCTGAAGTAATCCTACCACAGCCCTACGCCCTCCTCTCTTCTCACCTTGGGACTTCTCTCATGCAACATTGCTGCTACCTGAGCCTTGGCTACCTCATACGATCCATGGCAGTCTGGGAGAATCGCTGGATGGCTTTCTCCTTCCATGTCGGGGGCTTATACCGACCCGCTATGATTAAGAGGAGCCTTGGATTTCTTGGGAGCACGCGCTTGCACGTCTGAAGTAACCCTACCATAGCCCTACGCTCTCCTCTCTTCTCACCCCTATCTTTTCGCTCTGCATTGCTGCTCCTGAACCTTGGTGACCTCATATGATCCACGGCAGTCTGGGAGAATCACTGGATGGCTTTCTCCTTCCATGTCGGGGGCTTATACCGACCCGCTATGATTAAGAGGCACCAATAAAACTCTCAGGAGCGCGTGCCTGAGCACCTCCACCCCTGCCTTCACCTCTGCCTCCTCCCCTCCGTGCTTGCTCCCCTTTGCCTTGCTCCACTGCTCGTCATCCCGCCCTCCCCTTGTCGGGGCCTTCTCTTGGCCCGCGACCACCGTCGGAGTCCCATCGGCTCCGACCCCTCGTCTCACCACGCACCTCGGCTCCCATCGCCGCACTCTCAAGGTAAGGGCCCCTTTTCTTATCGGCTCCAAAAGGCCATTAGCAATGGGTAACATCCTATCTGCTAAGCAAGCCCCACAAGTTCGGGCTCTCGCCGGTCTCCTAGACACTCACCGGTGTAAGATCTCTTTGAAACAGCTTCAAGTATATTGGGACCTTCTTCTCCCTTTTAATCCGTGGCTTACCACGTGTCAGCTCTGGGACCCGGATACCTACACTTGCCTTATAGATAGGGTCACTTCTGCTGTGGAGCAGGAAGGTAAAAGATTCCCTCCTGGCTTATTACAGGCAACATGAAGTCCAGAAGAAATCTTGAAGGGTATAATCTATGATATGCTATATAAAAAAGGATTTAAAAGCAGCTATACCAAGAAAGTAAGAGTTATGAGTCAACTGTAAATAAATTATATATTTCTGTTAATGGGTTGTAATTGTTCTGTGTTTGTCTGTCTGTTCGTTCAATGTCAACATATATTGTGATACCTCCGGATGGTAAATATAAATTACTAGAAATCTTTAAAAGAGCTCTATTCAAATGGCCAAAAATTAAATAAGCGCTTATATTAATACTTAAGTTTATTATATTAATACATAAGTTTAAATGTTAATAAGATATCTACAATTTAAAAAAATTGTAAGTCTTAATTAAGAAAATTAACTGTACGTCTTCATAAAAAGTTGTTCTTGCCTAGATTAAAATGAATAACTTATTTTTCTTCACAGGATAATATAAAGAATGTAAAACTTATATGAATATTAAAAAAGTTAAAAGTTTGTAAAAATGCTAACGGAAATGTAATAAGTTTTGCAAAAAGACGTATTTTGTCCTAAAGTAGGATGGCTAATTTTTCATAAACTCTTGAAATTTAATTTGCATGCGGCAAGTGTAAAAGGTATTGTGATAACTTTACATAAGGGAATGTGTTCTGTAAAGATAAAATTTATCTTCAATAGCTTACATTAAGGTATTAAATGGTTAATTCCAAAAGGTCATTCTTAAATATATATATGTAAAACTGAATTGATGATAATAATAATAATAATAACAGGTAATTTTATAACAGGAAAGATTAACAGCAACCAAGCTCCCCTGCCAACTTGGTTTTAGGAAACGGTTTCTAATATTGCATGCTACTAAGTATTTAAAGAAAAGTTATTCTTGAGGAAACAGAAGATGATTTTGTCTTTGCAGCCATTGTCTATTTAGCAACACCCCTCGCTATCGGCCTAGCCACTGTTGCGTCGGACGATTGGAACCTTAAACAAAGACTCCTCCTCACTGTCATCTTCCTATCTATCGTTACTATATTTACTGCCCTCATTCTCCTTCGTTTATAAAGCAGTCTCCTACAAACCACAAAGCTTCTGTCTTAAACATACCATTCTCAACCCTATCCTCTAAATGATCTTCTCACTTCCCCCACAGCCTTTATTTCTTCCTCATAACCTTTGCTTTCTTGATAATATTTTCCGCCATCTGTCTAGCCGCTACCACCCCAGAAGATTGTAACCACGGCCCCCCATGCCGCCATCGCTCTCAAGCAGCTCCAGCCCCGCTAAACGGCCCGCAACCCGCTTTCCCTGGCCCGCGGCCTGCTTTCTAGCATCTAATAACGTTTCTGCTTTTGCCTCCCTATACTTCTGCGGAACTTCCTCCTGTCTCAACCTCACTCCTCTTCTCAGCCATCCAAAGCGTCCTTTCTCGTCCCCCACCCCCCTCCTTTTTTTGCTTGAACCCCCATTGCGTTGCAGATTGGGCCGCCCCATGTCAGCCTGCCCCGTTAACATCGGCCTCTCTCGCGCTCATGGAGACTTTGGCCTTCTTATTGTCTTCGCCTACGTCTCCACCACTCCCGACGCTGCCGCCACCACCATCGCTGGTGCCCTGACGTGACTTGTCCTCACCGCTGCGATCCTCCAGACCATCACACAGTCTGCCTCTACCGCTCTTTGCCACCAAGAAGAGATCAACTACCTGTAACGCGCTGTCATTCGGGACTTTTAACAGCAGATAGACCTTATAGCCGCCGAGATCAACAAGAATTGGACATTGGCCACCCTTGCTTGCAACGGCAAGATACCGCCCCCCAAATTGTACATTTATATCCCCAGCATACTCACCTCCCTCTTCAGCCCCGCTTCCCTCATTGCTTGCTGCCTCTTGGGCCTCGGCTATTTGCTACTGCTGCCATCCTGGCCTTTATTTGAAAAGAAGGGGGAAATGCGGTCACTCCTCGGGCTGAAGTGTGCTTTGCTGGTCTGGTGGGGGAGCAGCCGCAGCAGGCCAAGCCGCTGCCCCCATAATAGGGTGGCTGGTCGGACTCACCGCCACCCCCGAAGGGAGCTCGGCATGGGCGCAGAGTGCCCTCGGGTCTCCCCTTCTCGGCAGCCGTGCTTCCGCGGCCGCCCCTCCTCCCGGATGGCGCCACACGATGCCTTCTTTCTCCCTGCGCAGGCGCAGGGCAGAAAATTCCAGTCTGCCCTTTTCCCCTCCCCCGACAGCAGCAACAGCCAGGCGTGGGCGGAGAAATCCAGTCTACCCTTTTCCCCTCCCCCGACAGCAGCAACAGCCCGGTGTGGGCGGAAAAATCCAGTCTGCCCTTTTCCCTTCCCCCGACAGCAGCAACAGCAAGGCGTGGGCGGGAAACTCAAGTCTGCCCTCCACCCCAGCAACAGCAGCCACCAATCCCTAAACTCTGCCCCTTCCCCCAGTAACAGCGACAGCCAATCCCTAATCACCACCCCTCCCCCGTCCAGTACTGCCCACTGACATTTCGCTGGCAACCAATCAGAACAGGGCGTGGCTTCGACCAATCAGGCTTCCCCAGCCCCTATAAAACTGTTGCCTCTCCCTCAATAAAGTGGACTTGCGTGTTTACCTTGTCTCCGCGGTACTTCTTCTGCCGTGCGCCCTCCAGTCCTGAGAGCCCCCGACAAGGGCCTGGCCTCCCTTGTCCCCAGTTCGTCGCCTGCTTCTCCGGGCGACCCCTTCGTCGCCGGCTTCTCCGGGCGACCCCTTCGTCGCCGGCTTTGCCGGGCGACCCCGTCAGCTGAACCGCGCAACCCCTTGTGAGACCGATCCCTCGTCTGCTGCCGGACCGACCCCTCGTCCCAGGTGGGACCGACCCCTCGTCCCAAGCGGGACTGACCCCTCGTCCAGAGCTGGACCGACCCCTCGTCCGCAGCCAGACCCCACCTCTACCGACCGAGCAAGCCACCGCATGGAATACAGGTCCAGGACTCTGGGGTAGCTTGCTTGACCTGGCTATGGTGTATCCACGGATGATTTCAGCTACTTTAACTGCACTGGGGGTGGATAAATGACAAGATAGGGTCCTCATCATTGAGGGGTTAGTGGAGCTAATTTCCAGTCTTTGACCCAGAATGCATCTCCCAGATTGTACTGGTGTATGGAGCTGCTTAAGTTAATGGGGGCCCTTTCTCAGACCCAGTGATGCAGGTTTTACAGGGTTTTTCCTAAGCTGATCATTTGCTAAACTATTGGTACATTTCCTCTTTCTCTGAGATCCCCTTCCATATTTCCAATTAAGGGGGGGCTCCCAAAGAGGATTTCATTAGGGGTTAGGCTTAGCTTTCAGCTTGGGCTGGCCCAAACTTGGAGGAGAGTACTCAGGAATACTTGCACCCACATTAGCCCAGTTTCTTGGCAAATTTTGGCAATATAAGTTTTTATTGTATGGTTCATTTGCTCTACTTTTCCTGAGCTTTGAGGTGGTATGCAGTTTGCATTGAATGTGCAGTGCTTTGGCAATCTGTTGAGTGATTTCAGAGACAAGGCAGGTCTGTTGTTGGAGCCAACTGAGAGGGGTAGCCCATATTGAGGAATGATTTCCCTGAGGAAAACTTTGGCCACTTCTTCAGCTTTTTTGGTTCGAGGGGAGAAGGCTTCCACCCAGTCAGAAAAGGTGCAAATAAGGATTAGGAGATATCTATAGCTTCCAGATCATTGCATTTCAGTGAAATCAATGACTAGATCTTTGCGAGGCATATTGCTAATTCTTTGGTCTCCTGGGGCTCCCGTGGGTCCCTGGTGAGGGTTATTCTTTGCACATGTCACACACCACTGGCATACAGCATGGGTGATAGCAGCTAGACTTGGGATGTAGAAGAATCCTTCCAACACTTCTTTAAGATGGTTTTCATGGTAATCTTGAACTATGGTTGTGGCTAATATTTGAGGCATGACTATTCTGTGATCAGGCAATGTCCACCACCTGTTTGCTCCTTGTGCCCTGCTCTTAGAGAGTATCCACTCTCTCTCGGCTTGAGTATATTGTGGTTCTTGGTGATTCTGAGGCCATGGGATGAGAGCAGGCAGTGTATACTATAGTTTCTGATAATTAAGAGGTTGAGGAATGAGGGCAGTGGCCAGATCCTCAGATAGGGATCCCTCCCATGCCACTCTTTTTGCTTCAGCATCTGCCTTTCGATTTCCTTGAGTGATGGGGCTGTGGCTTGTCTGGTGTAACTTGCAGTCCATCACAGCCACTTTGGTGGGTTCCCAAACTGCCTCTAGTAGCTCCAGAATCTGTGTGCCACATTTAATTCTCTTTCCTCCTGAGTTAATGAGTCCTTTTTGTTTGTATAAGACTCCATGCATGTGCAGGGTAAGGAAGGCATATTTGGAGTCTGTGTAGATGTTCACCTTGGCCCCAGTCACAAGTAGTAGGGCTCCAGTGAGGGTAATGAGTTCTGCTTTTTGTGCTGATGTGTTATCTGGGAGACATTGGGCCTCCACAGTGGTTTTGAAGATCACCACAGCATATCCTGCTCACTAGTCATGGTCCTGAACAACACTACTCCCATCATGAAGAACTCCATGTTGGGATTTGGTAGTGGCTGGTTTTGGAGGTCTGGCCTGCTGGAATACACCTCTTGCATTGTCTCCAGGCAGTTATGGGTTGGAACCCATGGCTCAATGGGTAGCAGGGTAGCAGGATTCAGGTTATTTTTATGAGTTCCAGTTGGATGGATGGATTTTCACATAATAGGGTCTGATATTTAACCAGGCAGCTGTTAGTAAGCCAATGTGTTCCTTTGGCTTCTAAGACTGTGACTACCACATGTGGAACCCAAACAATCATAGGCTGCTCAAGAGTTAATTTTTTGGCCTCTAGTATTAGCATTGCTGCAGCTGCTACAGCTTACAGGTATGAGGGCCATCCCTGGGCTACAGTGTGCAGTTGCTTGGATAGATAG
This sequence comes from Dasypus novemcinctus, assembly GCF_030445035.2. Lineage (NCBI taxonomy): Eukaryota > Metazoa > Chordata > Mammalia > Cingulata > Dasypodidae > Dasypus > Dasypus novemcinctus. The sequence goes on from NC_080682.1 coordinate 127,375,134, forward strand.
GCTACAGGTCTTTGCCAGGGACCCAAGTACTGAATGAGTACTCCTACTGCAATACCTTGGTGATTATGGATAGAGATAGAATGGTTTACTGAGATCTGTAAGCCCAAGGCTCAATGCTTCCACCAGAGCTTCCTTGAGAGTGGTGAAAGCATCTTTCTGTGGACTTTCCCAGAGCAGGGGTTCATAATCTCTCCCTTTTGTGGCTTCATACAAAGAGCACTTGAGGACCCCAAAATTGGGGATCCAAATGTGGTAGAATCCAGCCACTCTAAGGAATTCTCACAACTTTCAGTGAATACTGGGCTCAGGGAGGCTACAGATTGCTTCTTTTCTTTCAGGTCCTAGTTCATGGAGTCCCTGTGCTATTTTATAACCTAGATATTTGACCTGAGGTAAGCAGATTTGGGCTTTCTTTTAGACACCCAATAACCCTTTTGTTGCAGATGTTTTAAGAGGGCATGGGTTCTGCTAGCACAGTGTTGGTAGGTGGGACTTCCAAGGATGTCATATTGGAGGAGAAAACAATATGGCTTTCTAGTTTAAAGGACTTGAGATCACTGGCCAGGGCTTGTCCAAAAATGGTGTATTTTTGTATCCTTGAGAGAGCCATGTCCAGGTTAGCTGTTGCTTTTCACTGGAGCTCGGATCATCCCATATAAAGGCAAAAATCAGTTGACCCTGGCATGCTATTTGAATGCAGAAGAAGGCATCTTTAAGATACAGGCATGAAAAGTAGACTGCTGATGAGGGTATCAAGCTGAGAAGAGTGTAAGGGTTGGGACCACCAGGTGTGGGGTCACTACTGCTGAGTTGACTGCTCGCAAGTCCTGGACCAGATGGTAATTCCCATCAGTCTTTTTAACTGGAAAGAGTGGGGAATTCCATGGAGACTGGCACAGCTTTAGTATGCCTTCATTCAGCAATCTCTGAATATGTAACCGGACTTTTTCTTGTGCTTCACGTGGAACTGGATATTGCTTTATGCTCACTGGGATGGCTGTGGGCTTTATTTAAACAAAAATTGGAGGAATGTCATGTGCCATCCCTGTTGGGTCACCCTCTGCCCATACTTCAGGCACATCTTCAAAGGGGAGCTGTGCGGCTGTAGATTGGCCAGCTTTGCTGAGGCAGAACATTCTCCATTCTTCCTGCAAAGGGAGGGTTAGCACTATTCTCAGAGGCTTTGGTGGTCCTAGTGTTAATGTGGATTGCCCTGTAGAGTCAAAGGTAATCCGAGCTTGTAGTTAAGACAACAGGTTCCAATCCAGGAGAGGGACTGTGCATTCTGGGAGATACAGTAACCCATGAGTGACTTCTTTACCCCAAATGTTACAGGGCCTGGCTTGGAGGAAGGGCTGCTGGATGCTTTTACCAGTTGCCCCTGCAATAGTTGCTTGTCTTTTTGATAATGGCCCAACTGACCCAGTCATTACAGTGTTGAGCCCCAGTGTCAACCATCGTATGTATGGTGCAGCCCCCAATTTGGATTCTGACCATAGGCTCCATGGGGTTGAGAGAATAGGAGCCTGGTCTGCCCTAATAGTCCTCATCAGAGCCCTCTATTCCTGTGAGTCTGATGAGCTGATTTGCAGGTTTTCTTCTAAATTTTTTGTGAACCCATGGTTTAGTTTGTGATGCTCTGCTTGCTCTCCTTGCTAATGCTTTGGCTGCTTTTGGGGGGTCAGAGAGGTCGAGTGGCCTATTGGGGCAATCCTGCTTCCAGTGTCTTTCCTCCTTGCAGTACATGCACTGATTTCTCCCTAGGGGTGGGCCACCCTCCTTGGGGCAGGGGTGTCCCAGTTTACTTTCCTTGACATAGGGTTCCTTCTTTGTCTATTGCTGCTGTGAGAAGGTCTGCTTTCTTTTTCACTTTCCAGTTTTCCTCTCTCCTGGTTTCTACATCATTGTTGATGTAAACCTTGGAGGCTACCTCCATGAGCTGGGAAATGGTCATACCAGTGAACCTGTCTAACTTCTGTAGCTTTCTTTGGATGTCAACCTGTGATTGGGCAATGAATGCTGCATTGACCATTGTTTGGCTTTTGGGAGCATCTGGGTTAAAGGGCATGTATACACAAAACACTTCACACAGGTGCTCCTAGAACTGAGCAGAACTTTCATCAAGAGTCCGTAGGACTTCGATGGTCTTTGCCATGTTTGCTGCCTTTTGGCTCCCAGCTCTGAACCCTTCAACTAAGGCTCTATGGAAAATTTCTGATCAGTTGAGCCCAGTCATGTCATTGGGATCCCACTGGGGGTCCTCATCTGGGTACTGTGTATGGGCATATTTGTCTCTCTCCAGGCTTACCTCAGATGGGTGCTCTTTGAACCGGGTTAGAGCCCCTCATGTGACTCACGTCTTCTTGAAATTGTGTAAGGTCATGAGGAGTTGTTTATAGTCAGCTCAGGTGGGTTCGTGAATCTGTATAATGGACTGGAAAAGGTCTGTCATGGCCTGAGGCTTCTCTGAGTATGGTGGCGTGTGGCTTTTCCAGTTAAAGAGGTCAGTGGTAGTGAAGGTTTGGTACACAAATGATCTGTTTCCTTCTTGGATCTGACCATTGGCATTGTAATAAATTGGAGCTCATGCTTCATGAAAAGGTAGCCCTTCTCCCTGCTCCACCTGTCCCTGGTACTCCCTGTGGTCTGAGTTGCCAGCTTTCTGAGGCTCCTTCCAGACTGATCATTGGCACTTGTACCTGGGAAGATGGCACTACACTGCCGGGGGCTGAGATTGGTGGAGACAGCAGTTGTAGGGGTGAAGAGGCTGCATTGCTTGGAGAAAACAGCTGTGGGAAAGGCAAGGTCATGCTGCTTAGAGAAGGCACCAGTGGATGCAGCTCTAGGAATGCCAAGATCATGCTTCTCAGAGGAGGCAGCAGTGGGCACGGCTCCAGGAACACTGAGATCACACTGCTCAGAGAAGGTACCTGTGGGCACAGCTCTGGAACACCGAGATCGCGCTGCTTCAAAAAGGTGACTTGTCCCCATTCCTCAGTACTGGCACAGTTGGAGCACATAGGGCAGCAGGAGGTCACTTTTGTCTGACCCTTCTAGAATGGGTGGGTTGGAGCTAGATTTGGGGCTTACTTCCTCTGGACCCTTTGCAAGGCACTTGTTTGGCCTGGTTCCTTGCACAGCACCTCTGGGCTTTTGTATTAGGCAAATCCTGGCTTCCTTAGTCTCACATTTCCTTAACCAGGGCAGACTTTGACTCACAGTGTCCTGCCAGGCATCAATGTATGGGAACTGGTCAGGACCCCCTTGTTTTCTGGTTACCATGTCATGGACTTTATGGATGATCCTGGGGCCAACCCATGCCAAAAGTCAGCCATTCTAATTCACAAAGCATTCTAAGATTTCCTGGCTGGAACTTTTATGCCATATACATCCCCATGGAACACTCAGGGAAAGTATTTCAGCATACAAACTAACGGGGTCCTACTTTGTATGTTCCCCATGTTTCCACCCTGTATCAGTGCTCCCCAACACTCAGCCTATTGCTTTGTCCATCTCTGGTTGCATCCCTCATGGGAACCTATGGCACCCCTCTTAGCCTTAGTGGGTCAGTATAAGCACCTGACTCAGAAGACAGCCCCTTTGCAGGAAGGTCCCCAGACCACCCTTGGCCAGATGAGGTAGCCATGGAACCATGGATCAGGACTCTGCACTCACCCCGCAGAAATGTGTCTGTGTGTCTCATTCAGTCTCCACATTCACACACACACAACCACCCTCCTTCCTTTCCTTTTCAGGCCTAGAGAAGATGGCTTACTTCCTTCTCCTTGGGAGTACTAGGGTCTTTTCAAGAGCTGATCAAGCTCCCCTCCTGACTTTTCAGAATTAGGCTTTTCCTGCACTATGCCCCTGGAGGTCTTACCCATTTGGCATGCAGAACTCCTTGCTTCATTCTCTGGGACTCTTTTGAACACTCCAGTGCCTCTGGTTTCTGCAGGAGGGCTCTGGCAGAGTCCATAACCTCTTTCTGGACTAAAAGGGGTCCAGGGGCATCCAGGGCTTGGGTTCATGTAGGCCCTCCCAACCCTCTCAAAGGTGTCTGAGAGGGGCAATCAACTGTTGCCATCTCTGGCCTTCTCAGTGATCCCAGATGAGCTCCCAGAGATGTTATGGCAGAGAGAAGTTGGGTAATTGTGGTATTGAAGGCCAGGATGTGAGTCATCTCTGAGAAGGAAGATTTATTAACAGCCAGCCGGGCCCAGCAGACTTCTGTCCAAACAACCAAACCTTGAATGGGATTTCTAGGTTCCTTTTATACAGAGGATGTAGGAGCAGGGAGACAAGTGGTGCTTTTATGTGAAAAGGACTTTGTTAGTTTCTTGAGTTTTAAGTGTTTGGGTACTAGGTAGGTTTGAATTAACATATCACTCACATTCCAGGCAAGTTTGAATTAACATATCACACACATTCCATCTGGATGTAAGTTCAAATACACATTCAGTCTGCATCCTCCCTGAATATCCAAAGCCTATAGAGCCTATATCACTTAATTGCTTTCTTGGAACTAGGCATACTATGAATTCATGCACAGGCCATATTAAACTGAATAATTTCTTTCTTTCTAAAGAGTATAATAAAATTGTAGAAATAAGAAATGAAATAATTTTTAAATCATACTGAAATTAAACAAAGAAATACTAATTATTGAATTTTGTTGACATATTACAGAATGGTAAGATTTTCAAATGATTAACAGGTAGACACAAAAGAGATAATACTACATGCTAATATTAATCAAATATATTTACAAAAGTTCAGGGCTTAAAGCTTGCAAAATAAGATTCTTGATTGCACTTACATACCATGAAAACATTCATTTCACAAATTTAAATAAGAAAGGATTTACCAAATATTTTAGGGAGGAGTGGAAATCAAAAGTTGCAAATGCCAAAAAGAAAATGACAAAATTTTATATTAATATATAATATATACATACACATGTATAAGATTAGTCTAGAAGACCATGAATAAAACTATCAGAAATGGTTGGGATATTTCTGTGTACTTTACAATTTTTCATTATTTTCCAAATTTTCTTCAATGTTCACACATACTATTTTCTATAAGTTAATTCTATCCAATATTTTACTTTGTTCTAAAAATAAATCTTTTAATCTGTTGCTTGTTTATGAATAAGATAAGCCAAAATATTTATAAAAGACCAGTTAGTATTATTATAAAAAAGGCATTGGGTATTCAAATTTTGCAAAAAATATAAGTATTTTGATGATAGTGGTCAATATTAGGTGGTACTGGGTAAAATTTTTTACTTCAACATCTGATTTATCCTTTATACTATCTCTATGGATTTAAAATTATCCATAGAGTTACTTACAAACTAATTTATGTAGAAAAACATGTATTTAAGCCACAAATTTAACATATTTCTTGGCTTCTAATACTACATTAATTTCTAAAAACATATTCTGGAAATGTTCCAGGGCATATGTGGTCAAGTAGATGATTCAACAGAAATGCAAACTAGTTAAAGGACACTACTGTATTTAAATAGAGACTAAGTAAATAACCAAGTAGGAAAGAAAGAAAAGATGAGCTCAGATATTCAGCATCATTGATATTTCAATTGCCTGGAGACCTCTCTCTGCTGTATGACTTTAATGAGAGCACTTTTCATCTCTTTGTTCCTAAACCTTTATAAGTGAGTGGATTAGCATAAAACACAGAGGTCACTTGATCCATTCCCAAGAAGTTGGACTTCTTTTGATTTTAAATAAATTAAAATCTTGGTGCCATAAAAAATGGTGACTGCCAGGGGATGGAAGGCACAATTATAAAAGGCTTTGTGCTTTTCTGAATTAAAATTAATTTTCAGGACAGAAGACAAAATGGACCTGTAGGGCACAGACATTGCAATCATGGAAACCATTACTTTTGAGCCAATGGGAATGATCATCATGATTTCAGGGTCAAGAGTATCAGTGCAGGACAGAGCTAAAATTGCAATTAAGTCACAGAAAAAGTGATAGATTATGTTGCATTTGCAGAAATGCAAACTGTTCATGCAAAGAACATAGACCTAGGAATCAATAAAACCAGTCACATATGACCCAGTGATGAGGCTGCAGCAGTCAGTCTATTCTACATTATCATTGAGTAGTGAAGAGGGTTGCAGATGTTTATATAGCTGTCAAAGATCATTGAGAGGAGGAAAAATTCATTGACTGCCCCCAAAAAAGTCATCTGTGTAAGCAGCTCATGAATCCAATAAACTTGTTGGAGATCAGTAATTTCTCTTAGGTTTTAGGTGTGATTACTATTAAGTAACTGAGGTTCAGGAATGACAGGTGATTAAGGACAAAGTACATGGGAGTGTGTAGCTAGAGACCCAGCAAATATCAATATCCTGCCTTCATTCCCAGAGAGAGTAGTCAGGTATATCAAGAGAAATGACAGAAAGAGGACCCCCCAGATCTCTTCAAATTCTTTCAGTCCCATAAGGATGAAGTCAGGCATGAGTTATTCCTAATTCCCATAGCATTCAACTCTTATAAAGTGTTGAACAATCAAAGGTGATTAGCATAAATGACTTAAAAATTGGTTTTGTTCATATGAATGATTTGGAATTTTAAAAATTAGTTTAGTGAATCTTTATCAATTGATTATAAAAAGTACTTTACAAAATATGACTGAAAAAATCTTTTCAAAAATATATACACATATATATGTATGAATTATCATCTGGCTAGTATATAATAGAAAGCCATATATATTGTCTAATTAGAATGAACTTGACACTATTATAAATAGCTACCTTCATTAGCACATTTATCAGATGAACACATTTATCATAGGTTTTACAATTGTACACATTTTTTAGATGAGAAAGAATACAGAATATTAAATAAAATAGAGTCATGCTGTTATCTGTTGTCCCTCTGATTCTACCAAGATTTGCTGAGTCCAGAAATACTGCTCTTAACATGATTTCCCTACTTACATATAATTTCAGAAAAACAGAAATAAACTGCTAGATATATAATAAGCAATGATAGAGATTTAATACATCATTTACTATGCTTTTATATAAATATTATCTAATAAATATGCCAAATTAGAAATTAAAAGTTTAGACCACTTTACTAGTGTATAATAATATCATAGACCACATATTACTCTTAATTTTTAGGAGATATGTTTTTAAGTGATTATACTGATATGGGCTATGGGTGGGAGGCTGATCATCTCTTCACAGATAAGCTAAGCTGTATGTGTCCTGACCTGTGTGTGTGGGACAGTGAGAGGCTGCAGCCCTGCCCTTGGTGGCTATAACAATGACTCCAGCCCTGGAGAAACAGTTTAGCAATGCAAACTTTAAATATTCAGGGAAATATCTATAAACTTTAAATCTTCAGGGAAAATGCAAACCAAATGTGCTAAAAGCTTATCTAGAATGTATGAAGTCCATGCTAAAAGCTTACCTAGGGAGTGGAAGATATATGTTAATTCAAGCCTATTGAGCACTGAAACAAAGAACCATTTGGTCCTTCCTCATATAAAAGGAACTCAAAAATCTTGTTCAGGGCTTGGATTTTGGAATAAGAAGCTCTGAACCCAACTAGTTATAAATAAATCATTTTTCCTTCCCAAAATTATTCCTGAATCCTGGCCTTACTATATGAAAATAATTGAACCTCTTGACTTCTACTACATTAATGGGGGCTCTCCTGGGATTGCAAATGAAGGCCAGAGATGGTAGCATTTTGCTGCCCCTTCCAGATCCCTGAGGAAGCTGGGAGGACTCAGGTGAACCCCAATCTGGGTGCCCCTGGATTAAATTTAATCCAGAAAACATGTGGGCTCCACCAGAATCTCCTGATAAAAATTGAGGGCAATGGAAGATCTGAAGGAAAATTCTGGGAACAAAAAGGACTCCAAACATGGAAGAAAGTAAGACTCCCCAGGGAGCATAGTCAGAAAAACCCTAGCTTTAATTGCTAGGATGGGAGGCCTAACACCTCCTGAGAGAGCCCTAGTACCTCCAGAAATTTGGGGGGAAGCCATTCTCTTTAGATCTGGAAAAAGGAGAAAAAAAGGGAAAAAGCCTGGTGTTTTGGGTTTGTCTAACTGCATGTTAGAATCTAGTACTGGGCTTGTCTCTTCTGAAAAAATGGTGGCTTGATTATAATAAGAAAGGATGTCTAACACCAATCCTGTTTAAACTCTACCAAAAAATAGAAGTGGAGGGAACATTGCCTAACTCATTCTATGATGCCAACATCACCCTAACACCAAAGCCAAACAAAGATGCCACGAGAAAGGAAAACCATAGTTCAATCTCTCTAATAAACTTAGATGCTAAAATCCTCAAAAAAATACTTTCCAGTCATATTCAACAAGACATCAAATGAATTATACACCATGACCAAGTGGGTTGCATCCCTGGTATGCAAGGATGGTTCAACATAAGAGAATCAATCAATATAATGGACCACATAAATAGATCCAAAGAAGAACATCAAATGATCATCTCTATAGATGCAGAAAAAACATTCATCAAAATACAATACCCTTTCCTGACAAAAACACTACAAAAGGGAAGCACCTGTGACTCAATCAGTTGGGCTCCCATTTACCATATGGGAGGCCCTGGATTCATGTCCTCGGGCCTCTTTGTGAAGGCAGGCATGCCCACACACTGCAGAGAGCCACTGGCCTGCAAGTGCTGCAGAGTGCTGCCAGCCTGCAAGCACCATGGAGAGCTGACTCAGCAAGGTGATGCAACAAAAAGGAAGACAAGTAAAAACACAGAAGAATGCAGCAAATGGACACAGAGAGCAAAACAACAAGCAAGCCATGGGGGGAGGGAGTAAAAAAAATAAATACAGACACACAGAAGAACACAGAGTGAATGGACACAGAGAGCAGACAGCAAGCAAGCGGCAAGGGGGGGTGGAATAAAAAATGGGTTGACTTTAAAAAAACACTACAAAAGAGAGGAATAGAAGGAAACTTACTCAACATGATAAAGGTATATATGAAAACACACAGCTAACATTATATTCCATGGAGAAATCCTAAAATATTTCCCTATAAGAGCAGGAACCAGACAAGGATGCCAACTTTCACTGCTTCTATTTAACATTGTGTTAGAAGTATTTGCTCAAGCACTTAGAGAAGAAAAAATATATAAAAGACATCTAAATAGGAAAGGAAGAAGTAAAATTTTAACTATTTGCAGACAACATGATTCTATACATAGAAAGCCCTAAAAATTCCACAGCAAAGCTTCTATAGTTCAGTAAAGTTGCAGGTTATAAGATCAATGTACATTGCAAATACAGATATAGGCCATTGTATATCCTGCCATAACCTACAGAATTGAGTGAGAGAGAGTATAAACTACAATGTAAACTATAATTCATGCTTAGGGGAAATGCTCCAAATGTTTCATCAATTGCAATAAATGTACCACACTAATGAAAGAAGTTGTTAATGTGGGGAAGGGTGGGTGGTGTGGGGAGGAGGCATATGGGAATCCCTTATATTTTTTGTGTAACAATTTGCATAAGCTAAATAACTTAAAAATTAAAAATATATTTTAAAAAGTTCAATGTACAAATATCAGTACCATTTCTGTATACTAATAATGAGCAATCTGAGGAAGAAATCAAGGGAAAAAACCATTTACAAAAACAACAGAAAAAATCAAATACCTAGGAATAAATTTAACTAAAGATGTAAATGACTTATATGAAGAAAAATATGCAACACTGTTAAAGGGAATCAATGAAGACTTAAATAAATGGAATAATATTCCCTGTTTATGGATAGGTAGACTAAACATCATTAAGATGTCTATCCTATCCAAACTAATCTACAGATTTAATGCAGTCACAACAAAAATGACCACAGCATTTTTTACTGAATTGGGAAAACCAACCATGCAATTTATATGAAAGGGCAACAGGCCCTGAATAGTCAAAGACCCATTGAAAAAGAAAAATGAAATTGGAGGAATCACACTACCTGACTTTAAAACATACTATGAAGCTATAGTGTTCAAAACTGCATGTTATTGCCACAAGGATAGTCAAACTGACCAATGGAACTGAATTGAGAGTTCAGATATAGATCCTCACTTAAACAGTCACCTGACCTTTAATAAAGCCACAAAGTCCAGGGGTGTAGTGACAATATTGTGTTGGATGGTGCAGGTTTGACAGGGGTGTAGGAGGCACTAAAGCCCAATAGTTAAACAGCCTAAGCATCCTGGATACTTCTTTGCTATATCCAGGACACAATGACACAGTATAATTACACTCAGCTTCTGGGGATGAACTTGATCCTGACTGACCCAGATGTCAGCTAATCAGTAAACATAACATGATAGGCCACTGTAAGTCAATCATATATGCTGATAGTAGTAAATTAAAAGCACTTCCCATGTAAACAGAGGAGTGGAGTGGAGAGAACAAAGAAGCCTGAAGAAACAGGAGCAGAGAGAGAGAAAGGGAAAGAGCATGAAATAAACTCAATATGCATAAACTCCCCACAGCTCCATGTGCTTTTTTCTTTGCTAATGTCCCTGACTCCCCCACTCTGATTGAGGGGCTTGGATCTGACATGTGGCATATCTGGCAGGACCTTCCAAGCATGATGAGTGGATCTTCAGCCCAGGTGGACCCAACAGTGCATAATGGGGGTGGGATGTGACCTCCTTCAGGTCTTTGGTATCTGGTGGCAATGATTCTCCTGTAATGGACCCCTCTGTGGAGCTGGGATATGGTTCACCCACTCCAGAGTTTATCACACAGGTTCTGGAATCTTTGGAAGCCATCCTAACCCTTTCCCAGAAGGAATGGGCTGGGAAATTCCCTGGTTGTTCCTGGCTACGTTGCAGGAACAGCACAAGGAAATTTTGACTGTGCAAGCCTGTGTTCAGAGACTTAGAGGGTGGCAGGAGGATTAGATACCCACCTGAGTGCAGTAGAGGAAGAGACAGCTTTCAAAGAGGCCAACGGTGCTGTGAGTACTGACGATGAGCCCTGGACTGGGTCCCCACACCACCCCCAGGATTCTGTGTTGGATGATATGGCACAATGCTAGGGAGCTCCCAGAGACTGTTAGTCAATGGGCCACTCATGTGGACCTGGGTCAGATTGTGCATGAGATGGGAATGCCCTGGGTGATGTCCCAGACAAATTATATGGGCCAGGACAGTGAACTCTTTTCCATCTGTATGAAGGACATGATTCTGGTTACAGCTCCACCAGGTACTTTTGGTTCCTTAGCAGCCTTCTTATCCCCATATGTGGATAAAGTAGGACCGTGGAGTCTAAAGGTCCTGCCCCTTCCAGAGCAGCATTAGGAGGGGACCATATGGGGGGGGCAAGGGACCAGCAAAACTCAGGCCCAGGGGAGCAAGTTCCTGAGGCCACTGAAAGTGTCTTGGCTGCAAATGTGGGCAGACCTCATTGCAGCCTGTGTGAATTCAGATAAAATAAATCAGCAACATACTGAGTGCTACTGACTCTCTGGAAGGAGCTGATGCTGGAACAACAATACACAAAGTTGCAGGGAAAAAAGCCCCCATAAATGGGATGTCCTTTCCATTTACAAGATGTTTTATGGGCAGAACCAGAGGAAAATGCCTATGAAAATTGACAAGTAGGCCAAAGAACCCAATTAGGGAGGTTAGAGGACTAGAGGCTGCACATTGTCCCCCATGTGGCCTGTCCAGAGGGCTGATGAAATGTGGCACATGATGGTAGATTACTGTGAACTTAATAAAGTCATTCCACCTTTACATGAAGTAGTCCCATCAGTGACTGAGATCATGGGTCAGCTATTGCATGTGTTAGGACAATATCATTATGTGGTGGATTTGGCTAATGCTTTTTTCTGTAGATATTGCACCAGAGAGTCAAAAACAATTTGCCTTTACATGGGAAAGATGCCAGTGGACCTCAAGGGTATATTCATAGCCCAACCATCTGTCATGGTTGGATTGTGCAGGATCTCTCAACTTGGATGCATAAATGCTCTGTTCATCTATTTCATTATATTGATGATGTTAAGCTAACCTCTGATTCTCTTTCAGATTTAGAAGCAGCAGCCAAGGACCTATGAGCCAGGCTGACAACAGGGGGTTGAGCAGTCAACAAAGCAAAGGCCCAAGGGCCTGGAGTATCTGTCAAATTCTTGGTTGGGTAAGACAAATGTTATCCCTGAGGCTGTAATAGATAAGGTACAAGTGTACCCCCGACCTACTACTATAAAACAGCTATAGGCATTTACTGGCCTTTAAGATATTGGAGGGTGTTTATACCTCATTTGACACAGATACTCCACCTCTTTTATGCACTCCAGAAGGGAAGTGTTTGGGATTGGACTGATACCCATGAACATGCTTTTCAAGCTGCCAAGCAGGCAGTTAGCCAGGCTCAGAGCTTGCAAGTTATTGATCATTCCCTGTCTTTCCAACTTGAAGTCACTTGTCATGATGCTAGGTTGCCTGGAGCCTCTTGCAAACATATGGGAAATGCAGGGTGTCCATAGGGTTATGGCCTCAACTATGGGAAGGGGGTATAACCTTGTTTTCTGTCTCTGAGTACCAGTTAGCAGCAGTGTTTGCTGCCCTTCTGGCATGTGAAGTGCTTACAGGACCACAAGCCCTAGTATGAACCTCCCTCCCTGTGACAGGATGGGTGCATTCATAATTGAATACCCCTAGAACTGGGGTGGCACAAATCTGAAACAGTGGGCAATGTTGAGTACCAGCCCCCTGTCTGCACAGTTGCAGGAAGTGTTAGGACCAGTAGAGTGTTGAGTAGACCCCTCAGGCAGAGGGCTTCCCGGTCCCCAGGCTTTAGAGCCTAGCCCATACAAGAATGGAATGGGCACTATACAAGCTGATGCCTGGTATACAGATGGGTCCAGCAAAGGCATGGTGATGTCTTGAACCACTGTAGGTATCCAAGTGGATACAGAAGATATCTGGTTTGAAACTGGATTTGGTCAAAGCAGCCAGTGGGCTGAACTGAGAGCCATGTGGTTAGTTATAATGCATGAGCCAACCCCCTTACAGGGTACAGATAGTTGGACTGTGTACAAAGGATTAACTTTATGGCTGTCCAGTGGGAGCAGCAAGAATGGATGATTGATAAAAGACCTCTCTGAGGACAAAATTTGTGAAAGGACTTGTCCAAATGGGCAAGAAAGCAGCATAACTGTTTATCATCTTGCGGGGCATAAACCTCTCATAAGCCCAAGAAATGATGCTGCAGACAGTCTAGCACAAGAACTTTATACCTTTCAATGGATGGACAGGCCACCTAGTTACATAAATACCTGGGACATGTGGGGGCTCAAATCCTCCTGCAGATAGGCAGGTAATATGGTATCCCATTAACAACTGCAGGTGCAATGAACATGGTAACAGCCTGTGAGCTATGTGCTAAGCAACACCCATGTGGGCATTGGGTGCCCATGAAAGGAGTCATAAAATGAGTAAGTAGACCCCTACAGGTATGGCAGGTAGAGTATAGTGGACCCCTACCCTCTGATAAAGGGTTTAAGTTCCTGTTCATAGCTGTGGATACTAATATAGGTTTAGCTTTCCGCTTCCATTCTGAATAGACACCCAAAAGTGTACCATTGTGGCATTGGATATTTTAAGTGCCAGGAATGGGCATCCATCCCCTTAAAGTGTGGAATAACAGAGGCACCAATTTCATAGGTTCCAAAGTGCAAACCTGGGCAAAAAATGAAGACATTGATTGACACTTACATGTTCTATATTGACCACAGGAGGCAGGCAGACTTGAATGGTGCAATGATTTATTGAAGGACAAATTATGCATGACATCTCCAAGGGAGCTGACCTTGCAGCGGTGGGCTACCCACCTGCTGTGGGCAGTACACCTAAATGAGCAGCCATGGCAAATGCGGCAGTTGCCCCTAGACTTGGTTGTACAGGGACTTGCTTTACCCTTACATGTAATAATGAACATGTCAGACTCTCTTGCACTTCCTAAAGTTTTAGATGGAACTTTGGTATTGCTTGCTCCCACTGCCTTGGGGTCAGGACAAACAGTGGTGTGGATATGACCATGAACTGTTGTAACTGAAGTCCCCACTTGGAGAGCCGTCCTGTTGGCATATGGCGATGGCATGAAGAGGAGACTGACCATGACACCATGGGTTTGTAAACAGCCCTCTGAAGTATGAGTGGCACTGCCTGAAAACTCTGGGGAACCCTTCTGAGTGGAACTTTTGTCTAACAAATGTGGCCCATACCATTACCCCCAATGGAGCTATCCCCTTTGCAGTTGACTTTAGTGTGGGGAGACAAGGTATGGTATTCCAGACAAGGGTGGCCACCAGTGCCTGCCACCATTCTGTCCCAAGATGAACAGGTCACATGTATATTGCCTGAGGGACATGATTTACCTCTCATGATATCTTTGGCCCTACTGTCTTTCTTCCCAGGTTGACAGCAGCCAACACTGTACTGTCATGGGCTCATACCTATTCCTGTGTTCACAACATAACCCAGTGCTGGGTATGCACTGACCTGTCAGCAGAAGGAGCAGAAGGCCTTCCATGGACCATTGCCCCAGAGACCAAGGCTAATTGGTTATGTCTTCAGACAATGGACTTGTTCACACCAGAATGAGAAACAACACAAAAACAAGTAGAAGCCCTGCTCCCCAGAGATATGGACAATATCCGCCCTTCAATGGATTATGCTATCTATAATGGGGTGTGTGTGTGTGTGTGTGGCTTCCAGCTGAACATGTAACATTAAGGGAAATAGTACCCCAGAATACTGAACAATGTACCAATGATTCCTGGAAAACAGCGGGATGAACCCCCCCAGTTTCTTTGCAATCGTACTATAGTCAATAGTTGAACTGGGTATTGGTGGGAACATCTGGGATCCATTTGGAAATGCATTGTGTTATTTGGCATTGGTTTTGTAGATTTCTTAGCTATGTTTTGTTGTGCCTTATATTGTTGCTGTGGTCTTTGGGCCCAGGGTGTGGCTCTGTAACAGTGAGCCCTTAAGACACTGACTGTTTAAGGGGAGGAATGATGGGGGTGCTAGAGCCCAATAGTCAAATGGCTTAAGTGTCCTGGATACTTCTTTGCTCTATCTGGGATGCAATGACACAGCATAACTGCACTCAGCTTCCGGGGATGAACTTGATCCTGATTAACACATATGTCAGCTAATCAGTAAATGTAACATGATAGGTTTGTCACTATAAAAGCCAATCGTATATGCTGATAGTTGTAACTTAAAAGCAGCTCCCATTTAAGCAGAGGAGTGGAAAGAAAAAGGAAGCCTGAAGAAGTAGGAGCAGAGAGAGAGAGCAGAGGGAGAGCTGAGGAAGGGAAAGACATGAAATAAACTAAACATGCATAAACTTCCTGTGGTTCTACGTGCCTTTTTCTTTGCTAATGGCCCTGACTCCCCAACTCTGGCTAAGGGGCTCAGACCTGAGGAGTATAGTGAGGAGGGCGGGCTGGATGGTCCATGGAACTGGAGGGAAGGTTGAGGGAGAGAGCAGATGGACACTGGGTATTGGCAGGTACGCAGTTGAAACTACAATGTTGGGAAAGCTCTTTTGGCAATATGACAAGGGTTACTGGTTTAGGTGTTCAATGGGGGCATTTGGGACAAAGTGCATAAGGGGAAGTCTTTTAGAGAGTGTGCGAGTATTCATTTTGTCATAGTGTAATGTATCAATGTGTGGAGACCTACATAATGACCAGGAAGATATTGGACTGCCATCCTGGAGAAGCCCACTATGTTCTCAAAAAGAGAGGCAAGGTTCTCTCGAGAGCATGGACAGTGCCTAATAGGGGAGGAGAGACCAGTGTGTCCAACCCTCAGTGTTGTTGCAAGTAAATACGTATATTGTCTTTCAAGGAGTGAATCCTGGTGGTTGCTGTGGATCCCAAGGGGAGGGGAGGGAGGAAAAGAATAGATGTAACAAAGAGGATTTGGGGATGGTGATGCCCACCCTGCTTCTAAGTGAGAGGGGGCTTAGGACCCACAGGACAGATGGATGGAACTATCTTGCTTGTAGTTGCAGACACTCTCTGTTCCTTCAGATTAGTGTAGTCCATCATTATCTTTTGTTAGTTGTCCTGGGTGAGTCCAGTGAACTGGAGAGTAGTTATTGCAATTCTACTGAGATTCAGGACTCAACTGGCACATGAATGAACCAAAGATTTAAGTCTCAGGGACTTATTTTAACAAGTATAGTACTAGTTATAGGTTCAAATGAAAGTGGCAGAAAAGCCATGTGAAGGGAACCTATGAATAAGTCTAACTCAGTTACACTGGGGAGCATAATATACAGAGTAAGGCCCGCTGACAGGGAGTCAAATTCTTGATCTTGTTTGCCTTGCTTCTAGTGTCTGGATGTCTCTAGAGCTCTCAGGAGCACTGATGTTTGAGACACTGTTTACTATGGCAGTCAATGAAATCCTGCTGAGACGTGCATAAATGTAACCTCAGGAATGACCTCCTGACTCACTTTGAAATCTGTTAGCCATTAAAACTTATTTTTATTTAATATTACCCCCTTTTGGTCAAGGTCTTTTTCCAGATGCATTCCTAGTTGTTTCTTGGTAATAATCCCTCAGTGCCGGGGAGCATTATCCCCAGGAGTCATGTCCATGCAGGTGAAAAGGTAGTGTGTAGGATAATTTCTTTTTTTATTACCTTTTCTCATTTGAAGGCTTTGCAGTTCTAAAATTTTCCACCATGAATTAGAATTTTATTGTAAGAAAAATAGTTTCTTCCTTCATGGAAATAATCCCATAATATTATCCTTTAAGTTTTATCATGGATTACAATATTTAATATGTTAGTTTTCAGTAATGTAAATTTCTGGATAATTATAGTGTGGTCATGATATATTTCATTTTTTAACATTACCAATATTTTTGTGGAAATGCTCAGAGCATGTTTATTTTTGAAATACCTAATTTCTTTTACATATCTTCTATTCTACCAAATTCCATTTATCCAACTGTGATGGTTAGGCTATTGTGTCAACTCAGTCAGGTAATTGTGCCCAGTTGTTAGGTCAAGCAAGCACTGGGCTAACTGTAATACAAGGGCATTTATGGACTTTGGTCACCATTGAATTTACTATAGGTGTAAATCATAGCTGACTACAATTACATCAGGGAGATTGCCATCAGCAATGAGTGACACTTAACCCAATCAGTTGAATCCTTTAAAAGGGGAAGTGATTCCAGCATTGAGAGAGAATTTCCCAACTCATCTTTGGACAGCCAACATTTCCCAGAACTCATCAAGAATCTTCATTGAACTTTCATCGGAGCTCCTGGATGCAGCCTGCTTGTGGAACTTGGACTTGTACATTCCCATGGCTGCATGAGAGACTCTGATAAATCTCTTACTATTGACAGATATCCTTTGTTGATTCTGTTTGCCTAGAGAACCCTGTCTAATACACCAACCATCTTTTTCTCACATCTATCTTCTCTTTTCATAAATTGCATTTACATGCCTTATGTTCAACTATCACGCTAAGTCCTTCTGGGTTTTTTTTTGTTTGTTTGTTTTGTTTTGTTTTTAACGTGGAAATCTTGTGGTGACTTCATTCATGTAGTATATTAAGAAAGTGCAAGTGGACATTAAAGTTTCTACTAATTGACAATTTGGCCTTTTTAGCCCTCCAATCAGATTCATATTTTCCTGCAGAAGCACTTTTCTGAAATATATGACTGTGTGTAGGTTTTTAATTTTTTTTATTTTTAAAAAAACTTTAAATATACATACATAAATGTTACATAAAAATATAAGGGATTCCCATATGCCCCACTCCTTCCCCCCCTTATATTTCCCAACAACATCCCTCCTTAGTGTGGTCCATTTGCTACAAGTAATGAACACATATTGAAGCATTGCTATTAACTATGGATTTAAGTTTATATTATAATTTATACTCTATCTGCAAATCTTGTAGGTTGTGACAAAATATGCAATGGCCTGTATCCATCACTGCAATGTCATGCAGGATAACTCTGATGTCCCCAAAATGCCCCCATGTTACACCTGTTCTTCCCTCCCCCATCCTTCAGAGCCTCTGGTGGCCACTGCCTTTATAAAAGTTTTTCCATTGCTAGAATAATTAGTCTATAATAGAACAATAATAAGTCTACTTTAGTTCATTGTTCATTCTCCAATCTTGAGAATTTGGGAATGGTGATGCCCACTCTGCTTCAATTTGAGAGGAGCCTAGATCCCATGGGGCAGATAGATGGAACTATCTAGCTTGCAATTGCAGACAGTCTCTGATCCTTGGGATGGGCATTTTTCATCATCATCTCTTTTTTGGTTGTCCTAGGTGAGTCCAATGAACTGGAAAGTAGGTGTTGCAACTCTGCTGAAATTCAGGGCTCAACTGGCACATTGACAGATCAAAGGTTGAAGTCTCTGGGACATATATTTATCAAATGTAGTGCTAATTAAAAATTTAAGTAGAAGGGGCAGAAAAGCCAGGTGTAGAGAACCTATAAGTGAGTCTAACTCAGTTACACTGGGGAGCATAAATTCCAAAGTAAGGCCCTTAGACAGGGTGACAAATTCCTGAACTGTCTGCCTTTCTTATAGTTTCCAGATGTCTCTAGAGCCCTCAGGAGTCCTGATAATTGAGGCACTTCTTGCTATGGCAGTCAATGGGTTCCTGCTGAGACTTGCATGAGGGTAGCCTCTGGAATGACTCACTTTGAATGGAATATGTAAGTGTTCATTTTGTCATAGTGTTTATAACCAAAGTAATAATTTAATGCTTGAATATATAACATATCAATAAACCTCTGAGTAGTGTATTTTTAATTACCTCTTCCTTTCCTTGCAACATATTTGCTCATTTGCACTTGTAGATGTGTAGGTATGTTTTGTTTATGTGATTATATACATATACCTAACAATCTTAAATACACCTTCTTCACATAAGAGGGCTGTGCCATGATTGTGTATTTTCCATGTCTTGTGGTATTTACAAGGAAATGATGTCCAAGGCCACGTTATCTGAAACCAATGAACCTGCTGAACTGAGTTGATGGTAAAGGTGGAGACAGCATCATAATGTACTAAATAAACTGTGTAGTGAGAAATGCTAGTGAATATGTACTCAAAAAACAAAAAACATGGGGAAGCAGACTTGGCCCAGTGGTTAGGGCATCCATCTCCCACATGGGAGGTCCATGGTTCAAACCCCGGGCCTCTTTGACTGGTGTGTAGCTGGCCCATGCGCAGTGCTGATGTGCACGAGGAGGGCTGTGCCACGCAGGGGTGTCCCCATGTAGGGAAGCCCCACGCGCAAGGAGTGTGCCCCATAAGGAGAGCCGCCCAGAGCAAAAGAAATTTCAGCCTGCCCAGGAATGGCGCCGCCCACAGGGAGAGCTGACACAAGACGATCCAACAAAAAGAAACACAGATTCCCATGCCGCCAACAACAGAAGCAGACAAAAAGAACAACATGCAGCAAATGGATGCAGAGAACAGACAACTGGGGCGGGGGGGGGGGGAGAGGGGGGAGGAAGGGAGAGAAATAAATAATAAATAAATAAATCTTAAAACGAACAACTTGGTGGTCTTCTGTTTCTTTTATCCTTTCACTTTCTTTGCTGTAATGTCTGGTGCTCTTTGGATTTGGAGTAATTGCCTCATGCTCACCTAGGGATAAAATGCTGCACTCTGAAAATGTATCTCTTTCACCAATGTGTCTGTTTCTATTTGTTTCCATATATTTCTGCCATGCAGTTCAGGGTCTCACTGATATTTGATTTCAAATTCCACATCTTAGGCATATTTCCAATGCTTTGCTTTATAAGCATATTATTGAATATTAACATTTCAATTCAGCCAGAAAAAATGAATATATTAGTATAATCCTATAATCACACATACCTGCACACACAGAAACACACATGCACATGCACAGTCTTAGATATGACAGATATATAGAGAGATAATAGGTAAACAGACAAAAAAACAGATGAGAGATTAAACAAACATATCTCAAGAATAAAGTACTGCTTTACTAGTTCTATGTATTTGTAATTATTGGATCTTAACATAAGAATGAAATTAAATTTTTAGTTCTATTCAATATAATCTTTTTAAATGCCTAATACAGACCAGTTATCATGCATACAGAAATTATTGTAATATATATTGTGAGCTTATGTAAGTTGTATTTTACGTACAATATGCCTATTATACCTGTTTTTGTATTTCTTTACTCAAGCACATATTCCAACATTTAAAACATTATTGTAAAATGGTGCATGTAGAAATTTGAATAAGAAGATTACAATGGAAGGATGAATAAATCTATGATTTAAATCTGCTGGCTAAAAATATTTTATTCTCATATCAAACGTTAGGAAATTACATAATTTTCTCAATTATCTAATACACCTAATAAAATTATTATTGTCTAATTGCATTGTGCATAAACATTGATAGCTCACAAATGACAAATTGGGGAGATGACTACATGCTTTTCATAGAAAATACACTTTAGAGCATTTTTAAAATTATTTGTGGCGTTAGATACTGTATTCATTTATAACATGACACACTTTTTGTTCTTTAAAATTCTGTTGAATTGGAGAGCTTTTTTTAAACCTTTTGACTTTAAGGTAGTATTAAGGAAAATATTATGAAATGTTGTATATTTAGAAGAGAAAGTTAACTTCATCCCATCAGTTTTTCTGTGTAGAATTCTTATAATTCTTTAAAGAGACATTATGGGAACTTCAGTGTTTATTTAATTGAAAATCAGTAAGGAATTGATATAAATATGCAGTGATTATGCCATATATCTTTGAAAGTGTTAATTTTTTTCAATTTATTGATCTTATTTCATTCAGAGCAAGTATTAATATATATAAAAGATGAATTAATTATAGAGTGAATACAAATATAACCATCTCTTAATCTCAAATTGTTCTATGATCATTTTTTATTGCTTGATCATATATTTGTTCATGTATGCATCATCCATTCAAATATATTTATTTTTAATTACTTTTTATTTCAGGTAAGTTGCATACATCAATTCTGTTCATGTCTAAACACTTCTGTATTCATATAATTCATATAACTGGATTAATTTTATGCTTTTGTTTTAGGCATCATTTACAAGAAGTTAAATGCTTGAAAATTAATTTGATATATGTAACAGTTTTAGAAGCTTAAGTACTCTATAGAAATAAATATTACTATATCCACAAGAAATAAATATTACTACCATATTCCCTCGAATTTTCCTAATAAATCTTCATATTGTCCTCCTAAGACAAAACAACTTGTCTATTTATTCATTTATGTGACTACAGATTAATTTTTCTTGCTCTCAACACTTTCATAAGCTACATCATGTAATAATCTTTCCTTTGCACGAAGTTTTTTAAAACTCTAATCAATAATTTGAGATTCATCTGTGTTATTGCATGTATACATAGCCCTTTTAAAAATTTGAGTAATGTATTATATTAATATTTCACAGATGTTTATACTTTTTCCTTTGTTGGATACCTGTGCCTTTCTTATTTTTTATTTAGCATGAATAAAGCTCCTATGAATGGTCTAAATAGAATTTTTTTTAATTGCACTTAGTTCTCTTGGATACATAATGAAGACCATACTCACAGGAGATATTTGTTTTATTAGAAACTGATAGGCACTTAATGAAATTATATGACATTTGTAACCAAATCTTGTATTTAAATGTATGAGGATTTCAGTTTAGGAGATCATCACCATCATTTTGTATTGTCTGATTGTTAATTTGATACTTTTGAATTATGTACTAGTATATCATTGTATTTGAAAATATTCCTTAGAGAATTTATAAAGGGGACAACATACTGAGCCATTAATCCTGTCTTCATGAATTTTAAAGGACTTAATTTTTCAGAATATATTCTCTGACCAATGTAGGATTAAATTAAAAATCAATAAAAGTTTTGAGTAATACAAACTTTTACCAATGTGCATCAAGAAAATCACAAGAAATTTTAAAAAATATTTTGAATGTAATGATAATGAAAATAAAATATATTAAAATTGGTAGAATAGATAAAAAAGCAGTACATAGAAATTTAAAATTGTAAGTGTTTATATTAGAAAAGGAGAAATGTCTAAAGACAATAACCAACATTTCTAACCAAAGGAAACAGGGAAAGAAAGTGATACTATCCTAAGTGGAAGGAAGAAAATAGAAAAGGAAATAGAAGAAATCAATAAAATAGAAAATAGACAAAGAAAGAAAAAACTAACAGAAGCAAAAGGTTTTCTTCTCTTTGAAAAGATCTAGCAGATTCATTAACTTCTACTTATAATCAGGAATTAAAGAGAATGAAATAAAATATCAGTAATGAAATAGGAGTTTATTGAAAGAACGCCACCTATCAAACATTGTAAAGGAAAAAATTAAGAAATTAGTCACAAACGATAAAGTTTGGGTTTCAGTGAAATTAAAATTTTAGAAAAATGTGTCCCCCACATAACCTTTGAAATCCTCCCTATACATAAAGACACACATGATACAAGGGTTAGTAATATAAATAAAATAAATATAAAACAAATGGGTTTTTTATTGTACAATAAATGTTTCAGATTTGGAAATTCACCATCTCTATGTAAACCAATAGTTTCTTTCTTTTTCAGCATTTTTAATTGTTTTTTTTGGAAGATATACAGACCACAAAAAATGTTACATTAAAAATATGAGATTCCCACATATCCCACACCCCACCCCACCCCACTCCTGCCACATTGACAACCTCTTCCATCATTGTGGCACATTCATTGCACTTGGTGAATACATTTTGGAGCACTGCTGCACCACATGGATTATAGTTTACATTGTAGTTTACACTCTCCCCCAGTACATTCAGAGGGTTAGGGCAGGATATATAATGTCCAACATCTGTTCCTTCAATATCATTTAGGAAAACTCCAAGTCCCAAAAATGCACCCACATCACATCTCTTCTTTCCTCTCCCTGCCCTCAGCAACTACTGTGATAACTTTCTCCAGATCAATGCTACAGTTTCTTCCATTTCTAGTTACAATACCTGTAAGTTCATGGTGTAGTGGTTGACCTTCTTCACCTCCCTATTAGCTGACCTGGGTAAGTCCAATGAACCCGAGAGTAGGAGTTGCAACTCTGCTGAGACTCAGGGCTCAACTGGCACATGGCCAGTCCAGAGATTCAAGTCTCCTGAGTATACACCAACTCCAGTGCCAAACACAAGTTCAGTAAAAGTGACAGAGGCGGCATTTGTAGAAAGTTAGCATCTGAGTCCAAATTAATCATACTTAGGAACACAAATTCCAAAATAGGGCTCACTGACAGGGCACTGAACTCCACAGCCATTTGCCATGACCATTGAACCTGTCTCCATAGCCCTCAGGAGTACAAGTACCTGGGGTTGTATCTACTTTGGCTGTTTCTGGGATCCTGCTGAGACATGTATAAGAGAAAACCCATCTGATGACCTCCAGACTCTTTTTTGAAGACTCTTAGCCATATAATCTCATTTGTCTTTACCATTTCCCCCTTTTATTCAAGTTCTTTTTCTAGTTGTATCACCAGCTAGTGATTAGTAGTAATCCCTCAGCACCAGGGAGGCTCATCCCCGGGAGTCATGTGCTATGCTGGGGGGTGGGGTGGGTAATGCATTTACATGCTGAGCTTGGCTTAGAGAGTGGCCACATTTGAGCAAAACAGAGGCTCTCAGGAGGTAACTCTTAGGCACCCTGAAGCTCTAGGCCTAGTTCATATATCAGACACACAAGCTAATAAGCATAGTTATCAGTATCAAGGGCTCATCATTAGACCATCCTTCTTCACTGCTCTTTGCCCTTGCACTTGGGGGATTGTTGCTGTTCCATTGGGGAATGTGACAGAGCTCCCTTGGCTAGGAACTCAGCACTCCCTCATTATCATTTGTAACTGTTACTACTATGAAATACCCAATGAATATTTGAACATTTTTATATACCCTATATTCATGCTCTGGAAAAATCCCTCCCAACCATATGTCCCCATCAATAACACTGAAACCAGTATTCCTCCCCTACCATAGTTGAATCCCTCTGCAGTCCAAAACTTCTTCAAAAATGAAGCCTCATATATTTTCAAATTCAATTAATAGAAAAATGAAATAGCAATGATAGGTTTAAGGATTAGAAATAGAATACATAATACTTTAGAAAAACTAAAATAAAGTAAATATAAACTGGGGTATTAAAAAATGAAAAATATCATAAAACTTTGTTTTTAACATTTTGTCTTTCATCACTGTAATAGGTGTTGCCAAAACTACAATGAGACACCATCTTACTCCCATAAAACTGGTGGCTATCAAAAAAAGAGAAGACAACAAGTGTTGGAGAGGATATGGAGGAATGGGAACACTCATCCACTGCTGGTGGGAATGCAGAAGGTTCCAGACATTTGGAGGACAATTTGGTGGTTTCTCAAAAAATTAGCTATAGATTTGCTGTATGACCAAGCAATTGCACTGCTGGGTATACCTAGAAGAATAGAAAACAAGGACACAAACTGATATATGCACACTAATGTTTGTAGTGGCATTATTCACTATTGCCAAAAGTTGGAATTAATCCAAATGCCCATCAACAGATGAATGGATAAACAAAATGTGGTATATACATACAATGGAATACTACTCAGCTATAAGAAGGAATACAGTACAAACACATGCACATGGGATAGCATGGATGAGACTTTTTTTTTTTTTGGCTTTTGCAAGGGGAATTTATTAGCTTACAATTCTGAGACTGAAAAAAATGTCCAAAATCAAGGCATGATGCTTTTTTCCTGAGGACTGGCTGCAAGCAGTCCTGCCTAGACTCCTTTTTTGCTTTGCTGAATGCTGATCATTTTAATATGATACTGTTTACCACTTTTTAACAATAGACAAGGAATTAGCCACTCCTTCTGTATATTACTGTACACATTTTAAAATTGTGAAGTAAATACTTTCTAAATATCCAAGAGGTTATAGAAAAAAACATGTGGAAAACCCTGAATTCTCTCTTCTGGCCAAATGTGTTTATTTAACCATCATGATAACTTTTGAAGAAGATGCTTGGTAAATTTAGCATAGTGAAACTGAGAATTTCTAGCCTGAGAAGAAAGATGCAATCTGAAGACATGGAAGATATGAAGGATACTTTAATGATCAAATGTTAATGCATGATTCTGATAAAGCAAATATTAAAAATCAAACACAACAGTTGTAAGTGTGGGTCAGTTCAATAATATGCACCACCAGTGTATTTTATCAACTTAACCACTGAGTAAAATTTTGGTAGTTAATAAAATTATCTGCCTAATGTAATGAAAAAATGAGGATATTACAGAAAACACATATAGTAGGAAGGATATTATAGAAATCAATTTGGATAAAATATTTTGCAATGCAGTAGACATTCATCTGGATTTAACCAACATACACAAGTCAACATTTTATTAATATTTATTAAAATCATTGTTAAAATTTTAAGTATCTTTGTAGAGACAAAGGGATTATATACAAATAAAAATCAAAATATGAATTCCATATTTTTGTATTTGTTATCTTTAATTCTAGTTTTCCCACAAATGAAAATTAAATAATGCTATAAATCCACTTTGTAATCGCTAGTTTTATCATGAAATATCTTTAAGATATGAAAATCTTCAGGAAACTACAATTAAGTTAAAGTTAGCAATTATTTATGAATGAGGAGATTACTACAACCTAGAAAAGCATATATGTGAAAAAGCTGGGCGGTATGTTAACCCTTCCTTAAATACTGGAAGTCATGTCTGTGGTGAAAGGATGCTTTGTGGAGGAGTAATGACAGGTGGAATGCTTTTCTCAGATACTGTGTACAGGAGAGAAGCCTGACTAGAATGACAGCAAAGGAACTCTAGATTCGCAATGCCAAGAATAAAATGCAATGACTAGATTCCTAATCAAATACTATTAATATGGAAATTGTTATAGAGGAGGAAAGAAAGGACTCATTTGCACTTCTTATTAAGCAAGTAAAATTAAAGAAAGCTAAGGAATTATATGTGGTCTCATTTGGAATCAAATCATTCTCAGAAGATCCTCAGAACTATTCATTAACTTCATTACAGAAAAATTTTCTAGGTTTTTCTGCCATAGATGGGGAGATATCAGAAGTCATCCTAGTTCCCTGGTAACTGAGGAGAATCATTATCTACCATGTATTGTGAAACCCATTGGCAGATATAGAAGAATTCTTAGAAAGCATATCTGATTTATCATTTGATATAGAAAATGAGAAAATAATAACTGCATATGTTCTGGCAGAGTTTTAAAATGTATTTAAATAAATGTTGGAAATGTGGCTGAATGATTGAAAGGTTGCTGGCCCTAGATCTCATACTAAATACATTTATTTGCCTAGATTATTTTATCCTGTGAATGCTGAAGTATAGAGGCCCAAGATGAAAATGGAAATATGTGCATTGATTGATTTTTAAAGACTGCCACTTGTTGATTTCCTGTACCTTGATTTCCAGGTTAGAAGTCTTTCCTTGATGTCAAAATTTACATACTATTGGATGATGTTGTGGATTTACTTTGTTTTGTTTTGCATTATCTTAAAATTTTCCACTTTGACTCCCAGGGAGACTGTAGCATGTAAGCAGATACGAGCAACCTCAGCATCATCACACAATTCATTCTCCTGGATATTGCAAGCTCCCAGGATTTCCAATTTGTGCGAGGTCTGCTGTTCTTAATGATTTATCTGGGAGCATTGACTCAGAATCTTCTAACATTTTCATAGTGACCAACCTAAGACTGCACTCTCCAATATATTTCTTTATAAGCAATTTATCTTTTTTTTGGCAGAAGATTCATGAAATTAATTGGGTCTATCTATAAATTTATTTTTAAAATATATTTTCATTTATTTAAAAAAATACATAGATCATGCAAAATGTTACATTTAAAAATATAGGAGATTCCCATATGTCTCACTTTCCACACACCCCACTTTTCCCACTTCAAAAACTTCTTTCATTAGTATGGTATTAATTGCATTTGATGAGTACATTTTGGAGCACTGCTACACAGTATGGATTATAGTTTACATTGTAGTTTGCACTCTCTCTCAGTCCATACAGTGGGTTATGGCAGGATATATAATGTCCTGCATCTGTCCCTGCAAAAATCATTCAGGACAATTCCAAGTCCCCAAACATGCCCCCATATCACTCCTTTTTCCCCCTCCCTGCCTTCAGCAACTCCTGTGGCCACTCTCTCCTCATCAATGATATAATTTCTTCCTTTTCTAGAGTCACAATAATTCTATAGTCTAGTCTAGTAATTCCATTCTAGTCCATATTTTATTCCCCAATCTTGAGGACCCTGGGATGGCAAAGCCCACTCCACCTCTCAATTCAGAGAGGGCTTTGATCCGACTTGGATAGTGGATGGGACTCTCATGCCCACAGCTATAGACTCTCAGTTCCTTGGTGTGCTTGTTGTCCATCCTCATCTCTCTGTCAGCTAACTTGGCTAAGTCCAACAAACTGAAGAGTAGGTGCTGCAACTCTGCTGAGGCTCGGGGCCCAGCTCATACATGGACAGCTCAGAGACTCAAGTTCCTGGGCATACACAAACCCCAGGACCAACCACAGGTTTAATAAAAGGGACAGATGAGGCATGTGTAGAGAAGTCACATCTGAGTCCAAATTCATCACACTCAGGACACAAATTCCGATGTAAGGCCCGCTGGCAAGGCACCAAAATCTCAAGCCATCAGCCAAGAATGTAGGACCTGGTGGTCTCCAAAGACCTCAGGAGCACCCAAAATCTGGGACTGTATCTACTTTGACTGTCTTTGAAATTCTGCTGAGATGTGCATAAGCACAACCCCTCTGATCACCTCTTCACTCATTCTGAAGTCTCTTAGCCATATAAACTCATTTGTCTCTACCATTTCCCCCTTTTATTCAAGGTCTTTTTCAAGCTGCATCACCAGCCAGTGCTTGGTAGTAATCCCTTGGTGCCAGGGAGGCTCATCCCCAAGAGTCATGTTCTATGCTGGAGGGAAGGCAATGCTGTTTGGCCCAGAGACTGGCCACATTTGAGCCACATGAATGTTCTCAGGAGGTAACTTTTAGAACCCTGTAACACTAGGCCAATTTGAAATTTCAAGTACAACAGGTTCATAAGCATAGACATCAGTATCAAGGGCCCATCAGTGGATCATCCTTCTTCACTGGTCATTGCCCCTGCACTTGGAGATTGTTGCCATTCTATTAGGGAATGCAGAAGAGCTCTCCAGAATGGGAACCCAGCACTCCCTCAGTTGTCATCTCTATCCACTGATCAATATCCCAATAGACATTCAAACACATCTATATACCCTACATGTGTGCCCAGCTGATCTACCTCCTATGCATCCTCAATCAATTACACCCCACACCAATGCCCCACCCCTGCCAATAGTTTAACCCCTCTGTGATCCAAAACTTCTTAAAAATGAAGCCTAATATATTGCCAAATTCAATTACTAGGAAAATGAAATAGTAATGATAGGTTTAAACATAAATAAAATACATAATAATTTAAAAAACTAAAATAAAGTAAAAAACATTGGGGCATTAAAAATGAAAAATATGATTTAAAAATTGTTTTTTCATGTTTTGCCTTTCATCACTGTAATAGGTGTTTTCCTGCATATAACAGTGGCAATCTCTTCCATTTCTTCCTCAGTGTCTTACATTTTAAAAATTATATCTTCAAAGATGTTTTAGGTCATGGTAAAGTCACAAAATACAGGGACACCCATATACCCAACATTCTCCCCCTTTTCCCCCTTCCCCACCGAAGATCTTTTTACATCTGGATGTTACATTTGCTATAACTGATGTACAAATATTGAAACATAGCTAATAACCATGGTCAGTAATATAAATTATGGTTTACATTTTAGACCATACACTTCTTTTTTTTAAATTTTAAGTCTTTACAGTCCACTTTTTTTCTCCTTTCTTCTTTTTTTTAAGATTTATTTTTATTTCTCTCCCCTACCCGCCTCCCCAGTTGTCTGCTATCTGTGTCCACTTGCTATGTGTTCTTCTGTGACCACTTCTATCTTTATCAGCAGCACTGGGAATCTGTGTTTCTTTTTGTTGCATCATCTTGTTGTGTCAGCTCTTTGCACAATCATGCAGAATACTTCCATTGCCTCCCAATTACCCCCCTTCCCATCTATTCTATTCCTCCCTTCCCCACCCCTCAGGGCCAACGGTGACAACCAAGCTTCACTGCTTGAAGGACAAGATTCATAAACACTTGCAACAATGCTGAGGTCTTGACATCCTAGTCTGTCCTCCCCGTTATGAGCCACCATGCTCTCAAGAGACACCCTCCCCTCTGTTTGAGAACATCAGGCCTCCACATTATGGAAGCACAACATCTTCCTGCTCATTGTATGTGTCTCCAACCACTGATATAACACCCTATGACAAGATGAGCACTCACACACTCCCTAGCAGCCTGCCCCAGGTGCATAATGTACCAAAAGTCCCCATCCAACACCCTAAACCAGTGACTCGTCCTTATTATATTGTCAAAAGAGTTTTCTGAACATTATAGTTTCAGCCACATACCTGCCAATCCCCCGTGTTCACCTGTTCCCTCCCCCAATACTTCCTCCCCATTCCAAGGATTATCCAACCCACCCAGCCAACCCTAACCCCCATCAC
The DNA here is from genome assembly GCF_030445035.2 of Dasypus novemcinctus. Classification (NCBI taxonomy): domain Eukaryota; kingdom Metazoa; phylum Chordata; class Mammalia; order Cingulata; family Dasypodidae; genus Dasypus; species Dasypus novemcinctus. The sequence goes on from NC_080682.1 coordinate 127,404,947, forward strand.
ACTCCTTCACTGCACTACTTACCTCCACCTTATCATAGATTTCACCTATGTGGGTGTTGGTTCACAACCTTCCTCTTCCCCATTTCCTATAAGCCTATCTCCAGACTCTAGCTCTCTGAGATGGCTTGATTTTCTTAATTCATATCAAAGAGGTCATGTAATATTGTCTTTCAATGCCTGGCTTACTTTACTCAACATAAAGTCCACAAGATTCATTCATGTTATCCTATATGTTAGTACTTTATTCCTTTTTACAGTTGAGTAGTATTCCATTTTATGTATATACCACATTTTGTTTATTCATTCATCTGTTCATGGGCATTTGGTTTGATTCCAACTTTTGGCAAAGGTGAATAATGACACTTTGAACATTGGTGTGCATATATCAGTTCATGTCCTAGTTTTCAGTTCTTCTGGGTATGTACCCAGCAGTGGAATTGCTGAGTCATATGGCAAATCTATAGTTAGTTATTTAAGGAACTGCCAAACTGTCCTCCACAATGGATCATTCTACATTCCCACCAGCAGCAGATGAGTGTTGCCATTCTTCCACATCCTCTCCAATCTTGAAATCTTCTGTTTTTTAATAACTACTAGTCTAATGGGTGTAAGGTGATATCTCATTGTAGTTTTGATTAGCATTTCCCTAAGAGCTAGTGATGTTAAGCATCTTTTCATGTGCTTTTTAGCCATGTGTATTTCTTCTTTGGAGAAGTGTCCATTCAAATCTCTTGCCCATTTTAAAAATAGGATATTTGTCTTTTTATTTTCAAGATATAGGATTTCTTTATAAATGCTGGATTTAGGCTCCTATCAGATATATGGTTGCCAAATATTTTCTCCCATTGGGTAGGTTATCTTTTCACTTTCTTGGCATACTCTTTTGAGGTGTAAAAGGATTTAATTTTGAGGAGATACTATTTATTTTTCTTTCATGCTTGTGCTTTGCATGTGAAATTTATGAAGCCATATCCTATTACAAGTTCTTGGAGATGCTTCCCTACACTTTCTTCCAAGATCAATGCAGTCTTGGCTCTTGTATTTAGATTTTTCTTTTCAAGAGGGTCTTAGATCATTGATCCATCTTGAGTAGATCTTTTTATAAGGTATGAGATGGTGTTCCCCTCTCGTTCTTTTGCATATGGATATCCTGTTCTCCAAGCAACAGTTGAGTGGGCTTGGTGTCCTCATCAAATATTAGATGATTGTATATGTAAGAATCTATATCAAACTCTCAATTTGGGTCCATTGGTCAGTATGTCTATCCTTGAGCAAATACCATGCCTTTTTTACCACTATAGCTCTGTAGTATATTTTAAAGTCAGGTAGTGTTATTCCTTTTATTTCACTTTTCTTTTTTTCAGTATGTCTTTGGCTATTCAGCACCTCTTTCCCTTCCAAATAAATTTCATGGTTAGTTTTCCCAATTCAGTAAAAAATGCTGTCTTTGTTTTTATTGGGATTGCATTAAATCTGTAGATTACTTTGGGTAGGAGAGATATCTTAATGATATTTAGTCTTCCTGTCAATGAATGAGGAATATTCTTCCATTTATTTAAGTCTTCTTTGATTTCCTTTAATAGTGTTGAATAGTTTTCTGTGTATACATCACTTGCATCTTTAGTTAAATTTATTTCTAGGTATTTGCTTTTTATTTACTATTGTAAATGAATTTTTTTCTGGATTTCCTCCTCAGGCTGCTCATTATTTATGTACAGAAATGCTACTGATTTTCCCACATTGATCTTAAAACCTGTGACTTTACTGAACTCATTTATAAGTTCTAGAAGCTTTGTGGTAGGATCATGTTGTCTGCAAATAGTGAAATTTTGACTTCTTCCTTTCCAATTTGAATGCCCTTATATGTTTTTCTTGCCTCAGTGCTTGAGCAAGTACTTCAAACTCAATGTTTTACAAGAGAGGTGATAGTGGGCATCCTTGTGTTTTTTCAGATTTAGAGGGAAAGCTTTTATGATTTCACCATTGTATATGATGTTAGTTGTGAATTTTTCATATACACCCTTTATCAATTTCAGAAAGTTTCCTTCTATTCCTACTTTTGCAGTGTTTTTATCAGGAAAGAGTGCATATTTTGTCAAATGTTTTTTCTGCATCTGTAGAGGTGATCATGTGATTTTTTTCCCTTTCAAACTGTTTATGTGGTGTATTACATTGATTTTCTTATGTTAAAACATCCTTGCAGACCAGGGATGAAATTCACTTGGTTATGGTGTATAATTCTTTTGTTGTGTTGTTGAATATAATTAGCAAGTGTTTTCTTGAGGATTTTAGCCTCTGGGTTCATTAGAGAGATTTGGCTGTGATTTTCCTTTCTTTTGGTGTCATAATTTGGCTTTGTTATTGGAGTAATGTTGGCATCATAGAATGAGTTAGGCAATGTTCCCACCACTTCAATTTTTCAGAAGAGTTTACGCAAGATTGGTGCTAGTTCTTTCCAGAATGTTTGGAAGAATTCACCTGAGAAGGCATCTGTTCTTAATGACTGATTCTATTTCTTTACTTGTGATTGTTCTGTTGAGATCACCAATTTCTTCTTTCCTCAAAGTAGGCTGTTTATGTGTTTCTAGGAATATGTGCATTTCCTCTAAATTGTCCTTCTGGTTGGCATACAGGTTTTCAAAGTATCCTGTTAATGATACTCTTTATTTCTGTGGGGTCAGTGGAGATATCCCCCCTTTCACTTCTTATTTTGCTAGTCTTTTTTCCTTTGTTAGTCTAGCTAAGGGTTCATCAATTTTATTGATCTTATCAAAGAACTAGCTCTTGGTTTTATTTTTTCTAGTGCTTTCTTATTTCCTATTTCTTTTAGTTCTGCTCTGATCTTTGTTATTTCTTTCTTATTACTTCCTTAGGGGTTAGCTTTTTTTTTGCTTTTTTTTTTTTTTACTAATTTCTCCAAGTGTGCTGTTAGGTCTTCTATTTTAGCTCTTTCTTCTATTTTGAAATATGTATTTATGGCTATGAATTTCCCTCCCAGGACAACATCTGGAATATTGTGTTGTCATTTTCATTCGTTTCAAGGTAGTTAATGATTTCTTTTGTGATTTTCTCTTTGGCCCACTGTTTGTCTAAGAGTGTAGATACAACCCCCAGATATTGGTTCCTTTGAGGGCTAAAGAGACCCATGGGAGTTATGGTCATGGCTGATGGGGTTAACTACCAGGGCAGATGGCCCCTCTTTGGAAATGGTGTTTATGTGTGATGAATCTGGACTCAGATGGGATCTCCCTTCATAAGACTTTCATGCTAATGTGCTGGAGGTGCAGTTAATGTTGGGGTTTAAGATATATTTAGGGGATTTGAATCTCTGGACTGACAATGTGATAGCCAGATCCTGAGCCTCAACAGACTCCAGCACCTACAATCTGATTTATTGGACTTACCACACTCAGCTAAGATGGAGGTGAAGAAGGACAACCACCACACCATGGAGCCTAGAGTGATTACAACTGAAAATGGGAGGATTGCATCCAGCATCCAGGTGGAATCTGAGCCTCCTCTTGACATAAAGGTGCAATGGACACAACCAATCCAGTGTCCACATAGAAGAGGTGGCATTGGATTGGGAAAAGTGGACATAATGGACAAAGGGTATGGGGAAAGGCAGGAAGAGATGAGAGGTGGAGGCATCTTCGGGACATGGAGCTGCCCTGGATGGTGCTTCAGAGGTAATCACCGGACATTGTAAATCCTCACAGGGCCTACATGATGGAATAGAGGAGAGTATGGGACATGATGTGAACCAATGTATATGAGGTGCAGAGGTGCCCAAAGATGTACTTACCAAATCCAATGGATGTGTCATGATGATGGGAACGAGTGTTGTTGGGGGGGGGGGAGAGGGGGGGTGGGGGGGTGGGGTTGAATGGGACCTCACATATATATTTTTAATGTAATATTATTACAAAGTCAATAAAAAATAAAAAAATTAAAAAAAAAAAAAAAAAAAGAGTGTATTGCTTAACTTCCTTATCTTTTTGCCTAAACTGGTTCTCTGGCCCTTACAGATATCTAGATTCATTCCATTGTGGTCAGAGAAATTACTTTGTATGACTTCTATCTTTCTGAGTTCATTGAGACTTTCTCTGTGGCCTAGCATGTGGTATATCTTGGAGAATGATCCAAGTGCACTCAAGAAGAATGTATATGCAGCTGCATTTGGTATTAGAACACCAGCTGTATTTTTGGTATTCTATTTATACCTATTAGATCCAGATCCTTTAATATATTATTCAAAGTATTTGATTCTTTATTGATTCTCTGTTGAGATGTTCTGTCTAATGGTGATAATGGTGTATTAAAGTCCCCCACTATAATTTTAGAGGCATCTATTTCTCCATTTAGTTTTTCCAGTGTTTGCCTCATATATTTGAGGTGTCCTGGTTAGGTGCATAATTGTTTAAGATTGTTCTTTCTTCTTGAAAGATGACCCCTTTTACAAATATATAATGTCCATCTTTGTCTCTTACAACAGTTTTGCATTTCAAGTCTATTTTGTCCAATATTTTTTGGTTATTGTTTCTTTGTAAGATTGTTTTCCAGACATTCACCTGCAACTTCCTTGAATCCCTGGGTCTTAGATGGGTTTCTTGTAGACAACATATAGATGGGTCATATTTCCTTATCCATTCTGCCAATCTGTGTCTCTTGACTGGTGAGTTTAATCCATTAACATTCAGTGTTATTACTTTTAAGAAAATTAGCCATATTTTCTTTGGGTTTATGTATATCATACATCATTTTCCTCTTTTTCTCTTTTTAGCTAATCTTACCCTGTCCTCCAAATCTCTCTCATCTGTTTTTTTCCTTTCACCCAGCAAAACTCCCTTTAGTATTTCTTGAAGGCCAGGTTTCTTTTGGCCTACTCTCTTAGTTTCTGTGTATCTGTGAATATTTTGAACTCTCCATCATTTTTCAATGCCAGCTTTGCTGGTAGAGTATTCTTGGCTGGAAGTTTTTTCTTTTATTACCTTGACTATGTCATACCACTGCCATCTTGCCTCCATAGTTTCAGGTGCTAAACCAACACTTAACTTTATTGAGCTTTCCTTGTATGTGATGGTTCTCTTTTCTCTTGCTCCCTTCAGTATTTTCTCTTTTTCTTGAGGATTGGATAATTTGACAAGTATATGTCTTGGAGTAGGCCTGTTGGGATTTATACTGTTTGGGGTATGCTGCACCTTCTGGACATGTACATCCTTCTCCCTCAATAGGGTTGGAAATTTTCAGCCATTATTTCCTCCAACACCCTTTTTGTCCCCTTTCCCTTCTCTTCTCCTTCTGGGATGCCTATAATGCATACGTTCATGCATTTTGTGTTGTCATCCAAATACTTAAGTCCCCGCTGGATTTTTTCTATCTTTTTAATTATCTGTTCTACTTTCTGTTTGATTTCAGATATATTGTCTTCCACATCACTAATTCTTTCCTCTGCCTCTTCAAATCTGTTGTTATTTGCTCATAGTATATTCTTGATATCTTGGATTGTGTCATTTATTACCATCATATCTGTTATCTTTTTATGTATGCTTACAATTTTTTTCAATATGCTCTCCCAGTATTTTCTTAATATCCTTAATCTCTTCCTTCACTTCATTAAGTTGGTCCATGATTTTTGTTTGGATAGCTTTGACTAGTTATTCAATGTTCTTCTTCTCCTTCTGGTTTTTAATTTGTTCATTGGACTGGGTGATGTCTTCCTGCTTATTGGTATGGTTTATGATTTTTGTTGCTGTCAGGCCATCTTTTTATCTTGATGGGCTTGTTCAGTTGATTAGCTGCTCCCTCTTGTCTATTGCTATTTTTGTGTGCCTGTTAAGAGTTCTCTTTGACACTTTGTTCTTCTTATTCTCTTTCCTTGTTCTTGTCTAAATTCCCTTGAGAAAAAAATTAAGGCCAGAGAAATCCAAAGAAGTAAGAAAAGAAGAAGGGTACCAGTAATATTGATAATAAAAGTTAGCAGAGGAACCATATAAGACCTAGGAAAGTGAGTAACTTGTGTTAGCAGTGTAGAGTTATAGGTATAAAAATGTGGAGTATGTACATGAAATGGGTAGCAAAATATGGAGAGCTATATAGAATGAATTAAAAGGCCATAGTGATGAGGAGAGAGGGAAAGAGAAAATAATGGACAAAAAAAGGAGTTAATAAAGTGTAGAAAACAGAATAGAAAATTTAGAAATAAAAAGCCAGAAAATGTGGGGACTAAACAAAGTGAAGTTGGAATGTAAGAGCAACAACAGAAATTGGAAGATAGAAAGATATAGGAAAGAAAAGAGATAGTATTGGTAGCCAAAATCAGTGCACACAGAAAAGAGGAAATCAAACAAGAAACAAACCAGCAGCACCTAATTTAAAAAGGGGGGGATAAAGGAAGAAAGAAAACAAAACAAAAACAAACAGACAAACCCACAAGCAAGCAGTCAAACATTAAAGAAAATAGCCTTACCTCTTAAGCCCCTGTGGAGCTTCTCTGGTTGCTGGTGTTTATCAGTCAGTTACACCGCAGCCTTCCTGCTGCAGATTTTGAAGTCAGTTTTGGTGAGTAAACTAATTTAAATTATAAAACAAAATAACCTTTTTTTTTTTAAGGAAAAATAAGAGACCCAAGAGAAGCTGATATAAGAATAATGTCTACATTTTCCCTGTCCTAAAGTATCAGCTAGATGTTTAATATCCCAGTGGGTCACTACTCTAAGAGGAGCCAGGAATTGAATTACAGACCATGCATATTCAACGTGGAAACTCCACCACTGGGCTAAACTTTCTTGTTGGGTGAATTAGCTCTTCAGAAAGCTATGGAGTCCCTTTCTCTTGGGCAGGATTGACTCTTTGCAATTGGATAAATTCCTACTGATTAGGAATCTGTCCTTCCCCCTTTTTATTCTTATTGCTTTCTCTCCCAGGGCAGCAGGACTCAATAGCCTGTGTGAGAGTTCCCTTTTGAAATTCAAATGGAACCATGGTAACTTAACTCACCGCAGAAAAAACAAATGACTCTCATTCATTCCCTTTGCGAGCACCCACTCCTCACAGGGAACCCTAAATATGCTCTTAGGAGCTTATTAAATACTTCCTACTGCCTGCCTCACTTAGGGAAGTTGCACAAGGCTAGTTAATTGCCTTACTCCATCTCATCCCAAGCCAATTCTCCCTATCCCAGGGTGGTTAGGTAAATCAGGCTGCCTCAGCAGATTTGCCTCTCCCTTCTTCCTGGTGTCTTCTTGAGCCAGCTGGTATGCTCCTCAAAGCTCAAAAAATGGGGTCCAGGCAATTGAACCCACACAGGGGAACCCCCTCTCCACCCTTCACCAAAACCCTCCCACTCTCAGAGTATGCCTCTTCCAGCTGGGTGATCAGCAAAAGTCAGGGCTCACTGTGGCTTCCTGCCCTGAGGATGGGGTTTAGCCATCCTGCAGCTCCAGCCTCAAGCACCAGAAACTCTTGGCTTTACATTGAGCAATCAATCTTTTTGTCATGCTCTCTCCAGATTGATATCCTGAAGCCTCCTGCTTTGTGGCTTCCCAAAACAGCTCACTCATGCAGGGTTTTGCCCCCACTCAGCCATTTTTTGTGAGAGAGATGATGAGTGTGCACTTAATCTGATGCCATCTTGCCACTTCTATCCTTGTTAGTATTTATTCTGTTTGGAGTGTGCTGTGCTTCCTCAACATGTAAACTCATGTCCCTCATAAGAGTTGGGAAATTTTTAGCCATTATTTCATCCAAAACTCCTTCCACTCCCTTTCCCTTTCCTTCTCCTTCTGGGATGCCTATAATGCATATATTTGTGTGTATTGTGTTGTTATACAATTCCCTGGGTTCCTGCTGAAATTTTCTATTTTTTAATCTATCTGATCTACTATCAGTGCAATTTCAGATGTACTATTTTCAACATCACTAATTCTTTCCTCTGCCTTTTCAAATCTGCTGTTATGTGCTTCCACAAAATTTTTTATTCTTTTTTTACTTTTAAAGCCATTATATAAAAAATATAGGGTATTTCTATATACCTCACCCCCTCACACTTTCCCACATTAGCTCCTTTCATTAACATGGTACATTTCTTACAGTTGATGAAAACATATACTGCAGCATTGCTACTAACCATAGTCTATAGTTTACATTATAGTTTACCATTTGCACCACAAAATTTTATAGGTTTTGACAAAATGTAGTATGTCCTGTATCTATCATTGCAATGTCATGCAGGTCAATTCCAATATCCCTAAAATATCCCATATTACACCTATCCTTCCCTCTCCCTCCCTCTCAGAATCTCTGGTGGCCACTGTCTTTATACGAATAATACAGGTTCTTCCATTGATAGAATAATAAGTCTACTTTAGTCCATAGTTGCATTCCCCCCTTATGTTTGTTCATTCCTCAATATTAAGGATTTTGGGATGGTGATGCCCACTCTGTTTTTGAGTGACAGGGGCATAGATCCCATGGGGCAGATGGATTGAACTGTCTTGCTTGCAGTTGTTGATACTCTCTGATTTTTTGGGATGGATGTTACCCATAATCATCCTTTTTATAGTTGTCCTGGGCAAGTCTAATGATCAGGAGAGTGGGTGTTGCAACTCTGATAAGATTCAGGGCTCAACCAGAATATGAACAGACTGAAGATTTAAGTCTTGAGGATGTATATTTAATAAGTATAGTGCTAATTGTAGGTTCAAATAAAAAGGGCAGAAGAGTCATGTTTAGGGAAATTATAAATGAGTCTAACTCTCTTACACTGGGGAACATATGTTCCAAAATAAGACCCACTGACAGGGTGCCAAATTCCTGAGATTGTCTGCCCTGCCTAAAGTGTCTAGATGTCTCAAGAGCTGTCATGAGCTCCACTGTTTGAGACACAGTTTACTGCGACAGTCAATGTGGGCCTGCTGAGATGTGCATAAACCCAACCTCTAGAATGGCCTCTCAACTCCCTTTGAAATCTCTTAACCATAAAAACTCCTTTGTATTTAATATTTCACCCTTTTTTGTCAAGGTCTGTTTCCAAATATATCATTAATTGGTGCTTGCTAATAATGCCTTAGTGCCAGGTAGGCCCATTCCCAGAGTTATGTCCCACACCATAGGGAAAGTAGTGAGCTTGCATGCTGAGCTTGGCTTAGAGAGAGGCCGCATTTGAGCAACAAGGAGGCTTTCAGGAGGTAACTCTTAGGCAATACATAATACTAGGCTAAGTTTCAATTTCACAGGTAAAAGTGAATCAATATCAAGGGCCTGGCCTAATTGTCTGTCCTCCTTTGCAACACTGTCCATGTATCACATTAATAAATTGATGAAGAAAAATCACCTGATAATCTCAATACATGCAAGTAAGTCATTTGACAAAATACAACATCTTTTTTTATTAAAACACTCCAAAAGATAGGGATAGAAGGAAACCTTCTTAATATGATAAAGTGCATACATGAAAAACCCATTGTTAACATTGCACTCAAAGGTGGAAAACTAAAAACCTGCCTGATGAGATCAGTAGCAAGACAAGGGCATATGCAGCCCTCGCTATTGTTCAATATTGTGCTAGAATTTCTAGCAAGAGCAATTAGGCAAGAAAAATATAAAAGGCACCCAGATAGGAAAGGAAGAGATGAAACTTTCACTAATTACTGATGATATGATTATATACTTAGAAAATCCTGAAAGATCCACAACAAAACTACTCAAGCTAATAGACAAGTTCACCAAAGTAGGTGGAAACAAGATTAATAGCAAAATTCAATAGTGTTTTTATATACTAAGGTGTTATACTAATGAACAATCTGAGGAGGAAGTCAGAGAAAAAATTCCTTTTACAATGATGAATTTAAAAAATGAATATTTATGAATAAATTTAACCAAGGCCATAAAGTACCTGCATACAGAAAACTATAAAACATAGCTAAAATAAGGATTATCTAAATAAATGGAAGGATATTCTACATTCATGGGTTCGGAGGGAAGACTAAATATCATTAAGATATCCTTTCTACCCAAACTGAGCTATAGTTTTAACTCACTCCCAATAACTATTAAAATTACCTACTTTGCAGATTTGAAAAAGCCAATCTTCAAATTTTTCTTAAAGTCAAAGTGCTCCCAAATATTCAAAAATATCTTTAAAGTAAGAACAACGATGCAGGACCCTCACTGCCAGACATTAAGAATATTATCTACCTAATGTAGTAAAAACAGCTTGGTACTTGAATAAAGAAAGCTTGACCAAGATAATCAAATTGAGTTTGGGAAAAGACTCTCCCATCTATGGTAAATGATTTTTCACAAGGCTGTCAAACCCACTCAACTGGGTCAGTGTGGTTTGTTAAGCAAATTGTGCTGAGAAAACTGGATAACCATATATGAAAGAAAAAGGACTTTTATCTCACACCTTATTCAAAAATTAACTCAAAATGGATCAAGGACCTAAATACAAAAACTAGAACCATAAATGTCTGAGAAGAAAATAGAGGTCAACATCATCAAGACCTTGTGGTAGGTGGTGGTTCCTTAGACTTTACACCAAAAGCATGAGCAATGAAAGTAAAAGTAGATATGTAAGACTTCCTCAAAAATTTAAAATTTGAATTTAAAACAATTTCATTAAGAAGGTGAAAAGGCAGCCAACTTGATGGGAAAATAGCTTCAGAAAATGCATATTTGACAAGGGTTTGATTTCCATGATTTATATAGTGATCACAGAACTTGACAAAATGGCAAGTAACCCAATTAAAAATAGACACTTTTGAAATAGGAAATACAAATTTTCAAAAGATATATAAAAAGATGCTCAACATCACTAGCAATTAGGAAAATGCAGATCAAAACTACAATAAGGTATCTTTTTAAACCATACAGAACAGCTATTATTTTAAAGAAGAAAACAGTAAACAAGAGAGGAGAAGATGTGGAGATACAGGAACACTCCACTGTTAGTGGGAGTGTAAAATGGTGAGATCTCTGTGGAATTTGGTTTGCTGGGTCCTCAGGAAGCTAAATATAAAACAGCCATATTATCTCATAATCCTGGTATTAGGAATATATTCAGAAGACCTGAAAGTAAGGACATGACCATGTATTTTCCACACCAACATTCATAGTGGCATTATTCACAATCGCTGAATGATGGAACAACCTAAATGTTCTTCAGCTGATGAAGGGATAAACCAAATGTGATATATATATGACATATATATATATATATATGATAGAATACTATTCAGGTGTAAGAAGAAATGAATTGGGGAAGTACTTGGTAACATGGAGGAAGCTTAAGGACATTATATTGAGTGAAAGAAGCCAGACACAAAAGGACAAATATTGTATGGGCTCACTGATATGGACTAAATGCAATGAGTAGACTTAAGGAGTTGGACAATGGAATGTAGCCTGGCTGGAGATAGATTGTGGGCTGAGAAGGGGAGCTAAGGCAAATATGTTTAATGGGTGGAGTTGGCATATTATAGTGAGTGTAACAAACACTTTCAATTTATGGATGTGATTGTGGCTAAATCAGGTAGTCTAGGGAGGTTAAGGTGATTTGGAGGACAACTGAAAGATAATGTAGGAATGTATAACAGTTATTCTCACAGTAGATGAGGATTGCAAATAACAATAAATATACAGGAATGTTAACACTACAAGGTGTTAAGAAAATGGTGATAAATGGAAAAATATACCTAATATCACTTATACACTATAATTAATAATATTGTAATATTTTTGTTGCTAAAGCAAATAAGTTACTATAACAAGGATAATGGTCAAAAAAAGAATATGGAGTGGAGTTTTATGGCACATGAATATGAGAAGTATTTTTTTACTTCTTCATTTTCCTCATTAACATTAAGAGATTGGCCATGCTCTTTCACCAATCTAGGCTCATCTCTGTACCTTTCTGAGCACAGGAGGAATCATTGATTTTCCTCCAAAGAGATAAAAGTGCCTGTACAGAACTCTTTTGGAGTGATATTACCATGATTTAATCTGCCTTTTATCCATTTTATTTTTTGAATTGGAAATAAAGTGTGAAACTTAAAAATCCCCCAAGTCACTTGATATTTCATACTTAATATTGATGGTATAAAATATCATCTTCCCAAAATTTTTAGAGAAAACAAGAGGTGAAGATGGTAGAGTCCACTCCCAACATCCTGAAATAGTGACCCTGCCCTGCCTATGCCAAAAAAAAAAAAAAAAAAAAAAAAAATTCCACCATTGTAGTTTCAACCACAGACCTACAAATCCTCAGAGTTCACCTGTTCTTTCCTAGATATCAGGCTCCAATGTTAACTACACACCTTGCAACATTTTTCTTTTTCCTGTCGATCTCCAAATTTAGTGAATGATCTTCTGAGACCCTTTCTTGATTGTATCATGGACAGTGGTATGATTGGGTTAGGTACCCTTGTGATGTTATGCTTTTCTCCTAGTAATTACAACTTTTTATTTACGAATTTAGGGAACAGGGATGCCCATGTGGCTTAATGCAGGGACAATATGGGCAGCACTGCATATATTTCAAAAGTTTGCATCACACTTTATTGTGTACTTCCTGGTGCTTTCTCCACATGCATTTCTGGAATTCTGTGTCTGTGTGGAATTCTGTACACAGACATTTTGTATATATATATACCACCAGATATATACCATCTGTCAGGGATCTAGCAAAGATTTCCTGTAAAGCCCATCTAAGTTGTTAAATACCATTTACAAAAACAAAAAACAGAGCAGATCAAACCTCAAGACCATTGTTTGTGGACTTCTGCTTAATCTAACACATCAAGAATTTAATTTGTTATTCTAATCTTCCATTTCCCAGTTTCTCTTATTGGACTCCATGTGACAAATTATCACACAATGCTTGAGAAATATTTAAGCCTGTGGCTGATAATTTCTTTTTGTTTTTATAAACCGTAAGTTTTCATGTTCAACCATGATAACACAAAGTAGGACACAACCATGAATAAAGTTAAAAGAAAAATCATGACAGGGAAGTAGAATCAGATTTGTGGTTCAGTATGACTTGGAATTTCAAGCAAATGAAAACCCCTTTGGAAACTGCTTCACAAAACAGAAAGATTGGGATTTCCCTTTGCTGGGAGCAATATACCAGAAATTAATTGGTTATTATGATTATGATGGGTATTTATTAGGTTAAAAGAATTAAAATCTACACTGTCAAAATGTCCAAATCAAGACATCATCAGAGATGCTGTCTAACTGAAGGTAGACTGCTGGCAACCCTGGTCTCCTGCTATGTGGCAAGAAATAACGGTGGTTATGCTGTCTGGGTCTCTGCCTTCTCCTCCAGGCTTACTTCTTGAGCTCAGCTGTGGATTGCCAGGCATATGGCTCATCCTTCCCCTCTCCCCCAGGTCACTCTCTCAGCTTCTCAGCAGCCTCTTTCCATGCCTCTGGCTCTGCTGATACCGGACTTTAGTCTCCATGCCCTCCATTCATTCCTTCAGGTTTCTCTGTCTCTGCCACTTTTGTCTGTGCTTATGACTTTTTAGTCTTCTTTTTAAAAAGAACTCCTAAGCAAAACTCAGTATATAAATGCACTACCTTCCCCCCAGCATGGGACATGTTTCCCAGGGATGAACTTCCCTGGCACTGAGAGATTACTACCATGCGCTCATTGATGATATAACTGGAAAAGGACCTTGAATAAAAGGAAGAAAAGGTAAAGACAAATGAATTTATGTGGCTAAGAGACTTCAAAGTGAATTGGGAGATCATTGGAAAAGTAACACTTATGCACATCTCAGCTGGATCTCATAGACAGCCAAATTAGATATTGCCCCAAATAGAGGGGCTCCTGAGGTCTCCAGCAGAGAGGAGACCTAGGTCCTATGGTCATGGCAGATAGCTCTGGAGTGTTGTGCCTTGCCAATGGGCCCTAGTGTGACTGAGTTGGACTCAGATGAGACTTCTCTACACATGCCTCTTCTGTCCCTTTTATTTGAACCTATAAATGGTGCTGGTATTGGTATGTGTATGTCCAAGAGCCTTGAATCTCTGGACTGTCCATGTGCCAGCTAGGCCCTGAGCCTCAGCAGCAACTGCTCTCCAGTTCATTGGACTCACCCAGGACAAATAACAAGGAGGTGAGAATGGACAACCACCACACCAAGGAACCAAGAGAGTCTACAAGAGCAAGCAAGAGAGTCCCATCCATCAGCCATATGGTATCAAAACCCCCTCTCAATTAGAGGTGAAGTGGGCATCACCACTCAGAATCCTCAGGATTGGGGAATAAAATATGTACTAAAGTGGACTTACTGGTATTCTACTATAGATTTATTGTGTTTCTAGCAATGGAAGAAATTATATATCCCTGAGGTGGAGACAGTGGTCACTGGAGGTGCTGAATTCAGGGATAGGGGAAAAGAGGTGTAATATGGGGGCATTTTCAGGACTTAGAAATGACCTGAATGACATTGCAGTGACAGATATAGGCCATTATATATCCTGCCATAACCTACAGAATTGAGTAGGAGAGAGTGTAAACTACAATGTAAACTACAACCCATGCTTTGTGGCAATGCTCCAAAATGTGTTCATCAATTGCAATGAATGCACCACTCTAATTAAAGATGTTGTTAGTGTGGGGAAAAGTGGGGGTTGTGGTAAGTGGGGCATATGGGAACACATATATTTTTTATGTAACATTTTATGTAATCTAAGTGTCTTTTAAAAATAAATAAAAATATATTTTAAAAAAGAGGGAAACGGACTTGGCCCAGTGGTTAGGGCATCCGTCTACCACATGGGAGGTCCGCGGTTCAAACCCCGGGCCTCCTTGACCCGTGTGGAGCTGGCCCATGCGCAGTGCTGATGCGCACAAGGAGTGCCCTGCCACGCAGGGGTGTCCCCCGCGTAGGGAAGCCCCACGCGCAAGGAGTGCCCCTGTAAGGAGAGCTGCCCAGCGTGAAAGAAAGTGCAGCCTGCCCAGGAACGGTGCCACCCACACTTCCCATGCTGCTGACGACAACAGAAGCGGACAAAGAAACAAGATCCAGCAAACAGACACACAGAACAGACAACCGGTGGGGGGGGGGGGAATTAAATAAATAAATCTTTAAAAAAAAATAAAAAAAGAACTCCAGTAAAAGGATTAAGACACACCCTGGGTCCTGCAATCTAATCAAAGCCCATATACAATTAGTTTACTGACATGGGAATGGGCTCATTTAAAGAGCCATTTGGGGGTCCACAAAAGACGCAACCCAGAATTCCCTTAAAAAGGAATCTGGTAGCAAGAGAGCTGGTCTAGGGTTGATAATTCAGTCTGCATGATTTCCTCTAGGTCTTTTCACTTTTGCGCTTGAAGTGCATTGGTTTTCTCTGTGAGGCTGACTCCTCTCCTTATCCCCTGTTGCCTGCCTGTGTTTCACACATTACCTGCAGGGGGCTGTCTACATCTAGGGCACAGATGGAAATTTTCTCTCATATCTTCCCAGAAGGGAAAGGCAACCTTCCAAGGCTCCCAGAAGACTGCCTTCTACCTGCATCTCCTATATGCTCCTATGTGCCAATCCCTGACTAGATATTGTTTTAGAAAAATTTTGATTAGACAGAAACTCTTGCAACCTTCAAGGAAAACCCCCAAAATGACACCATTGTTCACAGTATGAGACAAACAAGAAACACACCTTTGTAAAGTTTATTTTTTTAGATGAACTGTAAAGACATCCACGGATGAAAGTGTTCCCTTCAATGAAAATGAGTAAATTCTGTCTCTTGTGTAATTGTGTTACCGACACAGCCTTGATTATATTGTCTTATACTTCTACTCATGCTCATTAAAATTGCTTATATATATATTATATAGGGACAATTTTTGCATAGGTCAGGACCAATATTGTTTCGTGGGACCCATGGGATTAGGGTTTGACTGTGTGATAAGAAATCTTGGGAGGTTAGAGCTAGTTTTGTGATTACTGCAGAGGTCAGGGCTTTCCCACTGGCAGTGGCAGCAGTGACCAGCAGATGAAAAAAACTGAGCCTCAAAAATGAGGTGACATCCCCAAGGCCACATGGATAGGTCTATAGGCTCCCAATTACAATCCATCATCTGAGGATTTGACAGATGTATTCTTTGTCCTCAGAGTGACAGCAGAGTGGTTTTACAGCTTGAGCCTCAAAACAGGAATGGGGTTTTAGAAGTATCTTAAAAGGCCACTAGCTTTTTTGCAGGGCTGTCTCAGCCACAAACTCACAGGTGACTCTAGGAAAGTTTGGAACCAGAGGAGCTCAGAGCAGGGAGGTGCCTATAGGTTACCACATCCTGGGTTAGCCTCTCCTGGGGGACAGTAGAGGGTAGTTGTGTAGTCAGAGCACTGGTAAGAGTAGCCCAGCTCCAAATCCAAGCCTGCCTTTTTTTTGGACAAATCACTCTGCCTCTGATTTCACATCTGCAAAATGGAAACTAATATAAGTGCCAACCTCCTATGGTTGCTGAGACAATAGGCACAGAGGCATTGCACAGTGATGCTAGCATTCACTTCATTTCCAGATGGGTAAATGGAGGCTCATACACATAGCCTCACAGCAATCCATAGCAGATTAAAAAACCATTCACCAGTCTTTCTTGCCTCTCATTCCATTCCCCTTAATTTCAGTTTCCCTCCTGTAAAATGAGATACATGTATCATAACATAGTTATGAGAAACAGAATATATTAAACCACTGCTTTCAGTTACTGGACAAGAAGCCATGCAGATTGGGGATCCCTGAGAGAATGGCACAAATGAGGTGATTGCACCTAGTGTGTGGCCTGGAAAACGTTTGCAGGCTTGGTGCAGTCCAAGTGGGACTGGCAGTGTCCCTGAGGTCAGGTCATGAGGCTGGGAGACTGGGAAGAAGGGACAGGTCCATTTGAAGGCAGGCTGGCAGAGGGAGAGAGCTGCATGGAAAGGAAAGAGCAGCAGAGAGGAAGAGAGGATGTAGGAGTTCTGCAGAGGGATCCCTTCATGCATTTGACTAAATCCAGCACAAGTGTACAAGGGTCCTACCAAAGGCCTCGGAAGGCAACATGAGAACAATAGGCAGCACCACCCACAGAGCACACCTGAGACTGGGAAGAGTTCATGTTGCCACCAGGCAGAATGGAACAAGCTCTCAATTCAGGGGTCATTGGGCAGAGTGCTCAGAGGACATTGCCTCCGTGGTGATGAGGAATTAGCCCTGTATTAAAGGTTGCTCTGGACCCGACTAACAAAGATTAAAAGCAAGATTCACCATCACTAAAGTGCTTCCCAGAACAAAGTTAGAATATTGAAAGGAATACAAGGACAGATGATGAGTTATGTGGGCAGAGGATGAGGACTGGGAATGCCATAGGAACTGGGAGTTGGAGGAATTCTGTATTTAAGCAATCAGGAGAATAGTCGAGACCCTTTTACTTTGTAGTTCCAATTCTAGCATCTTCTCCAAAATCTAATCGCACCTTTGCACACACTCCTCTCTATAGTGATGTCCACACACTGTTGTCTTAACATCAGAAGACTGGACACGTCCTGTGCAGCACATAGTAAATTACTCGAGGCAAATCCACACAAAGGAGCCGGGTGCAGCCTTGAGAGAGTGAGAGCTAGCTGTATATGCTGATAGGAACCATCCTGAGCTCCAAAAAAATGGCTAAGTGGAAATACTAAGTGCATGTTCGGGCTTAGACCTCTGCCGTCCAGGTCAGTAACCATCAGGCACGTGTATGGACTGAGAGGGGCAGCGAGTGTTAGGAGAAGAGTGAAGATACATGGCATGGGAACAGAGTGCAAAACATCTCTTTAAGATAGTTGATCTTTATGATCTTAGGTGATAACATTTTAGATATATTAAATTCACTGAAATAGATTACTAAAATTAATTTGACATATTGCCTTTAAGTTTTTTGTAGTTGCTTCTAGAAAATTTAAAACATTATGTGACTTTTGTTATATTTCTGTATGGTAGCACTGGTTGTGAGGGGGCTGCCACAAATACATACCCATACCATATTTGCACGATACATAGAAATTTTCTGGAAGATACACAAGCAACATTTAACAATCATTGCCTCCTGTGGACAAATGGTATCTGAGAGGGAAGAAAGAATTATATTATGCTATTTCTTTGAAAGTTTGAATAAAGAAAAAGACCTTGTAATAAGTTTAAATAATGATAAGAGAAATAAATAGTTTGGCAGAGTGCTAGGGCTTTACAGTTTGTAAAGTGCTTTTTCATCAACTGTAGCCTTTGCATTGAGAGGAACCAGAATTTAAGTTCAGGTGAACTGGATGTGAGCAGATGGACAGTGGGGGCTTTGGGCAGGCTGCTTAGGTGGATCTGACCCCACTGTGAGGGCCCCCTGCCCTTCTCCTGTTCTTCTTCCCACCATCTTAAAGCAGACGTGATTGCTGCTCCAGAAGCCATTGGACCATGAGAGAGTGTTAAGGCTGGAAATCACACACCAAGATGCTGGTTCAGACAGGAAAATGATCCCTGAACTGCCGTATTAGGCAGTCCAGGGTCAGCATGCACTGCCAACATCTAGAGTCCTTCTACATGGTAAAGGAGAAGAAAATAAATTTCTATCCTGTTTGTGCCACTATTTTGGGTTTTCCACCAATTATAAAATCTAATCCTAACTGAAGTATATTTGAAGCTGAATGACTGTGAGACCTTGGAGAATATAAGCCACAGCTCTGGGACATGTTCCCATCTGCACAAGAGCAGAGGCAGGAGTGACAGTGGCTCATGTGATCTCTGAAGAGGGCTTGGGGATTTGGGGCTTGAAAATGAAGAGGCAAGCAGGTGGATGGGGCAGAATCCAAGCTGGAAAACTTCATCCCCTGCCCCCAGAGGATGAGGCCGGAAGTTTGTAAAAACACTGATGTCAATCGTACCAGAACATGGTAATGTTCTGAGGTCACTGAAGCTTTAGTAATATGGGAGGTACCAGTTTAATGACTAGAATACAAAATTACTAAAAAAATTCCTGCACACACCTGGCAATGGGGTCCCTGGCTCTTAATTTTCATGTCATTCTTATATGTTCAGTTATCACTCTCCCCTCCTCTGTAGTCCAACATTATCAGATAACCTCTAACACCTAGAGCAGGATGTATTTGTTCACACATTCTGCAGTCAGCAATGCTATTCCCAGCTTGTCTGTCCTACCACCTCACAATTTGCAATGATTCACTTCTAACATTGTCTCCTCTACAAACTCTGCTTGTATTTGTACACTCTCTGGAGAGGGTGCCTGTGTTCTCATGAGAGCTCCTCATCTCTACACCAGCATTTCCCTTGTTGGTACACCTTCTCTACTGACTCCCAACTGTAAGCTGTAAGAAGCATGGAGGCATCCAAAGTGCTTTCCATGGTGTCTACATGGAAGGCATTCTGGAAATGTCACCGTGTAAATCTGAGGCAGCTGAAAGGAAAGAGACTTAGGCATAATTCCCAGCATGCCCCAAGCTGGTTAAGGGAAGGAGTTAACTTCAACCAACTTAACCCAGGTATGTGGAACAAGTGACTTAGGTCTGGGAGCCCTGCTGTTTCACTGTTTCCTCAGCAACTTCTTTGACAAGTAGTCAGCTCTGGGCCTTCCCACCCACAGGGAGGAGGCAGGTGACCAGAATGGGAAGTCATTGGAAGGTTTCATACCAGAGAGTGATCATATCTAACTTTCATTTAATTTCAAATTCTTCATGATGCCAGCTGAGAAATGAGGCCAATAAGGAAATTGTCTTTCTCAGGGTCACACAGCCAGCACCCAGACCTGTTGTGTGTGGTATTCCATGTTAAACTCCCCTTCTTATAATTCCTCTATGATTTTCCTTTGCCTATTGAGGCACCAGCCCATGATTTTTACAGTTATCTCACATATGCTTGGTGACCCAGGAATTAGAAGCTAGATTGTTTCCAATTGTGTAGGTGAGGAGAATGGGGAGGTGCTGAGAGGTAAAATGACAAGACCAGGGACACAAAACTGGTAAGGAGTAGTAGCCAGGTTTGAATCCAGCACTATCTCTTCACGACGGGTGTCCTCTCTGCACCCTGCACCTCTCAGGTAGCTGTGTGGAGGGCTATTTAAGTGAAACTCTGCAGTTTACAGGATGACATGGTTGAGGAGTATGAGGAGTCAGCAGTCCCTAGGGGCCTTCATGGAGATCTTATTCATTGAGGGCTGTCAGGTAAGAGTGGTGAGGTCACTTCCTTGGAGGTCACCTCAATTACTTGGAGATAGAGCACAACAGTACTTGGAACCCTGGTAACCAGGCCCAGGGATTCCACAGAGAGCTCTCTATCTAGCCCACTTAGCTGGAGACACTCAGGAGTACAAGATGTTCTCCTGCTTTGTTCCCAGGTCCAGAAGTACTGGCCTAAGGAATACTGGGAATAAAACTTTTTTCATCACAGGAAACATTGACTCAGTCCTCAACCATGAAGCTATTGATCAGGAAGTTCCCAAAGGTAAGGTAGCATGGCCCAGGGTCATCCAGTTCAAGTCATGCCACCCCTTTCATCCTGCCTGGGCAGTCCAAAATCCCCCCTCCTTTCAGTGTGCAGGAGGCAAGAGAAACAGGACAGTCTTATACAGGAGCAGATTTCAGAGTTAGGAAATGTGGTGGGCCCTTCAGTTTTACATCCCAGATTACTGATGGCTGGTGGGAAATCAAGTGGTTCTGGGGGAGGTAAGCATCATTCTAAATGTTATCCTGGGCCCTAGCTGCCATCTCTATCCCAAGTGAGCTGGAGGTTTGTGCAGACACCTGACTGTGCCTGATCTGGGCTAGAAGAAGCATGGGGTGCTCACCCTGCAGGAATCTCCAGGCAGCCTCCTGATACTTCCTGCCTGGCTACTGGGCACTGTGTTTACAGAGCTGCCCACAGGAGATCAGTGAGGAGCAGCTCAAGGGTCTCTGCCAGCACTGCCTCCAGGTGAGAGCATGTGGGGTGGCATCTCCATATGAGGGTCCTGAGAGGTGGGAGAGACCAGAGGATCCAGCTCCTACCCAGCTCCTTCCTCTGGAGCCCTCCCATGGATTTGCCATCCATGTAGCCCACAGTCCATTCCCAAAGGCTTCTGAGCCTCCATCCCTCACCCACCCCACCACTCTGGGAAGCCCTGTTCTGGGCCAGGTGGAAAGCCACTTTGCAGAATTTGTGGTAGCATCTGAAAAGATATATCAATACTGATTTAACTGTTGCTGATGCCAAGGTTACCTATGCATTTTGCTGTCACTCTTTGAACCCTAGTGTTCCCTGGAGCAGTTGAATGAACTGTCTTTACAACTTCACTAAGTTGTACAGCTCTTATTGTCTACAGAGTGGTTTGACTCTTAAGGAAACGGGCTCACTTTATGATATAAAGGAGTGAGGTGAGGCAGGCTGAAGTCTGGCTGGCAAGCATAGCCGCGCCCAGTGGGGGATATGCGCAGCCCACCACTTGGGTGTAGGGACGGCTGGAACGGGCGCACTGCCCTCAGCCATGGAACGGGCGCACTGCCCTCGGCCCCGCCCAGGCAACCGACACCGGCTTGCTGATAGCCAGCAGGAGCTGCCTAGCTCACACCCCCCCTCCCGCACTGTCAAGCCGCAGCACAAGCCGCACCATAAAAGGCAAGGAACCAGTCCCTACCAATCACTCCCAGCCCCGTTCCCCTTTCCCGCCGGTGCCGCCCCTTCACCAACCTAGAATCTGCCTCTTCCCCCCACCAACTGCTCGCCACCGCCAATCCAATCCCCCTTTGGCCACAGCCAATCAGTCCCCTGCTCACTCCCCCATAACCCTATATAAACACATGTACTTCCCTTAATAAATTAGACCTGCGTGCTCACCTCGTCTCCGTGGTGGTTTCTCCGCCACGCGCCCTCCACGCCTGCGAGCCCCCGCAGGAGCCTAGGCCTCTCCTGCCCCGTCGTCCACCCGACAGGACGTACCGACCGCAACAGGACGTACCGACCGCAAAGGAGCTCACATTATGACATGTGAGTGTGCAAAGTGCCCTGAACTTTCCAGGCCAGGAATAGTGGCCTCATTTGGCTGAATACTGTTCCAGGAGGGAGGCTGCACTTGGCAGCAGTTCAGCCTCTTCCTGCTCTCAGGGCCTTGAAGGGGTTCCTCTCTGGGGCCCTTTCATCAGTGCTGCAGGGAACATCTTACCTGTGTCGTAGTGACCTGCCCCCCTCCCAGCCTGCCAGGACAGACTACCAGGAACGTGATGGCTGGTCACACATGCACACAGGGATATTAAATGGCTGAGCCATAGGACTTCCAAAGGATTGCAGAAGCTCAGTTCCTTGCATTCCCCAGGAATGACTGTTACCACTTTCTTTCATTTTGGCCAATCTTGTGTCAGGGGAAATGGCATTGTTTGGGTGCTTTGAATTGAAATTGTCCCTTCAGAAGTGGAGCCCCACCAGCCAGCCGTTTGGGTTTGCTCTTCTCTGAGGCTTCTCCTCAGATCCTCAGCCCTGTGAGGGGTTTTCTCCCACCTGAAAACTCTGGGCATTTTCCCATCAGGGATCACCATGGCTGAAACATCTCAGAAATCCGTTTAATGCAAAAGACAGAAAATTCAGGGTGTTGCTTGGAAATCAAAAGTGTCCTTATAATCTCTGGCTTCTCCATGCACTGCATACAAAATGTATTAGTCAGGGTTCTCCAGGGAAACAGAATCAACAGGAGATATTAGTCAATCATATGAGATTTTATAAGAGTCTCTCACATGACCGTGGTGATGCACAAGTCCAGGTTCCACAGGAAGGGGCTCCAATGAAAGTCCAATGAAGGTCCTTGATGAGATTCTGTAAGATACTGGCTGTCCAAAGATGAGCTGGAAAATTCTTTCTGAATGCTGAAATCACTTCCCCTACTAAGGCATTCAACTGATTGGCTAAAACTTCACTCATTGCTGATGGCAATCTCCCTGATTGATGTAGATGTTATCAGCTATCTCTGCAGTAAACACATTGGTGACTAAAGTCCATAGATGTCCTTGTATTACAATTAACCCAGTGCTTGCTTGACTGAACAACAGGACACAATCACCTGGCTGAGTTGACACATTAGCCTAACCATCACACAAAGTGAGGAAGAGGAAATGTGATCAGATACTTCCCCCGTGTCTGGAATAGGCCACACCTCCCATAGGCCTAAGGGAATATTTTGTGACTCCAGCATGAATGGCTCTGAGTTCTGACCTGTGTGAACCTGGGCAGCCACTTGTGGTTTCCTTAACTCAGGAAAGAGAGGCTTTGTGGGGCATCATGGGGATCATGAACTTTCCAGGCAATGAAATAGAGAGATTATACTGCTTCTTAGCTACCAGAATGACAGAAAATGTCTAATAATAGAATTATTCCCTCATGTCAATTCTACTTTTGAGGCTGGAAACTTGTTCTACTAGAAGTATTCCTGTTCTACTTCTCGCCTCAAGGCACAGAGGGCTTGGGTGGTGCAGGACCAGGACTGCTCCCCCAAGCTCCTGGAGTTCATGGGGCAATTGCTGACCATGTGCTCCTGCTTTCCCCTTCCCGGTGTGCAAACAAGTTAGCACTGAAGAGGCCTGGAAAAAGCAGGTGCACACCGACGGGGTGGGCACTTGGCTCATGGATCCCCTGGTGCCTTCCATCCTGGAGGGTGACCTAGCCTTCCTAAACATCTTCCTGACAAATGACCAGGCCTTCAACTCCATCAAACAGGTGCTGGACCAACTGCTTATAAGGTGAGCACCTGCTCCTCCTCCACAGTGAGTGCTCTGCCACCCTCCAGCTTTGTGATTGGGCAATATCACTGTAGCCTCTAGCCTCAGTTTGCAAGTCTGAAAAGTTGGGTGGTAGCAAGAAAATCTTCCTGGGGTCCTTCCTGGCCTGAGTCACTGAAGGTGATACCATGTGCCTGCTCTGCCCAAAGGGCAGTCATGGGCTTGTCAACATGAAGCAATTTCCTCTTCACCTGAAGAAGCATTGCCTCCAAGTGACCTTTGGAAACCTGAGTTTCCATTGAAAGGAGATTTGAGATTCCATCTATGTGGGTCCCTAACATGAAGTAGCCTTAACTGGGATCTCTGGTGGCTGGCAGAGGAGCCAGAGGTCCCCATTACTTTTCAGGGAGGGTGCAGCTTAGGGTCTTTTTCCTTCAGCAAATATCTAGGAAGGGTCTCCTATGCGCAGGCACTTTCTAAGACCCTTAGCTGACTTCAATGAACAAAGCTGGAAAAGTCTCTGCACACCTGGGCTTCACTTCTAGTTGGGTAGTCAGGAAGCAACATTAGACAATAGCAACAGAAGGTGCTCCCAGGTATTTACAGGTGGCAATCTCATGTCTCCTCCAGATACAGAGATGAACACACTTTTGGTGATGGGACTGGAGAATGCCAGGAATGTCTGAAAAAAGGAGTGAGCTCTGGTTGCAGAAAAAGAGCTTCCTTCTTCCCAGAAAGGATGTGGAGTATGGGGTTGGTGGCAGGAGCAAGCGAGTAAAAGCCCGGCTCCCATGATTCCCAATGGAGAACAAAGGTCAGGGGTCAACTCACTGCAGTGACTGGACACAAAGAGAATTCCAGGAGGTTTCCAGTGCACTGGGTGCAGAGGGCACCCTGGAGGCTCTCAACCCACCCAGGTCCCACCCAAGATCTGCTTGCCCCTCTACATACATGCACATCAGGGGACCCAGATCTGGAGGTGTGGTGGGATAGCAGCTCACAAATCTGCCTTAATACTCAGCCTTGCGAACCTAGCTGCTGAGGGGGCTGGGGTGGGCTGTGCCAATGTCCTTTGGGAGGCCAGTGTCAGGGGCAAGAAGGACACCAAACATGGATTGCAGAGGAAGAGGCATGACCTCAGGGCATGAAAAACTGATTGAGGGGTCACAAGAGACCAGAGCAGGCTGTGGCAGGAGGACAGCCTCTTTTCCCTCATGGGTCAAATTCTTATGAAGCTCAAACTGTGCAAATGTGCAATTAACAGAGCAGACAGTATACCCCCCTGGCCTCATGGAGGTTATTTTCCAGTGGCTAGGGGCTTAGGGGAAACAGACAGATAAGTACGTCTGGCTTCTCTGACATAGGGCCCTGCAACAGGGGAGTGGTCATCGGAGGGCCATGTGGCTGCAATGGCCATCTCTCTCTCTGTTTCTTGCCCACCCCCCAGCACCATCTCCTGTATCCTGTGCATCTGGCAGGGTAGATACCCAAAGGATTTCTTCTAGCACCTGTAGTTTCTCTGCTCAAGCAGCTGGGGGCCTTTGTGCAGGTCAGCCTGCCTGGGCCTTCCCTGGGAAATTGTGCTCAAGTTCTCCTTTCTCAGCTGGAGCAGATAGAGGTCAGTGAGACAGAGACAGAGGGTGAGGAGCCTTGGACTGAGTGATCATTAGCCTGCTGGGAAGGGGACATGGCTGGGTCACAAAAGGAGGCACCTGAATAAAAAGTAACTCAGACCACTAACCTGGGGGCTTGCAATCTGAGAAGACTTCCTGGGGTGGCATGCTTGAGTGGGGCTGCTATCTCAGGCAGTGTGATCTTTCCTTATTTGGGAATGCCTACAGAAAGCCAGTCCTGTTGTTGCATCTTCTTCCTTTTCCTCTTCTTCAGAGTCAGGGTTACAGTCCTCTTCAGTGCCACACCCAGAGCCATTTCAATCCCTGGAACCAGACATCATGCCTACTCTAGAGCTCTAGCGACCTCTGGCACTGCTTCCAGTGCTACATCCAGAGGGTGAATCATCACTGGCTCTGGAGTTGGATCCTGTGACATCACCAGCTGTAACATCATTTACAGAACTGGCAGAAGCTCTGATGTTACCTTTACTGTCACCTCAAGAAATTCGTTATTAATGGCATTTACCTAAAGTCATCCATATCACCAGCAAAAGCACCATGTCCAGAGCTGGAGGTAGCTCCATCACTACCTTCACTGTCACCTCCAGAAGTTGTGTCATTACCAACTACAGACCTGGAGCCTTTTACTTCACTACCAGTGAGTGCCAGTGTTGGAGGTGGCTCTGGTGTCACCTCCACTGTCATGTCTGGATCTAAAATTCATGCCAGCCCTAATTTTCCCTAAAGAGCTTTCCTGTTCCACTCCTGAAACTTTGACTATTGGGCTTAGTGAGGTGAAATTCACTTCCTGTCATTCTCTCCCAAGCTGGTGGCAGAGGAGATGGCACTGATGGAAGTGGTGAGCAGCTGGGATCAGCAGGATGGAGCTGGGGGAATCTTCTCTGGAATCTGTTCTCCCCAACTTGCCATTCCCTGAACTGGGGTCCAGTGACCTGGGTCTAAATGACAGTTCCACCATTCTCCAACCCGATGATGTTGGCAAGTTTTTCATTCTGAAGGCACATTCCTCAGTTTTTTAGTGGCTCATAGGAGATTAACCATAGAGATAGAAGAAATGAAAGCTTGTTGGGGTCCTGGCCCACTGGGAGGCAGAGGGGAGGTGTCAGAGGTTCAGCCTGGTCCATGTCTTATCCATCCATCTGTCCAGGAGATCACCACAACCTCAAAATGCATTAGGCACTGATGGGTACTGGACATGTGTGCCGGCATCCAAAGGAAGCCCTTGGTCATAGCCCCAAGAGGGAATAGGCATCTGAACAAGAGAGAGGACCCAGAGGAACTGTCAGGAGGAGCAGAAACTGCTGCCTCTTCATGTGGGGTATGGGCCCCTGTCTGGCATATGGCAAGAATGAGGATGGATTTGAATAAGACATAGCTCTCCCCTCCCTGCCAGCATAGGATATTGGTTCTAACATGTGCTGGGCAACCTGAGGGGCAGAGAACCAAACCCAGGGACCCCCACCAGGCTTAAGCCACAGCCGCCACATGCAGAGCTGCAGATGAGAACACTGTTTCCTGGCTTAGTGCTTGCAGTGTTTGGGTGGTACATGACTGGGTGACCCACCCATCCTCCTCAAGAGCTGTTCAAGAAGATGGTGCTTTATCAGTGTCTGGGCTCCATTAGGTTCCAGTGTCACAAGAAACGCAAGGAGCACCTGGCACCTCCATTTGTGCCACCATCATCCAGTTAATTGTGTGACCAGCTGTGTCATCACAACCTGGCTCTGGAACCAGAGAATGAAGGCCCCAGATTGGGCCAGTTGGGAAAGCCCTGAATCAAGATCACCAGGGTAGGCCACCTGAGTGAAAGTACTCTACCTTGGTTCTGGATCTCATTCTTCCCTTTTAATCAGCCATCAGGATTGGAGTCTGAACTTATGTCCCCTCCACTGTCCAGAACCTCCCTTTGTAGTGGCACAATCTCTTCCCGGAAAGTCCCAGGAGTAGTACACTTACTTCCTACCTCTATTCCATCTTTAAGTTGAGCTAACATTCTTCTCCCTGTGAGTGTCACCTCCTGGGCTCAAGGTGTGACTCCAAAGGTGTCTTCCAAGAAAGAATAGACCGCCTGTGTGGAAGTGATACTGGTGCAGGAAGACTTCAACTCCCTTTCTCTGTTACTTTCTCCCTCCTGAGGGGTGCCAAAATCCTCAAGAACTTTTCTTACCTCCACACCATCCTCTTGCTCTTCAGAGCAACTCAACTGCCTGAAGGAGACATGGGAGAAAGTTTTGAGGTGGGCTTGCCTCTCTCCACAGTAGCCCCAGGAAGACCAGGGACCTACCCTAGGATAGGCATTATGTCTCAGTGGGCTGGGTACTTCAGGAATGCAGTGTTTTCTGGGACCAGAACCCACTCTGGGGTGGGGCTTTCAGTCTCCATGTTACCTGAAGGCAGCAGTTCTTTCTGAGGACAAGTGGTTCATCTTGCCTGTCAGGTACAGAGCTGTCACCTCACTGCTTTCCAAGGGTTTGCAAAAAAGCCCCACAACACTTTGTCCAATTGAAATAAAAATTGGTAAAAAACAAAACAAAACAAAAAAACAAACCCACACACATAAAACACTAAAGCAAGCTGCTCAGGTGCCATGGCATAGGAAAGCCAGCTGTGCCCCATGAGAGTTCAATCTTCTAGGCTGTGACCCTGAAGGTGTCAAAGTCACCTAGATTCTTAACCACTCATCCAGGCCATTAGAATCTTTTGTGTCCAAAATCATAGATTTCCTCTTTTGCCATTTATCACCAGTCCCCAACTTTTTGATTCCTTCTTCCCAAAGGGACAGCACCTATGAACGCCAAACAATGAAAAACAGTGCACTGAGTAGGAACCTGCTGATCCAGGTAAAGTGGAAGCAAGGGTTGCAGACAGGGAAAACTGAGGAACTCCTGGTTTCACAGTGAAAGTTTCTTTGAAACATTCCAGTCTGATAATTTCTTGACCTATAGAAAGAGGGGTTTGTTTGGCCACTTACAGCTGGGAAACAGGGAGGGGCAGTAATCTCTTGTCATCAGATATGGTGGCAGAAGTTGGGCTTTTCCAGGAAGAGATGTTGGATCAGAAGATTTAGCAGGTCTTCTTCACAAGGGGAGAGTCTCATCCTGGGGCCTTGACAGCAATGACATATGTCCAGAGGGTTATGAGAGTTATTTGGGAGACTTATGAATAATGGTGGCTCATGTAAAACAGAAAAATGGGAAGCAAAATGTTGATGCCCAGTTCTGCTGACAGCCTATGGCCTACCTGTCCAGGGCATCTTTTCCTGGGTGGACAAGAGTAAGTTCTCCACAGAAGGAACTTACTGCAGGGCTATTTGGGTCAGGAGCAGTATTTGGCATGGTCTTGTGGGGCAGAGATTGTGGGGCAGAAACTCCAGGTATTTAGGAATAAGGAGCTACTCAACCAGTCTTCCAGAAACACAGCTACCCTCTCCTTCTGTGGCTCTTCTGGCAGCATTTCTGGTTATATACTCTGAGGGTTGGTTTCCTGAACCCTGGTCAGTGGTGGTTGATGGTGAAGTGACTTCAGCTTGAACAGGTCCAGATACTGAGAGGGTGGAGCCAATGACTACTCCAATGGCCTGTGTGGCCCCAGGCAAGTCATGGCCTTCTTAAGCCTGTTTTCTCCTCTGGAAATGGAGGGATGACAAACTGTGGGGTCTTCTTCATGGAAAGGGAGGTTCAAAGGAGGACAGGAATGTTAGTGAGCTTCCCCATGGTTCTGAATTGAAGAAGGTGATGCAAAGAGCACCACAATAACAGGATGTAGCCCTGAGTCTTAATGGGTGCAGTTCTCACCTACACTTTACAGATGAGCCATTAGGCTCATGGAAGCCAGGCAGCTCACCTAAGACATACCCAGAAAGGGTTGGAGCTGGGATTCACATATCTAGTTAGAGCTCATGGCTGGTGGCAGCAGCTTTTCTGCCAGTTGAGGCAGGCAGCCCGTGCAAGTCACCAGGACAGGGCAGAGGGTCAACTGGATGAAGGGAAGATGGCCTCATTGACAGCATTCTCAACCCTAAAAGGAGGGAATCTCTAAGGATTCCACTGTGGAAATGAAGTCAAAGAGAGTCCAGGAAATGCATCTATAGGAGAGGGTAAGTATGGTTGAGGCCAGGGTGGGGCAGGGCAGAGCTGGCCTCTAAAACATCAAGTAACATAGAAAACACCATTTTCTATGTTACTAGAAGTGATATTTGGGTCCTTGGTGCTTGGAGGGCTACTAAGGGTGAGAAGGTGAAGATTCCCAGAATGGCCTAATGAAAGGTTTAAAGATCCAAATGGGGGGTATGAGTCTGAGTCAGGGATCTTTCCCCACCTGATGCTGCATATTATTATACAGGGCTTCCCTACCTGGGGACATTTCTCAGGGAACTGGCCATGCTAGACTCATCTCTACAGGACCATTTTGATGTAAGTGGGCCTGCGGTGATGGTGGGGTGGGGTAAGGACCCAGAGCTTTGTGGAGAGAGTACCTTCCAGAGCCCTGAATTCTGAGCACTGGGCATAGGGGCCTCACTGCACCTCTGTGAGCTGTAGGTGTCAGGTCCACTTTCCATATGAATAAGTTGATGCATCCACTTCTGTTTGCACAACTGAATAAGGCTCTGGTTGAGCTGGGAATGGCCTCTGCATGAACTGTGCCCTTGGTGAGAGAGTGAGATTAGCTTCATCCATGGCCAGGAAGTGGGGGAGAAGCCAAGCAGAGTCTTCGTCCTAATGCCACAGTCTCTCCCTCTGTCACCAGAGAGGGCTGAAGAGATGTTCCCTTAGACTTTGCCCCAGGTTCCTTTCTCTTAGTTTACCAAATCTGAATAGTTCCATGTCCTGGGAGTGTTGGTCTGTCCCCTGGAGGGTTCTCCCAGTAGTGCACATGAGAAGGGATGAGGGGAGGTATTAGTGGTGTGAGGGTCTTCTTCTGATGGAGCTTGCCTGTCTGTATCCCAGGACAGAATGATCTATTATGAAAGAAGGAGAAAGGTGAGTAGCTGTGGACATCAGTGCAATGGAAGGGTGTGGATTGAGGTTGAAGTCAGAACCCCCTGGTCAGGATATTCCATTGCTCCATCTGCCTTCTGCCTTGTTTAAAGGAGAGTTTCATTTTAAGAGATGAGGAAGACCTGCCACATTGAGTTGTAGTAGGATGCGGCATCAGAGACCTTTTCCTGGGGGAGGAGCTGTGTGACTCCTGTTCTGGGAACAGGTCTGTTTTAGATGAGAGTTCAGATGATGAGGGGCTTCATGAGAGCAAAGGCTCTGACACAAGCAGCAGCCCCTGTGTTGCCCAGCAGATCCACCCAGGCCTCCTCTCCGTCTGCTCCTTCACTCTCATCCCAGGAATACCAAGTCCTTTTGCTGATCCAGTTCCTGCACTCAAGCTGCACCTATGACAATATGGTTCCTGATGATTAATTTCATTCCAGGTTTGGGGCACTGAAGAAGTTCAGTGAGGCTGAGAGGTAAGGGCATGGCAGAAGTTGGGCAGCAGAAGGGCACACCCTCTCCTGGCCTGCAGCCAGGGTTCTTGCTCACCATCAGACCCATGGCCTAGAGACCCCTGGGGTTCTGGGGCTTCTCCTTCAAATGAGACTCTGGGAGGGAACCCTGAGGTTTGTCTTCTGGTAGTCTCACAGCACATATCTGCCCTGTAGCTACCACTTGTCTTTTAAATTGGGACCCCATCTCTCTCAACCAGCAACACATTCCAGGTCAAAAACCTCCCAGATGCACTCATAATCCAGAGCAGACAAGTGCAGCTGTCTCAGGGCTCAGTGTCACTTCAGGCTCAGGGAATTGACAATTTAGTGTCAAGGTCCCTGCTCTACTCCCGACCAGCTCTGTGACAGGGTTAAGTCCCCTAGTATTATGGGCTTGTTTTCCCTTGAAGAAAATGGGTAATCTGAGTGATCTCTCCAGCAGCCCACACCTGTGGCTCCTGTGTACTGAAGGAGCACATGGCAGGGACCCCAGAGGGCAGTGGGAGCATGAGGATGTGGACAGGGTCTTGCTGGAGGATCCAGGTATGCTAACCATCTTTATAGTCAATGGGACACAGCACCAAGCTCAGCAGTAGTGTCATTTCCCGCTCCTGTGTCCAGGTCCAGTATGACTCTGACTATAGCTGTGTGGATGTGGCTGCCTCATATCCCCCATTTCTGGCGAACATTTGCAACCATGATCAGAAACTCCACTTGGACCCTGACTCTGAGTCACCTGATGGCCCGGAGAAGATGGTGCCTGTCAGCAAAAGGGGTGGAGAAGCCCCAGCCTGAAAGACAGCTTTCAAAGTCCCCTGGAAACCATCACCAACCTGGGTTTCCTCTAGGCTCCAGGGCTTCTGTGATCTTGCTGTCCTCCACAGTTTGGGGAAGCATGCATGGAGTTACCTGAAGTCAACTCATCCTCCAGCAATACCTCCTCCTCTTTGGCCCATCCCATTTCCAAAACCAAACTGTGCACCACAAAACACCAGGCCAGAATCTTCTCTATTACAAGCAGGTGGGTGATTTCTGAGTCATCTGTGCCAGCCTTGGTATGGTCAATGGCAACAAGTATAAGAGCATCCTGGTGAGGCAGGCAAGTGGCTGTCCCCTGGGACATCTTGAGGCCACACAGCCTGGGAAGAACTCACTTGGGAAGCCTCTGAGAGTCTTCTGAGAGGAAGGAAAGAGGGACAACCTGGAAATCCCAAAGCACAGCATGTGCCTGGCCCATCTGGTGAGCAGTAAGGAGCCCAGAGGTGAAGGTGGAGGGGTCAGGGGATGAAGTTAGGTCATAGAGGAGATAGGGGCTGGGTCATAATGGGCACTGTGTGGGGCAGGCTGGGCAAGCCAGATAGGGGTTTCTGCTGACATCTTGGCAGAGAGAGAAAGGGGCTGCCCCAGGCTGGTGGCAGTGAGGGGACCTGATCCTGGATAGATCTGTAGAACTTGCCACCCCATCCCCAACCCATACACATGCTTGCTGAGGTGCCATGTTCCATACCTAACACTGCACTTCTCTGGCCACCTGGGGCAAGGGGAGTGGTAACTAAATTCTGACTTGTATGACCCTTCATCTGAGTCTGGTCTGTGCCCAGGCACTCAGGGTGAGGAAGATGAAGTCATCTGTAGCAGCAAGGCCCAACACATAATACAGACATGGGCTTCCAGTTTCTCCTCCTCCCTGGCATCCACGCTTGGACTAGATGTCTGTTCTCAGATTTCACTCATATTGTCATCCTGGAAGAACTTTGCTGGGAGGAGGTGACAGAGACCAGTCCAGGCTCTCCACATCCATCTCCAACACTATCATTTATGGTGGCCCTGTGTTCTTAGTGCCCTTGAAAGCCATAGGAGCTCTGCAGGCTGAGGACCCAAGTGAAGGAGCTCAGCCCTCAGGGGAATGAGCTGTGAGGGAGAAGGAAGTTCATATAGGAGATGTGGGCTCCCTCCAAAGATTGGAAAATATCCCCTTCATTCCATGAAGTTCTTTCATGGTAGCATAAGAAGACAATGAGTCCACTCTACCAGCCCTGCCTGGGTGTTCAGAGCCATGTTCTTGGTGCTGACACAGCTCTGAAGGCATTCCATCTATTGCTCTTCAGGGAGCTAGCTCCAGGGCTCAAGTCCTGATGGCCTATCCTCTGACACCCTCCAGCTGGCCTGCCAAGATTAGGCTCCAGCAATGATCCACAGGACCATGGAGAAGCACAACCTGAAGGAGGAAATCCCTGAAGACTACAAGCTGATGCAATTGAGTTCAGTGGATTGAAGTAAGTCAGGGGGCTCATTGGAGGTGGTAGCACAAAGTGGGGAGGCCCCAATACAACATCATAGCTCCCAGGACTGAGGCCATCTGCTACAGAAAACCTGCCAAAAGGTGGTGGTCAGCATCTTGCACAGATCCCTACCTTTCCCAAGGAAGACCTTAGTGCCTGAGGAAACTTCATATTTGTGCTCCATCTTCCCTGGATATGGCGGAGGCAGTGAGGAACCTAGTTAAAAGCTGTCATCCTTCAGGAGCCAAGAAAAAGGCCTTCTCCACTTGGCCATTGGTCATGAGATCATACACACATGCTCTCCTCTGGTCAGGATGTGATGTTTTGTATATCCATAATATCATGATGATTATGGGCACAAATAACAAATATTAAAATCCATGCATGTATGATGGTAAAAACAAAGCAAAATATCCTTAATCCATTTTGGTGCCTCTGGGGAGGCAAATCCCTACTCACAGCAGAGACATGAAACCAGGCAGTCTGGGACCTGGACCCATACAGCAGTTACTTTTGACCTCTGTGCCTGTTTCTCATCCCAAATTGGTATGGAAACATCAATATGAGAGCATATAGTATGTCCCTGTGCCCAAAGGGTAACTATTTCATTTTGGTGAGCTAATCATGCTTTCTCAAGCATTAAACTTGTGTACCAGTCCTGATTCCCTGGAAGTTGTTTTCTAAATCTTCTCCTTTCCTCCATCACCATTTTGGAGAGATGCTCATGGTCGGTTGGACCAATAGAAAAGGGAGACTGAGGCCTATAAAGGATAAGAATCTAGAAAAATAGACATGCATTACAAGCAGGAGTAGGAATTCCAGCACAGCACTGCCTTTTATCTTTTCCTTTTTCTTCTTTATTTACTTTTAAATGTTACATTAAAAGAATATGAGGTCCCCAAATACCCCCCACTCCCCTCACCCCACTCCTCCCACATCAACAATCTCTTCCATCATCATGGCTCATTCACGGCACCTGGTGAATAAATTTTGGAGCACTGCTGCACCACATGGACAGTGGTCTACATCATAGCCCACACTCTTCCCCAGTCCACCCAGTGGGCCATGGCAGGACACACAATGCCCAGCTTCTGTTCCTGCAGTAACACCCAGGACAACTCCAAGTCCTGAAAATGCCCCCACATCACATCTCTTCTTCCCTCTCACTACCCTCAGCAGCTACCATGGCCACTTTCTCCACATCAATGCTACAATTTCTTCCATTACTAATCACAATAGTTCCACAGCAGAACACAGTAATTCCATTCTAATCCATACTCTATTCCTCCATCATGTGGACCCTGGGATGCTTATGTCCAGTCATCCTCTACATCAAGAGGGGGCTTAGATTCCACATGGATGATGGATGCAATTCTCCTGCTTGCAGTTGTAGGCACTCTTGGCTCCCTGGTGTGGTGGTTGACCTTCTTCACATCTCTGTTAGCTGGACAAGGTAAATCCAATAAACCAGAGATAGAGGTTGCAAGTCTGCTGAGGCTCAGGGCCTGGATGTCACATGGACAGTCCAGAGATTCAAGTCTCCTGAGTATACACCAACCCCAAACAAACCACAGGTCTGGTAAAAGTGACAGAAGAGGCATGTGTATAAAGGTCATATCTGAGTCCAACTCCATCACACCCAGGAACACAAACTCCAAAGTAGGGCCAACTGACAAGGCACTGAACTTCAGAGTCATCTGCCATGACATAGAACCTGTGGGTCTCTGTAACCCTCAGAAGAACCGGAACCTGGGTTTCTATCTACTTTGGCTATCTCTGGTACCCTGCTGAGACATGCATAAGCATTACCCCTCTGATTACCTCCTGATTCTTTTTTGGAGATTATAGTCATATAATCTCATTTGTCCTTTCCATTTTTCCCTTTTATCCAAAATCAAAAAGCAGTTTTTAACACCTGATATTACATGTAGGCTGGGATATTCTGCTGATTTGAGTTGACTCTTTTATTCAAGGTCTTTTTCTAGTTACATTATCAGCTGGTGCTTGGTAGTAATCCCTTGGCATCAGGGAGACTCATCCCTGGGAGTCATGTCCCATGCTGGGGGGAAGGCAATGCATCTACATGCTGAGTTTGGCTTAGAGAGTGGCCACATTTGAGCAACATGGAGGCTTTCAGGAGGTAACTCTTAGGCACCCTCCAGCTCTAGGCCTAGTTCATATTTCAGGCACACAGGCTCATAATTGTAGCCATCAGTGTCAAGGGCTCATTGTTGGACCATCTTTATTGGTCTTTGCCATTGCAGTTGGGAGATTGTTGCTGTTCTATTAGGGAATGTAATAGAGCTCCCCTGGCTAGGAACTCAGCACTCCCTCGGTTGTCACTTTTAACTGAAACCACTATGAATATATCCAAATGTTTTTATGTGCCCTGTATACACACCCTGGAGAATTCCTTCTCAATCATGTGCCCCCTGTCAATAACACCCCATATCATTGTTCCTCCATTGCCATAGTTTAACCTCTCTGTAGTCTGAAACTTCTTTAAAAATGAAGCCTAATTTATTGCCAAATTCCATTAATAGTAAAATGGAATATAGTGATGGGTTTAAGGGTTAGATATAGAATACACACTGATTTAGAAAAAATAGAGGAAAAATAAATCGGGGTATCAAAAAATATAAAAATGAAAAAGCTTTGTTTTTGACATTTTGCCTTTCATCACTGCTATAGGTGTTGCCCTGTATGTACAGTGGCAAGGCAATTTTTTTTCATTTCTTCCTCAGTGTCTATATACTTTCTTTTTCTTTCTTCTACTTATTAAGTTTATCTTCCCATAAGTTTTAGATCACAGTAATTAATATATATAACATACGGTACTCCCACATATGCAACATCAAACCCTTTGTCCCTTTCCAAACAATGATCTTTTTACATGTTCATATTATATTTTCTGCATCTGATGTACAGATATTGAAACAATAACTTTCAAACATGGTTCTATTTGGGTTTGCATTATGGTTTATATTTTAGACTATACAATTTCCTAAATTTTTAGTTATCTTATATTTTACATTATGGTTTACATTTTAGCCTATAGACTTTTATACATTTTTGGTGTAATTTAACATGTCCTATATTCATCATTGCATGATCTTGTGGAACACTTCCATTGCCCCACAGTTACACTGATTCCATCTATTCAATACCTCTATCCCCCTCCCCTCAGGGCCCACCATGACAATCAATCTTCATTACTTGAAGGACCCTATTCAGAGATTCTTGCAACAATGTTGAGGGCTTAACATACTCCACTGTCCTAACCCATTGAGAGCCACCAATTCTCTCGAGAGATACAATTCCCTCTGTTTGAGAACATCAGTCCTCCCCAGGATGTGGGTATACCTTCACTCTCATTGTATGGATCTCCACCCAGTGATATAACCCACTATGACAAAATGAGCACACACACACTCCCTAGAAGTTTGCCCTATGTCAGATGCCCCCCTTAAGCATCTTAAATAGGTAACCTTCTGTATTGTATTTTCTAAAGAGTTTTCACTACATTATAATTTCATCCACATACCTGACAATCTCCTATATTCAAATGTTCCCCCTGTATTTGTTCTTTTAGTTGAGTAGTATTCCATTGTGTGGATATACCTCTAGGCAAGAGGGCCAGGTGGAAAATATGATCAGAGAGGAAGTCCTTCCTTGCTGTCAGGTAACCCAAGGCATGGAAGCCTCCATGGCTCTTGGCTCAAGAGGTCTAGGCCTGATTTGCCATTTTCTAGGCTTCAGTAGTCTTGTATGGAGGAGTGTGGGATTCAAGAGACATGTCTGCATTCTATATGTCTTGTTCCAACTCCAAGATTGCCATCAGTGATGGCACCAGGGGATGGGGAGTAGCATGGCCATATTGGATGGCCCTCTGACAGCTCTAAGCTGAGGTTGCTTTTGGTGGAGCCTGGCCACCACTGGAATCAAAGATTCTGTAGTCTTGCCTTTAGGAAGGTGTCAATCAGAGGGGTCCTTGCTGGTTCTGGAGCTGGATTGGGACTCATGTCTCTGGTGCACACTGACCCTCATGGGGACCAGAAAAGGTGGTTTAGTCTGTGACCCCTGATAGCACAACTGATCTTTGTTCTGTCCATATCCACCAGACCTGAAGATCCTTAGCAGTGCCAGTGTGTTTTATACAATGGACTCATCAGGAAGCTATTTACTTCTTACCAAGAAGTCCTTTCCCACAGTGACCAAAATCAATAAGGAAGCCCACTCAACCATTATGCAGAGGAATAAGAGAGGACTCAGTTTCACAAAGGGCAACTATTAATAGGCCTTGGTGCCTACCAATCTCAGAGTCTTGGGTCTAGCTGGTCAGCAGGGTTACCATCCCAAACCAGAATATGCCAAGTCAGGTGCACACTTCCCTCCCAACCAGCAGACTGGGCCTACCTCAGACTCCAGTTTCACCCCTGAACCTCTCCTGCTGCCTGGACTCCAGTGGACCACTCACTGCCTTAGGAGGCACTGCACTCTCCTCAGGCCCATAGGCAATCACCCATGACCAGGGGTCCCATCCCTGCCTTGCCACACATTAACCTTTCTAAGGTAGACCAAACACTTTCTCTTCAGAACCTACCGGGAGTGACTTCTTCCTCCCCACCCATACTCTAGTCCCACACCTTGGGGAAGAAGTGTGGTTGTTTCCACCCAGCCAAGGTTTCCATGAGTGAGGGAGAAAGGACCCAGCCAGGCCCAAGCAAGTCAGATCTCAAGCCCAGCACCACCCATATGCACTGCTTCCTGGGGGTGATGGACCACATGGGACAGGGTTTGTGGGAGGGTATATTGAGAGGATTACTGAATTATTTGTATTAAGAAAACCCCAAAACTTTCCTAATATGTAGGGATAATATTTTTTGTAAATAGCAAATCCTATACTTGTATATCAAATTAAATCCTGTTTTCTACTCCAGCCAAGTGGTTGTTTTGTTTCTTTCATATAATGCATTGATTTGAATGAGCTAATGGCTCTCACATGTCCATCAAGTAAGAAATTATTCAGGAATGAATGTACCACACTAATGAAAGAAGCTGCTAATGTGGGAAAACTGGGGGTGGTGTGGAGTGGAGCATATGGGAGCCTCCTAGATTTTTAAATGTAACATTTTGTTTGATCTACGTATCTTTTAAAATCAATAAAAATATATTTTTTAATTGTTACATTTTTTAAAAAATCATGCAGGGTGGCATATTTTGTAAGAAGAAGTGAGAAGAGCCAGTGAACCTGTCCTGGTTTACTGAAAGCAAACACACAAACCACCTTTCT
Source organism: Dasypus novemcinctus (assembly GCF_030445035.2). Taxonomy (NCBI): domain Eukaryota; kingdom Metazoa; phylum Chordata; class Mammalia; order Cingulata; family Dasypodidae; genus Dasypus; species Dasypus novemcinctus. Next base: position 127,443,349 of record NC_080682.1, read on the forward strand.
TGGAGTGTCTTATTCATTTTTCTCTAAGGAAACAGAACTGACAGGAGATATCTATAAATATTATGAAATTTATACGATTGTCTTACACAACTATGGGGGTGCATAATTCCAAAGAACAGTCTGCAAAACAGGCCTTCAAGGCCAAGGTGAATTCCCTTGGAGAAACTGCTGGCTAAAATAATGATGTCAAATCTCTCTTCTAACTGCTGAAATAATCACTACTCCACGCAATGCCTTCATTGGATTGGATGAGACCTCTCTCATGGTCAAGGAAATCTCCTTCATTAATTGTAAATGAAAACAGCCATAAATGCAATCAAGGTATTAATGATTTGTGTGCAAAAAATGTCCTCACAGTAACAAGCCAATGGTTGCTTAACCAAAATAACAAGCACCATTACCAGGCCCATTTGACACATGAGTGTAACCATCACAAAGCAAATGTGCTCACTTAGCTCCTTGGCCAGAGCTAACTGAGACCATCTGAATTCCCTGGCAGCAGAGGTAACAGGACCTTCCTCAAGGCGTTGCCACCTCAGAAATTTGGATGTATTTCAAAATAACATTTGCAATGACTGCTTCCTGACCCAGGATGAGGGTTGACTTTATACAAGTTTGGAGGAAGAGGGAACATTTTCTGCTTCTCTTGCTAGGTGTCTTTTGAATACCAACAGGAACTTGAGTTTTCAAGATCAAAATATGGAATTCCATCAGAACCAGGTATAGATATACATGAAGATAAAAATATATATAACGTGGAAATGAAAAGACCCAAATTCATGGCTAAAAACCTTATTCATCATTGCTTCATTCCTTAATTACTAACATGGTTGTTCCTAATTCCCACTATTTCAACCTTGGGGAAAAGATCTGTGGTTTTCAAGGGTTTAGGGGGACAGGATGAGTAGGTGGAGCACAGGGCATTTAAAGGGGAGAGACAGTATTCTGTGTGCTACTGTATTGCTGATTGCATGATATCATGCATTTGTCAAAACCATGGAACATGGTATACAGAGTGAACACAAATGTAAACTGTAGCAGATTGATATGGTTATGAATTCCAAAAATAGATATTGTATTATGTTTGTAATCTGCTCTGTACCTGGGCATGACTAAGTTATGATGATGGCCTTGATTGGGCCACATCATTAGGGCATTGAGTCTCCACCCCTTGGTGTGTGGGGACTCACAGATTAAAGGCATGGCAAAGGACAGAGTTGAGGGTTTTTGATGTTAGAGTTTTGATGTTGGAGTTTTATGCTGAAGCCTTAAGCTGGAGCCCCAGGAAGTAAGCACACAGAGGAAAAAGAAGCAAGCCCCAGGAAGAGAGGAACCCTGAACCCAGAGAGAAGCAAGGCCCTGGAAGACAGGAACCCAGGAAGCCTGAGCCCTGGCAGATGTCAGCAGCCATCTTGCTCTAACACGTGACTTTGGTGAGGGAAGTAACTTAGGCTTTAAGGCCTGGTATCTGTAAGCTCCTACCCCAAATAAATACCCTTTATAAAAACCAACCAATTTTTGGTATTTTGCATCAGCATTCCTTTGGTTGACTAATTCATAAACTATGGATGATATTTACTAAAATTTACCAAGACAGGTTTGCTACTAGAGATATGTTAAGAAAAGGAGAAACTGTATTTGGGGAGAGGGTATATGGGAACTTTGTACTTTCTCTGCAATTCTGAGCAGAAACTTAAAAGTGCTATAAAAAGAAGTTTATTATTTAAAACATTTTGAAAGAGATTCCTTGAGATTATATTCAAATCCTTCCATTTTATGGGGAACTTGAACCTCACAGGGGCTAGGCACCATTATGGTGTATATAGAGAATGAATTAATGAGTGAAAGAATGATGGAGGTCAGATTTAACAATCACTAACTTCACTTTCTCAGAAATGGTTTGATTATAGAGTACTTCACCTAAAGAGACCATTGTCTTAACTAAATACGTTTTTAACACTTGTAAATCTAAGATGTGTTAATTCTCAAAATTTTCAAGCAGTATATTTATAAAATTACTTCTAACCTGTATTCCAATAACATGTGGCTACATCTTGTTCTCTCTGATTGTACTTGAAAGGTCTTACAGACATGCAAAAATTTCCTGCATAATAACATTGAACTCCCACATGTCCACTGAGCTCAGCTTTTAGTCCTCACCTTTATAGCCTCTCTCTGGAGATGAACTCTGAACATCAGTGGAGGAGGTGGACTCAGACCTTCTGCTGCTGGTCCTCCCAGGCAGCTCCACAAAATGGGTCTCCCAGAGGGCAGGGCCAGTCAGGGCTGGTGTGCTACCCATGTCTGCTCACCCATGGCCATTCTGAAGAATGGTCCCTTGTATGTGCACCATCAACCATAAACTCAGAATGCAACTGATGAAAGGCTTGTAGAGGCTCACACCCAGGCCAAGCAGCACATTGCAAAATAACAGATAGTGATGGATGTTGTAGAATGCTTTCCTGCAAACAGAAGCCATCAAAGAGCAGCACCCTTTCAGTGTGACAAGGAGGCTTGACAGTGGGCTGAAAGTTGGACCAGGCACAGGGCCCTGGATGACCCATTGTGACTGCCAAATGGTGGAGAGAGCACTGAGCACCAGGAAGGACCCAAGTTGATGGTGACAATCTTGTTTCATGGGATCCTGGGGGTCAGGGTTTTCCTCTGTGATAACACATCTTGGGAGGCAAAACTAGTTTCGTGGTTATAGCAGAGGTTGGGTCTTTCCCACTGTCTGCAGCAACAGTGACCTGGAGATGAGAAAACTGTGGCTCACAAAAGAGGTGGATATCCCAAGGCCATGTGGACAGATCTTCAGGCTCCAGATCATAATCCATTATTTGAATTTGACTGATGGCTCATTTGTCCTCAGAGTGACAACTGGGTGACTGGTTTTACAGACTGGTCCTCACAACAGGAATGGGGTTTTAGAAGTGTCTGAAAATGCCACCAGCAACTGGGTAGGCCAGGATGCCACAAACTCACAGGTGGCTGGAGGCAAGTATGGAACCAGAGGACCTCAGAGCAGGGAGGTACCTAGAGGTAAACAGATCCTTGCTTTGTACCTCCTTGGGGGTAATAGCAGGTAGCTGTGAAGACTCAGCACTACTATCAGCCACCTAGCTTCAAATCTCAGCTTGTCTATTTCTTGGACCAGTTGCTTAGCTCTCCTCAACCTAAGATTACGCATCTGTAAAATTAAAGCTAATATAAATGCCAACACTCTAGGGTTTCTAAGAGAAGAAACATATAAAAATTGCACAATGACACAGCATTTGCTAGCATTACAGTGGGGTAAACAGAGGCTCTTGCTGAAAGTCTCACAGCAAATCAATAGCAGATCAAAATCAGGGCTCAGAATTCCTGAACCCTTTCATCAAGTCTCTCCTGCCTCTCATGTCATCCCCTAAACTTCTATTTCCCTGCTATTAAACAGTGATAGGTGTACCCTCACATAGTTGTGAGAAATAGAATATATGAAACCACAGTTTTCAGTCACTGGACAACAAGCTATGCTTTTCAAGTTCCCTGAAAGAAATGTGGGAAAATTATAAAAGGTGTGACATAAATGCAGTGGGAATATTCAAAGGAGAAGAAAGAAAGAAGAGAAGAAATATCTGATACAGTAATGCCTTAGTATTTTACAAAATTAATGCCAGACATAGTTGATATATCCAAGATACTCAAAGAACTCAAGAAAGATAAGTACAAAAAAAAAAAAAAATACACTCAGGCATATAATATCTAAACCAAAGGTAACAGAGACAAAGAATACATTTCAAAGGGGCCAGAGAGGAAGGATAGAAAAAACACACAACAGTAAAATCCAGTTACTTTCCTAATGTTCTCTGTGTTTTCTCATCCTCATTTTTCCATGTAATTAAGCTTTCCTGATGTCTGTTTCCCATCTCTCTCTTCCCTAATATAAATGTACAATTATCACAAAATAAAAAATAAGTTAAAAATATAATTGATGAAAATAAGAAAAAAATGATGAGGACTGCAAGTCCTTGAGGATGACCAATCAATAGCTTATCATGTCACCATCTCACCCACCTCCCATAATACAGAACTCCCAAGCATATGCTGCCTCTTCACTGACTGAAATCCCAGGAGATGACTAATTTAATTTCAATATTCATTTCATAGGTGTTGAGGATGAACCTTCACCCACTGTGATGTAGCAAGGGACCATCCAGACAGAAGGAAAAAAGGAAAGGAGCTGGGGTCCTACACAAGTGTTCCAACTTCTCAGACAACCTGTGACTTTGTCAAGAAAGTAAAATGACAACCTGCAGAATGGGAGAAAATATCTAGATACCATATATCTGATAATGGCTTAATAAATAGGATATATACATAATTCCTACATCTCAACAAGAAAAAGTTAAGCAACCCAATTTACATATGGGCAAACGTCTTGAATAGTGATTTCTCCAAAGATGGTATATAATGGCCAAAAAGCACATTGAGGTACTACACATTCTTACTTAGATGCAAGTAAAAACTCCATAGAGATATCACTTCAAATACACTAGGATGGCTCATATTAAAAAATATGTATATCAACCAGAAAAAAAGTATAATTTGAAGACGATGAGCCTATCTAAAATGTACATGATATTTGAGCCAGCATATAAATTTGATTTTAATTATTATGTTCTCAGGACTGGGATAATTAGATACTTTACACCTGCAACTAACCATCAATCATCATTTCTTATAATTTCTTGTGCATGTATATTACTTGTTCTTAATAGATTTTACTTTTGGAAACATTACTTTGCTCAAATCAATTAGACTTTGTTGTTTGACTTTGTAATTGATTTTAGTTTTGCAGAAGAATGCTGTCATAGTTTAGTATGTATTATTAATGAGCCCTTGCAGAGGCAGAGTGAAAGCTTCTGATCATTTTTTTCCTCCATTGGAAGATGTATTGGAAAGGATATATTAGCATTTTACTAGAGAGTTGTTAATGTAAACATTCAAGATTTGATTTCAATTTCAAAATCCAAACTGACCCAGGATTAATCTTAAAGATTGTAAAAACCATTCTGCAGATTTTCTCTGCAGAATGAGGGTATTGAGCAAACTGTGTATATGGGATGTAATGCAAGTTATCATATATACAGTTCTTGCAAGTAAATTTTACTATTTGTCAAAATATGTACATTTGTTTTATTAGGATCCTTTAATGTACACTTGCTCCAGTGCATCTAAAAGGTCACCATTATAAAACCACATTTTAACCTGTTCAAGCCACATTCTGTCAGAAAATGCAAGAAAGACCTCTGTCCAGGCTTGGCACTACCCTCCTTTCCCTCACTTCCTTTTCATTTTGCAAATGGCATCAGTCCACATTTACTTTGTCAGTTCATAGAATGAATGATTTCCTTATCATTTCAAAAATAAATTGCATTTTTGGAAAGATGGGGGTTAAGAAAAGGGTATAATTAAAATAATCCCAATGTTAAATTAAGGGATTCATTTTCAAAGTTGTAATTCAAAAATTATTTTGTTGTAAAAAGGGGAAAAAACTGTTGTGATATATCTCCAAGACAGACCACATGCTAGGCCACAGGAACATTGTCAATGAACTCAACATTGCAATTATATAAAGTAATTTCTCTGATCACAATGGAATGAAGTTGGAAGTCAGTAAAGGCCAAAGAACCAGATTAGGCACAAATATATGGAAGTCAAACAGCACACTCTCAGACAAATGGTGGGTCAAGGAGGAAATTTCAAAACAAATCAGTAACTACTTTGAAACAAATGAAAATGACAATGCAACATAGTAAAACCTATAGGATGCAGCAAAAGCTATACTGAGAGGGAAATTCATAGCCATAAATGGATATATCAAAAATAGAAGAGCTGAAATTGAAGACCTAATTGCACACCTGGAGGAATTAGAAAAAGAAAAATAAGCTAACCCCAAAGGAAGTAGAAAGAAGAAAATAAAGATTAGAGCAGAACTACATGAAACAGAAAATAAGAAAGCACTACAAAAAATAAACAAAACCAAAAGCAGGTTCTTTGAGAAGATCAATAAAATTGACAAACCCTTAGCCACACTAAAAAGGAAAAAAGAGAAATGATGCAAATATGCAAAATAAAACTGATAAAGGAGACATCACCACACACTCCACATAAATTAAGAATATCATAAGAGAAAACTTTGAAAAATTATATGCCAACAAGAAGGACAATTTAGAGGAAATGGGCAAATTCCTAGAAACACACAAGCAGCCTACATTGATGAAATAAAAACTGATGAAATGAACATACCAATCACAGTCTGCCAACTAAGAAGATCCCCGGTTCAGATGGCTTCACAGATGAATTCTACCAAACATTCCAGAAAGAACTAACACCAATCCTGCTTAAACTCTTCCAAAAAACAGAAGTAGAAGGGAACATTGCCTAATTCATTCCATGATGCCAACATTTCCTTAATACCAAAGCCAAACAAAGACACTACAAGAAAGAAAAATTACAGACCAATTTCTCTAATAAACCTAGATGCTAAAATCCTGAACAAAATACTTGTTAATCATATTCAACAACACATCAAACCAATTATACACTATGGACCAAGTGAGTTTCACCTTGGGTATGCAAGAATGGCTCAACATAAGAAAATCAATCAAGGTTATACACCACAAAAACAGATCTAAAGGAAAAAATCACATGATCATTTCTGTAGAGACAAAAAAAAACATTCAACAAAAGACAGCACTCTTTTCTGATAAAAACACGCAAAAGATAGGAATAGAAGAAAACTTTCTGAACATGATAAAAGAACTATATGAAAATCCACCTCACATCATATACCATGGTGAAATTCTAAAAGTTTTCCCTAAAGATTGGGAACAAGACAAAGGTAACCACTATCAAGTAACCACTATCACCACTCCTATTTAACATTGTGTTAGAAGTACTTGGCTGAGCACTGAGGCAAGAAAAAGATATAAAAGGCATCCACATTGGAAATAAAGAAGCAAAAATTTCACTATTTGCAGATGACAAGATCCTATACATAGAAAGCCTGAAGACATCTACAACAAAGCTTCTAGAACTTATAAGTTCAGTAAAGCCACAGGTTATAGGATCAATGTGCAAAAATAGTAGCATATCTGTACACCAATACTGAGCAATCTGAGAGGAAATGAAGAAAAAAATACCATTTACAATAGTAACAAAAAATCAAATACCTAGGAATAAATTTAACTAAAGACATAAATGTCTTATACAAAGAAAACTACATAAAACTCTTAAATGAAATCAAAGAAGACAAATAAATGGAAGAATATTCCCTCTTCATGGATAGGAAGACTAAATATCCTTAAGATGTCTGTTATACCCAAACTGATCTAATGTAATCCCAATAAAAATCAACACAACAATTTTTACTGAATTGGAAAAACTAACTATGAAATATATTTGGAAGAACAGGAGGTCCCAATTAGCCAAATACATACTGAAAGAGAAAAACAAAGTCAGAGGAATCACCCTACCTGATTTTAAAGCATACTACAATGCTACAGTGGTCAAAAATGCATGGTACTGGCACAAGGAAAAACATACTGTCCAGTGGAACCAAACTGAGATTTCTGATATAGCTTCTTGCACAAACAGTCACCTAAATGCCCATCAACTGAAGAATGGATAAAAAAAGTGGTAAATACATATAATGAAATATTACTCAGCTGTATGAAGGAATACTGTACTAACACATGGGGTAACATGGATAGATCTTGAAGACCTTACATTGAGTGAAGAAGGCAGGTATTGAAGGGCAAATATTACATGACCTCTTTGATATGAATTAAGCAAATGGAGCCAACCCAGAGAGGTAGAAACTGGAAGACAGATTTACAGGAAATAAAAAGGGAGAAGGTTGTAAGCAATGCCCATATGAGTGAAATCTATGATAAGGTGGAAGTGAATAGTTGTGCAGTGAAAGAATATGACAGGGATGTAGTGATACATTGGATTGGGTGGTCCAAGCTTGACAGGTGGGGAGGATGGATGGGATGGTTCATTGAATTGGGTGGAGGGCTTGGGAAGGGAACAGGTGAACACTGGGCATTAGCAGGTATGTGTTTGAAACTGCAATGTTGAGAAAGCTCTCTTGGCAATATGACAAGGAGGGGTTACTGGTTTAGGGTGTTCAATGGGGGGCATTTGGGACAGGGCACGCCTGGTGCAGTCTTCTAGAAAATGTGCAAGTGATTATTTTGTCATAGTGTGTTGTATTAGTGGGTGGAGACCCACATAATGAGTGGGAAGGAGTTGGACTCTCAACCTGGGGAGGCTGATATATGTTCTCAAACAGTGGGGAGGCGTGTGGTGCTGGCCCACATGCAGTGCTGATGCGTGCAAGGAGTGCCATGCCACTTAGGGGTGTCCCTACGTAGGGAAGCCCACACACAAGGAGTGCGCCCTGTAAGGAGAGCTGCCCAGCACGAAAGAAAGTGCAGCCTGCCTAGGAATGGCGCTGCACACACAGAGAGCTGATGCAGTAAGATGACGCAACAAAAAGAAACGCAGATTCCTGTGCCGTTGACAACAGAAGCGGACAAAGAAGACGCAGCAAATAGACACAGAGAACAGACAACTGGGGTGGGGGGGTGGGGGGGAGAAGGGAAGAGAAATAAATAAATCTTAAAAAAAAAAACCACAGTGGGGGAGGGTGTCTCTTGAGAACATGGTTGGTACCTAATAGGGAAGTACAGACCAGTGTGTCAAACACTCAGCATAGTTGCAGGTATCTATGATTCTTGTCTTTCAAGAAGTGAAGCCTGGTGGTCACCATGGACCCTGAGGGGAGGAGGATGGAGGAATAGAAGAGATGGAAGAGAGGGTAGTTAGAGGGTAATGGAAGTGTTCTGCATAATACAGGCCATGTTAAATTTCATCACAAATTTATAAAAGTGCAAGGTCTAAAGTGTAAACAATAATGTGAACCATTTACCACAGTTGGTAGCTATGTTTCAATATTTGTAAAACAGTCGTGGCAAATGTACCATCCACATGTAAAAAGGTTATTGATATAGGTGGGGGGAAAAGGGAGAGGATGTTGGGTATATGGGAGTCCCCTATATTCTTCATGTGACTTTACTTTGACCTAAAACTTCTTTGAAAACAAAATGAAAAAAAAGAAATACACTGGGTAAGAAAAGGAAGAAAATGCTACTGTACATACAGGATGACAGATATTACAGTGATGAAAGGCAAAATGTCAAAAAAAATTTATTTTTATTATTCTTTTAATAGCTCAATTTTTAAAACTTTTAGTTTTTCTAAATTATTATGTGTTTTATTTCTTACATTTAAACCTATCGTTGTTATTTTCCTAATTATTTTATTTGGTGATTTGCTTGGCTTCGTTTTTGAAGATGTGTTGCATCACAGAAGGGTTACAACCATGGCAGGGGAGGATCATTGGTGTGCAGTGTCAGTGATGGGGGATACATGGGAGGAAGTTCACCTGGACATACATAAAAGGTATATGAATGTGTTAGAGTATTCATGGGGCATTGCCACAGTGGGTAGAGATTCTTCACACAAAAACTGAAAGAATACTGAATTCCCAATGTGCAGAGCTCTACAATATTCTCTAAGGGAACAGCAACAAGCACCCAAGAGTAGGGGCAATGACTAGTGTCCATTGATGGGCCCTTGATATTTATGACTATCTTTACAAGCCTTTGTTCTAGAAGTTGCAATGTAGCCTAGTATTTTAGGGTGCCTAAGAGTTACCTCCTGAGAGCCTCCGTGTTGCTCAAATGTGGCCTCTCTCTGAGCATATAAATGCATTACCTTCCCCCCAGCATGAAACATGATTCCCAGGGATAAGCCTCCCTGGCACTGAGGGATTACTACTAAACACCAATGAGCAATGCAACTGGAAAAAGGCCTTGAATAAAAGGAGGAAAAGGTAAAGATAAATGTGTTTATATGATTAAGAGACTTCAAAATGAGTTGGGAAGTCTTCCCTGCATGTCTCAGCAGGATCTCATAGACTGCCAAAGTAGACAGTTCCCAAAATTGTGCGGCTCCTGAGGGCTCTCGAGACACCCAGGTCCTATGGTCCTGGCTGATAGCTCTGGAGGGTAGTGCCTCACCAGTGGGTGCTACTTTTGAGTTTGTGCACCTGAGTGTAACTGAGTTGGACTCACGTATAACTTCTCCACACTTGCCTCTTCTGTCCCTTTTATTTGAGCCTATAGTTGTTGCTGGAGTAGATGTACATCCAAGAGGCTTGAATCTCTGGGCTCTCCCTGTGCCATGGCTGTCCATGTGTCCATGTGTCAGTGGAGCTGCAACACTACTCGCCAGTTCATTGGACTCATCCAGAACAACAAGGAAGTGAGGATGGATAATTACCACACCAAGGAACTGAATTTACAACTGCAAACAAGATATTTCCATACATCAGGTGTATGGGATTGAAGCCCCCCCTTAATTAGAGTGGGCATCTCCATCCCAGAATCCTCAGGATTTGGGAATAAAATATGGACTAGAGTGGACTTACTGGCATTCTACTATAGACTTATGATTCTAGCAATGGAAGAAATTATATCATCGATGTTGAGACAGTGGCCACTGGAGGTTCTGAAGTCAGGGAGAGGAACAAAGAGGTGTAATACAGGGGCATTTTCAGGACTTGGAATTGCCCTGAGTGACATTGCAATGACAGATGCAGGCCATTGTATAGATGACCATATCTTACAGAATTGAGTGGGAGAGAGTGCAAACTGCAATGTAAACTATAATCCATGTTTACTGGTAATGTTCCAAAATGTGTTCATCAATTGCAACGAATGTACCACATTAGTGAAAGAAGTTGTTAATGTAGGGAAAAGTGGGAGTTGTGGGGAGTGGGGCATATGGGAATCCCTTATATTTTTTATGTAACATTTTATGTAGCCTAAGTATCTTTTAAGGAGAAATAAAAATATACAAAAAATAAAAAGAAAAAAGAAACCACTAAAATAACATAAAGATTTATAGCTAATAAACCATCAAAAGAGATAAAATGGAAGTGAAAACTACATGACTAGTCAAAAAAGACCAAACAAAGGAAAAACAGAAAACAAAGTGAGCTAGATTTAAACCCAACTATGTCAACAATCACTTTGAGTGCAAATAGTCTAAACACCCCAACTAAAAAGCAGAGATTGTCAGTTTAAATAAAAATACACCATACCCAACAATTTTCATCCTACAAGAAACCCACTTTAAATCAAGACATAAATAGGTTAAAAGTAAAAGGATGGAAAATTATGTACTATTCTAGCAACAGTGAAAAGAAAACTGCAATGGCTATGTAATTAGCAGATGAAGGATATTTCTTTTTCTTTTTAGAGATTTATTTATTTGTTTCTCTCCCCTCCCCCCCCCCCGCCCCAGTTGGCTGTTCTCTGTGTCTATTTGCTGCGTCTTGTCTGCTTCTGTTTTTGTCAGAGGCACGGGAATCTGTGTTTCTTTTTGCTGCGTCATTTTGTTGCGTCAGCTCTCCATGTGGGCGGCGCCATTCTTGGGCAGGCTGCACTTTCTTTCGCGCCGGGTGGCTCTCCTTATAGGGTGCACTCCTTGGGCGTGGGGCTCCCCTACATGGGAGACACCCCTGCGTCCCGGTGTTTGAACCGCGGACCTCCCATGTGGTAGATGGATGCCCTAACCACTGGGCCAAGCCCACTTCCCAGGATATTTCAAAACAAAGAATTTCATCATTGATAAGTCATTTCATAATTCAAAGAGTATAAGAATCCTAAACATTTATATACCTAATAAAAGACCTTCAAAATATATGAATTAGCAATAGACAAATGCAATTATATTCAGAGATTTCTATACTTATTGTTCAATAATTGACAATACATGTGGGCAGAAGTCTAGCAAGTATGTTAGAAAAGAGAATAAGTCACAAACCATCGACCTCAGCTTTGGTCTTGAGAAAAAGAGAAAAAGAAGAGCAAATTGAAATCAAACTAAGTAGAAGAAAGGAAATACTAAAGAGAAATTAGTGAAAAGAAAAAATATAAAAACAATAATGAAAATCATTGAAACTAAAACCTGGTTGACATCCCAGGGTCCACATGATGGAAGAATAGAGTATGGATTAGAGTGAACTTACTGGTGTTCTGCTGTGGAACTATTGTGATTATTAATGGAAGAAATTGTAGTATTGATGTGGAGAAAGTGGCCACGGTAGCTGCTGATGGTAGGGAGAGGGAAGAAGAGATATGATGTGGGGGCATTTTTAGGATTTGGAGTTGTCCTGGGTGGTGCTGCAGGGACAGGTGCTGGACCTTGTGTGTCCTGCCATGGCCCAGTGGGTGGACTGGGGGAGAGTGTAGACTACAATGTAGACCACTGTCCATGTGGTGCAGCAGTGCTCCAAAATGTATTCACCAGGTGACGTGAATGTGCCATGATGATGGAAGAGGTTGCTGATGTGGAAGGAGTGGGGTGAGAGGGGTGGGGGGTATATGGGGACCTCATATTTTTCGAATGTAACATTTAAAAGAAAATAAAGAAGAAAATAAATAAATAAATAAATAAAAACAATAGCAAAACTTAAAAAAAAAAACCTGGTTGAAAGGATCAATAAAGTTGATAAAATTCAGACTAATCAGACGGGAAAATGAGAGAAGAAACAAATAAATTATCCAGAATGAGAGTATGATATCATTATAGTGTCTGCCAATAATAAAAGGGAAAATGATTAACAAAATTTTGTCATTGAATTAAAAAACTCCCAGTGCTTCTCAATGTGATAGGGGGAGGGAATGATTTTGTCCCAGGGGACATTTGGAAATGTAGGAAACATTTCTGGTTCTCACAACTGGGTGGTGCTACAGACACCTAGTGAGTAGAGCCCTGGGATGCAGCTAAACATCCTAACATACTGAGGATACCTCCCCATAACAAAGGATTACTGGGCCTGAACTGTTAACGGTGGTATCCAATACCTTTTAAGCATCATCCCTATATTTTTATGGATTTCCACAAAGTTGCATCACTTGTGGCTAAAATACAGGCATATGACCTGGCTCTGCCAGTATAGGGAAAGAGGCTCTCTGCTGGATATCCATTTTAATAGCACAGTAAGTAGCAGCAGAGTTTCCTCCTCAGATAATTCTATGGGATCATTTTGGGAGCAGTGGTAGTAGTAGCAGCTACCTCAATAGGCCAGGTTTGCAGTGGTGTTCTAGAAATTGTTCCTAGAGCCTGTTCCTACAGGATATAATCTCTGTTCTGGATCAGAAACCAATACATGGTAATTTTTTTTTCAATTGCCAGAATATATGGGGGCCCAGGAACCAAATGGTGGAAGTTGGGGTGGCATCTCTCAAAATTTTTGCTTCCTGTCCCCACAACTCTGAAGCTATGCTGTATAGAGGTCACAGTTTACAAAGAGGAGTGGTCCATTAGGGAATGAAGCAATGGTTGGATTAAGTTATTTAGTTGAGGATTTTGGAAGTGACAATGGATTGCACTTTCAGAAGTTTAACTGGAAGCCGAGTTCTTAATGTCACCAGACAAAAATGGATAGAAGAAAGTTAGTTAGATTGATCCACATGACTAGGATGCATTGGAGTTCTTGCAGTAATGAGGGCAGAGTCTCTAGAGCAAGGGGATCCTCCAAACTGCCTCCTAATACTACCATCTCTACAGATAACAGATATGGAAGAACGCAACAAATCCACAAAGGCAGAAAGAGCAAAAGCTCAGCTCTCCTAGGAATGAACCATTCACCAGTCACCTTGATCCACAAACCAAATTCCAGACTAAGGAGTAAAGATAGGAAGTCATGAAGCCCAAATACATGGTCAGCTGTAGAAGCTAGCACTATATTTTATAAGTTATCCATAATTTTTCTTTGCTTTATCATGTGTATACTTATATATTAAAGCCAAACTAAAAAGTAAACTAATTTCACCTAGAGTGTATTGGTTCCATTTATATCTACCATTTAATATATAAGTTATCAAGGTGTGATGTCCTGAACTATAGGAAAAAGACGGAACATTATCCAAAAACCTTAACTAGGAATTAAATTTTGTAATTAATATGTAATTAATAAAATACACAGACTCTCCTTTTTGGATAAAGGTGTGTTTTCATTTTATAGAGGATAATTGCATCTTATAAGAGGAACTACTATTGTCAGTAGGCAAAATAAGGATGACAGAAGGATGTAGGTAGATGGGCAGCCACGTGGTAGACTGTAGTAGATATTCATTTGTAGCTGCCCAACATTTTTGTATAGCCTCCCTACACTTCTGCCGGCTTCCCATGTTGCACATGGCACACTGCCATACTGTATTATAGTTTCTTTGTCCGCTTCTGTTGTCCTCAGCGGCATGGGAAGTGTGGGCGGCACCATTCCTGTGCAGGCTGCTCTTTCTTTTCACGCTGGGCGGCTTTCCTCACGGGCGCACTCCATACTGTATTATAAAAACAAACAAAACATACCCAAAACAAAAAACACATGATCATTTCAATCTTTCTGGCCTCTAGATGCAGGCATTGTATCTAAATTCTGCCAATTCAATGCTCCCCTGTTTGAGAAGTAAGCAACGTAAGAAAGAGCTTCTGTGCCAGGAATTCATTTTGTGAAATCAGGCAGCAGTAGAGCTGGCAGTGGTGGTTTTCTCATCAGGCAAGCCCCATGGTCGTCTTGCTGTGAGCCTAGCATTGAGCCTCCTTATCCAGCTTTGTCAAAAGGTCCATGAGACCTCATGGCCATATAATAAACTTCTCCTCTGCCTAAACTAGCCCAAGTGAATTCTGCTCTTTACAATTAAGAACCCTAGCTGGTGCATGGAACAAATACACAATTACCCCTGGCCAGCTACAAGGAATGTTACTGAATATTTGATAAGATTACTGAAGAGATTTAATGGATGGTCTTTGCTGAATCAGAAGGGAAAGAAGATATTTTTTAGAAACCCTGCTTTATCTCTTCAAAGGCTCCTGCCAAACTTCCAAAAGTCCCAGCAAAAAGCAGTCATGCTCCTGACTCTCAGGACTTTGGTCTCCTCAAGTCAGGACCATTTCCTAAGAATACCAAGTTGGTAAGGCAACTATTAGAAAACAGAAGAGAGAAAGTCTAAAACTGCCAGAGTAAAACATTACAAGAGAACAAAAGATTTGTATTCAGATTACTAGGTAGTGGCTATGTCAAGAGTCATATCACTTTTTTCAGTTTTCCAATAGACTGGACTCTTTTCTAGAACACAAAGTATGATACAGTACAAACCATTTTCTCTCTCCTTTGAAAAATCAAATGAGATGTATTTACGAAGCCCTCAACTGATTTTTCTGCCCCCTCCCTCCTCCTGTCCCGCTTTTAGCTGTCTGTGTCCATTCGCTGTATGATCTTCTATATCTATGTCTCTTTTTGTCCTCTCTTCTCATTTTTTTCTTCTTTAGGATTCACTGGGATTTAAAAAAAATTTCTCTCCCCTTCCTGCCCCGCCCAGTTGTCTGCTCTCTGTGTCCATTTGCTGTGTCTTCTTCTGTGTCAGCAGCACCCAGAATCTGTCTTGTTTTGTTGTGTCATCTTGCTGCGTCAGCTCTTCGTGTGTGCGGCGCCACTCCTGGGCAGGGCTGTGTTTTTTTCATGCTGGGCAGCTATCCTCTGGGGTGCACTCCCTGTGCACGGGGCTCCCCTATGTGGGGGACACCCCTGCATGGCAGGGCACTCCTTGCACACATCAGCACTGCACGTGGGCCTGCTCATCACATGGGTCAGGAAGCGCTGGGTTTGAACCTTGACCTCCCATGTGGTAGGTGGACGCCCTGTTGGGCCAAATCCGCTTCCCAGATTCACTGGGATTTGATCCTGGGGACCTCTGACGTGGAGAGAGGTTCCCTGTCACCTGCACTACCTCAGTTCCTGGTTTCTGTTGCACTTCACCTTGTCTCTCCCTTTTGTCTCTCTTTTGTTGCATCATCATCTTGCTGTGTGAGTCACTTGTGTATGCACTGGCTCACTGCATGGGCACTGGCTTGCTGTGCGGGCACTGGCTCACCACACAGGCACTGACTTGCCATGTGGGCACTCAGCTCATCATGTGGGTACTTGGCTCACCACACGGGCACTCACACAGGCACTTGCATGGGAACGCAGCTCACCCCACAGGCACTGGCTCACCCCACAGGAAAGCTTTCTTTTTCTTTTTTCCAGGATGCCCCAGGGATCAAACCTGGGTCTTCCCATAGAGCAGGTAGAAGCCCTATCACTTGTACCACATCTGCTTCCCTCAACTGATTATTTTCTGTATTCAATGGCAATGAGGGGGAGGTAAAAGGTTATATAATCCTGCTCTCAAATATACTACTAAGTTTTATAGACAAGCAAAGGTGGCTTTTTGCAGATTTCCTGAAAGACATGCCAGTAATCATATATTAATGGATAGAGAAATAACCTGGTCATTTGGAGGGTATATGCCCTGTCCCACCACTTACTAACATGAGTTTCTGCTTTTATTCCTAATATTCCAATCTTCTAACTTTTCAAAACTGACATAATGCTCTTTAACATGCTTTCTTCATTCACTGTATTGACATTTCTCCATATCAGTACATAGAGCTGAACCACCACTGCCAGTTTATATGTGACAGCACTCTGAAAACCACCATAAAATAAATCAGACCACCATTAAAAAACTCCATTATTTGATTTATTTGGTTGGAAATTTTGATTTAATTCATCATCATCATCATCAACATATTTAGTGCCTAGATTTACTTCTCTAAGCACACAAAATTTAAAAATACATGCAACATGAAATGGCCAAGACCATATTTTAGACTTCATTTTATTAAAAGACTTTCTTGAATATCTCCATATTTGAATACAAAATATTCATGTGAAGATACAAGAGGTTTTCATCACATTTTGTACTTACATCCATTAGAATACTTACCCACACTGCATTACAACTGCTGGCTAGCTAGCTTTTGTCCCCAGTCAGCCTGCCGCTCCACTGGGGAATGAACTCTATCTATGTCCCTTGTACAAGATAGAGTACAAGAACCCTATCTTGTACCTCTCAGCTGTGGCAGGGTGCCTCAGTCACAGTTAGCAGTAAACTAATGTTAGAGAAATGATGGCATGAATGAAAAATGAAGGAAGGAGGAAAGGGAGGGAGGGAAGAAGGAGGGAAGGAAGGCAGAAAGGAAGGAAGGAAGAAAGAGATTACACAGTACCTGAGCTGTCCCCTTTATGGGTGAGCTGGGTGCAGGCTGAGGGCATTCACCAGCAGGTATGGGTGAAACTGAGCAGTGCTTATGGGAAAGCCTATGGTGAGGAATGGATAGAAACGGGGAAAACATGATTAAAAGGAGTAAATGACCTCCCCCAAGGAAAAAAATATATGAAATGTCCATTAAAAGAATGATACCAAGCAATAATTTAATAAATTGAGAACAGCAATATGGCAAAAACTAAATAGGCATAGAGAAAAATTATACATAAAAAATAATATCAGGTACTTTTAAATAAGACTAGATAGAGTACTGCACACTGGGATAGAATAGAATAGATATATACAATATGTCTACAGTAAGAAAAATATTTCAATTCTAAGGTAGAATTTGAAATTCAATAAATAAATCTTTAATAACTTCAAAATATTAAACTTAAAACAATCTAACCATACTTCAAATCAGTGGTTATGATTCTCCATATAACTTGATGATAGCAATAGCATTTGTGAACTCAGACCAGGATTTCAGAGGAAAAAAGATTCCAAGACACAGAAGAGCAGTACCAAAGAATATTAATGATTAAGACATTTATTTCCAGGGAAAAAAGGGGGCTAGCCTGAGAAATGGTTGAGTGTGTCATCTTTTAAAATGGTTAAGTTTATAAGTTAAAAAATCCTTCCTACTCTTTTTTGGACTGTATATAAACATGTGACAAAAGAGCAACACATACCGTAAAAATTTACCCCCAAAAATAAATCAGATGAAATATGAGTATTCATTTTTGTTGTCATTATTGTTAGGAGATGTGCTTATAACATCAGGCTGGAAAATTCTGCTGCTTTTCTTACTGAGGTGGCATGATCACAGAATGCTCACCTACACATACCACATGAAGCCCTCAACAACATGGCCATGTTATAACACTTTCCATGAAGATCAGAATTGCTGTATATTATATATCATCTTCTGAAGATTTTTGTCACTCAAATCTTTTACTAGCTAACAATTTGAACACAGGTTAATAAATGCCAGGTATTTTCAAATGTACAATCTTAATTAAGTAAGGAAATTAGCTGATTTTTTTGTTTTAATGAACACACTGAAGAAATGTACATTATAAAATAATATACAAATTGAAAGTCAACCAGTGGTTTCCAGTAACAAATTAACAAGTTAAGCAAACTTTATCTAAATTGTGTACTTAAGTTGAAGTATTCACCTTCTAACTTTCCAAAACTGACATAATGTTCTTTAACACGCTTTATGCACTCACTGTATTGACATTTCTCCATATCAGTACACACAGAAATACTTGTTTTTATTCCATTAAAGAATCACAATTAGCCCCACAAATCTCTTATTGTTTAGCTTGAACATTTACATTGTTTCCAATTTTTCTCAATTACCAACAATTCTGCATATATTTTATAAGCTTCTCAATGAGTTTACATAGAATAGATTTCTAGAACTGGAATTAATAGGTCACAGGATATGCACATTATAATGCCTACTGCTGCCAAAGTATTTGCATCTATTTACACTATCAAATATTATCAATCTTTTTCATGTTTGCCTCTGGTGTGAAATAATAATAAAAAATTTTCTCACTGCTTTCATGGAATCTAAGGATCTTTTCATATGTTAATTAGTCAAATGTATTTCTACATAAACCACTTCTTCTATAGTTACCCACTTCTTTGTAGGGCCAATTTTTATTTTTAGAATCTGTATATTGCAGACGATTCTTCTGTTCTATTGGTTCCAAATGTCTTCTTTCAGGTTGTTTTTATCTATTGACTTCCTTAATACTGTCTTTCAACAATTGAGAAAACTTTAATATTTATGTGTCAAATCTCTCAATCCCTTCCTTAGTGGATTCTGTGATTTAAAAGATCTCCCCAATTCTTCAATCTAAAAAATGTATGCTCCTAAAATTTCTTTTAGTGCTTCTAGAAGTACTTTCTTTTTGTTTTCTGTTTTTTTTTAATTAATTTATTGAAGTATATCACTCGTACATAAACATACATAAACAATAAATGTATCATAGTTGTGAACTTACAAAACAAACATATATAACATCATACAGAACTCTCAAAACTCACCCTAACACCAATAACTTGCATTGTCGTTAAACCTTTTAAACTAATGATTAAAGAGCATTGTCAAAATATTACTACTAAAGTATTTTCCCCTGACCAACCTTATTATTATTTTATATTATTTATATATGAACATATATAAACAATTAAGTGTATAGTAAAAGTTGTAAACTTACAAAGCAAAACATGCAACACATCATACAGGGGTCCCATTCATCAACCCTCCACCAACCCTTGAATTGTCATGAGATGCTGGTTACAAATTATGAAAGAACATTGCCAAAATCCTTACTACTAATCATAGTCCTAATATTACATTTGATGAGTTTTTCCCCCAACCTACCCTATTATTATTTCAATATATTTTTATCTCAGAAGTTGTAAACTTAAAAAACAATCATGCACATGTGAAGAACTCCCCAAAATCACCCCTCCATCCACATACCACACTGTGGTGGAACATTTGCTACAGACAAGATAATATCATCTGATTGCTACCATGTCCATAGTGTACATTTGGATCACATTTTCCATACTGCCTAATTATTAACACAGTACATCTTTCAAACAGATGCAAGAATATTATATTATTACTGCTAACCACAGTCCATAGGTCACTCCAGCTGTACTTTTTCCCATACTTCTCCACATTCCCAAACACCCTGCAGCAGTGATGTACATTTGCTCTAGCTCACAAAGGACACTCTTGCATCTCTACCATCAACCACAGTTCTCATCCACCTCTTGGTTTACTGTGCTATTCACTTCCTAGATCATTCTCCAGCATCCTGTCAACTGGCATTTATATACCTAGACTACCATTTTCAGTCACAACCCCATTTATAAACTAGCTGTTACTCACTGTATTACTATCCATTCTATACACTTACACACTTTTACAGTAAAGCCAATTAAAACCTCTACATATATTAAACATCAGCAGTCCATCTCAGTCTTCCTCTTATCTCCTTTAAGAATCCACCTACTACCAAGTCTTGAAGATATTTTCTTATAATTTTTTCTAGAAGCTTTATGGTTCTTGCTTTTATTTTTAGGCTTTTGATCCATTTTGCATTAATTTTTGGATAAGGTGTGAGATAGGGGTCCTCTTTACTTCTTTCAGCTACGGATATCCAATTCTTTCAGCACTATTTGTTGAATGGACGGTTCTGCCTGACCTGTGTGGGTTTGACAGGCTAGTCAAAAATCACTTGACCATACATGTGAGGGTGTTTCTGAACCATAAGTTTGGTTCTATTGGTCAATGTGTCTGCCTTTATGCCAGTACCATGCTGTTTTTACCACTATAGCTAAGTAATATGATTTAAAGTCTGTAGGTGAGAGTTCACTTTTCCTTTTAATGATGTTTCGGGCTATTCAGGATCCCTTACCCTTTCAAATAAATTTGATGATGGTGTTTTCAATCTAAAAAAATGCTGGTGGAATTTTTATCAGGATTGCATTGTATCTGTATATCAATTTGAGTAGAACTGATACCTTAATGATATTTAGTTTTCAAATCCATGAGCATGGAATGTTCTTCCAGTTATTTAGGACTTTTTTGATTTCTTTTAACATTGCGTTGCAGTTTTTTGAATACAAATGCTTTACATCATTGGTTAAGTTTATTCCTATTTGAGTTTTATTTGTCATATTTTCTTTTCACCACTCTTTTGACACTTTTAGTTACTTCTATTGATATAATCTTCATTTCTAGACTGTCTTCTAGGTCTCTCTCTAATGTCTTTTCTTTTCAGGCTCTAACACACCCTTTATTATTTCCTGAAATTCTGGTCTCTTGCTTAGAAATTCTCTCAGTTTCTGTTTATCTGTGAATATTCTAATCTTACCCTCATTTTCGAAAGATGGTTTTGCTGGATATAAGATTCTTGGATGGAAGTTTTTCTCTTGTAGTATCTTAAATACATCAGACCACTGTCTTCTTGCCTCCATGGTTTCTGGTGATAAATCAGAACTTAATCTTATTGGGTATCTCTTATATGTTATGCATTGCTGTTTTCTTGCTGTTCTCAGAATTCTATCTCTTTGGCATTTGACATTCTGGTAAGTATGTGTCTTGGAGTTTGTCCAGATTTTTTTGGATGGGAGTAGTTGTGCTTCATGGACAGGGATATCTAATGTCCCTCAAAAGGGATGGGAAATTTTCTACCATTATTTCTTCAAATATTCCGTCTGCCCCTTTTTTCTTCTCTTCTTCTGGGACACCCATGACACATATGTTTGCATGCATTTTGCTGTCATTTAGTTCCCTGAGACCTTGTTCAATTTTTTCCATTCTTTTCTTCATCTGTTCACTTTCAGAGGCCATTTCTTCAAGCTCATCAATCCTTTCTTCTGCTTCCTCAAATCTATGATGATTCCAATGTTTTAAAATTTCATTTATTGCACCTTTCATTCCCATAAGATCTGCTATTTTTCTATGTATGCTTTCAAATTCTTCTTTGTGTTCATCCAGTGTCTTCTTAATATCCTTAATCTCTTTAGCCATCTCATTGAATTTATTAAGATTTATTTGAACATCTATGACTAGTTGTCTCAACTCCTTTATGTCATCTGGAGGCTTATCTTGTTCCTTTAACTGGGTCATAGCTTCCTGTTTCTTGGTGTGGATGGTAATTTTTTATGGGTGTCTTCACATGTGGATTACTACAGTATTTATTCTGGCTTCAGTTTTTCCCTTTAATTTAGGGTTTCCTCCCCTTTTCCCCTTGCTTGTTGTGCAGTAGGAACCAAGGATATAATTGGTGCTATAAACTGTGGAGGCTCAAGTTGTCCTCATTGCATCAGGGACCAATGAAGCTTCTCCCAACTTTGTCTTGAGCCAGGCTTAGGGATAGAGTCACAGCCCTGTGGAATAATCCAAGTTGTGTAGGCTTAGACTGTAGTTACCCAAAGAGACTGATGAAGCATCATGCCCCTTTCTCCCCTGCCTGGGGTGGGGATGGAGCTGCAAGCGTGGACAGCAATTTATGCAGTGTTGGTCCAATATGACCACAGTTGCCCTGGTAGACTTGTGATTATTCAGTCTGTGCAGCCAAGGGTACCTATACTTACCTGGATAGGTTGGTACAGGGCCTGCCAGTCTCCTCCCTGCCAGAGGTGGGACTGAAGCCTAGCCTAGGGCTGCAGGCCCATCTCGGTGAAAGAAACTGGTTTCTACCCTCACTGCGATTTTTAGTCCTGGCTCCCCCTCAGGCTTGGGGTGGAGTCAAAATTGCAGCTACTGGCCTCTTTCTGACTTGAACAAGTTCATGCTCCAGCTGTTCCTATGGTTATACTTTAGCCAGCCAAGTCTACTGATCAGTAGCTGAAATCAGAAGCCAAATATCTCTTCCTTCTCTGTTTTGGGAAATGGAGCTTCCATTTCCAGCAACAGAATAGTTCCTGGGGTGGATTGTGCCAGCAGGGTATGATATTGACCAGCCTTGTGGCTTAGCTGGTAATTTCCTGGAGAGGCTGGTGCAGGTTCCCACAGCTTCCTTCCAGCTGGAGACGTCACTGGGGCCTAGGCTACAGCTGTAATCCAATCTGGATGGAAAGAAGCCGGTCCCCACCAGCACTGTGATGTTCAGCCCACCCCACTTCCCCTCATGCCAGGTGTGGAGTTAAGATGGCAGTTCCTGGCCTCTTTCTGACTTGGACAGGCTCAAACTTTAGCTGTTCTCAGGATTATACTTTAGTCCGTTGAACTTACTCATCAGTAGCTGAAGCTGGTGCCCAACTGTCTCTTCCTGCCCATTTTTGGGAAATGGAGCTTTCAAATCCAGTCACAGAACAGCTCCTGAGACAGCTTGTGCCTTCATGGAGGATATGCACTGGTCTCTGCGGCGTGGAGTGCTGTACTTACAAGCCTTCTCTGCAGATGGGCAGTCTCCTCCTTCCTTTCTTCCAAGGATGTTGCAGGATGCTCTTCGGTCTTCTGGAGCCCTCAAAGACATTTTCTAGCCAGCGCCAGAGAGCTCTGGGTGATTACTAACCGTCCTATGGCAGGAGCTGACTCTAGGAGCTCCTTACTCTGCTGCCATTTTGCTGGTTCTTCCCAGAAGTACTTTTAATTAGATCTTTAATATGTTGAAAACTTTTCCATTGTATTGTGAGGTAAAAGTTAATTTTATTTTCTCTCAATGAATAAACAATGATTTCAAGAAATTTGCTAAATAATTCATATTTCTCCCACTAATTTGAAAATGCCACCCAAAAAAGTTTGTTCTATGAATTGGTTTAACTCCTGTAGCATTAAAGTAACTGTTTCTACTAGAGTACAACAGGACCCCCACAATCCCTCAATCAACCCCCACACCCAAATTCAATGCCCCTCCAAATAGGATTCTAATTGAAATTACATAATTACACACACACAACTACACACACCTGAAGTGAACTGATAGTTTTAATACTGAATTTTGCCTTTAAGTGTCCCTCATGCCAAGTAGTTGGTAATATTTTATGACCTTCCTAGTATTTTATAATATTTTTTCCCAATAGATCTTTACTCTTATTTTATCCTAAGGTACTTTATGGGTTTTGTTATTTTTGAAAATGGTATCTACCTTGCCATTACTCTATCACATCCAGTACAGTTAATGGCTTTTATTTACTGATCTTGTATCTGTTTTATAAACTCAATGTTCCTAGTCATCTAATAGATTTTGTATAGTCTCTTACATTTTCTGTGTAGGTGTACAATTTCTGTATAGTGCTAGAATTATATCCACTGAAAATAAGTTTGGATTCTAATATACATCTCATGTATTTTCCTAATGTAATATATTAGCTAGAAACTTCAGAATAACATGCAATAATAATGATAATTCTGGCATTGATGTTTTGTTCCATAATTTAGTATTTCCCCAATTACTACTGTGTTTATTGTTAGGTTTTTTATTACATTCTTATGCACATTAAGTTCCCTAACATTACTCTTTTACTTAGAATTTTATTTAAAAAAATAGTCACTAAATTGATTCAGTCTCTAAGCATTTATTAATACATGTATTTTTCTCTTTTAATAGACTCATGTTATTCATTACTACAATACATATCCTATCATCAAAATAATTTTGCAGTTAAGGAACAAAGCTACTTGGTCATATTTAATATACAGCTAGATTCATTTTGCTAATATTTTAAGAAATTTATGTCTATGTTCTTAAGTGAGATTAGTCTTTTTCTGTAATATTTATCAAAATTTATCAGTTGTTAAAAAAGGAGTGATTTTTTTTATTGCTCTGCAATAGTTTAAATAATATAAAATTATTCTTTCCTAGGAGGTTGAGTAGAATTTACTTATAAAATATCTTGGCCAGTGAGTATTATAAAGGTAGATATTCGAAAATTTTTAATTTTTCCAAGGTTACTGGTCCAGTCAAATTTTCTAACTCTTGTTGAATCAATTTGTTATTTATACTCATTAAGAAAACTAACCATTTCATCTTAATTTTCATATTTCTCATAAAAATTTCTGTATATTATTATCTTGGGGGTCTTTACCTTTATTAGGTGATTCTATCATATTTTTCATTTCTAATGGTATATATCCTTGCATTTTCTTTTTATTTTCTTCATTAATCTTGCCATTCTTCTATTCTCAGTACATTTTTAAAATGTTCTTTTAAAAAGCATCAGACATAATATTGTATTTAATCTTAGAGTATTTGTTTGTAATGTGAGTTTCGCCTATTCACATATTTTATAACTAACTACATTTCAAGTTTTTAAATTTAACAAGTTTATCCTTGTACTTTTTCCCTACTTTACTGCCTTAAGGATTTTCACCCCTTTACTGTTTCAGTGACTCTATTTTATTTCTCCCTTGAAAGGTTAAAATATGCAATCATATACTTATATTTTTCTAGCAAAATCATTGACCAGTATTTCTAACTCCCTCCTGAACAAAAGAAGAATTCACTTTTACTTCCCTCCAAGCTCACATTTCCCCATACCACTTCTGCTCTGATATCTTTATCTGAAATATGTTACGGTTTCTTATTAAAACAAGGAAAACGCATTACTTTAAAAACAATACTTCTTATAATTTTTAAATATGTTTCCCTATTTTCTTTGCTATTACTTCCTGGCTATTATAATACCCTTCCAGATTCATTTTTCCTCATATTCAAAAATATCTTTCTGATTTTCCTTCAACATGGTCTCTGTGTGGTAAACTTTCCAAGTCCTCATATGTCTGAAAATGTCTTTACTTTGCTCTATTGAGCGAGAGTTAAGACTAGTTATAGAATCTAAGATATTCAATAGGCATCTATTGCTAATATCAATCTATAATCAAATTCTGTTTTCTCTCCTCAATCTTTTAGGATTTTCTCTTTACCCTATATTTATGAAGTTTTGCAATGATGTATCAAGATGTGGGTTTTGTTTTATTTTATGAGGTACTGGGGTCAGGGGTTGAATACAGGACCTCATAAGAGGGAAGCTGGCACTCAACTACTGAGGTACATTGGCTCCCCTGAGTTTTTCCATTTGTTTGCTTGTTGTTTGTATTTTGTTATTTTTAGGAGGCACTGGGAACTGATCTCAGGACCTCCCATGTGGGAAGCAGGCACTCAACTGTTTGAGTCACACCTGCTCTCCTGCAGATGGTATAATTTTTCAATCTTATAATGTTTGTCCCCAGTCTTGGTAAATACTTAGCCATTTTTATCAAATATTGGTTAATCTCCTATTTATCTTCTTCTTTAACTTCTATTATATAGTTTTGCCTTTTAGATCTACCCACTACCCACTACATGCCTTAGTTGTGTTCATATGTTCTTTATCTTTTGGGCACCAAAAGCATAAGCAATGAAAATAAACATGGATAAATGGGACCTCCTCAAACTTAAACACTTCTGTGATTCAAAGAACTGCATCAAGAAAGTGAAAAGGCAGCCCACTTAAATAGAAGAAAATATTCAGAAACCACATATCCAATAAGGATTGATTTCCATTCTATATAAAGAGATCATACAATTCAACAATAAAAGATCTTCCAGTTTACTAAATTTTTCTTCAGCAATGTATGATCTGTCATTATCTACTGAGATTTTAATGAAGGGTTATAATTTTTACAATATCTCTAATTGGACCTTTCACATGATCACCTGTTATTTGATAGGTGTTCCAAATAACATACTTGTTTAAAACATGAGGTTTGAAGCAAGAATTTGAATCTGGGCACTCTCCCTTACTGGTTTCTTATCTTCAGAACTTAAATTACACAACCTCTCTGTGCCTGTTTCCTAATGTGTAAAATTACTTAACTCATAAGTAATTTGAGGAATAAGTCAATTGTTCATGTAAAGGTCTCAGAACACTACAGTTTTAGAACTCAACAAATGTCACAAACATGGTCTCTGGAGCCAAATGCTAGCATTACAATATTATGAACTTTGGGTGAGTTACTTGACTCAATTATACTAATCCAGGCTTTAGTTATGTTCATTCCACTTTCACTATTTCTAATAACCTGAGAGAAATGGTTGCTTTTAATTTACAAAAACTTATTTCTTGTTCTCAGTCTCTTCCTGCTTCATGGCCTCCTACTCCTATTTTATAGATAAAATATGCATTCTCTATTCAAACACACATTATATCATTTTTGTTTTTTTCACCTTAAGTTCTCTTCTGGTTTCATGTTCAAATCTATTTTAATACAAGGCAATTTTAAGAGTCAGTAGGTTTCTCTTTCAAGGTGCTGATTGCCTTTAAAAGTCCTATTTCTTTTATCATTTACTCAGTCTCATTCCTACATACTCAATGCAGGCATGATTCCTGATTTTGGAGTTCCAAAGTATTGCTAGTCTTGTAAGTGGTCTGTAGAAAGTCAGGCATCTCATTCCTGATCAGCTTGAAAAAAAGAGAAGTTCCTCAACTGGTGGAGGAAGAAGGAATTCAGGATTCTCAGCCTCTTCTAAGTACTCAGAACTAGGGGAGTGAGTAAGGGACCTGCCCCCAAATCAAGAAAAATGCTCAGCTCAGCAGAGCAAGTCACTTGAGGAAGATCCAAGTGAGCCATATCTGTAAGCTCTGTAAACAAACTCCTTGAAAACGACTTTGTATAATTTTAATATATATGTAATTTTGTTTTTATTCCTGTTTTGAGAATTTAAAAATATCAAAAACATACATAATCTTCAATAATGCAAAGAAGAGCATGATTCATATTTCTATTTTACAGAGTATTATTCCATAATAAAAAAATGAAATTATACAATTATGCAAATCACAGTATACTATTTCCCAATAAAATGATGTAGACATAAATATAAATATTAAACAAAAAACTCCTTAGCTTATTTATTATATCCATAAACACTTCAGCTGAAAAACCCAAACTATCTCAGTTTTGTTTTGTTTATATATTTTACCATTAAAAAAGTATATAAACCATCATGATATCTGTATGATAAAAGGAACTGTGTATCAAAATATGATTGCTCTCCTGACGTTTTAATAAGTAAAAAAAATTGTAGAAATGTCCAGTTTTGTTTTGTTGGTGGAAAGATAATCTTTCTTCAAAACAATATAAAATTGAGATAATTTCCTATTATACCCAAAAAGATGTTTCAGCAAATAATTCAATATTACTAAAAAACATATACATACTTTCTGTCCTGGTTTGAGCAAATTATGTTCTTAAACTAACCCATACCTGAGCCTGTTAATACAGTAGAGATGGGGCCTTTTGATTAGATTCAGTTAAGGGACCTTGATTAGATTTCTTGATTAGTTCATATTAAGAAGGAGTGACTCAAAAGATTCCATTAAATCCCACAGTTAACATTTTAACTCTCCTCTTGCTGGGTCTTACATAAACTGAGAACACACATAGAGACAAACAGCTCTCTCTAGCAACAAGGATCTCTAGCAACTGAAGCTGAGGGCACAAAGCCCCCAAGAGGCTAGGCCCACAGAGTCACTTAAAGCTGGGGCATATGCCTTATCACACACAGCTGGGTTCAGGGAGAAAGCAGAGCAGCTAAGGCTGGGAGAGGAGAGCTGGAAAGAGACAAGTCACATGTCTGACAGCCACTGCTGAGTTCAAGGAGAAAGGAGAAAGAGACCAGCAGACCCACCATTTTGCCTCACCACATGGCAGGTCACCAGGATCACCAGATGCTGACTGTGATGAGAAAGTATAGCTGGTGGTGCTTTAATTTGGACGTTTCATGACCTTGGAACTGTATGATTTCCCCCTAAGTATAAAATCCAACACATTTCTGGTATTTTGCATTGGCAGACCTGTGGCAAACTAAGACACAGTCTATTTATCACCTTCTGTAATTTATGGTATTTACCTTGATCATTTTTCCCTGCAATCTAGGTCATCATTAGCCATATTATCTAAAGAGCTTGAATTAAACACTTACACAATGTCCACAGAAATGAATAGAAGGCAAAACCTGTTAATAAAGATGACTACAAGGGATAGTGGGAAGATGGAAGAGTAGGAAGTTCTAGAAAGCAGTTTCTACACCAGAACTATTAAAAAGGGAGAAACTGTTGGAATCAACCATTCTGAGACTCCAGAGAAAGTGGAATACTGTGTAACATTCAAGGGAGAATAGAGGAAGAGGGTGATAAATTATGGCAGATACCAGTCAATTGTTTTCTCTACAAAGCAGTTCCCATTGTCCAACACCACTCTCACAATACACAGCACAGGGAACTGGTCCCTGACTTGGCTTGCTAATGACAGAGGGACATAAAAATACATTTCCCAAAAATGGTGGAAGTCAAAGTCCAATCCTTGATCACTGCTTTTGATTAGTTTCTTCAGATTGCTGGGGGCCAGACTTGAGGGCAGTGATTGTTCTAACTCACCCCAAACAAAGGTGGCAGTGACACTTAAGGATGGTATGCTCCCTGAGAGCTGCGGACAACAGCTGAAGGGCTGCATTTGCTGAACAGGGTTCAAGTCAAACAAGTGAAGCTTGAAAGAAGCTTCTGATGCCCTTTGTGGCCCTGCCTCATCCACTCCTCAAGGCTGTGTGCAGCCTGATAGTACTGTCTTTGTGGATTCCTACCCTTGTTCTGGCTGGGAAAGACTGACCTAGTAAACTCCTCTCTGGTGTGCCCCTCCCATTATTTGCCCTCCATTCAAAAGCAGCTTGAGCCAATGAAAGCAGGGTAAGAAACAAGTGAGGAGGACGGCCTGGGGCAGACTGACTTACTTTAGTACCTGCATGGAACACCTGAGAGAGGCAGGAGGTTTGTTTCCTCAGAAGTAAAAGGCCATTAAGACTCCAAAAACAGGGAAATTCCTAAGGTCACTAGCAAGCACAAGCCCAGGACAAGAAATAGCCCCAGAAAAGACAGAGAGGACCCTGCACTTTGCATTCACCTTGGGCTGACCTTCCAGATAAAAGGATTGAACTCCTGAGGGAGAGCACAAGCCAAAAAAAAGTCAATTTGAAAGACAGCAAAAGGTGTTTTATCTTTACATTTCCTTGGTATTGTTAGTTTCCAGCACTCAAGAAAATTTGTCTTGTGACCAGCTGGTTACAAATTCAAGAAACAAATACTTCTAAGAATAAATCCCAGAATATTTTAAAATATTTTATTATGTACAATGGCAACAAAATATCACAAAAAAAGAAAAAGGAAATGTGACCCATCCAAAGAAAAGTGGATAAACATCCAGAAAACATCAGTGATGAAGATCAGATTTTGTAAAGAAAGACTTTAAAATAATGATCTTCAGTATGCTCAAGGAAATGAAGGAAAATACAGAGTAAAAACTAAGGGATATCATCAAAACAATGAATGAATAATATGAGAGTATCAAAAAGGAAACATATTTTAAAAAAGGAAGCAAATAGAACTGCTGGATTGAAGACCATGATAATTGAAATGAAAAATCCCAGGAGTGTTCCAAAAGCATAATGATGGAAGAATCAGTGGACCTGAAGACAAGAAAATGGAAATAAGTAGGGTTGAATAAAAGAAAGAAAGAAAGAATTGTAAAAAGTGAAAAGAGGCAGACCTCTGGGATACCATCAAGATTACCAATATATCCATTATGGGAGTCCCAAGAGGAGAGGAAAGTTAGAAAGGGGTATAAGGAATATTCAGAAAAATAATGACAAAAACTCAAAATTTTAGCAAAATGCATGAAAAAATGCATATCAGAGAAGCACAAATAGCACCAAACAGGATAAATCTGGAGAGAAAGATGCACCATCACATATTGATCAAGCTGTCAAATGCAAGGCAAAAGGAGAAAATTCTGAAAGCTACAAGAGAAAAACAATGTATTGCCAGGGATTTCCAATTAGACTGAACACAGATTTCTCATCAGAAACCACAGTCAAGAAGGCAGTGGACTGAAACACTTGAAGTGCTTAAAGAAAACAATTGCTGACCAATAATTTTGTATTTGCTGAAACTATCTTTCAAAAATGAGGGACAAGGAGGGGAAGCCAAGATGACAACAGAGTAAGGAACTCCTTGAGTCAGCTCATGCTACAAGGCAGTTAGTAGTCACCCAAAGCTACCTAAAACACGCGTTTGGGGGCCTCAGGAGACCAGAAGAGTATCCTGCAATATCCTTGAAAGTATGGAAGGTGGAGACTGCCCATCTACAGAAAGGATCATGTGTAGGGCCCTCTGCTCCATAGAGGTTGGTGCCCATGGTACAAGCCACCTCGGCAACTATTCTGTGGCTGGAGTTGGAAGCTCCATTTCCCAAAAATTGGGGGAGGAAGACGTGGCATGGCACCAACTCCAGCTATTGATTAGTAAATTAGGTGGGCTAAAGTATAACCCTATGAATAACTAAACCTTGAGCCTGGTCAGGCCAGAAGGAGGTCAGTAGATGCCATTTTTACTCTGCCCCCAGCAAGAGGGCAAATGGGGCTGATTAAAAATCACAGGTCTGGTAAAGACTAGCTTCTATCCACCCAGGTCACATTGCAGGTCTACCTTAAACCCCAGCCCCAACTCTGGCAGGCAGGAAGCTCGGGGGACCACCTTTCTGAGAAGCTGCAAGCCACACTGAATAGGCCAGTGCCAATCCTACTCTAGTGGCACAAGCTGCCTCAGGAGCTATTCTATTCCATGGCTGGACTTAGAAGCTCTATTTCCCATAAGTGGTGGTGGAAGAGACAGTTGTCCATCCACCTCAGCTACTGATTAGTGGACTTAGCTGGCTAAAGTATAATCCTAGAAATAGCTACGATTTAGCTTCTCCAAGCTGGAAAGAGTCCAGTAGCTGCCATTTTGACTGCACCCTTGACATGAGGAGAAGACTGGTTGACTGAAAATCCAGTGTGGTTAGGGACTGGCTTCTTTCCATAAGATCAGACTGCAGCCCTAGCATAAGCTCCAGCCCCACTTCCAGCAGAGAGGAAGCAGGCAGGACCTGCACCAGGCTTTACAAGCAACTGTAAGTGCTCTCCACCAGCACAGACTGAATAGTCAGTCACCTGGGGCTGCATGCCTGTACCCCAAAAGGACAGAGGAGGAGTAGGTATCGTCAACCTCTCCAGGCAATGGCAGGAGTTTTCAGGCCACATGAACTGATTTGTTGAGTGCCTTCCAGTTCATTTCTGTCCCCCCATAGGATAGGAGGGGGCTTGTGTTCCCTCAGCATCTCAGGGCAACCTCAAGCACTTTTGGCCTGCATAAGTCCTACTGTTGGGCACCTGTTGCTCTACCCCCATTCCCAATAGGACAAGATATGGACTGTATTAGCCCAGCCTCTCTGGGTAACTGTAGTTGCTTTGGGCCCACACAGCCTAGATTATGGGTACTTGCAGATCCAACCTCACCCCCAATAGGAAAGGAGGCTGCTGGTGTTTCCACAGCCTTTCCAGACAATGTCTTGTCCTGCCCAATATGGGACTTATACACAGCTGTAGCTCTATTCCTACTCCTGACAAAGGAGAGATGTGGGAGAAGCTTAGTCAATTCCTGGAAAAAGTGGGCAGCTTCAGCCTCCATAGCTTACAGCACCAACTACATCCTTGGCTCCTACTAGACAACCAGCAAGGTAGAAAGACAAGAAAGCCCTAAGCTAAAGGGACAAACTGCACCCAGAATAAATACATCTAGCAAGCCAAATGTGAAAACACCAGCAAAAAATTACAATCCATACCAAGAAAAAGGAAGATATGACCCAGTTAAAGGAAAAAGATAAGTCTGCAGAGGACATAAAGGAGTTGAGAAAACTAATCATAGATGTTCAAACAAATCTCCTTAATAAATTCAATGAGGTGGCTAAAGAGATTAAGGACATTAAAAAGACACTGGATGAGCACAAAGAAGAATTTGGAAGTATACATAGAAAAACAGCAGAACTTATGGTAATGAAAGGTGCAATAAATGAAATTAAAAATACACTGAAAGACTATATACACTTACTGTTTATGTATGTTCAGATATAAATGATATAAAGATAATAATAGTAGGGGATTGGAGAAAATACTTTGGTTAGTAGTAATATTTAGACAATGCTCTAATCATTAGTTAAAAAGGTACAACAATGTAAAGCATTAGTGGTAGGGTGAGGTACGAGAGTCCTGTATGATGTTATATATGTTTATTTTATAAGTTCACAACTATTATTGTACACTTATTGTTTATGAATGTTTATATATGAGTGATATACTTCATTCAATTTAAAAAATATTTCAAAAAATACACTGGAGGCATATAACAGCAGAGTTGAGGAAGCAGAAGAAAGGATTGGTGAGCTTAAAGACATGGCCTCTGAAAGCAAACATGGAAAAGAACAGATGGAGAAAAGAATGGAAAAAATTTAACAGGGTCTCAGGGAAATAAATGAAAGCAAGAGACATACAAACATGGGTGTTCCAGAAGAAGAAAAGGGAAAAGGGGCAGAAGAAATATTTGAAGAAATAATTTTGGAAAATTTCCCAACCCTATTGAAGGACATAGATATCTGTGTCCAAGAAGCACAATGCATTCCCATCTGAATAAATCCAAACAGACTAACTCCAAGACACATAATAATCAGAATATCAAATGCCAAAGACAAAAAGAATTCTGAGAGCAGCAAGAGAAGAGCAATGAACAGCACATAAGGGATACCCAGTAAGATTAAATGCTGGTTTCTCATTAGAAATCATGGAGGCAAGAAGGCAGTGGTATGATATATTTAAGATACTTCAAGAGAAGAACACCTGGCCAAGAATTTTATATCTGGCAAGATTATCTTTCAAAAATGAGATGAGATTAGAACATTCGCAGATAAACAGAAACTGAGGAACTTTGTAACAAAAAGCCCAATTTTGCAGGAAATACTAAAGGGAATGTTACAGCCTGAAAAGACAAGATATGAGAGAGAGAGGCTTGGAAAGAGTCTAGAAAAGATGACTGTATCAGTAACAGTAATTAAAAGTGTCAAAAAAAAAAAGAGATAAAATGAAAAGATCAGAATGGATCAAATAAGAATTGCCTTTACAATAATAACATTGAACGTGAATGTATTAAGCTCCCCAATCAAAAGACACAGATTGGAGGAATGGATAAGAAAATATGAACCATCTATGTGCTATCTGCAAGAGGTTCACCTTAGACCCAAGGATACAAATAGATAGAAAGTGAAAGATTGGGAAAAGATATTACATGGATGCCATCATCAAAAAAAAAAAAAAAAAGCTGGGTAACTATGCTTACATCAGATGATAAAGACTTTAAAAGCAAAACTGTTATTAAGACAAGGAAGGACATTACATATTAATAAAAGAGTTGATTCACCAGAAAGAAATAGCAATCATAAATGTCTATGCACCTAATCAGGATGCCCCAAGATACATAAGGGAAACACCGGCAAAACTGAAGGGAGAAATGTACATCTCTAAATTATAATTGGAGATTTCAGTACACCACTCTTAGCACTGGATAGAACATCTGGGCAGAGGATCAATAAAGAAACAGAGAGCTTGAATAATACAATAAATGTACTAAACCTAACAGACATAGAGAGAACACTGTACCCCAAAACAGCAGGATATACATTCTTTTCAAGTGCTCATAAATCTTTCTCCAGAATAGATCATATGTTGGGTCACAAAGCAGATCTCAATAAATTCAACAAAACTGAAATTAGACAAAGCACTTTCTCTGATCATAATGGAGTAAAGTTGGAAATGAACAAGTGGCAGAAGGGAAAATTCACATATATGTGGAGATTAAGCAATACAATCTTAAATAATCAGTGGGTCAGAGAAGGAATTTCAAGGAGAATCAATAAGTATCTCGAGATGAATGGCAATGTGAATACAACATATCAGAACCTATGGAATGCTGTGAAGGCAGTGTTGAGAGGAAAATTTATATCCCTCAATGCTTACATTAAAAAAGAAGAAAGAGCTAAAATCAATGACCTAACTACACAGCTGGAGGAACTAGAAAAAGAACAGCAAACTAATTCCAAAGCAAGTAGAAGGAATGAAGTGACAAAGATAAGAGCAGAAATAAATGAAATTGACAACAAAAAATCGATGTGATCTGTGCTCACAAGCCTCTCCTGTAACTTTTACCAGACCTGTGGTTGGCGCTGGGTTTAGTGTATACAGAGGGGACCTGAATCTCTGGACTGTCCCTGTAATAGCCAGGCCCTGAGCCTCAACAGACTTGCAATTCCTACCCTCTGGTTTATTGGGCTTACCCCAGTCAGCTAACAGGGAGGTGAAGAAGGTCAACCACCACAACAGGGAGCTAGGAGTGCCTACATGCAAGCAGGAGAATTGCATCCTTCATCCAACTGGAATCTAAGCACCCTCTCGATATAGAGGTGTAGTGGACCTTACCATCCCTGGGTCCACAGAATAGAGGGATAGAGTATGGATTAGAGTGGACTTACTGATATTCTATTCTGGAACTATTGTGATTAGTAATGGAAGTAAATGTAGCATTGATGTGGACAAAGTAGCCATGATAACTGCTGAGGGTAGGGAGTGGCAAGAAGAGATGTGATGTGGGGGCATTTTCAGTACTTGGAGTTGTCCTGGGTGGTACTGCAGGGATAGTTACTGGACATTGTCCTCCCATGGCCCACTGGGTGGACTGGGGGAGAGTGGAAACTATAATGTGGACCATTGACCATGTGGTGCAGCAGTGCTCAGAGAAGTGCAATGAATGTCTCATGATGATGGAGGAGGTTGTTGTTATGGAAGGAGTGGAGTGAGGGGGTGGAGGGTATATGGGGACCTCATATTTTTTGAATGTCACATTAAAAAAATAATAAACCCAAAAATTCAATAGAGAAAATGAACAGAACCAGAAGTTGGTTCTTCAAGAAAATTAACAAGGGAGTATAGGCAAGATGGTGGCTAAGTAAGCTTACCTTATGGTCTCTCCTGCAAGGAAGCGGCTGGGCACTGTTGGAGGTTCTCTGGGACCAGGCTGTTTCGGGATTTTTGCAGGGCATGAAGTGTCTAGACATCAATTTGGTGGGAAGGTAACGGAGAGGATTAGTCTATAAGATATAATTGAAATTCTATTGCATGGAGGTGAGAGCTGCACACGGGTTGCTCCCTTCTTGGGGGGGGGGGTGGAGCCGCAGAACCGGCCCTGCGGCTGCGCTTTTTGGAGGCTCTGCCAGTGCTGGGGAATTTGCGAGTCCTGGGCGGGCTGTTAGGGGGTTGACAGGACGGGACGCCTTTGCAGACCGATTTGGGGAGACAAACCGTGTTTTGTTGTGAATCGGAGAATTTTTGATTGCAGACACAAGTAGTAGCGCTTCCGCCTGGAGCCCGGCCCCCACAAGCCCGGCTGCCCATCTGCAGTGGACTTAGATTACTGGCAATAATAGGGACGTAATTGGGAGGATGTTATAGGGTACGGCGAGGGGGGGGACACGTCTGGAAGCCGATTGGGGAATACTTTGTGAAGCTTGGGAACTCCGGATTGGGACTCCATTGTCGGGTGTTTCTGGCTGAAGCCCCACCCCCGAGCCTGGCTTCTGATCTGCGTCATTAAATTGGCTGCAGTGTAGAGGTGCCCTCAGGTGGCCGTTCTGGGGGATCACGGGGTGGGAGCTGTCCAGAAGCTGAACTGATGATATATATCCACATAATAGACCCCAGTGAGTGAGTGAATTGTGGGGTTCAGACATAACATAGAGTTTGTGGATCTGACTTCCCCCATAGGGCTGGCACCCAGCTGCGGGGATCCCAGAGGGCTGTGTTATACTGCGGTGCTCCTAGGCTCCCTGTTGACCACATTTGAGGTTTCCAGGTCTGAGTCCCCTAAACTCTGGTGGCCCACACCCCAGAGACTCACACCTCTTCAGTCTTCAATATCTCAGACTTTCCATCCTTGAATCCATCAAGCCCTGAGGTCCATCTGAGGTCCTTGAATACCCTAGCCCTCAATGTTTGCATTTTTCTTCTTTGTTTCATTTTGTTTTGTTTTTATTTTCATTTTATCATATTTTTTACTTTTTTTAATGTCCTGATTACTAATACTGCATTATCCCCTAGTCTTTTCTCCCAGCATATCCCCCAAAGGCTTTTTTTTTTTCAGTTATGTAGGGTTTTTGGTTGTTGATGTTGTTGGTGTTGCAATTGTGGTTGGTGTATATCTTTTTTTTTCTTTCCCCTACCTGTTGCCCACCCTTTGCCCAACCCCTTTTTCTTTCTTCCTTTCTCCTCTTCTTTTTTTTTTCTGTTTTTTCTCTCTCTCTTGTCCCTCATTTACTTCTTACTTTATTTTAACTTAATTATACAATAGGTGCTGCAAGAAACACCTCACATTTGCTGGGTTTCCTCATCCTCCGCTGCCTCATTTCTGTGTGAATTGATTTTGGCTACCTACACTTTCCCCTTTCCCCTACATCTTGATATCCGCCATCATCTACTGTCTCTCCTATATTCCACCTCCCTTTCTTTGATCCACAAAGTCTCTAACTCTTAATTTCTAATACCTTTGTTTTGTTTTCTGTCTGTTATCCACTCTTGAAACTACTTCCTTTCTTTTCTCTTTCCCTCTCTCATGAAAATACTAGCTTTTTAATTCATACCATATTCCTCCCATATTCAGTCGACTACCTCATTATAGGTACTATACCTACTGCTACAACTCTACACAACTTACATGAATCTAATATCCATCCTCCCAGATCTCATATTGTTGCTCCGTTAACATTTATCACCAATACTACTTTACACTTTTTCCTTGCTTACACAATTGCCTTTCCCTGGCACTAATACTTTCCTTTAAAGTGAACTCAACCAGCAATAAGAAATTAGAATAAGAAGAACAAAGTGACAAAGAGAAGATATAACACTTATGCAAAAACAACAGCTAATTAATCCCCAAGACTAGACAAAGAAGTTAAGGAACTGATTAAACCCGTCAAGATAAAATGATGACAAGACACAACAAAAATCTGCAAACCAAACCAGTAATCAGGAAAACATGGCTGAATCCAATCAACAAACTAAAAATCAGGAAGGGGAGAAGAACTTCGCACAAGAAATGAAAGATCTCAGAACATTTATCACCGAAAAATTTAATGAAGTAAAGGAAGAGGTTAACAACATGAACACAACACTTGGAGGGGAAATTGCAGACATATGCAAAAAGATAACAGATATGATGGGAATGAACACCACAGTTTAAGAAATAAAAAATACACTCGCAGCAAATATCAGTGGACTAGAAGAGGCAGAGCAGAGAATTAGTGATGTGGAAGACAGTACATCGGAAATCAAACAGATAGTAGAATTGGTCGATAAAAAGGTAGAAAAAATCCAGGTAGGACTTAGGGACCTGAATGATAATGCAAAACGCTCAAACATACGTATTATAGGCATTCCAGAAGGAGAAGAGAAGGGAAAGGGGTCAGAAGGAGTGTTGCAGGAAATAATGGCTGAAAACTTCCCAAATCTACTGAAAGAGACAGATTTTCATATCCAAGAAGCACAGCGCACTCCACTGGTCATAAACCCCAACAGGCCCACCCCAAGACATATATTTGTCAAATTATCCAATGCTCAAGACAAAGAGAAAATTCTAAAAGCAGCAAGAGAAAAGAAAACCATCACACACAAGAGAAGGTCCATAAGATTAAGTGCTGATTTCTCATCTGAAACCATGGAGGCAAGAAGGCAGTGGTATGATATAGTCAAGGTACTAAAGGAAAAAAATTTCCAACCAAGAATACTCTATCCAGCTAAACCAGCATTCAAAAATGATGGAGAGTTCAAAATATTCACAGATAAACAGAAACTGAAAGAGTATGCTGACAAGAAACC
This sequence comes from Dasypus novemcinctus, assembly GCF_030445035.2. Classification (NCBI taxonomy): domain Eukaryota; kingdom Metazoa; phylum Chordata; class Mammalia; order Cingulata; family Dasypodidae; genus Dasypus; species Dasypus novemcinctus. The sequence goes on from NC_080682.1 coordinate 127,481,930, forward strand.
TCCCCTTCAAGAAATTCTAAAGGGAGTTCTGCAGGAAGAAAGGAAAAAACAGGACAGGCAGAGTTGGAGGAGAGTGTAAGAGCAACAAAAAAGACAAAAATAGAAGGGAAAAAAACCAAACAAACAAAATATGACAAACACAACTCCAATCAAAATATGGATAACACAAATAATTCCTTGAAAGTAGTAACACTGAATGTCAACGGATTAAACTCACCTATCAAAAGATTCATACTGGGACATTGGATAAGGAAATATGACCCATCTATATGCTGTCTACAAGAGACACATCTTAGACCCAGAGACGCATGGAGATTGAAAGTTAATGGCTGGAAAACAATCATACAAGCAAACAATAACCAAAAAAAGGCAGGAGTAGCTATCTTAATATCAGATAAAATAGACTTTAAATGCGAAACAATTGTGAGAGACAAAGAAGGATACTACATTTTAGTAAAAGGGACAATCTGTCAAGAAGATCGAACAATCATAAATATTTATGCTCCTAACAAGGGCGCCTCTAAATATGTGAGGCAAATGCTGGAAAAACTAAGTGAAAGAATAGATGCACCTACAATTATAGTGGGGGATTTTAATACACCACTATCAACTCTGGACAGAACATCTCAAAAGAGAATCACTAAAGAAACAAAACATTTGAACAGTATATTAGAGGAACTGGATGTAATAGACATATACAGATAATTACACACAAACATAGCAGGATATACATTTTTCTCAAGCGCACATGGATCATTCTCCAAGATAGACCATATGCTAGGCCACAAAGAAAGGCTTAATGAATTCAGAAAGATCGAAATCATACAAAATAATATCTCTGACCACAGTGGAGTGAAGCTGGAAATTTGCAAGGGCCAGAGGTCCAGATTTCACACCATGATTTGGAAATTAAACAGCACACTCTTAGAAAAACAGTGGGTCAAAGAGGAAATCTCAAAAGAAATCAATGACTACCTTGAAACAAATGATAATGATAACACAACATACCAAAATTTATGGGATGCAGCAAAAGCAGTACTGAGAGGGAAATTGATACCCATAAATTCATATATCAAAAAAGAAGAAAGAGCAAAAATTGAAGAACTAACTGCACATTTGAAGGAATCAGAAGAAAAACAACAAAGTAATCCAACAGGAAGAAGAAGGAAGGAAATAACAAAGAAAAGAGCAGAACTAAATGAAATAGAAAATAAGAAAGCACTTGAAAAGATAAACAAGACCAAGAGCTGGGTTTTTTAGAAGATCAACAAAATTGACAAACCTTTAGCGAGACTAACAAAGGAAAAAAGAGAGAAGATGCAAATACACAAAATAAGAAATGAGAAAGGCGATATCACCACTGACCCCACAGAAATAAAGACTATCATAAGAGGATACTTTGAAAAACTATATTCCAATAAAAATGACAATTCAGAGGAAATGGAAAAATTCCTAGAAAAACATAAGCAGCCCATATTGACAAAAGAAGAAATTGATGATCTCAACAAACCAATCACAAGTAAAGAGATAGAATCCGTCATTAAAAACCTCCCAACTAAGAAGAGCCCAGGGCCAGATGGCTTCATAGGTGAATTCTACAAAACATTCTGGAAAAAACTAACACCAATCCTGCTGAAACTCTTCCAAAAAATTGAAACAGAAGGAACATTGCCTAACTCCTTCTATGATGCCAACATTACCCTAGTACCAAAGCCAAACAAAGACACCACAAGAAAGGAAAATTACAGACCAATTTCTCTAATGAACTTAGACGCAAAAATACTTAACAAAATACTTGCTAATTGTATTCAACAACACATTAAACGAATTATACACCACGACCAAGTGGGATTCATTCCAGGTATGCAAGGATGGTTTAACATAAGAAAATCAATCAATGTAATACACCATATAAACATATTGAAGGAAAAAAATCACATGATTATATCTATAGATGCAGAAAAAGCATTTGACAAAATATAGCACCCTTTCTAGATAAAAACACTCCAAAAGATCGGAATACAAGGAAATTTTCTGAACATGATAAAAAATATATATGAAAAACCTACGGCCAACATTGTTTACAATGGAGAAATCCTAAAACCCTTCCCTCTAAAGTCAGGAACAAGACAAGGATGCCCATTGTCTTCCCTTCTATTTAACATTGTCTTAGAAGTACTTGCTCGAGCACTGAGGCAAGAACCAGACATAAAAGGCATTCAAATTGGAAAGGAAGAAGTCAAAATTTCATTATTTGCAGATGACATGATCCTATACATAGAAAACCCTGAGAGATCCACAACAAAGCTTCTAGAACTCATAAATGAGTTTAGTAAAGTCACAGGTTATAAGATCAATGCACAAAAATCAGTAGCATTTCTGTACACCAATAATGAGAAAGATCAGGAGGAATTCAAGAAACAAATACCATTTACAATAGTAAATAAAAAAATCAAATATTTAGGAATAAATTTAACTAAAGATGTAAAAAACTTATACACTGAGAACTATAGAAGACTGTTCAAGGAAATCGAAGAAGACCTAAATAAATGGAAGAATATTCCTTGTTCATGGATAGGAAGACTAAATATTATTAAGATGTCTATCCTACCAAAACTGATCTACACATTCAATGCAATCCCAATAAAAATCAACAGAGCTTTCTTTAAGGAACTAGAAAAACTAACTATGAAATTTATTTGGAAAGGAAAGAGGCCCCGAATAGCCAAAGACATATTGAAAAAGAAAAACAAAATTGGAGGAATCACACTATCAGATTTCAAAACATACTACAAAGCTACAGTAGTGAAAACACGCATGGTGTTGGCATAAGGAGAGACACACAGACCAATGGAATCTAATTGAAAGTTCTGATATACAAACTCACATATATAGCCATATAATATTCGATAAAGCCACCAAACCCTCTCAACTGGGAGAGAATGGCCTATTCAACAAATGGTGCCTGGAGAACTGGATAGCCATATGTAGAAGAATGAAAGAGGATTACCATCTCACACCTTATACAAAGATCAACTCAAGATGGATCAAAGACCTAAATATAAGAGCCAAGACCATAAAGACCTTGGAAAGCAGTGTAGGGAAACATCTACAGGACCTTGTAATAGGAAATGGATTCATGAATATCACACCAAAAGCACGAGCAGCAAAAGAACTAATAGATAAATGGGACTTCCTCAAAATTAAAGCCTTCTGTACCTCAAAGGAGTTTGTCAAGAAAGTAAAAAGGGAACCCACACAATGGGAGAAAATATTTAGCAACCATATATCTAATAAGAAACTTATAACTTGCATATATAAAGAACTCATATATCTTGAAAATAAAAAGATAAACAACCCATTTAAAAAATGGGAAAAAGATTTAAACAGACACTTCTCCAAAGAAGAAATACAAATGGCTAAAAAGTGCATGAAAAAATGCTCCAAATCTCCAGCTATCAGGAAAATGCAAATCAAAACTACAATGAGATACCATCTTACTCCCATAAGATTGGCAGCTATGAAAAAACACAAGAATACAAATGCTGAAGAGGATGTGAAGAAAGGGGAACACTCCTCCACTGCTGGTGGGAATGCAGAAGGATCCAACCATTCTGGAGGACAGTTTGGCAGTTTCTCAAAAAGCTAACCATAGATTTGCCATATGACCCAGCAATATCACTGCTGGGTATATACCCATCAGAACTGAAAACAAGGACACAAACCGATATATGTACACCAATGTTCATAGCAGCATTGTTCACTATCGCCAAAAGTTGGAATCAACCCAAATGCCCATCAACAGATGAGTGCATCAATAAAATGTGGTATATACATACAATGGAATACTACTTGGCTGTAAGAACAAATACACTACAAACACACGTGATAACATGGATGAATCTTGAGAACCTTATGTTGAGTGAAGCAACCCAGGCATTGAAGGACAAATACCACATGACCTCAATGATATAAAATAAGCAAGCTGCCTCAGAGAGCTAAAGACTGAAAGATAGGCTTACAGGAAATCGGGGGTAGGAGGAAGGAGGTGAGCCAACGTCTGCAGGGTTGTAATTTATGATGAGCTGTCGGTAAGTATGAACACAAAGAAGAGATAAAATGGGGGCAAGGGGTTGCCTTTGGGTGGGGCTTTGCGGGCTTGAGGGGGGCTGGGGATGGGCGGATGGGTAATATTGCCCAAAAAGTGGGGGGAGGGAGGGGCAACATATGAACATAGGAGAGTGTCAGATGTGGGTTGAGAGTAAAATGCTGAGAAAATCATATCAAAATATAATTAGGAGGGTTACCTGTTTATGATGCTCGGAGGGGATGGTCTGATGCGGTGCGGGCTCCTGGGGAAAGTCTGAATGCTCACTTTGCCAGAGTGGGTTGTACCATTGGGCAGAGACCCAAGTAGTGAGAGTGGGGGTGGACCCACATCCTGGGGAGGACTAATGCCATCAAATAGAGGGAACTGTATCTCTCGAGAGAAAGGGTTTCTCCCAGGGCATTAGGGCAGTTGAACAAGTCAGGCCCTGAACACTGTTGCAAGTATCTCTGGATGTGGCTCCTCAGGAAATGGAGATTGGCTGTCGCTGTGGGCCCCAAGGGGAGGGGAAAATGGATGTTGAATGGATGGAACCAAGGTAAATGTAGGGGCAAGAGAGGAGTTTCACGAGAGTACAGAAGGATGGATATAAAACATGTAATATTACACCAAAAACATATAGGGGACGACAGACTAATAATGTAAACCATAATGTAAAACATAGGATAACTAAAAAATTTAGAAAACTGAATATCCTAAAGTATGGACCACAATGTAAGCACAGATGTCACCTTGTTTGAAAGCTATTGTCTCGGAGTCTGTACATCAGTTTCAGTAAATATGATATGAATAAGTTAAAAGATTATCACTGTGGAAGGGAAAAGGTTTTATGGTGGATGTGTGGTTGTACTGTATATTGTATATATGAATTACTGTGGTCTAGGGCTCTTGTGAAGAGAAGCTCAATAATTAGGAAAAAAGAAAAGAAAAAGATAGGATGTAGAAATTTTCCAAATCAATACATATTCTATATCTAACCTTTAAACCCATCGCTATATTCCATTTTCCTAGTAAGAGATCCTGACATTATATTGGGCTTCACCTTTCAGGAAGTTTTGGATCACAGAGTGGTTCAACAATGGCAGCGGAGGAATACTGGTATAGGATGCTATTGACAGGTGATATATGGTTGACAGGGAGCTATACAGGGCATATGTCCAGGGTGCATGGTAATGTTTGGATATACTCATAGTGGCAACAATTAAAAACTACAGCTGGGGGGGTACTGGGTTCCTGGCCGGGGGTGCTCTGTCATGGTCCCTAGGGGAGCAGCGGCAGTCCCCCAGGTGCAACAGTAAGGACCAGGAAGGAATGAGGGTCCAACAGTGAGCCCATGATACTAATGACTATGTTTGTGAGCCTATATGCCTGAAATAAGAACAAGGCCTAGAGCAGCACTGTGCCTAGGAGTTTCCTCCTGACAGCCTTCATGTTATTCAAATGTGGCCAGTCTCAAAGCCAAACTCAGCATGTAAATGCAATGCCTTCCCCCCAGTGTGGGACATGACACCCGGGGATGAGCCTCCCTGGCCCCGTGGGATCACTACCAAGTACCAACTGATGATGCAACTAGAAAATGACCTTGAATTAAAGGTTCAATGTGGACCGGCAGAATATCCCTGTCTACCTATAATAATAGGAGTTAAAAATGCTGTTTGACCTAAATTAAGGGGGAAATGGAAAGGACAAATGAGTTTATATGGCTATGAGTCTCTAAAAAAGAGTCTGGAGGATGTCAGAAGGATTGCCCTTATGCACACATGAGCAGAGTCTCAGAGACAGATAAAGTAGATACAACCCCAGGTATTGGTTCTTTTGAGGGCTAAAGAGACCCACATGTTCTAGGGTCAGGGCAGATGGGGTTCACTGCCATGTTAGTTGGCCCTTCTTTGGAGCTGGTGTTTCTGCGTGATGGAGCTGGACACAGATGGGATCTCTTTTCACAAGGCTTTCATGCTACTTTACTGGAAGGGTAGGTGGTGCTGGGGTTTAAAATATACCCAGGGGATCTGAATCTCTGGACTGACCATATGATAGCCAGGCCCTGAGCCTCAACAGACTTCAACTCCTACACTCTGATTTATTGGACTTACCCCACTCAGCTAACATGGAGTTGAAGAATGTCAACCACCACACCATGGAGCCTAGAGTGCCTACAACTGAAAGTGGGAGGATTGCATCCAGTATCCATGTGGAATCTGAGCCTCCTCTTAATATAGAGTTGCAACGGACAGAACCAATCCAAGATCCACAGAGAAAAGGTGGCATTGGTGTGGGAAAAGTGGCCATGGTGGCTGATGGGTATGGGGAATGGGAGGAAGAGATGAGCTGTGGAGGCGTTTTTGGGACTTGGAGTTGTCCTGGGTGGTGCTTCAGGGACAATTACCGGACATTGCAAATCCTCCCAGGGCCCACTGGATGGAACGTGGGAGAGTATGGGCTATGATGTGGACCATAGACCATGAGGTGCAGTGATGCCCAGAGATGTACTTACCAAATGCAATGGATGTGTCATGATGATGGGAGTGAGTGTTGCTGAGGGGGGGAGTGGTGGGGTGAGAGTGGTGGGGTTGAATGGGACCTCATATTTTTTGAATGTAATATTTTTACAAAATGAATAAAATTAAAGAAAATTAACAAAATTGACAAGCCCTTAGCTAGACTTACTAAGAAAAAAGATAGAAGATGCAAATAAATGAAGAAGAAGAAAAAAAAGGAAATGGGAACATTACTACTGACCCCACAGCAATAAGAGCGACCATAAGAGAATACTATGAAGAACTTTATGCCAAAAAAACTAGACAATGTAGATGAAATGGAAAAACTCCTAGGAATGTACAATCAAGCTACATTGACCCTAGAAAAATAGAAGACCTCAACAAACCAATCACAAGTAAAGAGATTGAAACAGTCATCAAACAGCTCCCCAAAATGAAAAGCCCAGGGACAGATGGTTTCACAGGTGAGTTCTACCAAGCATTCAAAGAATATTTAAAACCAATCTTACTCAAGTTCTTCCAAAAAATTGAACAAGAAGGAACACTAACAAGCTCATTCTATGAAGCCAATATCACCCTAATACCTAAGCCAGATAAATCATTATGAAAAAATAAAATTACAGACCTATTTCTCTAATGAATACAGATGCAAAAATCCTCACTAAAATACTTGCTATTCGAATCCAACAACACATTAAAAGAATTATTCATCATGATCAAATTGGTTTTACACCAGGCATGCAAGGCTGGTTCAAAACAAGAAAATCAATACCATAATACATCACATTAATAAATCAAAGAAGAAAAACCACATAATCTTATCCATTGATGCAGAAAAGCATTTGTCAAAATATAGCATCCACTTGATAAAAATACTGTAAAAGATAGGAATTGAAGGAAAATTTCTCAACATGATAAATGACATATATGTTAAAAACACACAGCTAAGATTGTACTCAATGGTAAAAGACTGAAAGCTTTCCCATTGAGATCAGGGAAAGAAAAGGATGCCCATTGTCACCACTGTTGTTCAATATAGTGCTAGATGTTCTAGCTAGACTAAGTAGGCAAGAAAAATAAATAAAAGGCATCCAAATCAGAAAGGAAGAATTAAAACTTTCAGTATTTACAGATGATATGATCCAACATGTAGTAAGTCTGAGAAAATGTACAACAAAGCTGCTAGAGCTAATAAATTATTTCAGTAGAGTGTCAGGATACAAGGCCAATATGCAAAAATCAGTGATGTTTCTATACCCTAGTAATGCACAATCTGAGGAAGAAGTCAGAAAAAAATTCCATTTACAAGAGCAACTAAAAGAATCAAGTATTTAGAAATAAGCTTATCCAAGCATGTAAAGCACTTGTATTCAGAATACTATAATGCATTGCTAAAAGAAATTTTTAAAAAGACCTAAATAAGAAATGAGTTTATATGGCTACGAGTTTCTAAAAAAGAGTCTGGAGGCTGGCAGAAGGATTGCCCTTATGCACAACTGAGCAGAGTCAGAGAGACAGATAAAGCAGATACAACCCCCAGATATTGGTTCCTTTGAGGGCTAAAGAGACCCATGGGAGTTATGGTCATGGCCAATGGGGTTAACTACCAGGTCAGAGGGCCCCTCTTTGGAAATGGTGTTTATGTGTGATGAATCTGGACTCAGATGGGATCTCCCTTCATAAGACTTTCATGCTAATGTGCTGGAGGTGCAGTTAATGTTGGGGTTTAAGATATATTTAGGGGATTTGAATCTCTGGACTGACAATGTGATAGCCAGGTCCTGAGCCTCAACAGACTCCAGCACCTACAATCTGTTTTATTGGACTTACCACACTCAGCTAAGATGGAGTTGAAGAAGGACAACCGCCACACCATGGGGCCTAGAGTGATTACAATTGAAAGTGGGAGGATTGCATCCAGCATCCATGTGGAATCTGGGCCTCCTCTTGACATAGAGGTGCAATGGACACAACCAATCCAATGTCCACATAGAGGAGGTGGCATTGGATTGGGAAAGGTGGACATGGTGGCTGATGGGTATGGGGAAGGGCAGGAAGAGATGAGAGGTGGAGGCGTCTTTGGGACATGGAGCTGCCCTGGATGGTGCTTCAGAGGCAATCACCGGACATTGTATGTCCTCACAGGGCCCACTGGATGGAATGGGGGAGAGTATGGGCCATGATGTGGACCATTGACTATGAGGTGCAGAGGTGCCCAAAGATGTACTTACCAAATCCAATGGATGTGTCATGATGATGGGAGGGAGTGTTGCTGGGGGGGGGGGAGAGGTGGGGTGGGGGGGTGGGGTTGAATGGGACCTCACATATATATTTTTAATGTAAAATTATTACAAAGTCAATAAAATTTTAAAAAAATGAAAAAAATAAAATAAAATAAAAAGACCTAAATAATTGGAAGAACATTCCATGCTCATGAATTGGAAGACTAAATAACATTAAGATGTCAATTCTGGGAAGCAGACTTGGCCCAGTGGATAGGGCATCCATCTACCACATGGGAGGTCTGTGGTTCAAACTTTGGGCCTCCTTGACCCATGTGGAGCTGGCCCACATGCAGTGCTGATGCGTGCAAGGAGTGCCGTGCCATGCAGGGGTGTCCCCTGTGTAGGGGAGCCCCATGCGCAAGGAGTATGCCCCGTAAGGAGAGCTGCCCAGCGTGAAAGAAATTTCAGCCTGCCCCAACAATGGCGCCGCATGCACGGAGATCTGACACAGCAAGATGACGGAACAAAAAAAGAGACACAGATTCCCGTGCCGCTGACAACAACAGAAGCGGACAAAGAACATGTGGCAAATGGACACAGAGAACAGACAACTGGGGGAAAGGGGAGAGAAATAAATAAAATAAATCTTAAAAAAAAAAAGATGTCAATTCTATCCAAATTGATATACTGATTCAATGCAATCCTGATAAAAATTCTACCAGCATTTTGTAAATAAATGGAAAATACAATTATCAAATTTATCTAGAAGGATAAACATTTTAAAAAGGAAAAGTGAAGTTGGAGGATTCTTTAAATCATATTAAAACTTTCAGACTTTAAATCATATTACCTAGCTACAGTGGGAAAAACAGCATGGTAATGACATAAATATAGACACATAGACCAATGGAACTGAATTGATGGCTCAGAAACAGACGCTCACATCTATGGCCAAGTGATTTTTGACAAACCTGTCAAACCCACCCAGCTGGGACAGAACTGTCTATTCAACAAATTCTGCTGGGAGAACTGAATATCCATAGCCAGAAGAAAGAAAGAAGACCCCTATCTCACACTTAATATAAAAATTAACTCAAAATGTATCAAAACCTAACTATAAAAGCAAGTACACTAAAGCTCTTAGAAGAAAATTTAGGGAAACATCTTCAAGACCTGGTGGCAGGTGGTGGATTCTTAAACCTTACACCAAAACAATGAAAGAGAACATGGATAAATGGGACTCCCTCAAACATAAACTCTTCTGTGATTCAAAGGACTTCATCAAGAAAGAGAAAAGGAAACCCACTGAAATGGAAGGAAATATTGGAAACCACATATCCAAAGGGTTTGATTTTCATTCTATATAAAGAGATCATATAACTCAACAATAAAAGAGCAAGCAATCCAATTTTAAACTGAGCAAAAGATTTAAATAGACATTTCTCCAAAAAGGAAATACAAAAAAAAAAAAAAGCACATGAAAAAATGTTCCATATCCCTATTAGAGAAATGCAAATCAAAACAACAATAAGATATCATCTAACACCACATAGAATTGCCATTATTTTTTTAAAAAGACAACAGTAAGTGCTGGAGAGGATGTGGAGAAATAGGAAAACTTCACTGTTGGTGGGAGTGTAAAATGATGCAGTCTCTGTGGAAGACAGTTTGTTGGTTCCTCAGGAAACTAAATATAGAAATGCCATATGATCCAGCAATTCCTCTACTAGGAATGAAGAACTAAAAACTATGACATAAACAGACATCTTCACACTGATGTTCATAGCAGCATTATTCACATTTGCCGAAGGATGGAAACAACCCAATTGTCCATCAACCAATGAATGAATAAACAAAATGTGGTATATACATATGATGGAATACTATGCTACAGTAGGAAGAAATGAAATTGGGACACATATGATAATATGAATGAATCTTGAAGACATTATACCCCATGAAGTAAGCCAGACAAAAGAAGGACAAATATTGCATGTTCTCATTTATATGAACTAAATGAAGTTAGTTAACATGGAGTTAAAACCTAGGGTATACCAGTAGAACTGAAAACAAGGACACAAATGAATATATGCACACCAATGTTCATAGCAGCACTATTCACTATTGCCAAAAGTTGGAATCAACCCAAATGCCTATCAACAGATGAATAGATAAATAAAATGTGGTATATACATACAATGGAATACTACTCAGCTTTAAGAACAAATACACTACAAACACATGTGATAACATGGATGAATCTTGAGAACCTTATGTTGAGTGAAGCAACCTAGGCATTGAAGGACAAATACTACATGACCTCACTGATATGAAATAAGTAAACCAAGCTGTCTCAGAGGGCTAGAGACTGGATGATGGGCTTAAAGGAATTTGGGGGGCAGAGGAAATTTGCAAACTGACACCTACCTGGGTGAAATCTAGGATAAGCTGGAGGTAAATATATGTACAGGAAGGGATAAAATGTGGGCATAGGGATACCTTTGGGTGGGGTTTTGTGGGTTTGAGGGGGGCTAGGGATAGGAGGATGAGTAAGATGGCCCAAGAAATTGGGGGGAAGGGTTGGGGGAACCTTTGAACATAGGAGATTGTCAGGTATGTGGTTGAAAGTATAATATTGAGAAAACTTTTTCAAAAATATAATAAGGAAGGTTACCTGTTTAAGATGCTTAAAGGGGAGAGTCTGACACAGGGCAGGCTTCTAGGGAGTGTGAGAGTGCTCATTTTGTCATAATTTGTTGTATCACTGGATGGAGACCCATACAATGAAAGTAAAGGTATACCAATATCCTGGGGAACAACTGATGTTCTCAAATAGAGGGAACTGTATCTCTCAAGAGAATTGGTGGCTCCTAATGGGTTAGGGCAGTCAAGCATGTCAAGCCCTCAACATTGTTGCAAGTATCTCTGAATATAGTTCTTTAAGGAATGAAGGCTGATTGTCACTGTGGGCCCGAGGGGAGGGGGAAAAGGTATTGAATACATGGAATCACTGTAACTGTGGAGCAATGGAAGTGTTCTACCAGATTATGCAAAAATGGATACAGGACATGCTAAATTATGCCAAAAATGTATAAAAGTCTATAGGCTAAAATGTAAACGATAATGTAAAACATAAGATAATTAAAATTAAGAAAATTGTATAGTCTAAAATATAAACCATAATGTAAACCCAAGTGTAACCATGTTTGAATGCTATTGTTTCAATATCTGTACATCAGCTGCAGCAAATATAATATGAACATGTAAGAAGATTATTGCTGGGGAAGGGACAAAGGGTTTGATGTTGGATATGTGGGAGTACCATATATTGTATATGTGAATTACTGTGATCTAAAACGTTTGTGAAGACAAACAATAATTAGAAAAAAAGGATGTAGACACTGAGGAAGAAATGAAAGAAATCATTTTGTCACTACATATAGGGCAACACCTATAGCCGTGATGAAAGGCAAAGTGTCAAAAACAAAGCTTTTTCATTTTTTCATTTTTTACCCCAATTAATTTCTTTATTTAATTTTTCTAAGTAACTATGTATTCTATATCTAACCTTTAAACCCATCACTGTATTCCATTTTACTATTAATGGGACCTGGCAATATATTAGGCTTCATTTTTAAAGAAGTTTTGGACCACAGAGAGGTTCAACTATGTCAGGGGAGGAACACTGGTGTGGGGTGTTATTGATAGGGGGCACATGATTGGGAAGGAATTCTCCAGGGTGTGTATACAGGGCACACAAAAATGTTTGGATATTTTCATAGTGGTTTCAGTTAAAAATGACAACTGAGAGAGTGCGGAGTTCCTAGTCAGGGGAGCTCTATCACATTCCCCAGTGGAACAGCAACAATACCCCAAGTACAATGGCAAAGACCAATAAAGATGGATAGTCCAAAAGTGAGCCCTTAATACTGATGGCTCCAATTATGAGCCTGTGGGCTTGAAAGACAAACTAGGCCTAGAGCTGCAGGGTGCCTAAGAGTTACCTCTTGAGAGCCTCCATGTTGCTCAAATGTGGCCACTCTCTAAGACAAACTCAGCATGTAAATGCATTACCTTCCCCACAGCATGGGACATGACTCCTGGGGATGAGCCTCCCTGGCACTGAGGAATTACAACCAAGCACCAGCTGATGATGTAACTAGAAAAAGACCTTGAATAAAAGGGTTAACTCAGACCAGCAGAATATCTCAGTCTACATGTAATAGCAGGTGTTAAAAATGCTTTTTGACCTTGAATAAAAAGGGGAAATGGAAAGGACAAATGAGTTTATAAGGCTATGAGTCTCCAAAAGACAGTAGGGAGGTCATCACAGGGGTTTCTTTTATGCACACCTCAGCAGGGTCCCAGAGACAGCTAAATTAGATACAAGCCCAGGTATTGGCTCTTCTGAGGGCTACAGAGACCCACAGGTTCTATGGTCATGGCAGATGGAGTTCAGTACCATGTCAGTTGGCCCTACTTTGGAGTTTGTGTTCCTGAGTGTGATGGAGTTGGACTCAGATGTGATCTTTGTTCACAAGCCTCTCCTGTTACTTTCACTGTGCCGGTGGTTGGCACTGGGGTGTGGTGTATAATCAGGAGACCTGAATCTCTGGACTGTCCATGTGACATCCAGGCCCTGAGCCTCAACAGACTTGCAACTCCTACCATCTGGTTTATTGGACTTACCCTGGTCAGCTAACAGAGAGGTGAAGAAGGTCAACCACCACACCAGGGAGCCAAGAGTGCCTACAACTGCAAGCAGGAAAATTGCATCCATCATCCCTGTGGAATCTAAGCCCCTTCTTGATATAGAGGTGGAGTGGACATAACCTTCGCAGGGTCCACATGATGGAGGAATAGAGTATAGATTAGAGTGGAATTATTGATATTCTTCTATGGAACTGTTGTGATTAGTAATTGGAAGAAAAGGTAGCATTGATGTGGAGAAAATGGCCATGGTAGCTGCTGAGGGTACAGAGAGGGAACAAGAGATATGATGTGGGGGCATTTTCAGGGCTTGGAGTTGTCCTGAATAGTACTGCAGGGACAGTTGCGGGACAAAATATGCCCTGCCATGGCCCACTGGGTGGACTGAGGGAAAGTGTAAACTATAATGTGAACCATTATCCATGTGGTGCAGCAGTGCTCAAAATGTATTCACCAAATGTAATGAATGTCCCATGATTGTTGATATGGGAGATTGGGGTGAGGGAGGTGGGAATATATTGGGATCTCATTTTGTTTTAATGTAACATTAGGTTATTAGGAGATAAGAGGAGGGTTGAAAAGAACTACTGATGATTACTATATGTAGAAGTTTTAAATAACTTGACTGTAAAAGTGTGGAAATGGATAGAGTTGATGATAACACATTATAGTGAGTAACAACAGGTTTATAAATGGGATTGTGACTGAAAAGGGTAGTCTGGGGAAGTAAATGTCTATTGAAAGAAAGCTAAGGAATGATTTAGGGACTGAATAACACAGTGAACCCAGATGAGAACTGTGGTTGAGGGTACAAATGCAAGAGTGTCATTCTGTTTGCTAGAGCAGATGTACATCACTATTGTAGGGTGGTGGAAATTTGGAGAAGAATGGGAAAACTACAATTGGTATAATCTATAGACTGTGGTTAACAGCAATACTATAATATTCTTGCATCAATGCCAAAAATGTACTATGTTGATAATGGAGGTATACGGAAAAAGTGTGCCAAATATATGTTATGGACCATGGTTAGTTGTAATAGTCTGATGATATTATCTCATAATCTGTAACAAATGTTCCACCATGGTGTGGTGTGTTGGTGAAGGGGTATTGCATGGGAATTCTACACACATATGATTGTTTTGCAAATTCACAACCTCTGTAATAAAAATAGTTCTTTTAAAAAATAGAGTGGGTTTGGGGAAAAATATACCAAATGTAAGATAGGGATGATAGTAGTAATATTTTGAGGATGCTCTTGCATAGTTTGTAACAAATGTTTCATAACAATGCAAAGTGTTGGTGAAGGGGTAATGTATGAGACCCCAGTATGATACACTGTATGTTTATCATGTGAGTTCACAATCTTTACTGTACACTTATTGTTTATGCATGTTCAGGTATGAATGATATACTTCAATAAAAGTTCATTAATTTTTTTTTAAATGAGGGAGAGATTGATATTCCCAGATAAACAAAAACTGATGGAATTCATCACCACTAGACATCACTACAAGTTATGCTAAAGGGAGTTCTTCGTACTGAAAGGAAAGACTCCAGAAAGTGTTTCAAAGTGGAATAGGGAATGAAAATCTCCAGTAAAGGTAAATATTTTGGTAAATATAATTGCCAGTAGTTTCATATTTTATTTTTGGTATATAAATCCACTTCTTACTTCCTACATGTGCTAAACAGAAATGCATAAAAAGCAATGATAAATCTATGTTTTTGGGTGTATAATATACAAAGATGTAATTTGTAACAAGTATTCAGAAATGGGAGAATGAAAGGGTATTGGAACAGTATAAGTGTATGCAAATAAGTAAAGTTGGTATCTAATAAAATATGTAGTTATATATTTAGGATAATGAATTTTAACCCCACTGCAACCTGAAGAAAAATATATGAAAAATATAGCCAGATAGAAATGAGATTTAATATGGTAAAATACAAAAAAAAATCAAATAAATATGAAAATAGGCATTAACAGAAGAATTGAGGGACAAAACAGGTATAAGACGTATAAGGACTTAATAGCAAAAGATCAAAAGAAGTCCTGTATTATCAGTAGTGATTTTAAATGTAATTGAATAAACTCTCCAGTCAGAAGACAGATATTGGTAGAATGGATAAAAAATATGACCCAGCTATATGCTGTTTACAAGATAATCACTAAAAATTTAAAAATATAAATAGGTTAAAAGTGGAAGGATAGAAAAATACATACCATATGAGTAATTGCTGAAAGAGAGTCATGGTAGCTATGCTAACATCAGATAAAAGAGGCTTTAAGTAAAAAACAGTAATGAAGGACAAAGATGGTCATTATATATAAGTGATAAATGGGTCAATTAAACAAGAAGGCCTAACAATTATAAATATATGTCCACCTAACATCAGAAACCCAAAATATATGAAGTTAATACTAACAGATATGAAGGGAGAAATAAATGAATCCACAATAATAGTGGGAGAATTTCATATATCACTTTCAATAATGGATAAAACATCTAAACAGAAGGGAGAAAATAAAAGACTTGAATGATATGCTATACCAACTAGACTTAACAGACATATAAAGAACACTTCAGCCAAGAAAAGAAGAATGTACATTCTTCTCAAATAAACATGGATCATTCTCCAGGATAGAATATATGTTAGGTTATGGAACATCTCAATAAATCAAAAGATACTAAATCATACAATGTATCTACTCCAAATACAATGGAATGAAGCTCAGAAGCAATAATAGTGGGAAATAGGAAATTCACAAAATGTGGAAATTAAACACTGTACTCTTAAAGAAAAATCACAAGGGAAACTAGGAAATATCTTAATGTGAATGAAAGTGAAAATACAACATAGCAAATCTTTTTTTTTTTTTTTTTTTTTTTTTACAATGAATTGTGATTATATTCTTAAAGATATTAACATGTTCATGATGCTATTTAGTAGTATCACAATTGTTTTCTTTTTTTTTTTTTTTAATTTTTTTTTTTTATTGACTTTGTAATAATATTACATTAAAAATATATATGTGAGGTCCCATTCAACCCCACCCCCCCACCCCCCCTCTCCCCCCCCCCCAACAACACTCGTTCCCATCATCATGACACATCCATTGGATTTGGTAAGTACATCTTTGGGCACCTCTGCACCTCATATACATTGGTTCACATCATGGCCCATACTCTCCTCTATTCCATCATGTAGGCCCTGTGAGGATTTACAATGTCCGGTGAAGCACCATCCAGGGCAGCTCCATGTCCCGAAGACGCCTCCACCTCTCATCTCTTCCTGCCTTTCCCCATACCCTTTGTCCATTATGTCCACTTTTCCCAATCCAATGCCACCTCTTCTATGTGGACACTGGATTGGTTGTGTCCATTGCACCTTTATGTCAAGAGGAGGCTCAGATTCCACCTGGATGCTGGATGCAATCCTCCCAAGCAAATCTTATAGTATGCAGCAAAGGCAGTGCTGAGAGGGAAATATATAGTTCTAAATGCTTACATTTAAAAGAAGAAGGACTTCAAATCAGATTCCTAGCCTTAAAATTGGAAGAACTAGAAAAAGAAAAGGAAACTAATCCTAAAGCAAGTAGAAGGAAGGAAATAAAAAAATTAGAACAAAGGTAAATGAAACCAAGGATTAAAAACAATAGAGAATCAGCAAAATGATAAGTTAGTTCTTTGAAGACATAAGTAAAGTTGACAAACTTTAGCTGGAAAAAATAGGACACAAATGACTAAAATCAGAAATGAAAAGGGGTACATTACTATCATCACCACTGGGAAAATAAAGGACTATAAGAGGATACTATGACCTGTATGCCAACAATTTAGGTAACCTAGATGAAAAGGACAAATTCCTAGAAACACATAAACTACTACACTGACTCAAGAAGAATAGAAATCTCAGCAAATCAATAACTAGTAAAGAGATTAAATCAATAACCAAAAGCTCCCAAGCAACAAAAGTCCAGAACCAGATGTTTTGACAGGGATTTTTGCCAAATATTCCAAGAAATGTTTATACCAATCCTGATCAAAATCTTCCAAAAAACTGAAGACAAGGGAGCAATCCTTAACTCATTCAAAAGGCCAATGTTACCCTCATACCAAAGTCAGAAGGAAATAACAAAAGAAAACAAAATTATAGACCAGCTTTTCTATGAATATAGATGCAAAAATTCTCAACAAAATACTAGCAAACTATTAGTCAGCCAAAGGGGTACTGCTGCAAAATATCAGACATCTGCTGGCTTTTGTAAAGGGTGTTTATCTGGGGTAGATGCTTACAGTCCCCAGGCCATAAGCATAAGCTATTTCCCTCACCAAGGTCTTATTGCCACATGTCGGAGCAGGATGCAGGTGATGCCTTCAAGGGCCCAGGCTTCCTGGGCTCCTCTCTTCCCAGGGCTTGTTTCTCTCTGGGCTCAGTGGCTCTGCTCTCTCCACAAGCCCAACTGTAGACTATCAGGAAACCAGCTTGTCTCTCTTCCTTGGGCCTCTGCTGTGTCTAATGGAGCCTTCTCTCCTTTCTCATGTGTCTTCATCTCTGTGTGCTTAATTCCCAGGCTCTAGGATCAAAACTCCAACCTCCCTTCCCTGCAGTGCAGTTTCTCTGTGCGTCCTCTCTCACCAATGGGGTGGGGACCCAACATTCTACTGACATGGCCCGGTGAAAGCCTTAGTCATTATTTAATCAAGTAAAAGTGAAACCTCTGGATCCAATATAATCTAAAATGCCCAGAGGAACAGACTAGTTTACAACCATAATCCAATATCTATTTTTTTGGAATTCATAAATAATATCAAACTGATACACAAACCAAATTCAATCTCACATTAAAAGAATTACACACAATAACAACTGGGATTTAAGCCAGGAATATAAGGGTGGTTCAATATAAGCAAATCAGTTAATGCAGTGGGTTCCTAACAAGGGGTCCATGAGCTTGAATTGAAATACAAAAAAATATTATTCTTGTGGGGACATCTTGGTGTGGGTGTGATGTATTTATTAAATAATACACACTATAGAGTGGACTTCATCAAGTGTCTGTGGTTTTCACCTGACTGGCAAAGAAGTCCCTGGAACAAAAATGGTTAAGAACCCCTGAGTTAATGCAGCATACCATAATAACAAAATAAAGGAAAAACAAAAACAAAAACACAACTCTTGCTTATCTCAATGCAGGAAAGGCATTTCATGAAATCCAGCATAACTTCCTGATGAAAAACATTAGAAAGCTAGGAATAGAAGGAAACATCCTCAATGTGAAAAGGGGCATCTATGGAAAACCTACAGGGCAGCAGCTGTGGCTCAGTCATTTCAGCTCCCATCTACCAAGTGGGAGGCCCTGGGTTCATGTCCTGGGACCTCCTGGTGAAGGCAGGCTCACCAGCATGCTGCAGAGAGCCACCCTATGTGCAAGCACTGTGGAGAGCCAACTCAGAAAGGTGATGCAACAAAAAAGGGAGACAAGTGAAAACACAGAAAAGCAGACAGTGAATGGACACAGAGAGCAGACAGCAAGAAAGCCACAAGGGGGAGGGGAAATAAAATAAATAAATACAGACCCAGAAGAATGCACAGTGAATGGACACAGAGAGCAGAGAACATGCAAAAAGCCACAAGCGGGGGGATAAAAAACAAAACAAAACAAAAAAACCTACAGCTAGCATCCAATTAACAGTGAAAAGCCTGCAACATTTCCTTCTAACATCATGAACAAATGAGAATGTCTACTGTCACCACTATTATTCATCATTATACTGGAAGCTTTAGCCAGAGGAATTAGGAAAAAAAGGAAAGAAAAGAAATAAAGGAAGAAATTAAAAGGCAACCAAATTGGAAAGAAGTAAAACTTTCCCTATTTGCAGATGTCATATCCTATATACAGAAAACCCTGAAAAATCTACAACAAAGCACCTAGAGTTAATAAATGAATTTAGCAAAGTGGTAGATACAAGATCAACATCCCAAAATCAGTAGTGTTTCTACAGACTAGAAATGAACAATCAGAAGAAGAAACCAATTTTAAAATTTGATTTACAACAGCAACTAAAAGAATCATATATCTACAAAAAAGTCTAACCAAGGATAATAGAGGGCTTGTACACAGAAAATGACAAAACATTGCTAACAAATCAAGGAAGACCTAAATATATGAAAGGACATTTGTGTTCACAGATTGGGAGAATAAATATTATTAAGATGACAATCCGGCGGTGGACTTGGCCCAGTAGTTAGGGCGTCTGTCTACCACATGGGAGGTCCGCAGTTCAAACCCTGGGCCTCCTTGACCCGTGCGCAGCTGGCCCATGCACAGTGCTGATGCACGCAAGGAGTGCCCTGCCACGCAGGGGTGTCCCTGTGTAGGGGAGCCCCATGCGCAAGGAGTGCGCCCCGTAAGAAGAGCCGCCCAGCGCGAAAGAAAGTGCAGCCTGCCCAGGAATGGTGCCGCACACACGGAGAGCTTCCACAACAAGATGACGCAATAAGAAAAGAGACATAGATTCCCGTGCCACTGACAACAACAGAAGCAGACAAAGAAACAAAATGCAGCAAATAGACACAGAGAACAGACAACCGGGGTGGGGGGCAGAGGGGAGATAAATAAGTAAATAAATAAAATCTTAAAAAAAAAAAGATGACAATCTTACTCAGTGTGATTTACAGATTCACTACAATCCCAATCAGTATCCCAACAGCCCTCCTTTAAGAAGTGGAAAAGCCAATCATCAAATTTGTATGGAAAATCAAAGCACTCTGAATAGCCAAAGAAATTTTGAATAGAAGAACAAAGTTGGAGGACACTCACTTTCCAATCTTAAAACTCATTACAAAGCCACTGTAATGAAAACAGTATAGTACTGAGACAAGAACAGATATAAAGACCAATGGAATAAACTTGAGAGTTCAGACATCATCCCTCACACTTAAGGCCAACTGATTTTTGAGAAGACTGCCAAGACCAGTCCATTGGGAAAGAAGAGTCTCTTCATCAAATGGTGCTGAGAAAACTGGATCTTCATTTGTGAAAGAATGAAGATGGACCCATACCTCACAGTATATATAAAAATCACCACAAAATGGATCAGAAAACAAAATATAAGGGCTATTTAAGGACTAGAACTATAAAACTCCTAGAATCAAACAGGAAAGCATCTTAAGGACGTTGTGTTAGGCAGTAGTTTCTTAAGACTTTACATCCAAAGCAGAAGCAACAAATAGAAAAATAGATAAATGGGAACCTCATACAAATTTAAAACTTTTGTGTCTCAAAGGATTACACAATGGAAAAAACATTTAGAAATCACATATCCAATAAAGGCTTAATGTACAAAATATATCAAGAAATCCTTCAACTCAACAACAAAAAGACAAATAATACCTTTCTTTTTTTTTATTTTTTATTTATGCACTTCATTGTATGTTAAAGCCAATCTTAAGAAAAGAAGGATACGAAGTTAGGGGGAAATGACATTAGTTGAATGCCCAATGTGACAAATCTGAAAAATAGATGGTTTCCTTAGTTACAATAATTCACCAACATATGAATTGCACCCATTTTACAAATAAAGACAAAGGGTCAGAAATTTAAAGGACATTTTAAGACAACAGGATTAATAAGAGGCTTAACAGGAATTATATATCATGTTTTTCTGGTACACAAGTCAACACTCTCCTCCCTCTACCACAGGGATTAACCTTTTTTGTTCCATGGACCACTTTGCCAGTCAGGTGAAAAGCACAGACACCTTAGTAAGTCCACACTATATTGTGTATGATTTAATAAATATATCACATGTACACCAACATGTCCCCACAAGAATAATGTTTTTTTGAATTTCAATTCAAGCTCACAGACCCCTTGTTAAGGGGCCTGCTCTACCATACTGCTTTATAGAAAGAGCACATGCAATGGAAACAATTACATAAGTGCTATTCTACAAGATAATCATCCTACTTCGATATGCAGCAAAAGTACTTGATGTAAATTCTCATTTCATCACACAGATTTTTAAAAAATTTTATTGTCTTTTTCTTTTAAAGATACATAGATCACACAAAATGGTACATGAGGAGTGGGGTAAGGGGGGTATAAGGGGACCTCATTTTTTTAACTGTAACAATAAAAAAATAAAGACAAAAAAATAAAAATAAAATATATAAATATGAAAAATAAAAATAGAAAGTTAATAGAAAAAAATAAAAAATAAAAGAGGTTTCCATATACCTCACTCCCCACCCCCCCAATCCTCCTACATCAACGTCTTTCATCATTGTGGCACATTCATTGCATTAGAGGAATACATTTTGGAATACTGATACACAGTGTGGATTACAGTTTACGTTGTAATTTACACTCTCCCCCAGTCCATTCAGTAGGTTATGTCAGGATATACAATGTCCTATGTCTGTCCCTGCAATATCATTCAGGACAACTCTAAGTCCTGAAAATACCCCCATATCACACCTTTTCTCTCTCCCTGTCCTCAACAACTCCTGTGGTCACTGTCTCCATATCAATGATACAATTTCTTCCATTGCTAGAGTCACAATAATTCTATAGTAGAATACCTGTACGTTCATTCTGATCCATATTTTATTCCTCCACCCTGTGGACCCTGGGAAGGCAATGTCAACTCCTCCTCTAAATCGAGAGGGGTTTTAGATCCCACATGGCTGATGGATGGGATTCTCCTGCTTGCAGTTGTAGACTCTCTCAGTTCCCTGGTGTGTTGGTTGACTATCCTCACATCAGTCTAAAATATAAAACAAAAAGGAACCATGGTTGGTAGCCATGTTTCAATATCTGTTCATCAGTTATAGCAAATGTAACATAGATATGTAAAAAGATCATTGCTGGGGGAAGGGGAAAAGAGTTGGTTTGATGCTGGGTATACACAAGTCCCCTATATTCTATATGGGATTTTACTGTGACCTAAAACTTTTTTGAAGATATAATTAAAAAATTTTTTTAAAAAGGATGTAGACACTGAGGAAGAAATGGAAGAGATTGTCATGCCACAGTACATACAGGGCAACACCTACTACAGGGATGAAAGGCAAAACATAAAAAAAAAGTTTTATGATATTTTTCATTTCTAAATACCCCAACTTATTTATTTTTTCTAAATTATTACATATTCTATTTCTAATCTTTAAACCTGTCATTACTATTTCATTTTCCTACTAATTGTATTTGGCAATATATTAGATTTCATTTTTGAAGTTTTGGATCACTGAGGGATTTAATTTAACTATGGCTGGGGAGGAGCACTGGTGTGGGGTGTCATTCATGAGGGATGCATAGGTGGGAGGAGCTCTCCAGGGCATGCATATGAGGTCTATAGATATGTTCAGATGTTTGTTGGGTATTGTCATGGTGGACAGAGTTACACACAACAACTGAAGGAATGCTGAGTTCCCATCCTGGGGAGCTCTGTTGCATTCCTCAATTGAACAACAACAATCCCCCAAGTACAAGGGCAAAGACCAGTGAAAAAGGATGGTCCAGTTATGGGCTCTTGATACTAATGACTATGCTTATGAGCCTGTGTGCTTGAAATTTCATCTAGGCCATAAAGATTCAGGGTGCCTCTTTACATGTTGTTTTTTACCATTTGTATATTTTTGGAGAGATGTCTATTCAAGTCTTTTGCCCATTTTAAAAGTGGATTATTAGCTGACTGGGGTAAGTCCAACAAACTGGAGAGTAGGTGTTATAACTCTGCTGGGGCTCAGGGCCCAGCTGGCAGATGGATAGTCCAGAGATTCAAGTCTCCTGAGCATACACCAACCCCAGCACCAACCATAGGTTCAGTAAAAGTGACAGAAGAGCCATGTGTAGAGAGGTCACATCTGAGTTGAACTCCATCACACTCAGGAGCACAAATTCCAAAGTAGATCCCACTGGCAAGGCACTCAACTCCAAAGCCATCTGCCATGACTGCAGGACCTGGGTATCTCTGCAGCCCTCAGGAATACCACTACCTGGGGTGGTATCTATTTTGGCTATCTCTGGGATCCTGCTGAGATGTGCATAAGTGACCTGATGACCTCCAGACTCATGTTGAAGTCTCTTAGCCATATAAACTCATTTTTGTTTACTATTTCCCCCTTTTAGTTAAGGTCTTTTTCTAGCTGTATCACCAACTGGTGATTGGTAGTAGTTCCTTGGCACCAGGGAAGCTCCTTCCCAGGGTCATGTCCCACACTAGGGGAAGGCCACATGTTTACATGCTGAGTTTGACTTAGTGGCCATATTTCAGGAGGTAACTCCACCTTTAAATCAAGAGGACATCATCTTCAGCCATTAAGTTAATGCACATCAAAACTAGAATGAGGTACAATTTCACATCCACTAGAATGGCTACTATTTTAAAACTGGAAAAGTATAAGTGTTGGAGAGGTTGTGGAGAAAAGTCCTTGCTAGTGGCAATGTAAAATGGTGCAGTTGCTATGGAAAACAGTTCATCACTTCCTTGGAAAGTTAAGTATAGAATTACCATATGAGGGAAGCAGACTTGGCCCAATGGATAGGGCGTCCGTCTACCACATGGGAGGTCCGTGGTTCAAGTCCCGGGCGTCCTTGACCTGTGTGGAGCTGGCCTAAGGGCAGTGCTGATGCGCACAAGGAGTGCCGTGCTATGCAGGGGTGTCCCCCACGTAGGGGAGCCCCATGCGCAAGGAGTGCACCCCGTAAGGAGAGCTGCCCAGCACGAAAGAAAGTGCAGCCTGCCTAAGAATGGCGCCACACACACACAGAGCTGACACAACAAGATGACACAACAAAAAGAGACACAGATTCCCAGTGCCACTGATAAGGATAGAAGCAGTCACAGAAGGACACACAGTGAATGGACACAGAGAGCAGACAACTGGGGTGGGGGGTAGGGGGAAGGGGAGAGAAATAAATAGAAAACAAATATTAAAAAAAAAAAGAATTACCGTATGACCAACATTCCCACTACTAGATATATGCCCAAAAGAATGGAAAGAAGAGACTCGATAACAGGTATTCACACTCAGATGTTCATAGCGCCATTATTCCCATTTGCCAAAAGACAGAAGGAACCCAAGTCTCTATTACATGATAAATAGAGGGGAAAAAATGTAAGACAGACAGACATTGGACTATTATTCAGTTGTAAAAATGGAATGAAGTTCTGATACATGTGACAACATGACTAATCTTTCAAGATATCATGTTGAGTGAAATAAACCAGACATAAAAGGACAAATATTGTATGACCTCAATGACATGAAATAATCAGAATAAGCAAGCACATAAAACCAGACTCTAAAATATAGGTTACCAGGGGATGAGATGAGGGGTAGAGAATAGGGAGTTAAGGATTAAAATGTACAGAGTTTCTCTTTGGGATGATGAAAAAATTTTGGTAAGGGATGGTGAATGTAATTAACATCAATGAATTATATACTTAAATGTGGTTAAAAGTGGAAATTTTAGGTTGTATGTATGGTACTAGATAGAACAAAAAATTTTTGTAAGAAGAGCAACACAGCAGTGAATCCTAAGTTAGACCATGAACTACAGTTAACAGTACAATTATAAAAATGTGCTTTCATCAATTGTAACAAAGTACCACATCAATACAAGTTGTTAATAATAGGGTGGTATATAGGAATCCTATATTTTATGCATGAATGTAAATCTACAACTTCTCTAATAAAAAAAGATATTAGGCAAAAACTAAGTATACATGAATAAAGCATGGACCTTATTTAATAATGATGTTGGTTTATTAATTGTAACAAAGATACCATGATTATTTAAGATTAATAATTAGGAAAACAGAGTCAGGGGTATGAGGGAACTCTTTGTACTCTCTTTGCAATGTTTTCTACTATTGTCCTAAAAAATAAAGTTTACGCTAAAAATGTAAAAGGAAAAAAAGTACAAATCTAGACCTAATCTAATTGTTCTAAACTTCATATACTTAGTTTAAAAGCCCAGAATCCATAAACATGATCAGAAATAATGGACAATATGAAGATAACTCAATCAAAACAACATCAATTCAGAAAATATATTAGGGGCCCTCATTTTATAGTAAATTTCTGTTTTGAGAATAAAGGATCATCTATAAATTTTTAAATCATAGACATTTATTCAAAAGCCCCATTAAACTTAAAATGTTTTGAATAGGAATTTTACTATAGACATGTTAGCATAATTAGTATTGTGACTTAAATTCAGTTTTTCTTATACCCCAAATCTAAATTCCACAATTTATTTCTCAATCTAGGTAAAAAAAACTTAGTTCATAGGGAAGTGGATTTGGCTGAAGCAACTGGCCTCCTGTCTACCATATAGGAGGTCCAGAGTTTGATACCCAGGGACCTCCTGGTGAAAGCAAGCTGGCCCTCATGGCAAGCTGGCCTGAGCAGAGAGCTGGCCCACATGGAGTGTTGCCCCATGAAGGAGTGCCAGGCTACACAGACTCCTGGCCCATGCAGAGAGCTGGCATGGCAAAAT